>NC_135048.1:25396860-26045723 GCF_051014685.1 Ptiloglossa arizonensis | reverse complement strand
TGTACATATAATACCGATGTTTGTACAATTTCTATACTTGTATACAACTGTTCAACGTTCTCACGTTTCTCGCGATCCAAAAGCGAAGTCGTGAAACCCCCTCGAAAGAATCCGGAACGAACCAACGACGATAATACAAATTCAATCCCACGAACAATTCCACGAGGGGCATACCTACGGTGCCCCGTGTAAAAATCGTCTCAAGGCTTTTGCAACGAACGCGATCGCGCGCGTCGCGCGGTTCTCGATATAGACGTAACGAGCGCGCGGCCGAGCGCTCGGCGACAGAAACGACACAGACCGTTGCCTATCGCGCCTACTGTCAATCTGTCACCGGCACCGCGTGCTGTAATTTTCACGCCGACAACGATCTCGCGCGGTCTGTGACCCTTGATCGAGTAATTCTCGGAACAAAGGGCGATCGACGATGGAAACTCGCCCCGAATAGTTTCCCCTACCCCTTCGTAATTCTGATGATAGGGTGAATCGGTTTCGAGCTCGACGCTGGTGCATCGACACCATTGCACCGTTTCGAAAATATTTCGATCGAAAATTAACGAAATCGCTGAATATATCTTATCGGTAATTGTAAAGGAGGAACTCTGAATGAGATTTTCATTACTTTTTATTAGAATGTTGAATCGTTACGAGGAATGGTAATTTTTTATTTTACGCGACTAGTATACGCGTGAAATGCACCGGAATTGAAGATTGGATCGACGTGTGCACTCGTCGAACACAGTTAAAACGTTCAGTGTGTGTCAGGCATTAGTATGATAGTATACTTTTGGTTTGAACCGCTTTTTTTTGTTTTTTAAATATTTTAAGGATTTTTGTAATGGATTATTGTAGGCACTCCTTTGATCAGATGTATTAAATACTGCTTCTGCAATATAATCCACTGTTGATATAAGTGGATGTAATCCACTATTGATTATATTATAATTCACTGCAATATAAGCCACATTTTTGGCTTCAAGTAGAAAACGGTTATCGCGGGCTAAACGGAAGGGAAGACAGACAGACGTTGTACTTAATGGGTTAACTACTTAATCGGTTAAAAAGGTGCAAAATGCGTCAAATAATCTCTTTTATTAATTGTTATACTTGTCGTTTGGACCGCGCCTTTTTAAACCATTTTATAGATTTTTCCTAACGGATTATTATAGGCATTCCTTTGATCACATATATTAGGTTGTTCGGAAAGTCATTTCGTTTTTTTTGTCTGAAAATGAAACACGATTTTTGTAGAATCTATAAACATTTTATTAAATTATATATTCTCCATTTTGGAAAACGAAATGACTTTCCGAACAACCCAATAATACATCGACTGCTGCTCCTCCTACAATATAATCCAGTACAATTTTCAACTTCAAGTAGAAATCAGGTACCGCGAATTAAACGAGCAGAAAGACAAACAGATGTGGTACTGAATGGGTTAACATATTAAAAAAGAAATGCAAGACACGTCAAATAACCTCCTTTATTAGCTGTTATACTTGTCGTTTGAACTGCGCCTTTTGAAACCATTTTATAGATTTTTCGCAACGGATTATTATAGTAATTCCTTTGATCACATATAATACATCAACTGCTGCTCCTCCTGCAACCCAATCCACCACAATCTTTCACTTCAATTAAAAATCAGGTACCGCGAATTAAACAACCAGAAACACGAACACACGTACTTAACGTCTCAACCGATTGAAACAACATTCTATCATTCCATACAATCAAAGCCGTTAAAATAACCTCTACCGGTATATTTGACGTTAAACCGCGATATTGGACCACAACGCGACGCGTCGCGACACAGGGAGGAGCAGCCAGCCAGCCTACGTGCTCACCTATCTATAAGCGCGTCCATCTATCCTGCCTGCCCACCACCTACCCACCTATAACGCGTCCCGTCTCTATGTATCGGCCGGCGCGTTACTTTCGCGCACCGAATTGTAAAAGGCCGTGTAACACTTGCAACGAAAACTCGACGTTGCTGCGCTTACCCGTCCGTTCTCCCCTACGGGTTCTCGGTTTTCTGCGCCAACAATGGCAACGCTTGCTCGCGACGTTTTCTCATGACGATTAATCCCGCGGACAATGCCGCGGTTGCGCCACGACAATTAGCGACAACACTTTTGCTCCTGAGAACGAACCGGTGGACCAATGGTGGGGAGGAGTAGGGCGGGCCGGTGAACGCGTAGCGTCGTCCCGGGGACTTGGAGCGCCGCACGCGCACGCAACGACACCACCGCCGGGACCCACCGGGGACCCACGGGGACCCACGGGGGCCCGCGGGGGCCCGCTCCTGTGCTCGCGCGAGACCGTGCGCGCGGTTAACCTACGCGCCGCGGGTTTAACGCGCGTGCCTGCCGTGCTTTGCGTATGTGGAGCATGGGACCGCCATTGTCTATTGTTGGCTGCTTTATTGCCGGCGGGTCATGGTCGCGAGCTGACACCACTCCGAATCGGTCGCCTTCCCGCGATGTTCGTCTCTTTATCAAGATAGAAAGGATCGACGCGTACGCGGGCGACTACGCGCGGTTGCGAGCCACGCGGGACGATTCGCGCCAACCGAGAACCGAGATCTCGAGAACAGAACGGACCCCGGATTGGTGCAATTAGCGGCGTTCAGTTTCGTACCGAGGATCTCGTCACCGGGTGTTTCGAGAGCGAAGACGCCGATCGCGCGGAGAGAACGAACCACTGATGGAATTTGGATTCTTGGATTTAAGCGGAGGTAATTCGGAGAATGTTTCTTCATGGTTTTTTTTCTTTTTTTTTTTTTTTTGGTGCGTAGAAGGAAATATTGCGTTCTTATTCTCTATACTCGGTGTGGAGGACACGCGCGAAACGAGGTCGAGAGGTTTCGAATTATATTCGAACGTCGTTAGCGGGATTCTTACACGATATTGAGCAATGTTCCTACCGGTACATCCTTTGAGAGGAGCTGCCCTGTACCCGATACGTACAGGTAAATTTAACTGTTTATAAATCGTTTAATGATTTAATATTCGTTCGCGTTTCGTCCATCCATGACGGAATTTTGTAAATTTTGCGCACTGGAGTATTGTGTACTCCTGACTGACATTCATTGATAGTCGAAGAAAACAACTTGCCTAAAGAGACAAATTACTATGGTAACTTACTCTCCTAAAAATTTCAAAGTTGCGTCACGTGTTACTCCGCGCTTCGAATTGTACCATTCCCAAGAAAAATTAACGAAATTATTTCCAAAAGTAACACTTCCGTCCAACATCCACGTGACTTTTCACAGAAGTATCTTTCCCTAAATTCAACGACTTCGGTTCTAAGAAACTCCGCGAGATACCCGATCCGCGGTGTCTTAATGGTATTGCGTGGAGAGATGTCTCCATGGTTACACGAAGCGGTTAAATAGCGTTACTTGCAGACCAAGAGGACCGATTTCTCCCGAACGCCACTCGAGGGTATTCTTCGTAGCTCCTTGGGACACAAAGGGATCAACCGCGAGGTCTATTCTTCGTAGGTGGAGAACGATACTCTGTACGAAAAGGGGGTCTCGAGGAGGCGAGCATCGCCGTGGCAATAAAAGAAAGAGTTGAAATGGAAGGGCAAGGGTTCTCGATCGGTGCTCATTCGAGGGCGAAGGCGTCGGAGCGGTCGCCCGCAGTGCCGCTGACTATTTATCATAAGATCGATCGGTATCTCGAAACGATACCGGTCCGATCGGCGCCGTATCGATTCTTCTAAGGGCTTCAATTAACGTTATTAAAGCACCATTAATCTCCGGGTCGACACGACGGCATGCCCGGCATGCCGTGTCCCGATCCCGATCCCCTTTTCCCTTCACCGTTCGTTCACGGGTCCTCCGTGAGGAAACGAATATACGCTCCGGTCCTCCGCGAACCCTTCGTCCTCGATCACGAGCGGCACGTGCGAAACGCGTTCGACTCGCGGCTCTCGGCTGTTCGTCGTACGTCTTGCGAGGCGTCCAGGAGCGTTCGAATTTTTTCCACCGAACCACCTTCGAGTGGATTCTGACGTACGCTCCTCGCCCCCGCGGATTCCGTGTTCGGCGAATTCCCCGTAGCGAATCGTTCGTCGTACGGCGCATACCTCGCGAACAAATAAACGAACCGCGAGTTCGCTGAGAACTCGTTGAAGTTTCTTTACGGGGCAGTTGTACAAGTAGGATGGTATTGTAGATTTTGTTTTTCAGAGTGGGAATATTTATTTAGGGGGGAGTTCTACACGTGGGATGGTATTGTAGATTTTGTTTTTGAGAAGGGGAATATTTAGTTAGGGGGGAGTTCTACACGTGGAATGGTATTGTAGATTTTGTTTTTTAGAATGAGAATAGTTAGTTGGAGGAGTTCTATACGTAGAATGGTATTATAGATTTTGTTTTTGAGAATGGGAATATTTATTTAGAAGAGTTCCATACGTAGGATGATATTGTAGATTTTGTTTTTGCGAATGAGAATATTTATTTAGAGGAGTTCTATACGTAGGATGGTATTGTAGATTTTGTTTTTGAGAATGGGAATATTTATTTAGAGGAGTTCTACACTGAGGATGGTATTGTAGATTTTATTTTTGAAAATAAGAATATTTATTTAGAGGAATGTTACGCGTAGGATGGTATTGTAGATTTTGTTTCTGAGAATGAGAATATTTATTTAGGGGAGTTCTACATATAGGATGATATTGTAGATTTTGTTTCTGTGAATGAGAATATTTATTTAGAGGAGTTCTACACGTGGATTGGTATTGTAAATTTTTTTGAGAACCATTGTACATTTGAATTTTAAATTTGTGTTTTATTTACGTTTTTCTAGGAACGAAATTTATTTTAGAGTCTAGAGAAATTCTACACGTAGAGTGGTATTGTAGATTTTTTTTGAGAGAGAACTATTACACGTATCGATTTCAAATTCTGTACGTGTATTTATTTACGTTTCACCTAGTTCTACGTATATTTATTAATACCGATTATAATTTCCAAGGGAATCTAGTTCACCAATTACGGTAAATAATATTTTTAAAACTTGGAAAAAACTTAAAAAAATAAAGTTCTACCGCTCCTTAACCCTAAAACTACCGACGATGAACGTATTATCATTTCCATCAAACCACATACGTATATTTGAAGTTAGATAAGAAAAGAACAAATTAATTTACCAGTACCATTACTTGTCTCTTTTGATAATTGTCCACGAATATTCTAGGCAAAGACATCGTCAATATTTAAGTAATTTGAAAAAAACTTTGAAACGTGTCAAATTGACCCCTTTGGCTGTTCCAGGGTTAAAGTTCGCAATAACAATTTTCATTCTACGTTTCCAAATTCCACGAACAAAATCCTCTTGCAACCCCTGTCGACCAACTAAAAAAAAATCGATAATTGTCCACGAATATTCTAGGCAAAGACATCGTCAATAATTAAGTAATTTAAAAAAAAGTTTAAAACGTGTCAAATTGACCCTTTTGGAAATTCCACCGTTAAACTTCGCAATAACAAATTTCGTTCTACGCTTCCAAATTTCGCGAACAAAATCCTCTTGCAACCCCTGTTGACCAATTAAAAAAAGTTGATAATTGTCCACGAATATTCTAGGCAAAGACATCGTCAATATTTAAGTAATTTGAAAAAAACTTTGAAACGTGTCAAATTGACCCCTTTGGCTGTTCCAGGGTTAAAGTTCGCAATAACAATTTTCATTCTACGTTTCCAAATTCCGCGAACAAAATCCTCTTGCAAACCCTGTCGACCAATTAAAAAAAATCGATAATTGTCCACGAATATTCTAGGCAAAGACATCGTCAATAATTAAGTAATTTAAAAAAAAGTTTAAAACGTGTCAAATTGACCCTTTTGGAAATTCCACCGTTAAACTTCGCAATAACAAATTTCGTTCTACGCTTCCAAATTCCTCGAACAGAATCGTCTTTCAACCCCTGTCGATGAATTACACACGTCGTATATATATATATATATATATATATATATATATATATATATACACGTCTTGTTCGTATCGGCGCCGTATGCCATTGAATTCCACGATGTTTCATTTTAATACCGTGTAGGCTAATTGCGCGAAGAAACAAAGTTGATTGAAAGTTCCCTTTAAAGGAGAGTTATTTTTAACTGAAAAGCGCGTTACCTGCCAGTAAATTTCCCCGTGACGGTGCACCGGTCCCCGGATGGAAAAGTATAAAATCGGATAGCCCGTTTGAGACACACCGCATCGCGAAACGACGCGTAAATCAAAGTAGGATAGGTTTACGATAGTTCCCAGCGAGGCACGCCGGTGTACTCTTGTTAGCTGGCAAATTAGAAGCATCGTAACGGGGGTCGCCGTCGTAGCCGCGTTTCACTGCAATTAAACCGAGAACACCTGCCGCGTGCGTTTGCGTAAATGTAACAAAAAGGTCTGGCCGTTTGAAAGGGCACTCGGAGTTGAATACTCCGCGGTTGCACGACTTTGCAACAAAGTCTGGTACAGCATAACATTATCTCCCCGTATACCATTCGACCGATTATCCCAGCAATGTCGTCTGAAACGTTTTGAGGTTAGGTTTCGAAACCGTGCTTCGGCTCCGTCTCTCCTTTTACGTAATTATTGTCGACCGGGGTTACCAACAGTGCACTTTTCGATGCGGTGAAACAACGCACTTTCGAAACTTTGCAATTCGACAATTTGGTTCATCGATATCATTTATTAGCGCGGTTCAATGTTCATAGAGTAGGTTTCGTCGAAGCTGTAACTTATCGATCTTCGCGTTCGTCGTAAAAATACTTACATTTTGCACGGTTGCTTTAATTTTTGAATTAGTCATACTTTGATAAAAATTGCGTTTGTGATAAACTTTAGAGAAACTTTGTAATTTGAAAAATTGGTTCATCGATATAATTTATTAGCGCGGGTTCAATGTTCATAGAGTAGGTTCCGTCGAAGCTGTAACTTATCGATCTTCGCGTTCGTCGTAAAAATACTTACATTTTGCACGGTTGCTTTAATTTTTGAATTAGTCATACTTTGATAAAAATTGCGTTTGTGATAAACTTTAGAGAAACTTTGTAATTCGAAAAATTGGTTCATCGATATAATTTATTAGCGCGGGTTCAATGTTCATAGAGTAGGTTTCGTCGAAGCTGTAATTTATCGAGCTTCGCGTTCGTCGTAAAAATACTTACATTTTGCACGGTTGCTTTAATTTTTGAATTAGTCATACTTTGATAAAAATTGCGTTTGTGATAAACTTTAGAGAAACTTTGTAATTCGAAAATTTGGTTCATCGATATCATTTATTAGCGCGGGTTCAATGTTCATAGAGTAGGTTTCGTCGAAGCTGTAATTTATCGATCTTCGCGTTCGTCGTAAAAATAGTTACATTATAAGTATTTAATTTTCGAATTAGTAACACTTTGATAAAAATCGTGTTCCCGAAGAAAATCACACACCCTCCTAACCTTCTGAACAGTAAGTTTCTTGTACAGTGTCTTGTGCACTCTTTTACGATCCAGGAATTAATCATCGCTTCAATTGTATCTTCTAGTTAGTCGTAACTATTCTCCACGTGATAAACGTTAGAGAAATGTTCCATAAATAACCCAACGTTACAGTCCTCGCACCAAGTTGTTTCTCTTACTTTCTTTCCATCTGCATTTCGTTTCGGACTGCTTACGGTACATCTGTAAGATTTCTACACGATCTTGCATACATACCTAATTTATTCCTGGACCGTAATAAATTAGTAAAAATACGTAAAAATAACGTTCTCTGTCGTTTCAACGTAAAGAAATCTCACCCATTGAAAGTACAAAAATATGGAAAGTTTATCGAGCTACTCCTATACTAATATCGAATCTAATAAATCAAGATTCAACGTGAGAAGATCTTACAAGTTGAAACGACCAAAAATATCAAAAGTTTATCGAGCTACTTCTATATTGATATTGAATCTAATAAATCAAGTTCTCTGTCGTTTCAAAATTTAAATATCTTCCAAATTGAAAGTTAGAGAATATGAAAAGTTTATCGAGTTACTCTTATATTAATATCGAATCTAATAAATCAAGTTCTCTCTCGTTTCAACGTAAAAAGATATACAAGTTAAAATTACAAAAATATCCAAAATTTATCAAGCTACTCCCATACTAAAACTAGATTTACCAATCAGTCAAAATAATTGGTTCTAACAACTTTCATACTGAAGACGTTATGATTTTTCTATACTCTATATTTCTCTATGATCAATTTTACAAATTCTTCTTTTTCCTCATCGATTGATTCTCTGTTAGATACATACGAGGCTTAACGTTACAAAATCTGTCGATGGTTCCAGTGTCAATATCTAATCAATCAAACTCTAATCAAACTCGTATAGTCGGATTCAATGTTAACGATCTTCTCGTAAAAAACGAACGTAACTTCCCGTGAAAGAAACCAAGTCTAACACTCGAGAACGAACGATCGTAAGATTCGGTCGAGGATTTTCGACGAGGAGGATCTCCCCTCGCGAGTTCGAACGAAATGTCGTTTCGACGGGGGACGCGGATCGGTGCAGAGGTGGGTCTGGTTACTCATGTGGTATGTAAAGTCCCGGTAAGCGCATATGCTCGCACGGACCACGCTAATGAAGTAGACCAGACGCTGGGGCAAGAAGCGGGCCCGGTACTGCACTACCGGGGCGTGGCCGCATACATGAATACGAAAAACGTGGTCTCCGAACGAGTGCACGGGTCGTTCCAGGTCTGTCAAAAACGCCGAGCGTACAACGAGGTTCCGTCGCGCCACCTTCGTAACGATAGGCAAAAGAAAAGCTCCTCGGCTCGTCTCCGCCACCGAGCAAAGAAAAGAGAGAACGCCACGCGCATTTACGAGCGCTCGTTCGTTGTCCCTTTTAACGAGCCCGAAACGCACGCGGAACGCGCGATGAATAATTTGGCGGACCGCTCGGCCGCGATCGAGTCACCGCGTTTTTACCAGACGAACGCGAAATTCGATCGCGAACCTAACCTCCACGGAGGACAGTCACCTGTAACGTTAATTGCATCCCCTGTGAGTTCAGTTTTTCGATCGTTGAACATCAGCGATACCAACATAATCTCGATACCGAGAGGAACACCGGTGCAATAATTATTTTATTTTCTTCTCGTCCGTGTACTTCGTTACGGAAGGTCACAATGAGTTTCTTAACTGTAATACGAAACATTCGATCGTATCGAAGTGTAAAAATGAAACAAATACTCCAAATATAAACGCACTCCGAAGAATCAAGGTACCAAATGCCTGAAAAGAAGAATAGCTGCTGGACGGTCGTATCACATAGGCGTAGAATCTCCGAATTCGCGAGATAGATTTTTTCAAGCACGGAGCGTTGATTTTGTCGAAGCTGCAGCGATGACAATTTTGCGTGGATGGTTGGGGACACAGATGCACCAGTTGCAATGTTTAGAGTATATGGTACGGATGACTTTTGGAAATTTTCTGAAAGAAAACAGTTGGAAGAATTGATTCAAATTTGGTGTGAATATTTGTTCGTGTTTTGTCGAGCTGGGGGAATTTTTTCAAGTGCGAATCGTTAACATTGTCGAAGCTGGACCGATTGTAATTTTACTTGATCTTTCAAGGTGGAAATGTACCAGTTACGGGTTAATGAGTTGCAACATTTACTTTCAGGAGTCTGTGACTCGGTAAAAATTGCTCGATGGTGTCTACACTCCCCTTATTCATGATACTACATTCCCTTTAATCCTGGTGACATCGTTTTAGCTTCTATAATGCCATCGTAAAGTACCAAATTCCTAAAAAGAAGACTAGGTGCTGAGCGTTCGTATTACATAGGCGTAGAATCTCCGTATCCGTGAGAGAGATACAGAATCTCATTTCGCAATAAAATTCTTCACATATATTTACAAAATCGAGGACACCTAACTTATAAATCTGTAGAAAAATATTAGGTTGTTCGGAAAGTCATTTCGTTTTTTTTTTTTGGTGAAAACGAAACACAATTATTTTTAGATTGTATAAACATTTTATTAAATTATACATTCTCCATTTTGGAAAACGAAATTACTTTCCGAGCAATCCAATAGAATGGAAAATTATTGAGGTGTATTCGATCGAGATATTCTTTAGTGGATTTCTAATGAATTAATATTCGAAATGTTGCGGGTCGATGTTGCCGTGTTTCGTTAGGACGAAGATATTCATCTCATTCGTGTCGAGCGACGATTACCACGAAATTGATTGAGTAACGTAAAAAATTCTACGTATGCTTGTAAATATTAAAAGTAGGGCAACCATTGTACGTGTTTCCCGTTCGCAAAAGTTGCGTCATAGTTAGCTCAAGATTTTGCGCGTGATAAATTTTCAAGTTGCATACACGAGCCAACGTTGCAGTCCTCGTGCCGTTTGAACAAATATCGATGACCGTAAATTCTTATAAAGAAACAACCCTAGAAGAAATATTAATACCATCGTTAAAGTAACAATGGATCTTTAAATGGTTTCTCGTTCAAATGATTCATTCTACATATTGGTAACAATATAATAATATCACAATTACACCAACCCTTTCTCTAAAAATGCACATTCGTCTCAAAGAATTTTTCACAGAACCATAAACACCAGAAACATTTAAGTATCTTCGTTTCGCTCTACATACTTATAGTAACTTAGATCGAGAAACTTCAAAATGGAGAATATATAATTTAATAAAGTGTTTACACGCTCTAAACAAAATCGTGTTTCACTTTCACCAAAGAAAAAATGAAATGACTTTATTACAAATAACCCAATATTATAAAATTTAAAACAACACAGCTCGATTCTTTCGGTACTGCGATTCAGTCGTTTAAATCCTAATCCAAGTTACAACTTCCACTTACCAAGCATCGTGGAAGGGGTTACTTCGATCATCTCGATCTCCACCGATCTCGAAGGAATTTCGTTCGTTGCGTACACGGTCATTACCACCATCTCGATCTCTATCGATTTACCTCGAGTATCGAGGTTCGTTCCATAAACGAACCATCGCCATCCCCTCGATCTCCATCCATCTATCTCAAGAACGAGTATCAACGTTAACCCCTTGCAACAAAGCTTTTCTGCTACCAGAAACTACCACCCGGATGAAATCCTTCAAATCGTGTAATTAATTTAAAACGGAATATTTTCATTTCAACATTTCACAGTAAGATGTCAGCATTTTACCGTAAGATGTAAACATTTCATCTAGGAGTAATTGAATTTTAATTTCAATTCCAAACCACAATGGTTTCCCCAATTGAAGAAAGTACACCGAATTAAGCGGCGATCGAGAATCGCCTCTCGAGTGGAAAGGGTTAATTCCGTGCACGGTCCACCAACGTCCTCTGGATCCCCACTGATTCACATATATAGCGAAAAGAGCGTGAAACGTCGACGATCCACGTATATAGCGAAACGTCAACGATCCACATATCTAGCGAAAGGTCGACGATTCACATATATAGCGAAACGTTGACGATCCACATATATAGCGAAAAGAGCGCGAAAACGTCGAATTACCAATGTCCGTGGACGTAGTCGCGCCCCCTATCGGTTACCTTTTACGATCGTTTCCGTTTCCGAGAGCGGTACGGTGGGGGGCGACCGTGCCGGTATTCGTCGGTCGATTTATCTTCGCGACCCCGTTTCGGTGCGTTACGAAAATCCGCGTTAGCCGTATTGTTAGGTGCGCGTCGTCACGACAGGTCGCACGGGTACTCGTGTGCACCAGCCGCGAAGTTCCGTTTTCCAAGCGGGCGGTGCGCGCGGCACGTGAAAGAAACCGCTAGCTTGTGCAGCGAAGGATGCATCTGGCGCGAGGTCCCGTCTCGTCCTTGCCGGTTCCTCGCCGGAAACGCAGCCTCTTTATACCTCCCTCCCCTCCTGCGTCCCTGCCGCCGCCACGCTTCCGGTAAACGGTGAGCCTGCGCGAGGAAGACGCGCGGTGATCGTAGAACGCCGTGCCGCCGCGCCACGCCGCACCGCCGTGACTGTAACCGTATCTAGGACGACGGCTGTACGCTTGTAACACCCTCTCATCGAATATTCAAGACGCCGTTTCGTCCGATTCGACTGGATTTACGAGAACGACCGCCGAATACATTAAACGTAGCGTCCCGTGGGACCTACCTCGAAGCCACGACTCCAAAGGGAGCACACCGGGCTGAGGAAATCCGTGAACTGGATCAAGGATGGTTCGGGTTACGAATGTTAATTCGATTACGAAGGGAGGGGGAGTCGGCTGGGGGGACTTGATCGCGCAAAGAGTCGAGGAACGCGTTCGTAATAAGGAACGAACCCGCGCGTTGCGAAACGCGTCATCTTTTTTTCTTAGGGATGCGATACGTGGAAAAATGTGGACTTTGCAATGGAGATATTGCATGCCGGGAGAACGAACACTACGGTATGCATTAAAATCGAGACACGGTGAGCGAAAGATATTTTACGAATTTTTAAGTTAGAGGTGCACAGAAATTTATCTTGCGAGTATTAGAATCGGAAGATGGTAAATAACAAAATAATCCTTCTGGGTACGAAGAGAGAGAGAGAGTGATCCTATGTATACTGAAATCGAGATATAGCGAATAAAAAAAATTGATCCTGTAGATATCCAAATCGAAACATAAGAAATAGAAAAATAAATCCAATTATAGTTGACTATGAATTATTTTCTATCGACTATTACGATTTATAACTATTATGCAAAAAGGGGAGTAGCGTCGCAGAACGATAAATTCAACGGATATCGAAATCGAATAGATTGCAATTCCGAGGAAATTCGAAACGCAAGGGTGAAACGTTACTCGTTGTCTCGATTCGCCTGTTATCTCGAAGGATGTTTCGCAATTGGTTCGATCTCGCGTATCCTCGGGCAATCGCGAATGAATCCTTCGCGCGACGACGTTGCCGTCGCCAAGGTGCCGTACGGAGAAACACCAGGCGCGGAGAGAACGACGCAATTGAAAGTGGAAGAGGGACGGAGACCAAAAGGATGTCCAAACGGAATCAGGATCGGCATGGGCACAGAACCGTGCACCAGCAGCCTCGTCGACATCCTGCCTTTGCCGGGATTGCGACACTCGCCGTGGCTCGTGCACGGAGAACACACTGGTGCCCCGGCAGCGGAAGGAGATCTTGCGCAATCGGCCGCCCATTGTCTCAGGATCCTCCGCGTCGGGGTCGGCTTCGACGTCGTCTCCGTCGTTGTACGTAACCGTACCGCGGATCCACTCTGAATCGGGACTCACCGGCCGATCTTGAGCGTCGAATCATCGCTATCGTTTGCACCGGTGTTTGGAAAATAACGAGGAGGGTCCGGTTTAACATACGAGGGGAGCTGGACGAATTCTGATGTTGAAAAGTATGGACACTTTGGACACTTTGGACAACTTTCGTTAGAGAAAGATAGAGACACCTTGGACAAATTTCATTGTAGAAAAATGGGGACATGTTGGACAAATTCTAAGGTAGAAAAATATGGACATCTTGGACACTTTGGACAACTTTTGTTAGAGAAACATAGAAACACTTTGGGCACTTTGGACAGCTTTTATTAGAGGAAAATAGAGACTTTGAGCACTTTGGACAATTTTCGTTAGAGAAAAATAGAGACACCTTGTTTAAATTTCATTGTAGAAAAATGGGGACATCTTGGACAAATTCTACGGTAGAAAAATATAGACATCTTGGACACTTTGGACAACTTTTGTTAGAGAAAAATAGACACTTTGGGCACTTTGGACAACTTTCATTCGAGAAAAGTAGAAACACTTTGGGCACTTTGGACAACTTTCGGTAGAGAAAAATAGAGACACCTTGGATAAATTTCATTGTAGAAAAATGGGAACATCACAAATTCTAATATAAAAAAATATGGACATGTTGGACACCTTTCGTTGTAAAACAATATGGACACCTTGGATATCTCTTGTTGTACAAAAATATGGACATATTGAACATTTTTGGTTGTAGAAAGATATGGGTATTTTGGGCACTTTGTATTATAGAAAAATATGAACCACATCTATTATAGAAAAATATGAACATTTTGGATACCTTCTATTATAAAAAAATATGGACACCTGTTAAGGAAAAATATGGACACCTTGAATACCTTCTGCTGTAGAAAAATATGAACATCTTCTGTTACTTAAAAATATGGACACCTTCTGTTATGGAAAAGTATGAAGATCTTCTGTTATAGAAAAATATGGACACCTTCTGTCAAAGTAAAATATAGACACCTTGAACACTTTCCATTATCGAATAATATGGATACCTTGAACACCTTCTGAAAAAATTGAGAATAGTAAATCTTAAGTCTAACAGAACTTACGTATCCCTTGGCTCTTTCTCGTCCCATCGCGTCCCCATACCATATCCTAACAATCTAACGACCAAATAAATCTTTCTTGCATAATTCTAACACGTCCACTACCACACCAGAATCCCTCAAAGAAGAATACCCTCAATTTTGTTCCAAGTCTGATACAAAAAATACAAACATTTCATAGTTCATCAATGTACAAATATCCACGAATATCAGGATTCCTCGTAAATCCTTTAAAGAAACCACTCCAACTTAACGATCGTTCCCACTCCAACGTTCTATCTCGTGTGTCTCGATTCTAAATTTTCCTCCAAAAGAAAAAAAATCCTTCCCAATTGTACAAAAACTCAAAGTAAAATCCCAAAAAAGTAAAATCTCTCGACAAATTTCCCGCTCGTCGTTGCCCGATATTTGCAATTCCAGGAACGATCACCGTCGACGAAAGGGAAATCGATAATGGCGCGGTCGATTAAACAGGCGCTCGCCGCCAGGGGGGCGCCTCGGTCCCATCGATTTATTCGCGGTTACGCGACGAGGCTGGAATCGCAACGTCGAATAGGACGTGAACACGACATTTCGTACGGAAACAGCGATATTGCAAAGGAGACGCGCGCTCGCGCTCGGGCGCAAGGTAATCCTCGCGAAACGATTGCCACACGGTTTCCTTCGCGCGCAATTTTACATCCGTGCGGGCGCTTCGCTCGCTCGTTGTACGATACGGATGTGGGACGGGCCGGGCTAGGAAAGCCAGCCGCAAGAAATCTATGAATCATCGGACGCGGTGATACACATGAGCACGAGGCGAGCAACGATCGCTCGGACGCATCTCCCGCGGCGGGTAATTCCAACGGGGCCGAAACACGTTTTCCTCGCGGCTAAACGCGTTCCCTTGCTCATGAGCGAACGAACGAGCTAACGCGTTGGTTCCCCCGGGCGTGGGAGGATTGCGTAAAAGGCAACCAGCTCGAGGAAAACACGCGATCCGGGTAAATAGGTGCAACCAGTTACCCGGTCCTACGTGCCGCGAATCCTCGAAATCCGCTAACGAACTTCTAACGAAAGCGGCTTAACGACCACCGGTTAGCTATTTACCTCACGAATACGGTGCCTTTCTAAGCGGATAATCGACGACGTTTTTCCACGATGCGCGCCGCGACTACTATTTTCGTCGTCCGGGGACACTTTCTCCGTTCGAGAAATCAAAAAAAAAAAAAAAAATAATAAAGAACCCACCCTCGTTCGTTCTCCGGGAAATTCCATTCCGAGACGACGAAGCTCGTTCGTTCATCGTTTCCTCGAGCTCGAAAGAGTCAAAAAGTTAATTGCACGCGTCCGTCTCGTTACGGCTCGCAAACGAGAACGCTAATTGGACCAATTTGCGACATTTCCTAATGACGACGTCCACGCGGTGGTCCGTGTACCGCTCGTGGAAGCCGCGACGACGACGAGGAGGACGACGACGGGACCCGCGCTGCCGCCACGGTGCCCCGTAATTGAGACGTGCCCCATGCGGCGGCGAATTATTCGAATGCATCGGAACGCTCGCTCGAGACGCGGCCTCTGCCCCCGACGTTCTAATGGTATCCTTAACCCTACGGTGCACCGGCGAAAAATTGATACACGTTTGCTCCAGTGGGTTCTACCTGACCCCGAACGTAACTTGGATGGAGACAAGTGCGTTCGTTGCTTACCGTGGAATTTTTCAAAAGGTGTAACCAGTGCGTTACAGTTCAGATGAGATTCAGTTTAGATGAAAAAGTGTCTCGCGGAGGAGTGATTAGAAATAATATATGGAACGTGTTTTTTATCATATTGTGAGGAATGATTAGAAATAATATATGGAACGTGTTTTTTATCATATTGTGAGGAATGATTAGAAATTATATATGAAACGTGTTTTTCATCATATTGTGAGGAATGATTAGAAATAATATATGAAACGTGTTTTTTATCATATTGTGAGAAATGATTAGAAATAATATATGGAACGTGTTTCTTATCACTTTATGAGTGGATTCGTTGGTTTTCTAAAGAGTAGATGTTTTCAGGGTCATTTCGAGGTCGACTTTTTTATTTTTTCTTGCTGTAAATGTATATTTTGTATTTTGGAATAATATAACAGTATGCGTTATTTTCAATCGGTGTATCTTTTTTGTGGAAGTATTTTGTTATAGTTTAAAGTATATATGTTTAAAGTATTTAGAGAATTGTTTATAAAATGACTACTGTCTCCTTCTAACGAGAAATATATGGAAATGATACGCAAAGTTTCGTCATAATAAATTACATTTCCCTCGATGCAAACCGAGAGTTGAAATCCACTATAGTTCCAAGGTGGCGCACTTTCACGGTCGCTGGTGCGTACACTCTGTAGAGAGAAAAATTATAAATACCGTCTCGATATTATCGATTGTGCACGATCGACAATTTTTCCGTTACGAATTGCAAAATTTTCATTCTTGCGAACAGTCGATCTCCGTTATCGAACCTCTCACCGAGTACAATTCACACCGGAAACAATGTTACAAAACTTGCGTTTCACCGAATCAAAATTACGATACAATAAAAAACCTAAAACAACACCAAATACCCTATCGCTGATACTTACCGATCCGACGTCCCCCCGGTAGCATCGTGCGCGAACTCGCCCCGAATCGTCTCCGCGTAAACGCGGAAAGAGCCCCCCGTAGGGAAGGGGAGGTGAAGGGGTATCTTTCTAAACACCGATCCGCGTGAAATCTCCCTATCGTTGGAATGCAGGTCCGCGTCTCTCCCCCGCGCCCCCTAATCCCACCAATAATTCTTCCGTTCCCGGTTTTATCGCGTGCACGCGGAGGCAAAGTGGCGTGAATAGCGTGTAATTCGCGAATCAAGTATAAAGTGTCGCGCACTTTAAAATCAATTACTCATCGGGCCGTGAGCGGGTAACGCGGTCTCGCTCACGCCTAACGATCCCCCCGGCATTTTCGCAGACCACACGCGCGTGCGCGGCTGCCCGCGCAGCTCATCCCCCCACCCCTCCCCACCATGACCCGGTACGGCAGTAACGCGCCGCGGAGAACACGTACGGCACGGCGGCGTGTTCGCGTAGCCCCGCGATCGCGTAAAGTATCAATCTAGCGTAGGGACTTGACCCCGCCGCGCGCACACGCATTTATATTAACCCCCTTTGGCCCGAGATCGCGCTCGCCCGGCCAAAGACGATTCTATTTATGCGTGCAACCGACCGGAGCCGGGGTTAATGCGATGATATTACTCACGGGATATGCCTGCCTACCTAAGTCGATTAGCGGCGGCGAAGTCCGGGACGAGTTTTGCGGTCGAAACCGTGCGCGAGCGTCGGAACCGCGCGTCCGTATCTCGAGGAGGGTGGCCGTGAAACGAAAGGGACAAAGCGGGGACGAAACTAGTTTCTCCGGTCTCCGCTCGCGGGGATCTGGACCTTTAACCGGTCATCTAGCAGTGCCAGGATTCCGTCGCACTTGTCTGCGGGAGGAACGCTGGTATACACCGTCAACGTGGAACGGTCCCGTACCGCCGGGGATTTTCTACCGCTCATTTTTCGACTTTCATCGGTCCGTCGCTCGGACCAGGGGACGCGATTTATTTCGCGGAGACGGGGCACACCGTCCGTGGATAGATTTCATCGACGCGCCTCGAACGAAACGATTGTTTCCGGTTGGCTGGAACGGGATCGGCTTTTTATTCTTTACGGGGAAATTTCATCTGGGTGATTTTGCGAATTTTTGATTACAGAGATCTGAGTTTTAAGCTATTTAATCGTCTTACATGGGGAAATTTCATCTGGGTGATTTTGCGAATTTTTAATTACAGAGATCCGATTTTGGAAGCTATTTAATTATTTTACATGGAGAAATTTCCTCTAGATGATTTTGTGAATTTTTAATTACAGAGATCCGATTTTGGAAGCTATTTAATTATCTTGCACGGGGAAATTTCATCTATGTGATTTTGCAAATTTTTAATTATAAAGATCTGATTTTTAATCTATTTAATTATCTTGAACGGGGAAATTTCATCTAGGTGATTTTGCAAATTTTCAATTACAGAGATACGATTTTGAAATCTATTTAATTATCTTGCACGAAGAAATTTCATCTAGGTGATTTTGCGAATTTTCAATTATAGAGATACGATTTTGAAATCTATTTAATTATCTTAAACGGGAAAATTTCATCCAGATAATTTTGTGAATTTTTAACTACAGAGATCTGATTTTGGAAAAATAGAGACACGAAGACGAGATCGATGAAGGAGATTTGATAGTTAACGGTTGGAAAGACTCAATTGTGGGCACCTCGAAGCATTGGGATAATATTGCCTGTGAAGATTTTGTAAACGTTTTTTAAATTTGCGTAATTTATCATGGAAGATAAAGGACCTCTTCGTTTCAAGACATTTTTAATTTATCGGTAAAAAGCGTGTCGAGTTTTATAATTTGTATCAGTGACAAATTTTCTAGGTATTTATTCTCACTTTTCTATCTTCAACGGAAAATTTCACCAATTACTTTTGCAAAATTTGTTACCACCTATTTTCGAAAGATTGAAAATCCAAAGATGTGATTACGGAGGAGGATCAGAGGTGATTTTCTACGTTGTAGAGTCTCTCATAAAAAAAGATTTTCACAAATAAGTGATTCCCCCGTTAAGTTTCCGTAAATATTTTTCACATTTGCGTAATTTTATCGCGAGAAGTAACACCAGATGTCTCTCGTGCCAAGTTGAATAATTCGTGTTCGTGTCGAAATTTCCCAAAGAAATTAGTAATTCTTTGTTTAGATACCAAAAGAACTCGTTCTTGAATGAAAATGATCTTAACACCAATCTTCTTTCCCACCAAGTTGAATAATTCGTGTTCGTGTCGAAATTTCCCAAAGAAATTGGGAATTCTTTGTTTAGATACCAAAAGAAGTCGTTCCTGGATGAAAATGATCTTAACACCAGACCTTTTTCCCGCCAAGTTGAATAATTCGTGTTTATGTCCAAATTTCCCCCCAAAATTGGGAATTCTTTGTTTAGATACCAAAAGAAGTCGTTCTTGGATGAAAATAATCTTAACACCAGACGTCTTACCCATCAAGTTGAATAATTCGTGTCCAAATTTCCTTTAGAAAATTCTCTCCAGATGTTACATACCAAAAGAACTCGTTCCTGGATGAAACTAATCGCCATTTCGACAGAAACGGAGCGTTTTGGAGCGCTTAATCCGCGCGAGAATGATCTCCGTCCAATTAGGGGATGCCACGACAGAAAGTTTCGATCGCGCTGTATCCTCCCACACTGAACCTAGCCACACCCGTAGTGTCGTTCCAAAATACCAGAAGAGAACATTCACTTGAAACTGAAATTTAAGAAGAACAATCGACTGGAGAAGAAGAACAAGACTCAAAATCCAATCTTGAGAGAAAAAGAAGGCGGAAGAAATCGAGTTGGAGAATTTGGCAGCCGGAATGTAAACGAAACTCGAATTCATAGCACTGTTGGCGATGTTCTAGGTGAACGAGAGAGATCGTTGTTCGAGCGATTCGTCGCGTACGACTTATCGTCGCATGTCTCATTGATCCTCGTCCATGTCGTCGCGTCAAATGCTATGCAAAGCCTGCTTTGCATAAAGCGAGTCGAGTCGGATTTAAGGCGAGCCGCGGTGATCCCCTCTTTCGTTGGTGCTCCTGACCAGGGCAAAGATATAGTTATAAATATTTCTCTGTCAAAATAAAGGACACCCGCTGCACCGCAAATCCCCCACCGAAACCATTAATTACGCGTCGGGGACAGGGATTGCGTCTCGTGGCTCGAAAGGATCCGGCTTTTATCGGAGATCGTCTTCCACCGTAAGGACAAAACGATCCTGTGTATTTTCTGCTGAATAGAAAAGGTCACTCGCTACCGTGCTCCGTAGAAAGTATTCGATTGTTCGACTTGCGAGTAACACCGATCGGTGATTTTTTCGTTCGACACACGGGGTGGAAGAAACTATTTTCATACGTCTTCAATGGTCGAGATCTCTTTCCAATTCCACATATACCTCGTCCAGTTTCTTTTTCCTCGTGGAACGAAATTATCTTGGATTAGGTACCCGAAGAAACGAGGTCGAAACGTTTAAAATACACACGTAAACGTAACCGTACATCCTTCGTTTCGATTTACATCCGACGAGCGTTGTTCGATTTTAGAGAGTCCCTGTTCCACTTTACCCTACCTTAGAATCGTACTATTTATCTAATCGCTAACAGTATACCCACGTTGAATCCCAGCGTGTCCAAAAGCACCTCTCGGTTTCTCTTCGTTAACGTTTCCGGGTCCACCGAAAGCGAAGCCCCCTCCATCGATCTTTCTTCGCCGAGCGGTTTTAATTACAGTCTCGCGTAACGTTCCTGTGGCTCGCGTATACGTCGCCGCACGAGAACCTTGAAAATAACGTGGATCTCGGGCGAACGAGTGCTCGTTTTATCCCTCCGTGCTCGATGCCACGGCACCTAACCGTTGCACCTGCCAGGAGCTAGTTCTCGGTGACTGTACGGTACTCACGGAACGGGCAATAAAATATATCTTCCAACGGCGTGATTATACCGACGAGCCCTAAATATTTCTCCTCGTGCCTTCCTTTCGATCTCTCGGAATGCGCCGCGTCCTTTCGTTCGTCTTTTCACCGACCGAGCACCGAGAGCTCTCTCGCTCCCCACCACCGCGGCTCGGGGGCCCGTCTCCCCACTCCGCCGCGGCTACGAGAACCGTGCAGGGCCCACGGGTGAATACATCTTCGCGTTAACGAATTTCGAGTCAAGGAGAGGGGGAGGGGGCCCTCCGAAGCCACCACCGGAACCCTTCTAATCCTGACTAACGTCCACGTCGACCGAGGCGCGAGGACGCCGTGCGTCCGACGGGTTAAGTCCCCGAGGTCGACCTTACCACGCGGTCGATCCCCGAAAATGACGGCGGGGGAGGGGGTCGGTGGCTGAGGGCCCCGACGGGGCCCTGACAACGTCTTTATCGGCCCCGATCTTCTCCTGCCTCTTCCCTCGGTGCGCGCCGCTTAATAGCGTCCATAAAGTTTCATCGTGCGACTACTATGTCGTTTAAATGTATATCGAACGCCGCGGCGCGCGGCACCGTGGCGCACCACGGGCCACGTTGGTGCATCGTCGGTGCACCGAATCGCGTGCGCCCCGAACGATTTATTTTATCGTTCGGCCCGCTTTATGCATCCCATCCGGCATTTGCATACCGCCGCCGTACCGCCGCCACCGCTGACGTACGTGTGTACGAAAATTCGTTTTATTCCACGAGTCTTCCGTGGGCTCGACGTTAATAACGCCGGCCGGACGGCGCGCAAGGCCCCGCGAAAGGGCCCCCTTACAACTTTGACGCGTTTAACGAAGATCGGGCGGACGACGTCTCGTAAACGTCGCGAATTTTAACCGCCGCTGGTTATCACGCGCTTATTAATGGTACCCGTGCACGTCATCCCGGGCTCTTTATTAACGGCGTCGCATCGTTCTTCATTAGGCCCACCGTACGCGGCCCGACGCACCGTAGTGCCACTTAATGTCCTGCACGCTTTACGAGTCAACCTGATTTTTCTTTTTTTTTTCTTTTTTGGAGAATGTATCGAACGAGAGCGACACCGTGTTTTAACCGCGTGTTTGCGTTACGCGTTACAATGTAATCGAAATTTTTTTTCAAAGGGAACCGATTGAAGAAAGAAAGTTTAAGGATAAGTAGAGAAATTGTACAGGTCGGTGGAAGGAAATCTGATCGTGTCGAGGTTTTGTAAGTTGAATACGATTTTGATCAGTTTTATTTTTTTTTGCAACACTTTTAAGAAATTCTGTAATAGAATTGTACTGGACGTAGGATCGACGAATAACTATGGGGAACTATTTCTGACGATTATGAGTTTTGATCGATACTGAAAGACCTTGAATGATGTTGAGAGACATCTAAGTCGATGAATTCTAAATAAAAACATACTGGCCCGTAGGAATAAAACCAAGGTCGCCTCGAAATCTTGGAAGATTTATCACCGTTTTATTTAAAACGTTGTTTAGAACAAACTATAATTTAAGAGAGGATAGTATACGAAAATTCAAATCACACTCGGTTCCGTTATATCGGGTACTTAAATATATTCTTTTTTTCTTTTGAATGGCGAATAAAAGAAAAATTATTTTCTAATATTTTTCTTCTATTTTTTCAGTTCTCTCCAAGATCATTAATATCTTTCACTAGGAAAACATATCTTTAATATAGAAAAGACCAACTCTGTTAACTCACGACTGAAAATTTTGGTTGCAAAATAGATTGCAATATTCGCACCTCAAAGTCTCGACGATCCAAGGTTTAAAACAGGTGCGATGCATATTTTCATTCCCCTAAAAATTGATCTGGCTTCTAAAAAAAGGAAGAAAAATATTCTTTCCAATGTCTTTCTTCTTTTTTCTCAATTCTTTTCAAGCTTATTACAAAAACTTTGCTTCAGAAAACATCTTTTTCGTACAAGTAACTTCTTTCTCTCGGATAATAAAATTTAGTCGCAAAATAGTTTGGTATTCAAAGCAGGTACAATACATATCTTTCCAATATTTTTCTTCCCTTTTCTCAATTCTCTCCAAACCCATTAAGAAAACTCTCCCTATGAAAACATCCTTTTCACACAAATAACCTCTTTCGTTAAAGACACCCTGTAGACCAGCCCTTCGTTAACTCTCGGATAATAAAATTTCGTCGCAAAATAATTCACAATATTCACCCCTTAAATCTCAATGATCCGATATTCAAAACAGATACAGCACACATTTTTCCAACATTTTTCATCCCCTTTGTCAATTCTCTCCAAACCCATTAAGAAAACTCTCCCTATGAAAACATCCTTTTCACACAAATAACCTCTTTCGTTAGAGACACCCTGTAGACCAGCCCTTCGTTAACTCTCGGATAATAAAATTTCGTCGCAAAATAATTCACAATATTCGCACCTTAAGTCTCGATGGACCGGTATTCAAATCAGGTACGACGAACCTTTTTCCATCCCCTGTAGAAATCGGTCTAGTTCCTCAACCCGGTTGAAACCCACCGTTGTTTCCGTGGAAAACAATGTTGGAGGGATCGGAAGGGTGCACCCCGAGCAATGCTAACTTTCGTCGCCCGGTTCGTCATCAATGGTATCCACGCGGAGACTTTGCATTTCTGTGGCCATCCCCGAACAACAACAGGGTCATTCAAGAAGAAGGGGGGTACACACACGAGAAGAAACACGGGTGGCTCGTTGGCCGCGTTGTTTCCCTCGCGTTCTGTTTTTTGACTCTACTTTGCATCACCGTCCGTTCGCTGCATCGTTGCAACGATTGTTATGTTGCAACATTCGCACGGTAGCAGCCAGCGATTCCTTTGTGAGGACGGTCGAGAAACGTTTTGTGGCGACACAATGGCTCGTTCCGTACAACGACGAAGACGAAGACGACCAACGACGACGAACCACGACGAACCACGACGACGAACAACGAACGACGACGTAGACGACCGGATTTCGGACTTCTCCCCGTTTGAATGGACCATTGGAACAGAGGGCAGGCCCTCGAGCCAGGGCCCAACGAGGAACATTAAGGTAATAATGTGCATGGGTGTCAACGTATTAGGAACGATTTCCGTTACATTGTTGGCCATCTCTTTCCGTCCGGTGATCTGGCCTAACCGCGCCACGACAAACCCGATCGTTCTCGTCCTCGTCTCGTACTCGACACGGATATACCCTCTGGCGACGCGTTTTCCCCGCGTGGACGAGAAAAAATCGAGAATCATTTCCGGCACCATTGTCGTACCCACACGTAACGTACAATGTTAATGTAGAACGATTTGCGTGTCAATGAGGAACGACGCGGAGGTGTAATTTACTCGTCAAGGAGAATACACGGTTTCGTTCGAAAGTACGTCAAGTAGGTACACGTAGGTGAATTTCGCCCGATCGGTATCGGCCACGAGGATTCTAACGCGGGTCCATTGAACGCCGGGGAAAAATCTTTGCCACGCGGCGACGAGCATCGGTGTTATCGGATCGTGGTAGTTGCAACGTGGTTATCCACTTAATAACAATGTGTCCTCGTTGCGGCGGAGTTGCGCGCAATTGAAATGAAACACGTTGCAACGATCCGGAGATAAGCGCAACGGGCGTGCACCGCGTCGAGTTAACCTAGAAATTAGAAATTTCAAATCCGTCCGGGGTCGTCGCGAGTTTCAAGGTGGTGAGAAGAAAAAAGAAAAAAAAAAAAAAACGCAACGGTGAACTCGTTCCGGAAGGTCTGGTTTAGAAGAAAGACGTTCTTCGTACGATTCCTTTGTACGCGTTACGAGAAAGCTTCTGTTTCTTTCGAAGAAGTACGAAGACGGAGGACCTATGGTGAAAAACTTCTTTGTGCACGCGATATTTTAAACTCTGTCGATTCTTTACGAGTCGTGTAATTTGGTCAAGTTTTGGTAATTCTAGTCGATAATTGAGAAACGTATTCTCAGGAATTCGAGTTCGAGGAAAATTTGGAGAGAAATCTTCTGTTTTTTTTTTCTTAACGTTTATCGTGAATTACTTCTATAGTGGCACAGTAGTCACCTCGATAAAGATTGGAATAGTTAAGTGTAGAGAATTAAATTCGATCCGATGGTGAGTGTCTATTCAATAATTAAGATATATAATACTCGAAAAGAAAATGTACAGAAAGTAGTTTGAATATTTACTACGAAAGCCTCGTATATCATAATAGTTACCTCGATAAAGATACAATAGTCAAGTGTATAGAATTAAATTCAATCCGATGGTGAGTGTCTCTACAATAATTAAGCAACATAAAACTCAAGAAGAAAATATACAGAAAGAAAAGTCTGAATATTTACTGTAAAAGCCTCGTATATCATAATAGTTACCTCGATAAAGATTACAATAGCCAAGTGTATAGAATTAAATTCTATACAGAAAGAAAAGTCTGAATATTTACTACGAATGCTTCCTATATCATAATAGTTACCTCGATAAAGATTACAATAGTCAAGTGTATAGATTTAAATTCGATCCAGTGGTGAAGTGTCTATTCAATAATTAAGAAACATAAAACTGGAAAAAAAAATGTACAGAAAGGAAAGTCTGAATATTTACTACGAAAGCTTCCTATATCATAATAGTTACCTCGATAAAGATTAAAATAGTCAAGTGTATAGAATTAAATTCGATCCAATGGTAGTCTATCCAATAATTAAGAAATATAAAACTCAAAAAGAAAATGTACAGAAAGGAAAGTCTGAATATTTACTACGAAAGCTTCCTATATCATAATAGTTACCTCGATAAAGATTAAAATAGTCAAGTGTATAGAATTAAATTCGATCCAATGGTAGTCTATCCAATAATTAAGAAATATAAAACTCAAAAAGAAAATGTACAGAAAGGAAAGTCTGAATATTTACTACGAATGCTTCCTATATCATAATAGTTACCTCGATAAAGATTAAAATAGTCAAGTGTATAGAATTAAATTCGATCCAATGGTAGTCTATCCAATAATTAAGAAATATAAAACTCAAAAAGAAAATGTACAGAAAGGAAAGTCTGAATATTTACTACGAAAGCTTCCTATATCATAATAGTTACCTCGATAAAGATTAAAATAGTCAAGTGTATAGAATTAAATTCGATCCAATGGTAGTCTATCCAATAATTAAGAAATATAAAACTCAAAAAGAAAATGTACAGAAAGGAAAGTCTGAATATTTACTACGAAAGCTTCCTATATCATAATAGTTACCTCGATAAAGATTAAAATAGTCAAGTGTATAAAATTAAATTCGATCCAATGGTGGTCTATTTAATAATTAAGAAACATAAAACTGGAAAAGAAAATATACAAAAAGGAAAGTCTAAATATTTACTACGAAAGCCTCGTGTATCATAATAGCTACCTCGATAAAGATTGCAATCACCGACTGTGTGGAATGCGAGTTAGATTCGAACCGGTGATAAGTGAGTTCTCGTCGCGAATTTTGCAACAGTCTCTATCGACGATACGCAGTTTGGTACGATGATTTAGGATCCAACGTCGACGTGAGTAACGCTAGAAGTAGGTGACCGTCACGGCCGAAAGTATCGTGTGAATCCACGGTCTGAAAAGTCACGGATTTACCCGACTTCCTACCAAGAACGCCCACACCGATTAAAGAAGACCATACACGTACCTAGCACGCGGCGGCTACGTAATGATAATTGCATTATGCAACCTTGGGTACCGTCGCCCTGGAAAACAATTGTCCTACGATTCTCTGGCGTCGATCAACGGGCCACGTGACAACATTATCGCGACCGTTCGTGAAAATCGAGGATGTCCCGAACGCCGCTAGACTTTCAAGGTTCCATTCCCATTTCCGTGGTTTCGGTTTGTCGAGAATCGCGATTCATTCGTTAACAAATTTCCACCCAAATTCCTTCGGGAGCTCCAGAATCCCTTACCATAATTATCGCGTCCTTTTCGAAAATTTAAAATACGTTTAGAATGATTTTATTTTACCGACGATCCTAAGTGCTCTCGAATCCTTGAATCGGAAAGAGACGTAATGTATTGGCGCGACGAATGATAAATGTTACGTCGTCTTCGTCGCTTCTGCGGACGTTTTTAATAATTTAAAGACTGGTCACGGACATCGACGTTGTAATAACGCGATTGCGCAACTCGGCCGTGTATTTATCGACGTGGCGCGAGGAGTCGTCACGGGTCGGGAACTCTTTCGACGACTTCGGTTCCTAGCGGATCCGAGGAAATTTCAAGTTTTTTTCCTCCAGTGTGGAATCTCCACTGGTAACGATCTCACGGTTCTTAGGAGATTCGAGGAAATTTCACATTTTTTCTGTTAGATATAGACTCCTTATCTTTTTGGTTAAGTGGAGCTCGTGACGTCGATAAACACTACTCTTGTTAAGTAGAGTTTGTGACGTCGACAAACACTACTCTTATTGAGTAGAGCTTGTGATATCAATAAACACTACTCTTATTAAGTAGAGCTCGTGATGTCGACGAATACTACTCTTATTGAGTAGAGCTTGTGACGTCGACGAATACTACTCTTGTAAAGTAGAGCTCGTAATGTCGACAAACACTACTCTTATTGAGTAGAGCTTGTGACGTCGACGAATACTACTCTTGTAAAGTAGAGCTCGTAATGTCGACAAACACTATTCTTATTGAGTAGAGCTTGTGATATCAATAAACACTACTCTTATTAAGTAGAGCTCGTGATGTCGATAAACACTACTCTTATTGAGTAGAGCTCGTGACGTCGACAAACACTACTCTTATTGAGTAGAGCTTGTGACGTCGACGAATACTACTCTTATTGAGTAGAGCTTGTGACGTCGACAAATACTACTCTTGTAAAGCAGAGCTCGTAATGTCGACAAACACTACTCTTATTGAGTAGAGCTTGTGACGTCGACGAATACTACTCTTGTAAAGTAGAGCTCGCGACGTCGACAAACACTATTCTTATTGAGTAGAGCTTGTGACGTCGACAAATACTACTCTTGTAAAGTAGAGCTCGTGACGTCGATAATCACTACTCTTATTAAATAGAGCTCGTGACGTCAACAAACACTACTCTTATTGAGTAGAGCTTGTGACGTCGACAAATACTACTCTTGTAAAGTAGAGCCCGTGACGTCGATAAACACTACTCTTATTGAGTAGGGCTTGTGACGTCGACAAATACTACTTTTGTAATGTAGAGCTCGTGACGTCAATAAACACTACTCTTCTTAAATAGAGCTCGTGACGTCAACAAACACTACTCTCCTTAAGTAGAGCTCGTGAAGTCGATAAGTCGCTACGATGACGAAAGAAAAACTCTTCCAAAGACTCTGATTGCAAACTGACCCAATAAAAATCCAATTTTTGTCTACTAAACGCAGATCCACCTCTTTCGTTGAGCAGAGCTCGTGACGTCTCTAAACACTACATTAACTAGTGGAAACTCTTCCAACGACTTGAAAGTACGGCCAAAGAGCGTTTCGAACGTGTTCGAGCACTAGATAAGTACAAGGATATTCGAATTTTTTCCCAGTAAACGTAAATCCATCCGCTTCGGTGAACGCGACTCGTTGCGTCGACAAACGTGACGGTAACGGTTCGTTACGCCCAAACGGAGTCGAAAAAATCGAAACGTCCTAAGGGAATAAGACGAGCCCCGCGTCCAAGGGGAAGAGAAGAAATCGGTGAACTCGTGAGAGAGAATCTCGCTGAAGGGGACGCGAAAATAGAAGAAAGGGAGACGAAGCGGACGAAGGTGGAGCACAAAGAAGAGGAAGAACAAGAAGCGCGCGGTCGCGGTAGCAATCGACAGACCCGTCATTAAAAATCAGTTAACCTCGCAATTACCGTGCGAGTCCGAGCCTATTAAGTGCGCGTAATCGGAAGGGACTTTTTTGGAATAATCGTTTGCCAGCGAGCGCGCGGAGAAACGAGCTTGTAGGACTCGCAATCAGATCTGCGACTATTAAGGGGGAATGGAGCGCTTTGTTTCGCGGCAAAGCGAATGGGAATAATGGGACGATGCCTGTGGATTCTTTAGGGAATGGACACTGAAGAAATATGCGCGATACCTTGTCGTCCCGAATGGGAAATACCCCGCGGGGAACTAAGGACTAACCGAGACGCGTATCGAGAGTAACGCGGTTACCATTGTGGTATCGAAAGATGAACCAAAGAATTACGGTACTTCTTTTCGGCTGTGAAAGCACACTTTAACGGGGAGACGATTTAATTTTTTTTTATTTAAACGTGGAAGGTTTTAATATTCTCGTTTCAACGTGGAACGATTCTATTTTTTTTATTTGGATGTGGGACAGTTCCATTTTTTTTTAATTCAACGTGGAACCATTTAATTTTCTCATTTAAATGTGGGACGTTTTAATTTTTTATTTCAACGTGGGACCATTTCATTTTCTTATTTTAACGTGTGACGTTTTAATTATCTTATTTCAACGTGGAACGATTTAATTTTCTTATTTAAATGTGGAACAATAAAAATTTTTATTTCAACATGGGACCATTAAATTTTCTTATTTTAACGCGGAACGTTTTAATTTTCTTATTTCAACGTGAAACGATTAAATTGTTTTTAATTAAACGTGGAACGATTTTATTTTCTCATTTAAATGTGGAACGAGTTAAATTTTTTATTTCAACGTGGGACCATTTAATTTTCTTTCTTCAACGTGGAACAATTAAATTTTTTTTAATTCAACGTGGAGCGATTTAATTTTCTCATTTCAATGTGAATCGATTTGATTTTTTTTAATTCAACGTGGAACGATTTAATTTCCCCATTTCAATGTGGAACGATTAAATTTTTTTATTTCAACGTAGAACAATTAAATTTTGTTTCATTCAACGTGGAACAATTTAATTTTCCTATTTCAACGTGGGTTTCCTCTCGCAGAGAAGCTGAACGAAAAATATACCGATTCGTAAAATACAAATATTACGAAGCAATGCAATAAAATATATCCCAACGAATCGATCTACATCGACAAGTTTCTTTCTATTAGTTCATGGTACCAAAACGTATATCAAAATGTCTTCTCAATATATATATATATAATTTTATATTTATATTCTTCAAGTTTAATACCACATTCGTCCACGTTTACACACACATATATTTTCCACTGTTCATTTACCGCAAGGCGATTCTTTGAATGAAACCGAAACGTAGAATGAAATACCATTTTCCATAGACACCGTCCGTTATCTGTTCTCAGGTGCCAACAAGAAAGGAGTACCTACTTTTCCGCGTCTTCGATTACATTTCTCTTCCCAGAAGATTGTATTTTCCCGACATTTTAAGATCGTCGACGATTCGTTCGGATATCTTCTCGGTTGCGTCACAATCCCGACAGACAGATTCAATCGCGTACGATTTCTTCTCCGCGGATCTTCCTGGGAAGCTATTTCAGCAAGATCATAATTTAATATACGAAGATATTATGTGCGTTTGCCTTGTTCCATTCAAAATCTACTAAACATAAGATCATCGACGAGCGTTATCTCAATCATATTTATTCGTCCACTGTGCGTTCGCATCGTTTCGATCGCGGTTTCGCAACATCCTATTCACCTAATGAAAGATACGATGTTGCAATCGACGAGATGATCGGTGGCACCCCGCTGTTCGAACTATCGTCAACGTCTTCGGGTATCTTTGGAAACACCGTGTTGGAACCTCACGAAGGGGGGGTAGGGGGGGGGGTAAGAAACGCGTTAAAATTGAACCATCGATAGAACCAAGTCGTAAACGCGGTGTCACCGAGAGCTCGCGTAATAGGTAAATGTCAAAGTCGTTTCTCTTTAATTGAAACGATAATTATCTCGGTTGGCGATATACGTACACACGATTGAGACGAGTTCGACGATCTTCCGTGGAAGATCGCCCGTGATCGCGAACGAACAAGGAAACGATCTTAAGACCACATTTCGTACAGTCGTTCTCCGCGAGACGTACTCGGAGCCTCGACCTTTAAGTCGCGAAGAAGACGCACGTTTTCCAGATCGTTTCGTTCTACGACCGCCATATTGAATAGTCTCGCATACTTGGGTCGCTGAACTCGCGTTGAAGGCGACTATTAACGCGTCGAATGAAATTTACGAGGTTGAGTTCCAAAGGGGACGAATCGCAAAATTGAATACGGATGGAAATACAATTGAGCGCGAAAAAAAAACGAAATTTCAATTGGAATGTTCTTCCACGCCGAAATTTCAATTGGAATGTTCTTCCACGCCACTCATTGGTAACTTTACCACCCCCGTGTTACAAAATTTGCGAAATTATTCTATTGGAAATAATTTCGAAAATGTCACAACCGAGTTCTGGGCACCGAAATATTTTATACGTAAATGGTAGTGAACAAGACACATGGAAGTATAATACCAAGTTTAAAAAAAATAAATTTCTATCGATACATCCTCGACTATTGAGTTTAAAATAACAAATTTCAATTGATACGTACTCGACCCCAGCCCTCTTCAAAAAAAAAAGAAATTTTCAACCCCCTTACTAAGTAATTTGCGAAAATCATTTCGAGAATAAATCTTCTTCGTATCTCCTCAATAAAAATCCATCGAAATATTACTAGACGAACGAAAATTTATTACGGAACAATAACCGTGGAAAAATGATTTCCCTCGCGCTACTTACGAAACTTACAACTCACGACCCGATACAAGTGTCTCTCATCACCTGTTCACGGTCGCTTCGTATTTTTCTCGTTCCGTGTTTGTAGCTCGTATCGCGCGTCTCGTATTAAAGAGTTCGTCCCGTTAATAATAATGATCAGGAAAGCTAGGCCGCGAATGATCGGCGCAGCATCGAATCGTTCCCCGATTCAGCAATTGGAAGCTCGGGCGGACCGTTACGCGGCGAAGCTTTCATTTACCGTCTTAAGTGGCCACTTACGAGTCTATAACCCTTTCTTTACCCAGGTTATTGCTTCGTTAAAGCATCATTTTCCTCTCTCCTGATTTCCACTGTGCGACTCGCCTCCTCGATACCCACCCAAGACCCCTTTTCCCCCTCCCCGGCTCGCTCGCTTGGTTCGCGAGAGTTATTCCCGGCCGTACGAGTCCGTACTTAACTCTCTACCATATAAGACTTCCGGAAGAGCCGTTTGCTCTCGATACGTTGCCCCACGTTCGGCCAGTACCCCCGGAGAAGTTAAAGAGAGAGCCGATCCCGCGGAGTAGTTACGGATAAGTTTGTCGGCGCTTAAGTGGCGCCGAATACGGTTCTGTAAGCGCAACCTGCTCGTGGCGTTGCGCCGCGCGTACAAGCGCCGCGCTACACCACGGAGACGTTACCGGCCCGATTAACGGGCCCAGAAATACGGGAGAATCGTCGAAAAGAGAAACGAAAACACCAATTCGGCCCCCTCCGTAACTCGACGAGCTCGTGATCGGTCTGGTGTGCGAGGTTGTCGAAAAATTCGGGAAAACTGGAAAGTATGAAAGGGGTGAGAATACACTCGAGGAGGGGGTAACAAGGCCCCTAGATTCGACAAGCTCGTAATCGGTGTGCAAAGTAATTGAGAAATTAAAGAAAACTGAAAACGGCGAAGAGAATGAAAATATTCTTGAGAAAGGGATAAGGCCCCGTTCCAGATTCAATGGTTGCAAAATTTGGGGCCCAAAGTATGAGAGAATCGTTAAGAAAGAAAGAATTCTTTTCTCGATAATTTGACAAGTTCGTAATCGATACGTGAAAAATTCGGAAAAATTGGAGAGAGTAACAATATCCTCGAGGAGGGGATAACAGGCCCCATTTTAGATTCGACAGGCTCCTAATTAATTCGGTGCACAATCTGGTCAAAGAATTCCGGAAAAGTGAAAACCGCGAGAATAGTGAAAAGATTCTCGGGGCGGGGGATGAGGCCCCATTCCAGGTTCAATGTTCGCAAAAGTTGAGGCCCAAAAATATGAAAGAACCATTAAGGAAAAAACAATTCTTTCCCAATAATTTGACAAGTTCGTAATCGGTCTGGTACATGAAAAATTCGAGAAAACTGGAAAGAGTAAAAATATCCTCGAGGAGGGGGTAACAGGCCCCACTTTAGGCCCCACTTTTATTCGACAAGCTCTTAATCGATTCGGTGCACAATCTGGTCGAAAAAATCCAGAAAAGTGAAAACCGCGAGAAGAGTGAAAAGATTCTCGGTGCGGGGTATGAGGCCCCATTCCATAAAGAATCCCCACTCGGGATTCGACGTCCGCAAAAGCGAGGATCGGCCCGCGGCCGGGCGTCGCGGAGTATTTCCAAGCGGAATTCCCTCCCCGTTTGGAAGGAAACAAGAACCCGTGGACCGACGGTCGAAACAAATAGTTACAAAACTGACCGCGGACGGAAGACAAAGTATTTTCGTGAAGACGAACAACCGCCCGGCGCGGCGTTCGTTCGTGCGTCCCCCGGGCCCCGTCGTTCTCGGGGCACCGCGTTGCCATTATCTCGAAAAAAAAAGGGGAGACCGCATGGCAGAACCGGTCGCGCAGAATCCCGGGTTCGCGATAATATTTGCGACACTCGGTTCCGCGCGGACCACGGGGACGTAGCTGCGCCGAAGCACGGACCGTTGGATAGGTTAACGCGGAGTGGGGGAGCCCCGAGGGTTGGGGGTGGGGGGTAGGGTCCCGAAAAGCGAGTGATTTGGCCGGCGGGTCCCCGGGTGATTAATGCGAACCGCTATGCACGCCCGCTATATGGGCCGGCGCGGCTCATTTGCATTTGCATCGGCACGGACCACCGTGTTCTGCGCTCCGCGGACTTCTTTCGGGAACGAACAAGCTCATGTCGGGAGTGCTCCATTCAGCCGCTACCATTTCAACTGCGCCAACGTGGCCTGGGCCTGGGCCCCGGGTATCTCGAGCAGGGAACGATTATCCCCGTGGAAAAAGGGTTCCCCTAATAAATGACACCGGCGAATCTAAATCCGCTACTTGGCCGCGGTCACTACCGTATCGAAATTCACCTCGACCGCGGTTAGGTTGCCAGTGACGCTCGCTAGTGACGATTTCGACCGTAGGGGAAGCTGTCCACCGCCCGTACCGCAACCAAGACGATTTGCAACCGCGTGGGCGTTTATTGGCGACCTGTTTAACACAGTCGACGGTTAGTGGATTCAATGATCGTGTAATTGCCGGACAGGAAACCGGACGGTTGTTTCTTTACCTTCGTCTCTCCGAACTCGAGGATACGCGAGGATACTTTTCCCTCGTGTCGCGGTGTGGCAAGATCTTTGGAAACGAGTCGGGATCTTCTCGTTCGGTACAGCGAGGGACACGGGGCGCCTGGTGCAACCGGAAGGGAGACTCGAACGATGGAATTACCAAGGAATCGAGTTCGATTTCTTACGATACCTTTGGGAATGGGTCGAGCTTTACGGAGGAAGATCGATGAGTTTCTTAGAGCTTTTTCTTCTGCTGACGTAACGGTGTATATTTGTGTAACAATTTGGGGCTGTTGGATTTTTCTTTTTTAAATTAGTTGTGCGAATAGAGCGGAGAAATGAGAATATTAGAAAGTGTAAAGTGTGTTGTTATTTCTTTGAACCTTGGAACTATTCTTATTAGTGTTTTAAGTATCAGAGCTGCCAGAATTTTTCACACTTTGTAACATCCCCCTCTGTTGAAATGCATATTAATTAATTTTATCGAGTAAGTAGATAGATGTAGAATTTAATTCCTTTTCAACGACCTCGAGTATAGTACACCTTTGAAAAGGAAAATATAAGGGTATCTTTCCTTGTAATAATTACAAGGGAAACATAATATCGGAAGAGAAACAGTAGAAAGTTGCAAAAATTATGTAGAAAAAATTGAACTTGGAAAAATGTAAGATGGTAGAATAATTCAAGTTCCACCCATGACACTCGATTGTCTATTTAAAAAGTTGAGTAAAATAAAACTATCGAAGTAAAAACGTTTGTACTTTCTCAAAAGCCTAGGGTACAATTTAATAGAGATTCTCGTACCTAGTAGATAGGTTAGGTAGATAAAGTTTAAAAAATTGATCCACGACACTCGATTGCCCATCTAAAAAGTTGAGTAAAATAAAACTATGGAAGTAAAAACGTTTCTACTTTCTCAAAAGCCTAGGGTACAACTTAATAGAGGTTCTCGTACCTAGTAGATAAATTAGGTAAATAAAGTTCCAAAAATTGAACTTTAAGCTCAGAAAAATGTAAGACGGTAGAATAATTCGAGTTCGACCCACGACACTCGATTGTCCATCTAAAAAGTTGAGTAAACGAAGTAAAAACCTTTCTACTTTCGCAAAAGCCTACGGTACAATTTAATAAGGCTTCTCACTTCTAGTAGATAAATTAGGTAAATAAAGTTCCAAAAATTGAACTATAAACTCAGAAAAATGTAAGACGGTAGAATAATTCGAGTTCGACCCACGACACTCGATTGTCCATCTAAAAAGTTGTGTAAACGAAGTAAAAACGTTTCTACTTTCGCAAAAGCCTACGGTACAATTTAATAGGGGTTCTCGCACTCTCCTCTGACTGTCCGCGCGCAACGACTGCGCTGATCCGGCGATAAAACCGCGACGCGGAAAAATCGCCGCGCGGCGATACCGCCGAGCGAAACCTTCTTCCGCGAAGCACCACGGAGAAGAGGTCTTCGACGATTTGCGCACGCCCACGCAAAGGGGGCACGCGCTTCCATGCAGGTGCGTGGTCACGGGTTCGCGAGGGTTAATGCGCTGGGTAATAATTAAAACGCCGTTTCGCGGAGGAGAAAGGCGAGACTAGGCGCGTTTGTAAAGACGCTGCCGCGCCTATCTCCTCGTAACGGTTTAGCGAAAGGACCCTTTCGTGGTCGACGATATTGTAACCGAATGATCACGAAAATCGCAACAACGCGGGTCAAATATCCGATTGAACGATCCGTAACCATCGTGTGTTCAAAAGTGCATAACAAAGCACGGTGAAAGCTTGCCAGAGCACTGTTGCGCATAACCTCTTCAGGGACTTTAACGTTGCGAAGGTAGGTAATCGAGAAATTTATTGGATTGTTTGGAAAATTATTTCGTTTTCCAAAATGGAGAATATATAATTTAATAGAATGTTTATGCACTCTCAAAACATCGTGTTTAATTTTCACCGAAGAAAATGAAGTGAGTTTCCGAACGATCTAATAATTACGAATAAATATTATCCGTTGCTCCAAGATGTGAATTTTTTTACCGATAATATAATATTTTAAGCTTATATTAACCTTATATTTTACCAAAGTTCCCTTTGATAATGATTGATAATGGATTTTATTCATAGAGAGGTAAAAAGAAGGGTTCGAAACTTCAAGGGTTTGTATAGTAGTATTCGTCGAGAGGAATGTAATATTTCATATCAACGTAGGTTCTACGATCGATCCTTTAGGTGTAAAAAAACTTTTGTTTATTTTGCACGAACATTCGACATCTCGAGTCTTTTCACAAGAAGAATGCATAAGGTGAACAATATTATCGATAATAGTCCAAATAGAGTGTTTTATTTCAAGTGAGACTCCAACATGATTAAATAACGTTACAGGAGAGCAGGTTGCAGAGGGTGTTCCACGTTTGTGTCGTCAGTTGCACCGCAAGACAGTCCCCATTCCATGACGTGTGACACGTGCAGTCCTAACCTCGTTTGGCAGTCGCTAAATTCCCAATCGCGACCAACTAACCGATAAAAATCTTTCCGGTTACCCGATACCTCTCTCGACTACTTCCAGGTATCTTTCCTACCACGAATCGTCGTTAACTTTCGAACAGTATCGTCCCGATCAACTCGTCCTCGTGACGTTCCAAGGACCTTAACCCTGGTAACACTCTTGAATCTTTTCACACCTAAAAAGACTTTTACATCACTTGCATACACCATCGGTATAACTCTCCTTAGAAACGAAAAAGGGAGCACCGATAAAATAATAGAATTTTTATTACGGGTCAGTTTGGACCCACGCGTCGTCTCTCCCGCGATCGCCTACACCGCCGTTATTGCGAAAGTTTACGTCGAGATTACCTATAAGCGTCGCGCACGTGTGTGCCACTGATTCTTTTGTTACAACAAGCAACGTTTCTGACCCTGTTCTCCTCGCGGCAACACAACGCACTCGTTTCACGTTTCTCGGAAACGTTACCTCCGTCGCGAAAATTCGTCAGCGCCGGCGCTCGCGTGCACGTAGATAAGTGGCGGTTGCGTCCAGCGCGGAGAGCACACATTGTAACGAATTATCGCACAACCGAGCGGCATCGTAATTAAGAGTTACGCAACCCGGATAATTGAGAAACCAGCCGCCTTTACAAAGCGCTACCACGTCGACGCGGCGTATCGTATCGGGACGGTTAATAATAATACGGTTCCGGTGATGATCAAACGCGCGCACGATCGCCACAGCTCGGCGTAATTCTCCGAAGATCGTCGCGCGCAATCGATTCGCCTCCCCCCACCCTCCTCGCGTCCACGGTGTTCGACGTAATCGCGATTACAACCGGTGTTTTTCGTTCGTTCGCGTGAATTTATTAATTATCTCCCCGCGCGCGCCTCGTTTCGCGCAGATCGGCGACGATAGCGCCTCGTTTGCATCGATAATGCCCGCTCTTGACGCGCGTGCGCGCTTTCGTGCCTCCCCTCCACTGTCCTCGCCCTCGCTCACTCCCCCCCGCCCCCCACCACTTGGTCGCGGCGCAGCTACGCCAATCGACGCGACGACTTTCCGAGAAACGCTCGAACGCATCGATCAATGTTGGAAAAGCGTTTACCCGGTTGCGAGAGCGTCGGGCCCAATCCGTCTCAATTGGATACGCGCGCGGGGCCCGGTTCGCGAGTGAAACATAACGTCGGCCGTAATGAAAACGTAACCGTGACAAGAAAAAAAAAAAAAAGAAAAACCACCCTCCCTCCCCACCCCAACCTCCCCCCGAGCCGCTAAACGACCACGCGGATAATCTCGTCGTGAGTGATAAAGATGCCCGGATTCCACGGTCTAATTACCGACGATTATTCCGCGCTGAGGCCCCGACGCAACGAGGAGTGGGGGAGGGGGATGAGAGAGTTGTGTGTGCGGGGCCTCGAGAGACGCGGAGTGGGGGAGACGCGTACACGCACCGCGGAGAAATTAAGCATCGACTGTTAACCGTCCGCGGGGCAATTATTAATCGCGTCTCGGGGCTAATGACGAGCGCACGTACGCAAAAAGGGAGGGGTGGGGAGGTGGGGAATCCTCGCGGTGAGCGTATGCTAATGAAGCCCGGAGAGTCGGCTCTCCTCTTATTTTTCCGCACGGATAATGCAACTTTGGTTGCTGCGGCGAACCGACGCGAGTGATTAGCATCGGCTCTGATTCGCTTCACGACGTGGCTATCCCTCAACGGTTACGCGGGTATAGGTGCAGAGGGGAATATTCCTCAATGTCGCGGTAGCCGGATGAAGACCTCATCCGGGGGTAGCTGCGAGCCTTGACCGCGCCGAGCTGCAACGCTTGATATATATCTCCATCTTGGTCGGGGCCGAGGCTGACCGACGAGCGGTCAAAGTGCGAAAGCCTGCTCGAAACGATCGACGAGGACTCGAAACTGGTCCTTTGGATCTCCTCTTCGAGTCGATTTTCGACCGGGTACCGTTCGATACAGTCTCGATACAATTGGAGAAGAGATTGAGTCGATTTTCTTGTTTGTCAGGGCGATTAGAAAATATTCTACTGACCATCTGCGAGAAGAAGGCTAACGAGTGTTTACATCCCCACTCTACTTCACCAGTCTGCTAGCTCCTCTGTTGGGTACCCTGTTGACCCCTATCGATCTTTGGAATCATCTTAGGTCAGTAGCGACGGTGCGTGAAATGGTGAGGTAGTAGTAGATCGTAAATTAGAGTGGGGATGTAAATGTTCGCCTTCTTCTCGCGAACGGACAGTACATGACCTCTTAAAAATCATAGGACCCATTTTAACCAATTTTCCTCACGTTGCTAATTGTGTAAAATGTAATGAAAGATCGCTTTCTGTTGAATGTTCTAATAGTTTCCATTCTTTTTTTTTAGATTTTTATTTTTAAGCCCGTGACTTTCGAAGAGAGACTCAAACTCGCGAGGTGCACAAAAGTTGAACGTGACAAAGAACGAAGATACTACAAAATAATACTTCTTAATTTTTGACACTCCTTCAAGGTGAGAAACTTGTTCAAGTAGAGTATAGATAATTAAATGTTCGTAGGTGTTCTATGACTTCTAAGCGGGGTTGTCACTCGACCTCACACGATACTCAAGAACCATACAAAGAACAAAGAAGCTACAAAATAATAATTCCTAATTTTTAACACTCCTTGAAGGTGAGAAACTTGTGCTAGGAGAGTATAGATAATTAAACGTTCATAGATGTCCTGTGACTTCTAAGCGGGGTTGTCACTCGACCTCTCGCGATACTCAAGAACCATACAAAGAACAAAGAAGCTACAAAATAATGACTCCTAATTTTTGACACTTCTTCAACGTGAAAAACTTGTCGTGCTAGAAGAGTATAGACAATTAAGCGTTCATAGATGTCCCATGACTTCTAAGCGGGGTTGTCACTCGACCTCACGCGACACTCAAGAACCATACAAAGAGGCTACAAAATAATAACCCCTAATTTTAGACACACCTCTTAAGAGACTCGTCCCGTTAGCATCGTACGAATTTGAAGCGCGATTTGTTATTAATTATCAATTAATTGTATCGTCACGAGCGTTTCGACTCACACTGCAAGCCGGTGTACGGTTGTTGCGCGATAGTTGAGAACGTCTGGTGGCAAAAACGTTATCGCTCATTACGACCGATTTAATCCTCCCCTTTTCGGTACCTTTAACGCGGTAAAATCAGGTATCGCGGTCCACGGGCGCTGAAACGCGCGAACGAATGCTCATTATCCTCCGGACAGAAGTGGCGGTAAAGTGTACGAAGTAATTCCAGAGTGTGGATACCGCGCGGACATGTCAGACGCTATTTTAAGGCGAACCGTCCCGCGGTGGCCGCTATTTTGCAAAACGATGGAATATACAAGCGGCGGCACACGGGGCGGGGATTACCACAAGGATAAGCCGTGAAGCGTGTTAAGAAAAAACGAGGAGAGAAGCGTAATTACGAATAAAAGTTTCAATTAGCTCTGAGGCTAAACGTGGGCATCGCGGCCCGTGATTCATAGGCCATATAACCGCGCGCGCAGGCCTGGCGTCGTCGTACAAGATCGTCGAAGGATGATGATGCTACGTACGTGCTCCTTTCACTTTGTTTTCCCAGATGCCTGGCTAAATATTAACCTCCGTGACAGAGATGCTTTTCCCGGCTGTCGCGTCCCATGACCATTACCAAACGTTACGTCGCCGCGACGCCGGAAAATTCAACCGGCTACGGCTTTCCCGTTCGATGCACACGGTGTTCGGGAATTTCGAAGGTCGTTCGAGATTACTCGAGTAGGCTCGTTTAAGAGCATTCCGTGTACGTGGCTTTGAGAAACAGTGCCGAAGTTGCGTCGTTCAGCGTCGAACGTGATTCGTACAGCTTTGGTTGGATGTCCTACGAGTTGGGTGGTATTTGGGATTTTTTGGGCGGGAAACTATTGGAGGTATTGATTTCAAATTTGGTACGTGATTTTGGTGGTCTTTCGTCGAGGTGTGTGAATTTTTTCACGTGCGAATGTTTCATTTTGTCGAGTTGGTAACGTTTGTTAGAAGTATCTGTCTCGATAACTCCTACAGGTAGAACGAGGGATGGAGTAACCCTTATAGTATCTGATATCGTGGGGTCGTTCGTGACCAATTACTGTTTTCTGTACGTGTAAAAATAGTGTCGTGTATCGTTGTCTTAAATGACGATTGTATGAGGTGCACATAAAAAGAAACAATGGATTTTTCAGGAAAACACTAGTTGAGAATACTAAAGAGCGAAGACTGGCATTGTTCAGCGAATGGAAAGTCAACGACTGAAACAGTTGCGGGTTGTTGATGACCCAACGATACCGACTACTGGTTAACTCAAAGTTCAGTTAGTTAAATACGTCTATTGATTAACTTAACGTTTAGTTAGTTAAGTTCAACTACTGGTTTACTTATTGTTAGTTGGTTAAGTCTAACTACTAGTTCACTCAGTTTATTGAGTATTGATCAAAGTTACGTTGATTAAGGATTGGTTAAAATTATGTTGATTAAGTCCAACAACCAGTTCACTCAGTTGGTTAAGTCCAACTACTAGTTCACCCAGTTGGTTAAGTCCAACTATTGATTTACTCAGTTGGTTAAGTATTAGTCAAAGTTACGTTGGTTACGTCCAACTACTGGTTAACTCAAAGTTCAGTCGGTCAATTCCGACTACCGATGAACTTAGTACAATTGGTTAAGTCCAACTATTGATTTACTCAGTTGGTTATGTATTAGTCAAAGTTGCGTTAGTTACGTCCAACTACTGGTTAACTCAAAGTCCAGTCGGTCAATTCCAACTACCGATGAACTTAGTACAATTGGTTAAGCCCAACTACTGATTTACTCAGTTGGTGAAGTATTGGTGAAAGTTATATTGGTTACGTCCAACTACTGGTTAACTCAAAGTTCAGTCGATCAATTGCAACTACCGATGAACTTAGTACAGTTGGTTAAGTCCAACTACTGATTTACCCAGTTGGTTAAATACTGGTCAAAGTTATGTTGGTTACGTTCAACTACTGGTTAACTCAAAGTTCAGTCGGTTAATTCCAACTACCGATGGACTTAGTACAGTTGGTTAAGTCCAACTACTGATTTACTCAGTTGGTTAAGTATTGAGCAGAGTTATATTGGTTACGTCCAACTACTGGTTAATTCAAAGTTCAGTCGGTTAATTCCAACTACCGATGAACTTAGTACAGTTGGTTAAGTATTAGTCAAAGTTATGTTGGTTACGTCCAACTACTGGTTAACTCAAAGTTCAGTCGGTTAATTCCAACTACCGATGAACTTAGTACAGTTGGTTAAGTCCAATTACTGATTTACTCAGTTGGTTAATTATTGGTCAAAGTTACGTTGGTTACGTCCAACTACTGGTTAACTCAAAGTTCAGTCGGTCAATTCCAACTACCGATGAACTTAGTACAGTTGGTTAAGTCCAACTACTGGTAAACTGAAAGTCGCAACAGAAATTCGTCCGGGACGATTTCAACGGAAAATTCGCAAAGAAAATTAGATCTTCGAGCAGACGAATCGTTCGTCCCCGAATCTCCATTTTCAACGTTCTCCAGCCTCGTCACTTTGCTGCGCGCAGAGTTCGCGAACACCGCGTACATAAGCCCCGCCGTAAACTCTTTAACCTCATCGAGTGTTACATTGTAACGCGTATCCGCGCGCGCGGATGGCAAATTAAACGCAAAGATAGTGCTGTTAAACCTCCCAACGTTGACGCGACATTCCGTCGTATCTTCGTCGTTTTTATCGTTTAAATCGTTACGGCCGTGTATTTTTATCGCGTTTAAAGGGAGTGCCACCTGTTCGCGCGGCTCTCGCGCGAATGGACGTCCACGTCGCGTAAAGAAGGTGTAAAAACGGCCGTGAGCGTCGAAGTCCCGGTGATTCCTCGCGTTGTAAGTTACGCGGTATAGCGCGCGGGCCCAAGCGCGAAGTTACAGCTACCGAAGTTGTTATTAACGTTATTCAATCATCGCTCGCGTTTCAAACGAAGCTTCTACGACCTGGTACACGGACCTCGTTCGTCGACCACCGGTGTTGTTGCAAAATTTCTTCTACACTTTCCTACTCCAAAATACCCTCTCTTCAACAGTCCCTTTCACAGACCCTAACACGAAGAGTGCAAGAGTCTTTGGATCATTGTAGTTAAGATTTTGAACATAGATAGATTTCACAGGACAAATATTATTTCATTCTCTTTCATCGTGTGAAAGTAGAGCATCACAGGGGAAGATTCTCGATAAATTTTTTTAAACATTTAGAATTAAAGTTTCTCGTTAAAGATGGATCTATATTTTTCGTTTTTTTATAATCTTGAGATATTTGTCGTTAATATCGAGATATTAATTCTTTTATTTTTATATCTTTGGTTACCAGTCTTTTTCGACGCGGGCTGGAAATTTATTAACAATTTACGGAAGAAATGTCAGATAATGTCTCGAGGATTGTTAAAGTTTGTTAAGAATTTGTGTTTCTTCGAAGAAAACCCGAGCGATCGAACTTCAACCCATTGTAACCCAATCGTCGTCCTCTTCGGGTGACAAGAAATTCTTCACCCGTGCTTCGCATATTGATAATCGACGGTCTCGATTTTCGAACATTATGCGAGCCACTACCGTACACGGACATACGTGTCAGCTTTCTTGATCTTCGATTCGAAACGAGGTATTTATCGAAGACGAAAAAAGAAAACGAGGGGAGAAAATTAATTCACCGAAGTCGAAGTAATTATACAGAATATCCGATTCTAATTTATAAATGCGAATTACTCGTAAACTAGCCACTGTAAAGAATGGTTCAGACTGAAATCGAATAGCTTTTGAGAGGAACGTAATCTGCTGTAATTACTTTTCCTGTAGATGGACAAGATTTGTATGAACGTGACTTAGTTCGTACGAACTAAGACGAGGTACCTAATCGAGAAAAGAAAAACAAGAATTTTTATACAAACCATTACGTTAATAAAGAGGATTTAATTAATACAAATAAATGTTCATCTTGCCTTTACATTTTCCAAACTTGACAATTTTTTCAATGTTTACATCATCCTTATTTATCCGACCTTGAACATTTTTCAAACGTTAATATTGTCATTCCTTTTTTCAGCCTTAAAAATTATTTAAATATTTAATTGTTTCTACTGTCTCAGCTTTGAAACTTTTTCAATGTTTACATTGTTCTTGCCTTTCCAACCTTGAAAATTTTTCAAACGTTAAAATTGTTCTTACTTTTCCAGCCTTTAACATTATTTAAATGTTTAATTGTTTCTACTTTTTCAGCCTTGAGAAATTTTTCAATGTTTATATTGCCCTTACTTTTCCAGTTTTGAAAATTTCTCACATGTGAACATTGTCCTTTCTTTTAACAGCCTTAAAAATTTTTCAAATGATTAACTATTTCTACCTTTTCAGTCTTGAAAATTTTTCAACGTTTACATTGTCCTTCCTTTTTCCAACCTCGAAAATTCTTCAAACGTTTAATTGTTTCTACATTCTCTTGAAAATTTTTCAATGTATACACTGCCCTTACTTTTCCAGCCTTGAAAATTTCTCAAACATTCACATTGCCCTGACTTTCCCCAGCCTCAAAAATTTTCCTTCACCACCCCGAGGAACTTAAAACACGTCTCCTAAGTACGCCCCCTACATCGATAAACCCATGTGCCGCGCGATCATCGAAGTACACACTTCCCCGTATCGTTGCAGAGATTTTATTCGAATAACGAGATTTCGAGTATCGTCGAGATTTCATTCGTATAACGTGCGTTCACCCTTTAAGAGGAACGTCGTTCAACCTCGTAGAGATGGCCGAGTGACGTTAACGAGCGACGCGACCCGTAATGGGATTACTTTGCGTAAATCACAAAACCGGCCAGTCGTCCCGTGCCTCGTGTACCTACACTTATTACGTGTGCGTACGCGACGACTTCCCCCGGCGGTGTTGAGATACGTTCGACGTTTAACCCCGGGGTCCCCGCCACGCTGGAAACCCCCGTCGTATCGATCCCTTGGTCGACCAGAGCCGAGCACCGAGACCGTACGCGCGGATATTACCTGGAACTTCGAGAATCCTGATCTTCCATAGCGGCGATGCACTCTCAGAACGAACGAACGAACGTACGTACCGACCAACGAGTCCTCTCGTCTCGTCGTCTTCGCTAATCGGGACTTTACGAGCACCCTGTATTCCGGCATGCGTGCTTCGCTCACGACCCCAACCGACCTCGCTCGACCTCTCCCACATTACCTCGTCCACGCACCGACAGCATCGATGCTTAGGAGAAGGAGCTCCTCCTCGATCCGTGGATACGAACCATCGACCGTATTACACCGAGACACATCTCTCGCGCCCGCCAAATTAGCTCTCGCTCGTGTTTGCTTCATCCGCGAAGCGTCGATCGTCGAGGACGCCTCGCGGAGCGAACCATCTCGAGCGTCGGTACGCCTTTGAGAGCCGGGATATCGGAGAGAAATTTTCGCGGCCGCGATTACGAGAGACCGACCTTACGCTCGGTTCCCACTGCCGAGAGACATGGGATGGGTACTCGAGAGGTTTGGTCAGATCGGAGATCTCGAGTTTGCGAGACACTTGAGAATTTTTTGGAGCTGAAGTAGCGGATCGATCGATTCGAAACTCCGTGGGTGTGTTTAGTTGTGTTTTGTCGGGGCGGAGGAATTTTTTCAAGCAGCGAGCTTTGATTTTGTTGAAGCTACAGCGATGAACATTTTGGGTGGGTGGTCGGGGATATAGGTGCACCAGTTGCAATGTTTAGAGGATACGATATGGATGACTTTTGGAAATTTTCTGAGAGAGAATAGTTGGAAGAATTGATCCAAATTTGGTGTACATGTTTGTTCGTGTTTTGTCGAGCTGGGGGAATTTTTTCAAGCACGGAGCGTTGATTTTGTCGAAACTGCAGCGATGGAAATTTTGGGTGGATGGTCGGGGATATAGGTGCACCAGTTGCAATGTTTAGAGGATACGATATGGATGACTTTTGGAAATTTTCTGAGAGAGAATAGTTGGAAGAATTGATCCAAATTTGGTGTACATGTTTGTTCGTGTTTTGTCGAGCTGGGGGAATTTTTTCAAGTGCAAATCGTTAACTTTGTCGAAGCTGGATCAATTATAATTTTACTTGATCTCTCAAGGCGCAAATGTACCAGTTACGGGTTAATGAGTTGCAACATTTACTTTCAGAAGTCTGTGACTCGGTAAAAATTGCTCGATGCTGTCTACACTCCGCCTATTCATGATCTACATTTCCTTCAATTCTGGTGACATCGTTTTAGCTTCTATAATACCATCGTAAAGTACCAAATTCCTAAAAAGAAGACTAAGTGATGAGTGATCGTATTACATAGGCGTAGAATCTCTGTATCCGCGAGACAGCTACAAAATCTTATTTCGCAACAAAATTCTTCACATAAATTTACAAAATCGAGGACACCTTTCATACAAATCTGTAGAAAAATATTAGGTTGTTCGGAAAGTCATTTTGTTTTTTTTTTTGGTGAAAATGAAACACGATTTCTTTGGAGTGAATAAACACTTTATTAAATTATATATTCTCCATTTTGGAAAACGAAATGACTCTCCGAACAACCCAATAGGACACTCTAAAAAAGATTGTTCAAAGTAATCAAAATATTGATACCGATCACATTTAGGAGAACTTTACACTCTAAAGAAGGATCACTTTCTTCGAACTGATAAAAAGTGAATGTTAAACATTGCATACGGAGATCTTATGGCGTACAAAAATTCTACAGATACATTTACTAAATCTATGGTATTTTTGGTACAGATCTGAAGAAAAATAAAACATGTGTCCCCAAAAATAAACGTATTTCAAAGAATTATACCGAGGACATCTGTCCCGTGAAAGTAATCATTGCGTTTGTTCCCAACGATTGTTCAAAGTAATCAAAATGTTGATACTGATCACATTTAGGAGAATTTTACACTCTAAAGGAGGACCACTTCGAAGTGTACAAAAATTCTACAGATACATTTCTTAAATCTAAGGTACCTTTGCTCCAGATCTGAAGAAAAATAAAACAACAATTGCCCCAAATATAAACACACTCCAAAGAATCATACCAAAGACATCCGTCCCATGAAAACGATCATCGCGTTCGTTCCCAACGCTGTTGCGAATCGAGCTTTACCCGAACGAACCTGCTTCTCGCGGAAACCTCACCGGGAATTCTTCCGTTGAACCGCCTTTAATTAAACTCCTGACGCGATACAGCTTCGCGGAATCCGCAGATACGAAGGACCCGGGGTGAAAGTAACGCGACGCTCGAGGAGACGGTTACCCAGTCAGCGAAAACGACGCGCGTCCCGTTCTGTCGCGACTCTTTTCGTGTGTTCACCTTCCCCGCCACCTCCCCACCTACGTGACCGTTTAACCCGTGCTTCCTGTTTGTCTACTTTTGCTCGACCGAAAAACGCCGCTGCGGCCTCGGTATCTGTCGAAAAATCAGAAACTGGAGTGTTACGTTGACTGTGCCGGTTAGCAGGCCCCGTCTCTCTAAACAACGAAACGAACACACGGTGTATCCTCTAAAAGCGTCGTGTATACCTGCCGCTACGTAGAGGGAGAAACGATGGAGATTTCTTTGGAAATTCCATTTATCGCGCGTCTCTCCCGTTCGGAGATCGACGCTAGTCGAAACACCTTCGAGGCCATTTCGAGCGACTCGAAGCTGAGATGCAAATCGTGGTCGTTTTGGACGAGCTCAAGGGTTGGATTTGGAAAAAAAAAATACGTTCGACGATATTTTATCGTCGCGCGATACTCATGGTCGATCACCGGGCCTTCAAAAGCCCGTAAACGACACCGACCTCGAGCTGACCCGGGTAATTGAAAGAGATGCCCGCGAACCGACTGGGTGACCACAAGCAGCTCGCTAGGTACGTAGGTGCAGGTGCGCTCGTAGTTACACGCGGGTACGTAATGACCAGCGTGCGGTCGCGCGCGGATTTTCCAACCGAATCAGAGATATTCAACGCGGAATCGGAAACTGTTCACTCGTGACGAACGATGATGGTGGACGTTTGGTTGGATCGGATTGTTTGGCTTTGTTCTACGATCAAGGGCACGTTTCGATCGGTTGTTGCACGGAGATAAATTACTGGGTAAATTATTTTCGACGACCAACTTTTTTTCTTTGTTATAGAAGAAGAAACAATTTTCCAAGTACTTTGTTTGAAGTAAGTTTAAGCGTTACTCTGAACAAGAGTAAGTGATAATTGAACTTACTTTGGGAAAAGCAATTTTTTAAGTAGCTAGTGCGTTAATCGTAATTTTCTACTCAGGTACTTAAAAGTAATTTTCTACTCAGGTACTTAAAAGTAATTTTCTGCTCAGGTACTTAAAAGTAATTTTCTACTCAGGTACTTAAAAGTCATTTTCTACTCAGGTACTTAAAAGTAATTTTCCAATTACTTTGTTGAACGAATTTTCTAATTACTTTCTCAACTCTGTTTTCATCGAGAAACAAACGTAAATGTCAAGTTTTTGGAACGTTAGGCAAATAAATAAATTTAAACGAAATTTGCAGTCTTCTTTGAATGTCACTGTCGCTTTTCCGCATTCTTTGTTCACTAATATATTATTTTTATAGTCAGCGATCCATTTAATCTATAAAGTAGACCATCTCTGTTTTTCAAAAATCGATAAATTTTTCAAAACGAGAAACAAACACGTTTCAAATTCAAACGATGCGACCGATAAATGCAATGTATCGCACGCGTTGCCCATAAAATACCCTTTGTTTGTTTACGGTCGTGTTGGACGGCCGGTTGGACAACAACGATTTTGTCGCTGCACGACGTGTAATTAGGACATGGCGTAATTGTTCGCGCAATACTTTCGTTTGTGTAACGAGCTTCGAGGTTAGGTTTAAAAGCCTCTGGCTGTGTCGTTGTTGCTCAAGATTGTTCTATATATTGTGTTACAGAGATTCAACGATGATAATAATTTCTTAATAACGATGATAACAACGATTTCTCGAAATAGTAACGATTACTTCTCGATCGAGACTAAGATGGAAAAATGAAAGAATACCAGAAATTACCATAAGTTGACGCTAGTTTATAAATGCCAACGTTACGATTCGAATGTCCATCGACATCGAAAGTTAAAAAATCTGTGCAAAATGCACGCGAACGCGAGATATCGATGTTATTACGATACCCGCAAGAGAAACACTCGGAGAGGTTTCGCGCGGCCAGTCGAATTTCCGTAGAGATGTAAAATAGGTCTACAAATGGACTTATAAATAAATTATGCAGCGTTAAAAAGCCAGAACTGTTTCCCGTCCGACGTTCGCACGTTTATGTAATAGCAATGGTCCCTCGATATAACGACACATCTGTTAAGTCGAACAAGCGTCGTCGAGCGAATCAAGAGTATAATGAATAAATATTACGGAAAGAGAAAGTGTCGATTCTGACGGGGCACTCAAGCGAAAATCTACGAACAAGTAATAAAATATATCCTAAACGAAAATTAACGTTAAACAGTCTGCGTTCAATATTCATACGCGTCGAAGCAACGGTCAGAGTCCTTGTAGTTACACCCCGGATTTAAACGAATTTGCAACCGAAGAAACGATCGAATATTTAACGAAGGGAGACTCGGATGAAACTTTGAAATAAAAGTAATTCTCCGCAATTTTTTTCATAACGTAAAACCTCGATGAAACTTTTCGTTACTTTCCATATACATATATATTATTCAATATTTCGAGATATAAATTCTTTTTTCTTACTATTTTACATAAGAACAAATGTGTAACGTAAAACCTCGATAAAACTTTTCGTTACTTCCTATATACATATATATTATTTAACATTGTAAGGTATAAATATTTTTTTTTTTCCTATTTCATAAAATAACAAATGTATGACGTAAAACCTCGATGAAACTTTTCGTTACTTTCTATATACATATATATATTATTTAACATTTCGAGCTACAAATTTTTTTTCTTACTATTTCACAAAATAACAAATGTTATTCTTCATGGGCATTCCTATCGACGATGTGCAGTCTACTATTTTTTACAGTCGATCCAGAATGAAAAATCTTTCGGTAAATATAAAATTAACGATAATTCGGGAAATGTTCATCAGGAGAGATTCTCTTCGAGAGACTTTGAAACTCGAGAAGAGTATCGCGAGTTTCACGGAACAACAACCCGAGAAGATTCGAGAGGGGGAAGAACTCGCGCGACACTAGCGCCGCGGGAAGGATACTAACTGCTCGCGAACTTTAAACGGGGTATCGTTGAACGTTTATCACGTATTATAAGTCTATTTCGCTCCCTGCTCTGCAGATAGCCGACTATTGATGCGCGATACATAAACATCGGCAACGCCTTCACGGAGAGTGGCGTTGGAAGGGGGTGGGGAGGGGGAGGGGGCGCGTACGCGCATCCGATACGATACAGGGGACGATAAGGGGACGGTGCTGAAAGTGTAGGCCACACGTAGAGAAAAATAAATTAACGACTTGGCCCTAATTGCACGTTCGGAATTTTACGACCGACCCTGTCGTACGCGTGATGTGTACAAGATTACGAGCACGCTGGAAAGAAACACGGAGTGGGGAGGGACGTGGGGCGGTAGAGAGGGGGGAGGGGAAGGCTGTAATTACTCGGAGCGTGTTTTCGTGCACGATAAAAAATCAGAATGAAACGGTGCCTTTATTAATTACGTATTACTTAATCACCGGGCCCGAAAAAAAAGACGTAAATAATGGAAGAAGCGCATCCTGGTTCCTTTCGGTACGGGCCCCGCGATGAAAGGGACCCACCGTCCGAAAGAGACCCGCCATGGTCGCGACTATGGTCGCGGCGCCGATTACCGGGCCCACGGTACATTTTTGGCCAAACGTTCACTTTTAGAAGCGAGGAGATGGCCCCTTTTCGCGTCTGGGCCCGGAGATCTGTTGTGTAACGGCTCGCGGACGGTATCTTTTTTTTTTTTTTCTTTTTCTTATTCCTCCTCCTCCTCCTCCTCTTCGTCTTCTCGTCTGCCTGTCAAAATGTCGAAACCGCGTCTGCCCCGAATTAACTACGATTGTACGCGATTCGCGGGGCGATGCACAATAGCGACGGGCCCCGAGGTTGGGCCTTGTCGGCTCGAGACTGAGAGAGAGAGAGAGAAAGAGGGAAAAACAAAAAAAGGAAAAACATAACACGACCTCGCGCGTACGAATTGTTTACACAGTAAACACAAGCAGGATCGAATGGACCCTGAACCGTCGTCGTGTAAAACAAACCTTGCAAAATGCACGCCCGGTCTCCACTGTGTCACCATCGACGCCCGTTGCCCCCTTATCTCATAGTGCGCATATTTATTGCGAAGAAATAGACGTTTATTTTGTCGTTAGTGCCCGCCTTCCCATAAAATGTCGATCCGCCGACTTTATCGTCGCCAATATTTACCAGCGCCCGAATTCGACATTTATAATGAACCGGCCTTCGTAAAAATCCTTCGTATTCACCGAAACTGGCAATAAAACGCGTTTCGGGGACAACCGTGCGTTTATTTCCATCACTACGTCCGGAGAAAGGATTGTCGAAACGGACACGTGCTAGGACGACGAGCGTCGATTATCTCGTGGACGTACCACGAAGCGTCGAGACGCGGGTCTCGATGATTTTTGGATCGTCGATCGAACGCGCGGAATCATCACCGACGACAATCTTCGACAGTTTCTCTTCCGTAGATTTTTCTCCCGCCATTTTGAGCTTCTCGGGAATTTTTCACGGTGCACAATTGTTTCGTATTAGCTACGTGGCTCGTACGTTTTATTCAAATTCTCGTAACACAGTTACATAACCTATATTTCTTTCACGAGTCTCTGAGTGTGTGCTTGGAGGAGATCGCGAATCGTCAAGTGTTTACAAAAGTGAACGACAGAGGGGGCTAGAGCTTTGTTCCACCCACAGCCTACCAGAAATCCACGGATTTGGGTGCTGATCGGTCATATTGCATAGGCGTAGAATCTCTGGATTCGTGGAAAATATACAAAGTCGTGTATACGGAGATTTTACTGCGTAACTAAGAAGGAAGTATTATAAAATACGTTGCAAAGTATTAAATACAAGGAAGTATTAAAAGTATCCTTAGCAATTGTGTGAACGAAAATATTGTACACTCTGAAGAATGTTAAAAAGCGATGAAAATTTTGAAAGTTTAAATTCATCCAGATCCGCGAGAAGTGTACCAAAAAATTTGTGTAGAGGAATCTTATTGCATAAAAAGTTTCAAAATCAGAAGTGTCTTTAACAAAAATCTAGACAAAAATATTCTACACTCTGGAAAGTACGTTAAGGAACGCAACTTTGTTGTTCCACTGGTAAATAATATTCCGCGTCCGCGTGTCTACGCCAATGCGTTCCATTGGTCGCTATTAAAACTATCCTTAGTAATTGTGTGAACGAAAATATTGTATACTCTGAAGAATGTTAAAAAACAAGAACTACCAAAAAATTTGTGTACAGGAATCTTATTGCATAAAAAGTTGCAAAATCAGAAGTATCTTTAACAAAAATCTAGACAAAAATATTCCACACTCTGGAAAGTACGTTAAGGAACGCAACTTTGTTGTGCCACTGGTAAATAATATTCCGCGTCTCTACGCCAATGCATTTTATTGGTCGCTTGTTATTGTCGTCTCACTCTGTTTCGATCGCTCTGTTTTGCAACTTTGTCACGCGATAGACTTTTTGCTTACGGTCGCGTTGGCCAATAACGAAAATCCGCGCAATTCGAGACGGAACGATCGATTCGTTGAGAATATACGATCTCTGCACGGTGCGCGAGTCTTTCAGCTTCGAGAACCGTTCTGAAATACCCGAGGGTATTTAAATTTTGATACGACCCCGTAACAATCACCCTCGATCACTGTTACAATTGACGTTTCTTCGAACGTAATCGTAGCGACGACGAAGCGTGTGCAAATTTTTTTAAACGAAGCATTCGCCAGATCGGGGAAGACGGTAGGCAATTATAGACGTCGTTGCACGAATTGGAATAGACGTGAGCGGGTTTCGATGAAGTTTAGAGACATCGTAGCAGACGGTGAATCACGGATTTGTTCAAATGGGACTAATGTATTCGCTCGTACGGATTATACGGGGTGACTGGCAGCTTTCTGTTTACAAACGTTGCCAGCTTCGTCTGGGGCTATAAATAAGACGAACATGTCATATAAATGTGTGCACTTCGCGAAACACTCGGTTAGAAACTGATAACAAATCCGTGCAGTGCATCGTGCAACTCGATACTGGCCCGGCTCAACGATTCGCGATCGAACTTGTCGAGGCTCGAAATTCCTAGCAAATTTGATATTAAATTTTGCAAAAAACGATATCGATTCTTTGGATCGCTACCGGCTCGACGTAGACCATTCGCGCGGTTCCAACTTGCGGAATAAATTTACAAACCGTGTTAAAAGTGTATCCGACGAAACTGGAAATTAATTTCTCGAGAATATATTCTACGTTTATTATCATATATATGACACTTTTGATATTGAATAACGAATAGTAATCGACTAACAAAATAATGTTTGTTTCCGTATTACGACACTGATCGAGAGACACCGATAGTAATTAAAAAAAAAAAAAAAAAAACTCAAACGGAAGAAATTTGTACCTTCGAAACGCGAGACAAAATTCGATAATTCGTTGATAAAAAAAAAAAGATTGTTGGTTGTCGGATCATCGCACGAGTCTGACCCACCGAAAGGAAACGTTGTTCATCAATTATCCCCGGCGACAGCAACATCGACCGACACGCGTTCGCGGTACACATCGTTGCTCGTGCTCCATTATCAAACGCGACGATGAAAAAGAAAAAAGAAAAGAGAGTGAAAAGACGGCCGCCGACGAGAGTGTAATTATCATAACGGCGGTAGAAAAAAAAAAGTTACCGGTGAAAAGGCGCGAGCATCGTCTCGTACGGTTAGAGGGGGGAGGTGGGGGAAAAAAAAGAAGGAGAACGGTAACCGTTAGAGGAGACGAACACGGAACGAAACGTCTCGAATAATATTCGAGAGACGACGAGTCTTCTCGTCGTTGGTATTACCGCACGCTTACAACTTACCCAGCCACACAAGACCGAGTTTAGAATCTCCAGCGACGTGAAAGTGTACGGGTTCGTAAAAAGTAAAAGTAAAGAAATTCCGCGGGCTCGTCCGGGATTTGAACCCGGGACCTCTCGCACCCGAAGCGAGAATCATACCCCTAGACCAACGAGCCGAGTTGATGTCTGTTCCGTTAATACAACAGAAATCGCGTTCGCGATTAATTCTTATCGTCGTGTCGATTGATTCACGGTATGTTCTCTCTCTCTTTTTCTTTTTCTCGGATATTGTCCGTGAACGCGTGCAAAACGGACCCGTTCGTGAACAAATTCCACTAACCTGGAAAAAGAAACAGTCCGGACAATCTCGACCGTAGGAGCGATTTCTGGCGGGAAAACGCGGTCGCGGGGCGCGCGTCGCGCGCAAAAACTTCCCCCCACCGCGACACGCATTCCAACGACTCGTTTCCCTAATTGATCGGCTCCGAACGTAGCCGGCGTCTCGGTTTTTTGCCACGCCATTGAGAATTCCGCGGTACCCTGGGAAGAAACTCGATCAGCATCGGCGAAAGAAAAAGCGTTAATTAGCTCGTTTGAATGGGGGCCTCGGTGGCCAGTTTCTCGGAGTTGGTGCACGTGGCGCCACCTGTGGTACAAACGTTGCATTCGTGATTAGCGTCGCCCGTGCGCGCGTGTCGTACCGTGTCCATGCTCGCGCATCCTCGACCACGGCCGAACGAGAAGACGGGTCCACCTTCGCGTTGTTGTTCAACGTTGCTTACCCACGACTTCGAAATGATTCGAACTCGTTTCTCGGACGCGAACCATCCGAGAGATCACGATCAAATGACGGTTCGAACTGCTACGCGTTGTCACCTGTTCCGCGGTTAACCTATGTCCGTCGAATCGGGTTTCGACTCGGGTTCCCCCACTCCTTGCCGGAAGTGGGTATCGCTCCCCGCCGGTGGCGGTGGGGCGCGCACGCGGAAACGAGGAAAGCGGGGGCTCGAATTTTTCGCGGAGATCGGAGCCACGTTCGCGATAATGGCGCGCGGGGACCATTGTTATTCAAGGTAAAACGCCGCGCGGTACGCTTACAGGGAGAGAATACGCTTTCTTCTTACCGGCTGGACGGAATTAACGGAAGCGGTAGAAAATCCGTGTATTTCCACGGTTTCCACCCGTAATTTCCGCGAGTGAGAATCCGTTTTAGGTTTCCCTTTCGCGGTGCGATTGATTGTTACTCGGTGGACGGACGTCCTACACGGACGACACAAAAAATAATGTCCGCTCGGTTTATTGTTGCATCAAACCGTAGGCTGGTTTCTTTTTTTTTTTTTTTCTTCTTCTTTTTTTTTCTTTTTTTTTTTAGAGTCTCGAGGAGGCCAATAGACGGCACTTTGCGCTCATAAAGATTAGCAAAATGGGTCGTCGTAAAAATGCGAGCGGAGCGGAGCGGCGACGAAAATCGTAGGAATTTTTGAGACAGTTTTTATAACGGTGCGTTTTTACGGCGTGCCGCTGCCGGGCGGTGCGCGTACTTTTTAATTAGAGCTAAGCTCGATCGTAAAAGACCGAGGGGCCGATTAAGCGATTCGATGACCACCATCATCGCTTTACGACATTCTCGTCCTTTTTCGCACAAAACACAATAACGGCCCGCTATTGTTCCGCGTTGACCCTGGCCGTCCGCGCAGCCACGTCGGGCCCCGGGGACGACTCCGGGGGCCCGTACCGCGGATCTCTATTCAACGGTAGAGCAACGCGTTTTCCTCGAAATCGGCCCAATGTTTCTCGAAATGAAAACGGAACACCGATCGGGATTACCACCGCCGTAACGAGACTCACAAAAGGGAGCGCTCTCGTACCTACCGCGGCCATACTCGATTAAACTTTCATCTACTCGTAAAAAGCGGTTTTACGAGCGTTTTGCAAACGGTTTCGAAGTTCGCTGGGAACATTAATCTCCGCGAGGCCCCGCGATGCGTTCGAATTGACCTCCCCTGGGAATTAATGCACCGCTGGTGAATAATAAGAGTGTACGCGCTTTGGTTAAGTATCTTCCCGTATGGAAACAATGTATCGGTGTGTACGGGGTGTTTGGAAAGTTTTGGTGCCGAGTTTGCTCGCGTTTGACACGAAATGTAGAAGAAATCGTAGACATAATTTCTAAATGCAATGTATGGAATGTATGTACTTTGAATGAATATTATGTATATGAAAACAATGTATACGGGGTGTTTGGAAAGTTTTTGTACCGAGTTTGCCCGCGTTTGACACGAAATGTAGAAACAATCGTTGATATTATTTCTAAACGCAGTGTATGGAATGTATGTACTTTGAATGAATATTATGTGTATGGAAACAATGTATCGGTGTATACCGGGTGTTTGGGAAGTTTTGGTACCGAGTTTGCTCGCGTTTGACACGAAATGTAGAAACAATCGTTGATATTATTTCTAAACGCAGTGTATGGAATGTATGTACTTTGAATGAATATTATGTGTATGGAAACAATGTATATGGGGTGTTTGGAAAGTTTTGGTACCGAGTTTGCTCGCGTTTGACACGAAATGTAGAATAAATGGTAGATATAATTTCTAAATACAGTGTATGAAATGTATGTACTTTGAATGAATATTATGTGTATGGAAATACTCTATAGATGTATATAGAGTACTTCGAAATTTTTAGTAAAGATTGAACTCGTAAATGTAGCCCCCATGTGCAATAATTGTTTTCGAGTTGTAAAATAGAAATTCATTTTTTTCGTGCCTGTGTTCACCTATGTAACCGAGCACATAAAACTCGAAATGTCCCTTTAACGAGGTACAGGGACACAATGTGAAAATGACCCGGCTTTTGAAAAGAATTTTCCCTTTTGGTTGTCGTAAATTTGCGTACATCTTGTACAGAAGTGTGTTGTACAATTAGAATATATGACGTATCGGTTGAAATGTTACGAGTTATTTTCTTCACAGTTCCCAGCCCACGAGTATCAAAGTTAACCTCAAAATATATCAATCCACGATCGATCGGTTGTATTTTATCTTTCCTCGTTGAAACTACCATGTCACAGCTTATCGTAGATACTACACTCAACTTTGACTAATATCCTTGTAATTTTATTCACTTCGACGAACTCTATTATTTAATTCGTACTCGAAGATCATCCAGCTAACGTATACGCGTGTAATTTAATTCACGACACTTGCATATATATACGATTGCAGAGCTTGAGAAAGTCGAGTCGAGTGATTTAATTTTAAACACGAACAACTCGCAGTACACATTTACCGTGGCGATGCACGTCGCAAAAGTGTGCCTCTGGTACCGTTCTAATTATCGTTTCAATCATCGCGTTTGGTTAATTGCACTTTAGCCTCAGGTCACACAACGACGAGCCACGCTCGTTACATTATTGCTAATTGTCATCGAGGCGAACGTGTCTACCGTATTTACCAATAATACAGCTGAAAATTCAACCTTATCGGAAATATAATATTTTTCCTCCTCGGAGTGGGGGGAAACGTGGGTACCATTTCGTGGAGCTAAAATAGAATAAATGAAAGGCGGCGTGGAATGCGCGAACATGCTTCCATATATCACTAACACAATCCCCAAAGCTCTTATCGATCATTAAGATCTCTATGATCTACGAGCAGCCGTGGTTGGATCTTCAAGGACACGTAGCGAGAATTGTGTTACACCGTAGAAGTAGGTACAGGGTATTTCTTTAAACTAATTTTAGCACTGACCTGTGCCGTGAGTAATACAATATCGGTACACGGTAACGTATTTAATTGTAAACATTCGACACCACGTGCCGTACGAAAACGCAAGGTCGATTCGCTATTAAATACGGATTTTCTCCTAGAAAAAGAAGAAAAAAAAAAAAAAAAAAAAAGGAATATGTTTCTCCCGATTCGTCTTGCACGAAGACGCATCGTTTCTTCCACGAAACGAACGCAGAAGTTCCGTGTAATTTTATTCATAAAACCAACGTTCTATCAATGTCTACCTTTCTTCTCGATTATACTCCACGGTTACAAGATCCTCGTTCTCGTGTCACTTCTATCTAATTCCTCCATCTAGCAACGATTCTCGAGATTTTCAAACACTTCTTTTAGCGACCCCGTAAGTGTTAGGAAAGTTCCTGTTCGGTGCAGCTATCTGTTAAAACCCATCGAAGCCTTGAAAAGCTACGATCAAGTGTCGATGATTCATTAGCAGATAGCCGTACCGCGAAGGAACCTTTCTAATACTCCGTGTAATTTGTTACAGAACACGTCTCAATTAAACAAGACGAGTACACGGTCGTAAACCCCACTCCTGGCTTTGTTTACACGATCAGAGATTAAAAAATGTTCTCGCGGCCCGGGCTCGGTCTCGCATCGATTCACGAATTGCACACCAGGTGACGATCTTGCGATCGAGCGAGTGCAATTCGATAAATAAATCACGATACAAGACCAGTGATCGAACGAGCACGAAAGTGGAAAATTTCGTTTCGAATGTAAGAACGTTTCGAACGTGAGGATACTTCTCCTTTGAACGAACGTCGCGGCAGTTTTACAAAAAAAGAAATTGTACCATTCGAAACTGTTTGAACGAAGATCGTTCTCGTGGAACGGGTATTTTAGAAATCGGGTGACGTAATACGCGACCGAATATCGAGTACTCTAAAAGCGTACGAATCGAGAATCTTCTCGCAAACTAGTATCTTTTGTAAATTTTATTCTAAAACTCCTATTTGTGTGTTCTCGTCGGAACTTTCTTCACGAAAAGTTCCCTATTTAAACTACAATATTCGAACGTGGCCCATAACCTCTAAATTTACTAATCACTGGAAACGATTATTTTTAGAAATAAATTTACCACAAATTCCACAGTATATTTTTCGAAAACTTTTTCTATTCTGTACTATTAATATAGTTAATTTTTCTCTATCTCATCCAACGATTTTCCCGAAATATGCGCGAGATATACCGGTAATCGGTAATCGGTGACCTTAACCTAACCTTTCCATGTTTAAAGACCTCTTCGACATTCGTTCGTATTCTAACGCAAAAAATAAAAATATTGGATAATCCGTCGGTGCGCTTGTTATTTTACAGCATCGTTAACGACGTTATTGTTTAAAGATTGCCACGCAATAAAATTTATTTCTCGCAACTGTATTCGAGCGTCGGTCATCGATGACCATCGCGGTATTCGAAAAGAATTCCGATTGTTCGAAACCTAACCTTTCCGTATTTAAAGACGTCATCGAGAATTCGTTTACATTTTAACGCGAAAAATAGAAACATTGCATAATTCGTGGAAAAATAGGAACATTGGATAATTCGTGGAAAAATAGAAACATTGGATAATTCGTGGAAAAATAGAAACATTGGATAATTCGTCAAAAAATAGAAACATTGAATAATTCGTCCAAAAATAGAAACATTGGATAATTCGTCGAAAAATAGAAACATTGGATAATTCGTCGGTGCACTTGTTATTTTATAACATCGTTAACTATTGTTTAAAAATTGCCAAAAGTATTAAAGTTTATTCCGAGCATCGGTGACCATCGCGGTATTTGAAGAGAATTCCGATTGTTCGAAACCTAACCTTTCCATATTTATAGAATATGGAAATACATATAACACTTGTTATTTTAATATAAATAACACTTGTTATTTTAATATAAATAACACTTGTTATTTTATAACATCGTTAACTATTGTTTAAAAATTGCCAAGTATTCAAATTTATTTCTCGTAACTGTTTTCGAGCATCAGTGACCATCGCTGTATTCGAAAAGAATTCCAATTGTTCGAAACCTAACCTTTCCATATTTAAAGAGATCGTCGACATTCGGATAAATTCTAACACGAAAAATAGAAACATTGGATAATTCGTCTGTGCACTCGTTATTTTATAACATCGTTAACTATTGTTTAAAAATTTCCAAGTATTCAAATTTATTCCTAGTAACTGTTTTCGATTATCGGTAACCATCGCGGTATTCGAAAAGAATTCCAATTGTCCCAAACCTAACCTTTCCATATTTAAAAACGTCGTCGACATTCGTTTAAATTCTAACGCAAAAAATATAAACATTGGACAATTCGTCTATGCACTTGTTATTTTATACAATCGTAAACGACACTCGTTGAAAACAACATTGTGGAAACTTTTAATTTCCACGTAATAAAATGTATTTCCGAGCGTCGGTCACCGGTGAGCATCGCGGTATCGTAAAAGAATCCCGATTATTCGAAGCGGTGTTGCGCAACCGATATTATTAAATCCATCCGTGGAGGCTTGTTGGTCCCCGTGGACGTCCCGGCGACCCTAACCCGACGCGAGAAAAAGGAGCGGAAGAGAAAAGGTCCCCGAAACCGCAGGATCCTTATCGAAGTGGCCGTCGAGGATCGGCGCTCGCGCTAGCGCGATCCCGCGTCTCGTCGGTCCACGAGATCCGGAGAGGGTAGGAGGTCCGGGCTCGGGAGGAGGAGGAGAGGCGAAGAGAGGGTAGCGCGGTGAGGCCCCTCCCTTGTACCCCCTCCCCGTGGCCCGAGAGGATCCCTCCGGTCGTCCAGCAGGACCCCCCACCAAAGGTACGACAGGACCCGCGGCCCACCTGTGCCGCGGATGGACCCTGCACGCTTCTCCGCTGATCCGACGCACAGTGTGCCCATAAGGCCCATTCGAAGTATACTTACGAGAGCGCACGAGCCGTGCCAGCGAACGAACGAGCGGCCGACCGATCGCCCGAACGAAGTGGGACCGCAGAAAATAATCGGAGGTGGGGGCTGATTCAAGAATCGACGTGGACACCCTCGCCTTCCAAAGTCATTCACCTAACGGTCATCGCCGCGTCAAGAATCTTCTTCTTGTTCCTCTTCTTCTTCTTCTTTCGCGTCTCCTTCCGTTATCCGGTTCGGGCCGAAAGGATTCGTTCCTTCGGCGCCCCCGGTCTCCACCGGAACCGGTGGCGAACAGAAAAACACACCTATCGTCGCGTTTCCACGGGGGATTACACACGAGTCGTGACACAACTGACAGAGAAGAGGCCCAATTTCGAGAATCGGCTACCAGCGGCTGAGAGTGAAATTTTTTTTTTTCTTTTTCCTCTTCGTCCTTTTCTCCTCTTTTCTCTACTCGACACGGAAATCGGAACATCTCGAGGGAGGAGAACCGTAAGATTTTCCGCGGTGCGGCAACCGAGACGGTCCCCGTTTTCACGGGCCCGTACAACGAGAAACACCGTGTGCTTTTTAACGGAGTGGAGCTGTTCGTCGGTGAAACGTAACGTCGGAGACTTTCGTGTGATCAACGGCACCCGACGCTCACGGTGATATCGCGTACGAGTGAATATAATCAGTGTCGGGGATTTCTAGTGACAGCGACAGTTCCGTCGATGTACAATACGTTATGGTGACAAAGTGCCGGACAGTGTTACGTACCTGAGAGAGGGACATCGGTCGTTCCGTACGTCGACGATCATCTGGCAACGTTCACCACCGTCGCTTTCAAGGTACGTGGAGATCGCTCTTGTTCGCGAGGGATGGTGGATTCAGGACGACACGTTCCCCGATACGACTACCGGGAACCATAAACGCGAGAATTGTCCACGAATTGGTCGTGGTGTCGAGCACGGACCGATCGTATCGTCGAATCGCGATTCTCGTACCCGTTTGTCCAAGTGTCGATACTTTTGCGATCGAGTGTCTGTTTCGAATATACTCGAGGAACGAGAGACCGAGTGTAATCAGCGCGAAATGTTCGACATAGTTCGGTGCGTTTCGAACGTACCGAATGCAAGAAACAGAGTGTAATATGCACGAAACGTAGGAAACAATTCGGTACATTACAAGTATAAGGAAAACGGGAGACCTAGGGTGAAATACGCGCGGAATATTCGAAATTGTTCGGTACGTTTGAAATTATACCGATATGAGTACGAAACAAAGTGCAATCTGCGCGAAATATTTGAAACTTTTTTTTTTTATATATAGTTGAAACGTACCGAGAACGAGAAACGGAGTGCAATCTATGGGGAATATTCGACAATAGTTGTACTTCGAATAAGTGAGAAAAATTCGAAACAGAAACCGCGCGAAGTATTCGAAGTAGGTGTATTTTAAACGTACTGAAAAAAATGGGAACAGTATCCGCGCGAAATACACGAGATAGTTTTACGTAGTTAGAACGTGGCAAAATTGGGAAACCAAACGGGGAATTTTCGCGAAATGTTTAAAGTATTCCGTTACACTGATAATATATTGAAACTAAGAAAGTGTAATCAAATGTATTTGCAATATTTGCGTTCGTAATATCTCTAAAATGACAAAGTGCTCTCTACGTGAAATCTTCGAACTATTTCGATACACTCGCAACATCTCAAAAAAACGCGAAACAAACTTCACTCTACGCGACGCTGTTTGTAACGATCATTCCTACCGATTACATTTAACAAACTGTGCTCGATCGTATCCGTTTTCTCGCGCGGTTGGTTCCTCTCGACATTGTACTCGGCGCTGAAAATCCGCTTCCCGAAATTCGTACGATTCCGATCCGTAGATACCGAGTCGAGTTTATCGACTTATCTCGTATCTCTCTCAATCACGGTTAACACGATGGTTACTCGACACGTTCACATTTTAAAATCGAAGCTCTCGCGAAGAAAAGGAATTCAAATATTCGTGAATCGTTCGTCCAACGTTACTCCGTTAACGCTACAAAACGACAAAGTGCACACGAACCGTCGAACGTTTCTACTTTTCGCGTTACAACTCCAGTTGCAGCTACATCGAACCAAGTGATAGCTAGAGTGTCGAAGCTGTCCTCGAATAGAAAAATATCGCGTGAAGTCGACTCGTGAACGCGAACTTGTGTTTTGACTGGTTCACTTGGTATTTCGCGGAACTGGTATAAACGTATCGCGCGGTAGTACACGAGCGGTGCAGAAGAATCGAAGGACGCGTGTGTTTCGTAATTTCGTGCGCGTGTGGCCGACCGATTTCTTTGTCTTTGGTCGTGACACGGAGCGAAAAGCGTCACGGTTCGACAAGATCCCGAACGATACGTCGCGGCGTCGGCCGATGAGAATCCAGCACGCGATAACAGTCCAGGTTCGTCGCTACGAGAATCACGGCTGATCACCTCGTGATCGGGGGCTAATTATTTAATTCGTTAAACCTCGCGTGGTAAGAGCGTATCGGGCGGAGCGATCTCGACGATATCGGGCCGGAATATTCCCATGCGAATTATTAAAAAGAAACGGGAGCATCTTTTGCAAGAACTCCTCGCTCGTTTCGGAATCAACCAGTCCTCGCTTGTCCTCGAAATACACGACGTTTGCTTTCGTGAGATCGTCGTTGAAACTTCTTCGTTTCGAGATTTCGCGGTGACGAGATCTGCGATACTTCGCGGGATCTAAATTACGAGTATCGATTTTCATTTTGTGGAATTTTTCCAATTACAAATAAATATTGTATATACGTAGAATCGCATTGGACGTAATTTTTGTTTCACTTTGATACCTAGTATATTTTTACGTTTTACAAAGATCGAACTTTGGACCCAAAGATGTGCAATTTTTCACGATTTCTTGTCGTTTCGTTACGATACGCGTATCGATTTTAATTTTATGGAGTCTTTGCAAATTACTAATATACGTACAATCACGTTGAACGTAATTTTTGTTTCATTTTAATATCTCGGATATTTTTACGTTTCACAAAGATCTAAATTTGAAGGTAAAGACGGGCAATTTTTCACGGTACGATACGACAAGAGTTGCTTTCGAGAAATTGTTGTTAGTCGTTTGCGTTTTAAGATTTCACAATGACGAGATCGACGATACTTCATGGGGCTAAAATTACACGTATCGATTTTAATTTTATCGAATCTTCCAATTACAAATATACATACGATCACATTGAACGTAATTTTTATTTCATTTTAATATCTCGTATATTTTTGCGTTTTACAAAGATTTAACTTTTGAAGCTAAAAACGTGCAATTTTTCACGGTACGATACGACAAGAGTTGCTTTCAAGAAATCATCGTTAACCCTTTTCGTTTCAAGATTTCTTAGTGACGAACTCGATAATATTTCTCGGCGCTAAAATTACGCGTATTGATTTTACTAGATTGTTCAATAAGTCTTGTAATTCGATGAAACTTATTAAGTAACCTAGTACTACACCGTTCAATAAGTTTCATCGAACGATAAAATTTATCGAACAACCTAGTAAAATCGATACGCGTAAGTTTTATTTTTTTAAGTAACCTAGTACTATACTGTTGAATAAATTTTATCGAACGACAAAACTTATCGAACAACCTAGTAAAATCGCTACACGTAATTTAAGTTTTCTTTTTTTAAATAACCTAGTACAATACCGTTCAATAAGTATAGTAAGTTACGGTAATTAAGTTTTCTTTTTTCAAGTAACCTAGTACTATACAGTAAGTATAGTAAGTTCAATAATTAAGTTTTCTTTTTTTAAGTAACCTAGTACTATACTGTTCGATCGACAAAACTTATCGAACAACCTAGTAAAATCGCTACACCTAATTCAAGTATTATTATTTTAACTAACCTAGTACTATACTTTCGTCGTTCGGTAAAACTTCTCGAACAACCTAACAACCTATAAATCTCGTCAAGTCTTCCAATTAAAAACAAACATAAAATCACACTAAACGTAATTTTCTTCTCCCTTTTAAATCTCGTAAATCTTGACATTTCGCAAAGAAATCTAATGTTGAAATCCCAAAGATGTGCAATTTTTCGCGTTACGATACGACGAGACTTGTTTCGAGTTCTACGGCGACCGTGAGTCGTCTTTCGAGCGCAAAGAGGCGACGAATGTTCAATTCGGTGCGCGGGAACCAGGATCGGTGACGTTCAAATTCGAGCGCGTTCGACGTGTTGCGCGATCGTTCGGATACGAATCTGGTTATCGAGGAACATAGGAATAATGGCATCGGAAACAAACGGTCCAACGTTGCATCGCGCGAAGGCCGATCGTCGGAGCACGCGTTGCGGAACGCCGTTTCGTTTCGAAAGACCGGAAACTGCACTCTGCAAACTGGATCGCGCTACTTCGAGATGACGAGGTCGAGAGGACGACTCGTATACGCGAGCTCGTTTCTCAAACGAAATTCCTCGACTTTGATCACGATTCACCCTAACTGTTCGTTTTCGAGTAAATGCAAAGTCTTCCAGTCGAAGAATCTCGGTGGAATATTAAAAATATTGCGTTTTTAACTTTCTAATGCAACCGGGACATCCGGTTGCGTCCATTGTAACAGCTACGGAACTCCTTTCGGTAAATTCGTCGACTTTGATCGAATCTACCCTAATCTTTCGTTTCGGAGTAGGTTCGAAGTTTGGATAGAAATGTCTCGAATATATGAAACTTGTATTTTGAATAATGGAAGTACTTTTGGATATATAATGGAAGTTTTGTAACAATTTTAGAACTTGTTTTGGTAAATTCGTCGACTTTGATCGAATCTACCCTAATCTTTCGTTTCGGAGTAGGTTCGAAGTTTGGATAGAAATGTCTCGAATATATGAAACTTGTATTTCGAATAATGGAAGTACTTTTTGATATATAATGGAAGTTTTGTAACAATTTTAGAACTTGTTTTGGTAAATTCGTCGACTTTGATCGAATCTACCCTAATCTTTCGTTTCGGAGTAGGTTCGAAGTTTGGATAGAAATGTCTCGAATATACGAAACTCACATTTAGAACAATAGAAGTATTTTCTGATATATAATAATAGTATCGTAACAATTTCAGAACTCGTTTTGTTAAATTCTTCGACGTTGACTCGATGAACCCTAACTTATAGTGTTAGAGTAAGCTCAAGGTCTATGGGGGTAAAAAGTCTCTGGAATATACAAAACTCGCGTTTTTAACTTTCTAATGTAACGAGGGCATCCGGTTGCATCCATTGTAGTAGCATCGAGTACAGAAGAACGATGTATTAAACTGGCTCGAAAAATATTGAAATATGAGTAATTCAGAAATGATCAAGTACCTATGCACACGATTCTCTTGTTTCGTACAATTGTATACAAACGCACAGAATGATACGTGCTTTGCAAAATAGTATCTGGACTCGAAGTTAACAAAAGATACTTTTAGGACAAGGTACATTATCTGTGTACTGATATAACAAGGCTCGATGTATACGTGTGATTTTTTCCCTGATGATTATACATCCGTCTTCGTTGTTTTCGATTGGAAGTGCAAGGAAAGTTACACAAGATACTCAAAAAACGAATATACACATCGATCCTGAACGTATCAATTTCTCTCCTGGAAATTTCCATTTCATAAAAACGGTGCTCGTCTTAAAAAACAACGAAAGCTACGTGAAAACCAGCGCGAAGATAACTAAGTGGACAAAGTGTCGCACCGAGGACCGCTACGTTTTATTACAAATCGTCCCCGATAATTACGGCCGCCAGTAAAAACGTGACCTGTCTGTGGGTCCTGTGGGGGCGTTCGAGCCGTGTTTTCGTCAATAAAAAGTCGAATGACGGTCGAGGCGAGCCGGCTCGAACCTTTCTTTACGATCCTGGGTGAACGCGAACTAACGGACAGAAATTCCTTTGAAACTCTGGAAACTCCACGAGTAGAAGAAGAAAAAAAGGGAAAAAAAAAACAGAAGAAATTCCCACGCGATCGATCACCGCGAGAAAGAAACGATCGAAAATCGTCTCAGCTCGCGCGGGAGATCCACGCGCCGAAGTGTCGTGATCGCGAGGTCCCGACGATTTCTTTTCGTTCGCGCTCGTTTGCGCGATTCAGCTCACAGACGGCTATTACCGTCTACTTAATTTATTAAAATTCGTCCCGTCTCCGCCGCGACGAAAGTAACGAGGCGTCGGTCATTTAAAATAGTTTCCGTCGAGGCGCGACACGGTGACTTTCACGCGCCGATGGAAATCAACCACGCGAGGAGAGGAGAGAGAAGAAAAAGGAAACAAAGAAGAAAAAACACACACGAAGAAGCAAAATGAAAAAAAAAGAAGAAAAAACACGTACACGAAGAAGGAAAATAAAAAAAAGAAGAAAAAACACACACGAAGAAGGAAAAGAAAAAAAAGAAGAAAAAACACACACGAAGAAGGAAAAAGAAAAAAAAGAAGAAAAAACACACACACGAAGAAGCAAAATAAAAAATAAAAGAACCACACGTACGTAAACGTGCACGTGTATATCGATTCGCTAATTCGAAAGGAACCTCTTCGGTGCTCTCCGTCCAGCACTGCGCGTTGTACGCGGATCGCGGCTGGTGGCTCGGTTAAGATCGTCGGTCGATGCCATTCTTTTCTCAAAGCGGAAGATCAGAGGCGGTAAGTGTCTTTATCGAGAAGGTCAGCTCTAGAAAGGAGGACAATCGCCGAGCCGGCAACCGTTGGGACTTCGATTGATCCCTTTGAACGTTCGAGACGCGCTCGGGCCGGTTGCACCTTCTCGCCCCGTTCTCGCGTCGGTGGTTTTTACGTGGAAACGACGATGAATCGGCGGGGGAGGTAGGGGTTACCGGACCGATCGACTCGCTGAAAGTTACGAGCGGAGGCGGAGGCGGGAGTCGTTACGATTCTCACGGCTCTCGATCGGCTAGCGCAATTGCCATCCGGCGATGCGATGGCCTCGCGGCGATCCACGACGATCCTGACGATGACGTCTCGCGTCGGACGACGTCGAATCGTTTCTCGAGTCGATGTGGACGAGGGATGGAGCGGGAGTACGAGAAGAAGAAGAAGAAAGAGAAGAAGAAGAAGAAGAGGAACGCGGTTACGAGGAATCTCGCGGAAGAGAACGCACGCGCGCCATTTCTCCCCCACCCGTGTGGAAGGAACACCTTGTCCCTCGGTACGATACCAGGACGTGGTGTACGACGTTGGTCCCTCGTCAGAAATAATTATCGTACCGATATTTTCCGATCATTAGCCACGGAGGAGCAGCAATTTTCGTTAAGTAACGCTTAAACGCGATCCGTTCGACGCGAATGGTAGGCGGGCTTAATTAATCAACGGGGTTTTATTGTGCCCGCGGAGAGGCCGTAATTAAAAGTCATTTATTAGAGGGAACATTGGATCCATCTATCATTCTTTTCGCGTCGCCGTATATTCTATTAAAGCCGCGGTAAACTCGGTATCACCGTGGAGCGCGTGCAATTCGTTGCGACACGCGAGACCGTAACAATGTACTCGCTACGAACGGAGCGGACCGAGTTCGTTGGTACGTACGTACGTTCGGTTGGTTCGTTGGTTGGTTCGTCGTAGGCATCGAACGTGAAACGCTCGAGTATGCAGGCACCCCCTGAATGGCTTACCGGATGCACACCTGCAATCAGTGCAGGTTGCGATACCTCGGGCGCGCACCGCGCGAAGAAGCGTTGCACTCGGCGCGCGCTATCGATCCGCCGGCATCTATCGGTAATTAATAGTACAGAACAATCCCTCGCCGAGCGATCTTCGAGAGACGCTCCTCCTCCTCCTCCTCCTCCTCCTCCTTCTCCTCGTCCTCCTCCTCCTACTCCTTCTCTTCCTCGTCTCTATCGTACTACTCCCCCTCCCCCTCCCCCTCTCTCTCACCGTCAAATATCAACCGTGCCCGCCGGCTATATTTAACGAGAATACGTCGTCATTTAAATTCAATTAACCGACGCTCTCTCTTTCTTCCTCTCCGCGGCCCGCGCGATTTCGCGGGCAGCACGTCGAGGTCCAACGAGCAAACCGCGACGATTGCCCCATCGCGCGGATACGCCAGTTTTTCCGCTCGATTCGAAAATGCTCTGTGGCAACCACCGCAGGCTCGCCCGGACCACCGCAATTCTGCGCGGTTTCGCGACGGTTCTACCGCGGGGAAACCGCCGGCCGATTCGCGATCGGGCAGACGGAATTCGCCAGCTCGGCGAGGAATTCGCAAGCTCGCGAGGCATTCGCGAATGGTCGACGGAAGTCGGAAAGGGAAACGGTGGAGATGTGGTTTGGAAGGGAATTGGAAACTATCGGTGCAATTCTTAGGTGGTTAATGGAATTTATAATTGTCGGCAGAGTTTGAAAGCTCTCGAGGAATTTGTAAACCGTCAACAGAATTCATGAAAGCTCCTCGGGAAAGGGAATCGGTGGAGATGTAGTTTGGAAGGGAATTGGAAACTATCGGTGCAATTCTTAGGTGTTCAATGGCATTTACAAATTGTCGGCAGAGTTTGCAAGCTCTCGAGGAATTCACGAAAGGTCGACGGAACTCACGAAAGCTTCTCAAGAAAGGAAACAGGTGGAAACGTAGTTTGGAAGGGAATTGGAAACTATGGATGGAATTCTCAGGTGGTTAATGGAATTTACAAATTGTCGGAAGAGTTTGCAAGCTCTCGAGGAATTCACGAAAGGTCGACGGAACTCGCGAAAGCTTCTCAAGAGAGGAAACAGGTGGAAATATAGTTTGGAAGGGAATTAGAAACTATCGGTGCAATTCTTAGGTGTTCAATGGAATTTACAAGCTGTCGACAGAATTTAAAAGCTCTCGAGGAATTTGTAAACCGTCAACAGAATTCACGAAAGCTCCTCTGGAAAGAAAACCGGTGGAAATATAGTGTCAAGGAGAAATGGAAACTATCGGTACAATTCTCAAGTGCTCAATGAAATTTACAAGCTGTCGGCAGAGTTTGCAAGCACTCGAGGAATTCACGAAAGGTCGACGGAACTCGCAAAAGCTCCTCGGGAACGGAAATCGGTTGAGGCGCGGGAGATGAGAAAACTGGGGTGATTTGCTAGTTGCCAATTGAATTTGCAAGATCTCGAGGAATTTATAAATCGGCAACGGAATTCACGAAAGCTCCTTAGGAACGAAAATCGGTGTATACATAGTTTCGAAAAGAAATGGAATCTTCTGAAGCGATTTGCAAGTGTCCAACGGAATTCGCAAGTTGTCAACGGAATTCGCAAGTTGTCAACGGAATTCACAAGTTGTCAATGGAATTCACAAGCTCTCCAGGAATTTACAAACGACCGACGGAATTCGCGAAAGCTCCTCCGGAATTGAAACCAGTGGGGACAAAGTTTCTCGGGTAATTGAAAACTACCGGAATGATTCCCAAGTGTTCAATGGAATTTACAATCTGTCGATAGAATTTACAAGCTCTCGAGGAATTTACAAACGATCAACGGAATTCGCGAAAGCTTCTCAGGAAAGGAAACCGATGGAAGCGCACAAAACAGAAAAATAAAGATCATCGAAATGAATCGCAAGTGCGAATTTACAAGCCGTCGACAGAATTTACAAGCCGTTCAAGAATTTACAAATGGAATTCACGAAAGCTCCTGAAGAACGAAAACCAGTGAAGACATGGTGTACAGATAAATGTAATCCGCCGAGTCGATTCGGGAATAACAAACAGAATTTACAAAGCAACCGTAGAATTCACAAAACGACCAAAGAATTTACAAAACAACGTATAGAATTTACAAAACGACCTGTAGAATTTACAAAACGAGCTATAGAATTTACAAAACGACCTATATAATTTACAAAACCACCTATAGAATTTAAAACGACCGTAGAATTTACAAAACGACGGTAGAATTTACAAGACGACCGTAGAATTAATGAAACGTCCTATACAATTTACAAAACGACCGTAGAATTTACAAAACGACCTATAGAATTTACAAAACGACCTGTAGAATTCACAAAACGACCGTAGAATTCCCAAAGCGAGATTCTTTAGAAACGGAATTCGCGAAAGCTCGTCACCGAGCGTAAACCGGTCGGAGGGTAGGCTCCGGAGCGCGGTAGTCTCGAACGCGGAATCGAGAAGCGCTCGTGGGCACGTCCGCGAACGAGCAGAGTCAACGACTGTGGGGTGTAGGTCAGGAAAGAGAGACTCCGTTGATCAAACAATCGATGTCTCTTCCATTAGCCGGGATTTACTTTCCCATTTAGCGACAGTCCGTCATGTATGAAAGTCGCCGCAGGTGACACCGGGGCTTGCCCGCGGGCTACGTATGTGGGTCACCGGCTATTGTCCCATATTTCCCCCCCATCGGCTCAGCTTCGTTAAGAATTCTCCTCGCGGACGTCGTAAAAACCGTATCGTGGCCGATCGGGAAAAAATTCGAGCGTCTCGCGCGTGGAAAAACTCGCTGCTCGTCCCGTTCAATGTTTCCCCTCCGCGAGGATGTTTTCGGTCGCGCGCGGAACGATGAATCGCGAGCGACGAGGTGTGAAAACGAGACCGAGGGGGTTCTGTTTTCCGGACGAGTGGCCAAAGAAGGCGAAAGGAACACACGAGGAGAACCACACAGAGAGAGAAAGAAAAAGAGAGAAAGAGAGAGAAAAGTGCATACACAAGGAGGGTTTTCCGCTCGTTGAACGTAACACGCACCGCTTTGCCACGATCCAGCGATTCCCGCGTACCCGCCGCGCCGGGATTGCGCAACGAGCTTCTTCTCTTTCTCAATCGCGCGATCGGTCGTAGGCGCGCGATAAGGCTCGCATTGTGATTTCGTCGAACGCTAGAAATACACGGGTTACGCGACGCGGCTGAGTTCCCCCGCGGAGCGGAGCGGACCGGATTTTCTTCTCGCGTGCGTGCATACGTTCCATACGTGCGTGCATACGTTCGATACGTGCATACGTGCGTTCGTTTCGTCGCGCGGCGTAACCGAACACGCGCGTGCACGGTCGCGCACGTCGCGTCGTGGAATCGCTCGAATCGAGTCGCGTAAACGTACAAACGGATGGCGAACGATACCGATCCGTGAACGAAACGCGGGTCCACGGTGCCGCGATATCGCCGACGACATTCAAACAGAGCCATTATTTTCTGTTGCAGATGAACCAACAGTGCAAGGTGTGCGGTGAGCCCGCGGCCGGCTTCCACTTTGGTGCATTCACCTGCGAGGGCTGCAAGGTGAGTGTCTCTCTCTGTCTCCTACCCGCGTTTTACTTTTTACACGAAAACCGAGCCGATAGTTTATTCCAACGGGTGGGCAATTACGACGGTTGTTGAACGCGAGAACGGTTACTGTGACGTTTAGGTCGATGGGGATCACCCTCTTCGCCGAGGGAATTACAGAGCAGCTTCAGATTGTACACTCTCGGGTGGGGTTTATAAAACACTGGTAAATAATACATTGGCCATCTTGGGAGTTCGGTATCGTGGAATTTTTTATTCGAATAGGCACACTCGTGTGATAGTGTTCCGGTATCGTGGAATTTTCGATTCGAACGGACACACTCGTATAATAATATTCGACAATAGCAAAGCGGAGAAAATTAGGCGGGAATGAAATTGGATCGAGGCGAGGAAAATTGTAATCGTATGATAGGAAGCGAAATACTTGTGATGTTACTGTGGCGGAGTGTGAAAGTAGATGCAATTGGGCGATCGTCGAAATTGAGGGGATACTTTTTTATACGTGTTGGAATGAATGCAAGAATGATCTTAAGGGTGGCAGATGTCGATGTCAGTTTTAAGAACTATTATTGGCGCGGAATGGTCGGCCGCCACGCGATCAACAATTTGGCCGTTTTCCTTTTGGTTTTTCTTTTTAGTCGAGTTCCAAGTCCAGAGTCAGAAAGACCACACGACACTCGTCGTTCACATCAAGATATATCACTGTACACCCATTTCTTCGAACTTTATATTCTTATATATACAATAACTACACTACTAGATACGCGAGATCCCTGCATATTATAATAAACTAGATATTATAATCTGAACTTTACAACCATACGAAATTATAGAAAATCTCTTTGCGTAGAAAGGACAATAGTAGGATGTTCGTTCGAAGCTGGAAAGATAAATTCAGCTTCATATACAATTATTCATATACAGATAATATATTCATATACAGATAATTCAGCTTATATATACAATTACTATACTACTAGATACGCGAGATCCCTGCATATTATAATAAACTAGATATTATAATCTGAACTTTACAACAATACGAAATTATAGAAAATCTCTTTGCGTAGAAAGGACAATAGTAGGATGTTCACTCGAGGCTGGAAAGATAAATTCAGCTTCATTTTCGTCTTCGGTGGTTCCGGAGCGACGGTAAACCACGTTTCGTTTTATTTTTATTCAATATTTGCGAATACGGAACAACGCGAGACGCGAGGTGCGACCGAAGCGGTCAGGACCCAACCTCGGGTTTTAACAGTCGAGCGACCAGAACCTAACCTCGCGTTTTAACACTCGAGTGACCAGAACCTCGCGCCTTAATCGTCGTTACGCTCTTGGTGGAAATTTAGCAAACTAATAACGATCGAACGTATCCCTCGTTCCACGTGTTACGCGAAAGAATATTCTTAATTGATTTATCTCTCTCGATCTTAACGATTCCTCTCGTCGAGAGATCGAGCACCGTGACGATCACGGTAGAAGAAAAAACAGTTGCACTCACGATCGGTGGGCAAAGTAAAACACTCTTGAAACTTTTCCAGTAGGTTTTCGTCTTTTTTTCGCACTCCACGGTGAGTTATGGACGATCTTTTCCACGGTTTCGCAAAGCTGAGAAACACCGATCGCTTTAACGAACCGCTTCGTGGCCGAGGTTAAACGTTTGACTAGGCATGCGTGTCAACCGGGCTCCCGAAAGTAACCGCATTCGGTGAAGTCATCGAACGATCGTTGCGTAAATAGCCAAGTGTCAAGCTTGAAAGGGTGCCTCGTGAAACGCTCCAAGTAATCTCGAACTCTCGAGTAGACACGTTGCAAGTTCTCGACAGGCCCAGATACTATTAAATATCCATTAAGACAAAAATACTGAAACGTAATCGCGCGATAAAGTCGAGGAAAACGTTTTACAACGTGATCGAAAGCTAGAGAAAAAAAAATGAATTAAGCGAATACGAACGATTTTTCCTGTTTACGACGATTCGTGGATTTTTTCGCGCGTCATGGGAATAATAGCCGAATAATTACACGAATTAAGTAAAAATTGTGTCCGAGTGAACGGAGAGTTTCACGGATCCGAGCACTGTGGATCGTCTTTTCGAAGTGTCGAATCAGTGGACGATACTGTCCTCGAATCTACGAATTCCTTTACGCGATATTCATCGTTGGGCGAGTCTCGAGAGATTTCAACGCCCGCACAATTTTTACGTTCAGTTACTCGCGACCGTTCCCAATTCCAACGCGAGAAATAGATACACTCGATTTCGTATCGTCTCGTTTAAGCGAGTCGGCAAAAGCCGCAGGATGTGCTCCCGAGATCGTATCCTAAACACGGAGAATGCCTTCGGGCCCCCGCATCAGGGTCAAGCGATTCTCAAGATTCTATCTTTCGCGCGGAAACTCGACGCGCTGGAAACCGCCTCACGGTTTCAACCCAAATTGGAAGTCGACTCGTGGCGAACGTAAAAATCATTCCTGGAAATTAATCGCGATATTCACCCTACAACTTGGACACCAACCCTTTCGTTGATGCGTAGTTTCAACGAGTGTTGTGGCTACTGTTTTCAACGTGCATCGAAGCTGAATACTTTACACTTTGGTATTTTGGTATCCTTGAGTGTGAGCACTTTGGTACTTTACACTTTGGTACTTTGATATTCTTAAGTGTAAGCACTTTGGTACTTTAAATTTTGATAGTTTGGTATCCTCAAGTGTAAGCACCTTGGTACTTTACACTTTGGTATCCCTAAGTGTAAGCACTTTGGTACTTAACACTTTGGTACTTTGGTATCCTAAAGTGTAAACACTTTGATACTTTACACTTTGGTACTTTGGTATCCTTAAGTGTAAGCACTTTGGTACTTTAGTATCCTTAAGTGTAAGCACTTTGGTACGTTACACTTTTGTACTTTGGTATCCTTAAGTGTATCCTTAGTGGTATCCTTAAGCACTTTGATACTTTGGTATCCTTAAGTGTAAGAACTTTGGTACTTTACACTTTGGTACTTTGGCATACTTAAGTGTAAGTACTTTGTTGGTACTTTACACTTTGGTACTTTGGTATTCCTAAGTGTAAGCACTTTGATACTGTACACTTTGGTACTTTTATATCCTTAAGTGTAACCACTTTGGTACTTTACACTTTGATACCACTTTTGGCTCGTGATACCAATTCGATGAACGTGTACGAATCTAGATCGAAAAGTTCTTTAGTTCTTTAATTTTGCACTCTATTCAAGTCCAATGGAATTTTCAACGAATAAATAAGACGTGTTTCGTATATAGTCGGTGAGTTTTCGAATACGGAGGAACATAAAATTTACGTTAAATTTACTATAAACGTAGACTATATAAATATATATATATTTACGTATATATTTACGTTGAATTTATTATAAAAGAAGGCTTTTGACAAGAGGTACGAAAGCAGGAAATATTCTCGAATAGTGTAAAAATTTTGAAGATGGGATCACGGAATTTATATCGATGTGGCGAAAACTGAGAAAATTTTTCTCGACGATCGCCGAGTATTATTTACATCTTTTACACCGTTTGCGCAAAGCGAGACGAAAAAAGAAAAACGACCAGAATCGTGGAGAAACAACTTGTAGCAATTGCGCCGCGACAATGCATCGGCGCACGCTTCGCTACTTCTTCGATCTTTGTCGAAAAACAAGCCTACGGTCACTGTATCGACGGTACACGGTCCCCTGTGACTTTTTCCTCTTTCCGAAGACAGAGAAAGTAACGAAAAGACAACATTCTGCGACCGCAGAGGACTGGAAAAAACGCTGCCGAGGGGCCTACTTTAAAGGGGACCACGGTATCGTAGAGACGATAAATGTTTTCTGAAATAAATTCCGGAAGTTTTTCGATCGAACTACTTTAATGGGGCACACTCCTGGAGTAAATTTTCTAGAGTAAATAAATATTGAAATAAATTACGGAAAACATTGTCGTCGAGCTACTTCAAAGGGGCCCACTTTGAAGGAGACCTCGATTTTCTGGAGTAAATAAATATTGAAATAAATTATGGAAAACTTTTTCATCGAGCTACTTTAAAGAGGCCCACTTTAAAGGAGACCTCGATTTTCTAGAGTAAATTAACATTGAAATAAATTATGGAAAAGTTTGTCATCGAGCTACTTCAAAGGGGCCCACTTTAAAGGAAACCTCCATTTTCTAGACTAAATAAATATTTTCTGAAATAAATTACGGAAAACTTTGCGATCGAGTTACTTTAAAGAGGCCCACTTTAAATGGGACTTCGATGTATGTAGTACAGTCTATAAATATTTTCTGAAAGAAATTCCGGAGATTTTTCGATCGAATTACTTCAAACGGGCCCACATCAAAGAGGCTCGTTTTAAAAGGGCCCACTTTAAAGGGGACCCCGATATCGTAGAGTCGATAAATTATTTTCTGAAATAAATTACAAAAAACTTTCGCATCGAGTTACTTTAAAGAAGCTCACTTCGAAAGGGCCCACTCTAAGGGGGACTTCGATTTTCTAGAGTAAACAAACATTATCCGAAATAAATTTTTGAAAACGTTTCGATCGAATTGCTTCAAAAGGGGCCTCAATTTTTTAAAACGAATAAACATTTTCGGAAATAAATTCCGGGAAACTTTTCGATCACGAATTACGATAATTAAACGCGTGTACACTGTGTTAGCATATCGAGAGGGTTAAAGGCCCACGAGTGCACGCGGTTCGGGTCCGTGGCTAGCACTGGGTTCCGCGTCTCGCGTACGGGCCCGCGAGTGGAGCGTAAAGTCGAACGCAGCCGGCGCGGAGCGAGAGGGGGGAGCTGACATGCTACGGTGGGCCTGAAAACGAAAATAACGAAACGAAACAATGTCGAGCTGACGTAACGGTGAACTAGGGCGGAAACAATTGTGGCGGACAAGTGCGAAGCGCCGGAAGCACCGCCTCGGAGCTGCTCCCGGCCAAAGGGGGGCCCGAGGGGGCCTCAAGGGGGAGAGATCCGTACGAGCAGAATTGACGAAACGTGCACGTGCTCGCGCCGACACAATGTCTTCGCGTAGATCTGTCCCACGATTACGGATCGCGGGTGTAGCACGTATTAGAAGGTGAAACTTGAAGAGCGCGCGCGCACACATTCGCTCGCTCGCTCGCGCGGGTCCTTGGGCCCCGAACTCGGTCCCGACTCGATGCTCGACCGAGCGTATTCGCGGTTTATCGAGGTAGCGCGTAAAAAAGGCGGCAAACCGGCGGAAACGATACAATGGTTCGTTATCCGTCCATTGAGAACGAATTTCGGTCTGTGTGTCGGTTCGTTGTTTTTTTTTTCCCTCCTCCTCTCCCCCGTTTCTTCCTCCCTCCTCTTCGTCTTCCTCTTGTCCTCGTCTCAGCGCACCGTACCGCTCGTAGAGGCGATGGCGTGAGTCAGAGAGACACGCTTCTTACGCCAAGAAAGTTCACCGTGGCGTAATTAGCCGGTCTATTTATCGGCGGGTCAGAGTTTTCGAAAGGAAACCGTAACAATCGCTGGAAGGTTCGACGATGAAAAGGCGCGACGGCGAAGTTTCAAAGTGGAGCCGTTTGCATAACTCACGACGGTGTGCTCCGCGGGCGCGGGGGGACCGAGAATGAGAGAGAGAGAGAGAAAGAAAAAGAAAGAAAGAGAGAGAGAAGGAGTAGGGGACCATGGGGGAGGGGAGACGGACCCAGAGGCACGTAATAACGGTAGCATTTTCTCGATTGTGTCATCGCTCCTGAAGCGTCGCGCGTATTCCACCGACGCGTACCTCGCCCTTTACCCCTCCCCGTCCCTGGCCCCGGACCGACATTAGACGTTACAACTCGGACACGAATGAACGACGACGAATACGACGAAGACGACGAGGAGAACGACAACGCGACGCCGGTACACGGCAAAAGACAAGTGGAACGCACGGTTGGGTCGCCGCCGGCGGCGCGCGCATACGGGCCCCGTACGCGGAGGGGGTGGGGGTTGCGCGCGCAGGAAGAGCTCGTTTTCGGAACAAACGAACCAGAAACGATTAATAATACGGCGTGCGTACAAGCAGAAAAAGCGAAAGTGGACGCGGCGCTCTTCGTGCTCCCGTCCACCCGTTGTTGCCGCGAGCCGTTACCGCGGAGGGCGACGTTTTTCCAGCGGTGCTCGCCCAGGAAACCGTGGGTGGTTCGGGGCGACGTTTAAACGAGGCGGTACGTGGTCGATACGACGATTCCGTTGCGTGAAACGAGGCCTCGAAACACGGCGAGCGTTTCGCAAACCTGTGTTCTCCGCGTCGGACCGTTTCGCTCGACGAACGAGTCGAGCGAAACAAGTCCTCGATAAAAGTTTCGCCGATTTTTCGGTAACAAGGACGACGAATTCGTACGAACTTGGAACTCGCGAGCAACGGATTGGTAATCGGGGAGAACAATGGCGTCGAGAGTACGCGTGCGAACCGAAGGGGACTCTCTCTTTCTTTCTCTTTGTTTCTCTCTGTCTCGAACACGAAAGTCCACGGTGTCGGAATCGCGGAATTGCACCATTTGGGCAATTAGCGCGAGCACAGTAGGCCGCACGCGCCCACACCGCTCCGGTTCCCCGTCGCACGACATGAATGAGACAACGAGAGCACACCGTTGCGGACTAATGACTTTTCCTGTACTCGTTACGCGAGCGTTACATCGCGCCGAGAATCGTCCGAGCGGACCCTCCGAACTCGGTTTACGCTAGTGCCGGGTTTACGGTCCGCGGGTCGGGACTGTTATCGAGGGAGGTACTGTGCAACGCTTGGAAGTTGGAATCTGAATGGAATGCCGGTCAGATTGATCGTAGCTAATGTAGTTGGGGAAATAATATCACGTGTAAGGAGCGAGGAAGAGTGTACAGGCAAAGTGGAAGAAGTAAGGAGTATTTCTGTTGTTATTGGGTATATTGTTATACTTTGTACTTATTGTAGTATACCAATATAATGGGTATACCCGTTACTTCTCCCATTCTGCACATGGTTGGCTTTCCTCGCTCCTCGCGCATGAGATTTAACTTATTTCTATCGCTACACCGTTTATAACGAAACGAACCAACCTACTCGCAAACTAGTCTCATTTACTATTGGGTTGGTTCGAAAAGTCATTTCGTTTTGCAAAATGGAAAATATATAATTTAGTAAAATGTTTATACAATCTACAAGAAAATCGTGTTTCATTTTCACCAGGAAAAAAACTAAATGACTTTCCGAACGACCCAATAGTTGAAGCCTGGGTAATCATACGTCTTTGAAGCGTCAAAAGTGGAGACAGTCGAAACGACTTCTAATCAACGTTATACGGTAGACACGTTTCAGGAATTCTCGCGAATGATACCCGATACATTTGTCAATTTTAGACACGTAACGTCGTGTCGGTGCACACCGTAAATCCATATACTTAGTTCTCGGGTGCGGGTGAAACAGAATGGTAAAATCGAGCGAGATGTAAACCGTAAACCCAGTACTGTTGTATATACTTTGAAGCCCCGATTCGTTCACCACGAAACGACGAAATCGCGACTCCTACGTCGGTCGGCAATAACGGATCGTTGTATCTCTGTTGCAGTCGTTCTTCGGGAGATCGTACAACAACCTGAGCAGCATCTCCGAGTGCAAGAACGGTGGGGAGTGCGTGATCAACAAGAAGAACCGGACCGCCTGCAAGGCCTGTCGTCTGCGCAAGTGTCTCCTCGTAGGCATGTCGAAGTCCGGTTCGCGTTACGGTCGCAGGTCCAACTGGTTCAAGATCCACTGCCTCCTCCAGGAGCAACAGCAACAGCAGCAACAGCAACAGCAACAACAACACCACTACCAGCAGAACCTGCCGAATCAACAACTGGCGCAACAGCAACGTAAACCGATGAGCCCGCCGATCGGTATCCACGCGGGTCAACGCAAGGACGACGTGTTGATGCTGGGTCTGGACGACTACAAGAACTCCACCTCGCCCAGCATCAGCTCACCCGAGTCCCACAACAGCGACAGCTCCGTGGAGATATCCGAGAGACGGGCGGCGTTCTCCGGTCACCCGGGTTTTCGACCGTTGCACTCGCACCTGCAACCCTCGGTGGCCGATCTCTCGGCCCTGGGCAAAGAAATGATGAGCCTACCGCTGGGTTTCCACCTGGGGGGCATGTCGCTGATACCACCAGCTTTTCTACCGCCACCCAGCCTCACCATGTTCTCCCCGTACCATTTGTACGCGACGTCTCACGGCGCCGGTCATCCCTTGGTGCCCAATCACACCACGAGCCTCTTGCGACACTCGCCTGTGATCGAGGACACCGCGAGCGCGATATCCGCAACCACGACCACCACCACCACCACCATCGGTCTCGAGAACAAGGACTGCGAGAGCAACAACAATAACAACAACAACAATAACAATAACAACAATAATAACGACAGATACGCGCACAACCACAACGTGCAAACATCGAGGCAGTGTTCATCGCCTGGGCCGGAGGTAGGCGAGACCTACACCAAACGGTTCTACCTGGACGCGGTGCTCAAGAGCCAACGTACCCACGCGGCGAGTTCACCAGCGTCCAAGGAACGCTCCGAGGACGATTCCCCGGGTTGCAGCCCCGAACCGGAAACCGATTGTCTACCGCCCCAGGACAACCCGATGGACCTGTCCATGAAATCGGCCGCGACACCGGCGAGGGACGAGACGGAGGACGACGAGATCGACATGGAGAGCGTCAGCGATCGGGACAGTCCACCGTTGAAGAGGAAACCAGCTCCCATTGACCTGACCACGAGATCCTAGAGGGTACGAGTGAGAAAGAGAGAGAGAAAGAGAGAAAGAGAGAGAGAAAGAGAGCTTCCTGGTGAAGAGATCGGTTCCCCATGACGGAAAAATCGTTCCCAGCTGAAGGGGGGGATATATCGCGAGTCGATCGTTTCTCCTTACCCTCTCCCCTCCCCGATCCGTGCTGACGGGGAGGGGGCGCCGCGGCGGACGATCGAACGGAACGATTCTTGGAAGCCGTGCCGCGTCGTCCTTAATTGCGATCCTTGCCCGCGCCAAGGAGTTAGGCCCCACCGTGCCTCGTCTAACGATCGGGCGTACCGCGCGTTGAACGAACGATACCCGCCGGGGAGGCCCGAATCGCGAAATTGCGCGCGTTTCGCGCGAGCAACCGGCAACACCGAGGCGCAATCTCGCGTAAACATCCGTGGCGGTCGGCAAGAATGAGGGATTAACGTCTCAATTCCGGGTAATCACTCGCGAGGATCGCGAGTCGCCGATCGATGGCTCGGTTGCGCAAAAGCCAATCGACTTTAACGAGAGTCCTCCGCTTTAATTAACGAGCGCGTTCGCTCGATCGTTGGTGATCGTGTGCAACTCGGAGCGAGAGAGAGAGAGACAGACAGATAGACAGACGGACAGACAGACAGACAGACGGACATACAGCGAGGAGGGGGGGTTAGAGAGAATCGGCGACGAACGCCCGTTCGCAGAAGCGGGAAGAGAGCCGCGCCGGTTGGAACGACGGTGCACATCGGTTGATAAACACGTCAAACTGCGGGGTGCACGTGTTCGGAACGTGCGTTACAAACCCGCGTACACGTGTAGAACGTTGCCAACCGCTTTATCTTACAAGCGTTCGACGCCTGCCAATGTAAACGCCTCCGTCGCCACCGCCGCCACCGCCGCCGCCTCTTCTCGCCGCTTTTGTCCCGGCGCGTATTTGCGCTTCTCGCCGAGACGAAGAATCCCCCACCCCTCCCCTCCCGCTCCTCCTCACCCCGCCCCGCGTCAACGACGAAGGGATCCGCGTCCACCCCGGACCCCGTGTCCTGCTCGGAATCCGTGACGAGTCCCCTGCGATTAACGGGACAGGGTGGGGGAACGGGCGCGCGCACGCACGCTTCGAGAATTTCGGCCGAAATTCCACTGCTGCTGCCCTCGACGAGTGCTGGGCTGCGCGGGCCGGGAGGAGGGCCAACCCGCGTTCGGCTATCCCCGGCATGGACGATACTTTCGCGACCGAAGCGAGGACTAGACGCGTCGAACACAGATTTGCTTTTAACGCGACCGCGCCGTCCGTGCCGCGCTTCCTCGGGACGTTCGGGACGCGCATGCGCGATGCATCGGGCGCTGGTAGAGTGGGAGGGGGTGAGTCGCGCTCCGTGGGATCTCGCCCGCGACGAAATCTTTAACCCCTCGCGCGTCGAGTCGACCTTGATCGGGTTTTCTCGTGACCGAGCCGAAGTTCGACCGTTTCGTCGCGACGGGCACCGTAGCTCTACGCGAGACACTGTTCGCGCGCGATTGCGATCGCTCCGCGGTCCTACGTCTATCCGCTACGAACGGGGGTTCTCGATGTTTGGAAGAGAAGATACTTTAGCGACACTTTGACCAGTCTGTCGAGGACTTTTGCAATATTTCGCTCAATTGTCTGGAACGATTTTGATCGAGTTTCTTCTAATTAAAACAAAAGTTGCAAACGTGTTCCCGATTGCGAGCGAACCGTCTTCTGTGACATCTCTGAAGAGAAATCGAACCGTTCAGTTTCATTCCGAGAGAAAAAGGTCGAACGAGCTAATGTCACCCGGTGCCAAAGTGGAACTGGAACTATGTTAGGAAGTTACATGTATGTCGCTTTGAAGAAAAGTTTTGTTTTTTTTTTCGAATCGTCGCGAAAGCAACCTTTTCAGAGGTGAATCGAAACGTTGACTGTTCGCGCGCAATTGTACACTTTTGCAGCGACATCTAGCGGGAGCGTTCTAACCGAGAGGACCGTCATGGCGAAAGAGTTAACCCTTTGCACTCGAAGTTTTTCCGATACCAGAAACTAGAGCCTAAATAAAATTCTTTACATCGTGTACTTAATTTAAAATGAAATATTTTCATCTCAACATTTCATATACGTATGTTTACATGTTACGAGAAAATAGTAATTGAATTTTAATTAAAATTCCAAACCACGATGGATTTCCCAACTGGAGAAAGTACACCGAATTAAATGGCGATCGAGGATCGCCTCTCGAGTGGAAAGGGTTAACCCTTTGATGCATACACTTTATACAATAAACGCGTTCGATCTTTCCATTATGAAAACTAAATTCGACAAAGTTTGTCCTTGTAAAAGAAACACGTGTCTCTATGTACACGACTGTAAAAAAATATCTAGTTTCGTATACCAACATCGTGTGATACTTTCGAAAGGTTCGAGGCGACTACGCGCCGACACGCGTCCGCAAGAGGTTAAATACACTCCGGTATTTGAAAACTGTCCTCAGGGCTCGTTCTCTCACAACTGGCGATATTACGGAGAATGTGTACATAATATTGGATTGTTCGTAAAGTCATTTCGTTTTCCAAAATGGAGAATATACCATTTTTAAACATTTGCACTCGAAAAGCGACCGAGTGCAAATTTCTAAATTTCTAAGTTTCAAATTTTTTCATGTTTGAATTTTTCAAGAGGGAAACTTCCTTTGTGGCTCGAGGTAAATAAAGTATCTTGTATACGGAATATCTCGACGAGAAAAATAAAGTATCTTGTATACGAAATATCTCGACGAGATAACATTCAAGTATATTCCACGATTTATTTTCACATCCGATGTGAAAGATTTCTTTGAAATTCTTCGCGTAGAGAATTAATATTCCGTTTTCCAAAATGGAGAATATATAATTTTTAACCATTTGCAAATTTCTAAATTTCTAAATTTCTAAGTTTCAAATTTTTCCAAGCTTTAATTTTTCACGAGGAAAACTTCCTTTGTGGCTCTGGATAAATAAAGTACCTTCTATACGAAATATCTCAACAAGGTAACATTCAAGTTTATTCCACGATTTATTTTCACATCCGATGTGAAAGATTTCTTAGAGTTTTCTCGCGTAGAAGAATGCTTCGAGCGCAAAGGGTTAGTGAAATATTTACACACTCTGAAAAAATCGTGTTTCATCTTCACCAAAAAAAAAAAAAAAAAAAAACGAAACGACTTCCCGAACAACCCGATATAATTTCGTATAAATATGCGCGCGTGCGTCGCGAGAAATCGGACGAGAAATCCGTACGAATTCGACGAAACTGTAATCCGTACGAGGAATAGCAGAGCGATCCATGACAATTTGTATACAACGAAGTTATCCGCAGCGTTGAACCGAGGGTAGGTGTACGTTCGCGTGATCGTCGAGCAGAGAGCGTTCGTACGCTCGGATCTATCATGTACATATAACGACACTGTAAATAGAAAAGCGCCGTACGTTCCCTTAAGGTGTATTTTCACGTCACGAGGTGTCGAATCGCGACACCCGTTATGTTTACCGTACGCGTTCCCGAGCGTACGCTTAATGTGCTTTGTTTAGGTACTATTTGTTATCGAGGATTATCGAGGTAGTCAATAAATGGCCAGTATTTTATTTTATGATTAATAATTTCGTTGATCGTATTCTTAGCTAGCGACTTCGGACACGTGCAATCGTAGATCTTACTCTATTTAAATTGGTCGCGCCCAGCTGCGTGCGCGGGCACGGATTAAACGGGGGCGCTTCGTATTGTGTACTATTTTTTTTTTCTTTTTTTTTTTGTAATTTTCTACCGAAGTACATATCTCGATTAGAGAATAAGGCGGGGACAAATGTGTAAATGTATCGAATAAGTAGGCAAGATTTGCGCGAAACGGGACCCGGGCCAGTACTTACTTGTACATAGACTAACGAATCGCGCCGTTCGAAACGATCGTAGGATCTCGAGAAAGCGTAGGGAACGTGCACCAAACGGACGAGATACTCGAAAGAGGGAAAAGGAAGAGAAAAAATCGACGAAAAAAAGAAAAAGAATTTATTAATATTTGTAATTGCGTAATATCCGACTAGAGTGTTTTTGGCGCGAATTCGGCGATCCTGTGACCGTTTCGAGCTGTGTACTTCGCGATTACGAAACGATTATGTAAATCGATGGCGGCATTCAATTGCCGTGGCACCGAATTACGAATAGAAATATATATTATGATACATTTAATATAATTCACGGCGTGCACGTTACTGAAACTATGCTTTAGACTGATATACCAATTATAAAGCCATGCTGTTTCACAAGTAAAGTACAAATCCATCAATCCCTGGGCCCTATATATATATATATTTAAATATATATATATATATATATATATATATATATATATATATATATGTGTGTACACATATATTTGTAAATACGGTACAATCGAAAGAGGTATGCAGGAGACTCACGTTTCGCGGTGTCGCTGGCGGTGACATTCAGGCTAGCCAACGAACCGACGTCGTCGTAGAAACACACACAGTTTTCCAGCGAACACTTTCTTGAAGCGACACCGTGAGAACCTGTAACGCATCGACCATTAAATCGTAGAATTAGCGATTCCTTAGAATTACGGAAGCCACTCACTGCCACGTTGAACTAGTTGACGCGCGAAACTAGGCCGAGCTATCGTACGAGAGTGTTTTTCAATTTGTACAAATAACGCGTACGTTGGCGAGGAAATTTTTGCAGAAAGAAACGGAGAAAAAAAAAAAATAAGAAAAAGAAAAAAAGAAGAAGAAGAAGAAGAAGAAGAAGAAGAAAAAGAAGAGAAAACTCGTGTGAAAAAATACAGCTGCACTTGGGTCGATTCTATCGAAAAAGGTTAATCGAGTTGGTCGCGATCAAACGTCGAGGTTTCGATCCCGTTGTAATTGCAATCGATACGCTCGAGAGGATTCGATTACGTTTCGATGGACACATACATTAGCGATAATTGGAAACTGAAGAATAAAGATTTTACTTTTGATAAAAAAAAAAGCCTTGATACAGATTACGCTCTGCGACGACCATTCTCGGCGATCCCCACCGAAACGAGACTCCGTTAATCGAAATTCGAAAAAAACCGTACGCACGCGCGAATAGATAATGCGTCGAAGTCGTTGTAAAGATGGCCGCGGTGACTCGCGACCCTCCGGCATGAATATTCAGCGTACGGGGAGCATAAATTCTCTCCGTAGGAGAGCGCGTGTACGTACACAACGGCGCGCAAGCGTCCGCGGAGGATATTAACAATTCGCGCTGAAATATCAATTACTTTGGGTGGAAACGTGTTTTTCGTCGCTACGTGACTTTTGCATCCCGCGCGAAACTGGTCCCTCGCATAATAACCGCGAGTAGGTACGCGCACGCGCGTCCGTACACGCTAACGTAGCTACGAGACTTTTCGCAATAATCCTGCACGAGAACCGCAAATATTACGTGCAGAGCGGACGAGCTAAAGTCAATATTCAAAGGTGTTGCGCAACTTACCCGTAGAAACGACGTCTCGCCGCGAATAAATAGTGAAAAACTTGCGAATAATTCGGAGCACGACATTCCAGCCGTCGAGGCTTTTCGAAAACTACCAGGAACGCCGGAACGCGGAACAGAAAAACGGGAAACGGAACATTCCGATTGGACCGATCGAAACCGGACCGCCCGTGAACCGTTGAAAACGTTGGAAACCGGGTAAAGTCCTGTTGTCGCGTTTACGATAATTTACTAACCGTTCGTTTATCGTGCGTTGGGACAAATTTCCGTTTATCTTTATCCGGACCGTTACCTTCCGCGTTCTCGAAACTCGTTACGGTTATCGATAGACGGTTACGGGTGTAATGTAAACGACGGTGGCGTTCGCTGCGGTCGAGATCTATCGGGAATATTGCGGTTATGAACACCGCTCGGAAGAATGCTTTCGAACGCAACGCGTTAATAAACAAAATGTGTGGGACGAGGCCGGATTACGAGAGACGATCGTGTATCGCGCGAAACGCTCCGAAGGCTAGATTCCTAGATAAACGTCCGAACCAGTGGACAAGCATCGCGTAGGAGCAGGAGAACATGGAAGGAAAAAGGTTCAACTCGAACGATTTGAGAGAAAGTGGCGACCCAACACGCCGAGACGGTACTACTATTCTTCGTTTCTAGTTTTAGACAATTAACGTAGTAGCGCATGCACGATGAACTGTCGCATATTTACGCGGCGAAACGAAATTTAAATTTTGGCCGACGATAAGTAGAATGGGCACGATCTTACTTATCGTACGTACATCCGTGTCATCGGTGCCTTTGATAGTCTAATGCGTATTCAGCAGTTCGCATTTTTCCGTGGATTTTCACATTTCACGTTTACTTTCGAACGCGCCACTGTAATACAGATTAGATTTCGAAGCTATCTGTTCACATAGTAATTTAACGCGCGATTTAATGAGTCTCTCGAGGATCGGTCTGTGTACCGAGGCATATCGGGCGTTCGTTACGCAGGACACGTATAATTGTTTGGCATACTTTAATTCTGTCGAGAGCCAAAGTCTTTAATTGCAAGCCAATATCGGTCGATTTCAATCGCTACCGTAAACGGAGCCAAAACGACCATCGCATGTAATTTACAACGCGCGTTAGATTTTCATCGTGTAAAAAAGATAGAGGCGACTAAACATACGTAATGATTCATTTCCATTTATTCCGAATAGTACAAAAATTACATTTCTGCTAATTATACCCTGTGCGCGTTTAAAATTTACTTCAATTATAAACCGAACAACAAATTGCACTCTTACGTTTCAATCTCTGATAATACATATCCATTTTACGTTGTACTCGCGAAGTTATATATGTACAAGCTTATGGAATGAGAGATAATATTTATATATCGTTAATGCGTGGATTTGGGAACCGAATGGCTGGGAGTAAAAACTTCGTAATCTACTACAGGGAAATGATAGTCTCCCATGAGTACGGTATTGGAAGCATGTTCACCGTCGTAACTGTGGGGAAGATTACTGTAACTTTCCATATTCACGTTGCAATTACTGGAAATGAGTAAATCGGCTCCAGCCCCAAAAATTGGTCCAATGCTGCAACGGTATTAGAAAATCGATATAGTTCTACACGATTGTATTTGTTTAGATACGTTAAGTGAATAATATTTACTCCGGATGATAACAAATTGCGAATGGTCTCTTCACGATGTCGTACTTTGTCGGGGGTACGTCCTGATTATTCGTCAAAGTAAACAGGAAAGCTTTCTCTGAAAATATGTAGTGCCCTTTAGCATTCGTTTTGCCCCATGGTGCATCGCTAAAACCACCGCAAATTTCTCCACGAGTTCCCTAAAAGAGCATAAAAAATCTTATTCGTCGACTTAATTTCGCCTCTTGGAATTACATACCAGTGCAATTACGTATGTTGGACAAACTCCGTCGCAATGTCGATGAAATGATGTTGCCGAGTAACCATGACTAGAGGCTCTGAAACGCGTAAAACAATTAGTACGTTTTGTCAACGACGATACATCTTCATTGATTGCACATTAAACCTACCGATATACTAAACGCCAACTCTGTTTCGGTGACCCGTACCATTGATTCAGAAGACGTTGAAAACCCATCTTATCGCGAGATAGGATTTGTGACCCGGGAAAGAGAAAAGGACTTACTCTTGGCTGTAACCGCTTGTCTGCACAAATTTCTGCATACTTGTTGGGTAGTGCTGCATATCTATACCTAAAACAAAACGTAAAAATCGAAAGCCTCCAAGAAAAACAAAATTTCCTGGCAAACCGTACCTTATGCATTCTGAGCCACTTGATCGATCGGGATTGAAAAATTCGTACCTCTCCAAGGATAACTCTATAGGCACTGCTCCGGTTGGTTCTACTTCCTCCGCAAAGACCTGGCTGTCGATTAGCAGCAGGCGAACATGATTTATCACCCCTGATAAATGTTGGCAAACCCTCAAGCGTTCCTCCTCTGTCCAGTGTTGAGTAGGCTGCGTCACCCCTGCCTAGGAGCGTGGTCCGTACGGTTAAGCGTTCCTTAACTCGTAATTCTAAATTCCGATCCAAGAACCTAAGGACCCAAGGACCCGATAATAATCGTATGCGACATAAGGTCTAAGACCTTGCACGACATACGCATGGTCAGAGCGTTAAGTCTTCTTGGAATTCAAGGGATACGAAGTACTCGGAAACGGAATAGAATTTCGAAAGAAAAAGAACCTGATATTTAGCCCAATTTAGAACCGCTCTCCAGACGTCCTCTTCCTCCAGTCCCAGATAGTCGGAAGATATAAGCTTCACCAGTGCGTCCTTTGGGAGATTACAAAATGCAGTCGTTTTAACCGTGTCTACTGCATTCTCTCCGATGAAAGCGAAGCATCTTTCGATGAAAGACGAACAAGCCCCTTTGCCACCTGCGGTAAGAAAAAATACTCTGTTATTTGCGAAGAATTATTAACGTTTAGATATATTCTTACGAACGATACTTAACTTTAACGAATTTTAACGTTACACCAATGTTTCTTTAAACATTACATATACTTTATAATTATCAATAAAGTAAGCGTTACGATTCAAAAATATTTATTAAACACAAGTAGTCTTCATATCCGTTACATTAATTATTTTGTCGTGTAATATTTACATCTATAATTCATGTAAAAGATAAACGATAGTACAAAATCGAATACAATTCGATGGGTCGCATCAATTTCCATCCGTCAAAGTACAAACTTTGCAAATAAAGTTCTTAATGTGTGACAGTTCTAAATGTCTTGGAAAGTACAAAATTACGGTAACAAATACATCCCTCGGTTAAGAATAACAATTTGTCACGATCGATTTGACATTGTTCGTCCTAATGGAGTGTTTTTATGTCACATTTTGCCGAGTACAATATACACACGCGATCATCACGCAGAGTACAAAAGAAGACATTTGTTATTTATCCTAAAATGTTCTCCGAGGTTATGATGCGGTACTTAATTCACCCCTGGATTCGTATTTTGTATTAATGTTATATTGTCGCCCTTTAACATGATGCGTCCGAGCGGTTTCCTGTTTTTCGTCTTCATATAATATTCCTCTGCATCGTCCAGTACCAAATTCATGTATTCGTCGAAACCAACTATGTGACCCTCGATTCGGAGGTTTATGTTCTCGAACAACCAAACTTGCACACGCGAACGGTTTTGCAAATATCGAAATATGAGGTTAATGGGTTGTACCATCACCTTTTGCACTTTCTGTGGTCCTTTGTAAGACATTGTTGTTGGTTTTCAAAAATTAATAGGCAACGCTTAACGAACGTGTGTTTCACGTATGCCGAATGCCGGAAAATGCGGCGTCGTGGTCGTACCAACTGCTGTTTCTAGTTCTTTTATTCCGGTTCTTAACACGAACATATTATATAGTTTTAAACTCCCTATATCTTAGACAGTTTCAAACAATATTGCGCAGCCATAAAAGAACAATAACACGAACGCGTTGTAAATTATATTTTACCAAATTCAATACGAATAATGAAAAATGTCAAGAGAGGCAAAGGTTAGTTGGCACCACTGATACCGTACGATTGTTCTACAACGTGCTGCCTCGGTAGCAAATACACCAACTTACGCGACGAAGAACACAGTCGGTAACTTACCGTGCGAGAAGAAACTTTTTCAACGAAAAACAAATACATAGAATAAACAATTTTCTTAATTTCACGGAACAAAATAACATAATACGAATGGTTCAAAGCCTACTATTATCGGTTCTATAACGTAATGAAAAAAATTAAGTAAAATCGTGCGAACTGTACGAACCAATACACACTCCGCGCTTTAAGTTCGTTAATTCTTGATAATCTCGCGTGAATTCTCGTTACTCAGCGTCTCGTCTCGTCAATAGCCACGAGTAGGCGAATCGTTTCCACTCGATTCGAATTTCACGCGCGTCGCGTTTCTCCGGGCGGAACGAAACCGTCAAGTTCGACGACAATGGGAATTGTTCGGTGTTTCGACTTTTAATAGGATCCCGTGAATAACTTACCAGGAACTCGCTCTTGGGCATCCAGAGCCGCAGTCAACAGAGCACACGCGTTCCCGGGGCTGAGAGTGGCGGAAACGTGTTCCTCGCAACTTCTCCAAAGTTCCTCGACACCGAGTTCCTGGGCGAGACCCAGCATCTCGAAGATGCCGCTGTCCTGTAGCATGATCTATATAGAAAAGTTACCAGGAGTGAGAAACTCGGCCGTGCACTGTGGGTCAGCGGGAACTTTCGTACACGACGGTTTCTCGCGTAGAGGAGTAGGAGGAGTAGGAGGAGGAGGTTGTTGAAAAACGGTCATTTTTAACCTGAAATGAAAATAATTCGCGCAGGATCCTCAAGAATGTTTTCATAATGAAAAAATATTCCTATTGTCCTAAAACTGTTGTTAAAAACGACTTGTGAAAAGTTTGAAGCAACAACGACTGGACTTCCCCAGTATTATTTTTCATCTCCTTTTTTTCTTCTAATAATCAATCAGTTTTGAAACGATTAACAAGAAAATCAATCGACAAATCGACTAAAGATACAAAACCAAGTATTATAAAAACGGTTGTTAAAAATGATTTGTTGTGAAAAGTTTGAAGCAACGACAACTGGAATTCCCCAGTATTATTTTTCATCTTCTTTTTTTCTTCAAATAACCAATCATTTTCGAAAGGATTAACAAGAAAATCAATCGAAGATACAAAACCAAAGTATTATAAAATCGTTGCTACGCCAATATAACTGGTTTGCATTGGGAGAATTATTGACGATAACTTGGCAACATTTGGCGTAAAAATAATAACGACGTAAAATACCTACGTGTGTATATTACTTCAAATGTACGTTTATACGTGTTTTACACCACCCCTATCTTTCACCACCATTGTATCGTTGCTTCAAATGTATATATTACTTCGAATACGCGTCCATATATTTTTTATTACCACTATATTATTACCTCAAAGGTATTACTTCAAATATACACGCACAGTTATGTGTTTCGTATCGTTCCTATTTTTAAATCGAATATCGCTAAATTATCGAACATTCAATATACACGTTATTCGTTACTGTTTCTACAACGATTTTACGGCACTTGGATTTTACTCGATTTCGATCTCCGATTGATTCATTTTTCGATCATTTTTCTCATCAAGTCTTCTCCATGCCGGTAACACTTTTAAAACTCTTTGCGTCAAAATAAAAAAATTGTAAATATAAACGCACCTACGTTCGTAAATAAATTTCTCGTATTGTACAATTTGGCTTGCAAAAGGATTACAATAATTAGATTGTAACCTACGTATAATATGTTGCTCGATAAATTTTGTCGTTCGATGAGAAATGGAGTTTTATTAGGTTCGTCGTTTTATTTTTGTAAAGATGTGAGTTTGAAGTTTCATGTAGATTTCTCGACTCGTTCGTATATTTACACTTTTTCCAAGTTCAAGTGTCATACTATTTGTTTGTTCGGAAAGTTATTTAGTTCTTTTTGGTGAAAACGAAACACTATTTTTTCAGATTTTCAGTGTATAAACATTTAATTAACCCTTTGCGTTCGAAGCATTTCTCTACGCGAGAAACCTTAAAGAAATCTTTCATATTGGATGTGAAAATAAATCGTGGATTAACTTGGATGTTATCTCGTCGAGATATTTCGCATACAAGATAGTTTATTTATCTCGAGCCATGAAGAAAGTTTTCCTCTTGAAAAATTGAAATTTAGAAAACTTTGAAAAATCCCGATGCATCGGTCTCTTTTGCGAGTCTTGGTCGTTTTTCTAGTGCAAATTCGTTTAAATTATATATTTGGTTAAATTAAATATTCTTTATTTTGGAAAACGCAATATTATTTCTCTACGCAAGAAATCTCAAAGAAATCTTTCACATCGGATGTGAAAATAAATCCTGGACTAAACTTGAATGTTATCTCGTCGAGATATTTCGAATACAAGATACTTTATTTATCTTGTCGACATATTCCGTATACAAGATAATTTATTTATCTCGAGCCACGAAGGAAGTTTTCCTCTTGAAAAATTAAATTTAGTAAAATTTGAAACTTAGAAATTTAGAAATTTGCACTCGGTCGCTTTTCAAGTGCAAAGGATTAAAAATAATATATTCTCCATTTTCGAAAACACAAAACCTCAAAGAAATCTTTCATATCACATATGAAAACAAATCGTGGAATAAATTTGAATGTTATCTCGTCGACATATTCCGCACACAAGATACTTTATTTATCTCGAGCAACGAAGAAAGTTTCCCCCTTAAAAAATTCAAACTTGGAAAAATTTGAAACTTAGAAATTTTAAAATCTGCACTGGGTCACTTTTCGAGTGCAAAGTTTAAAAAATTATATATTCTCTACTTTGAAAAAAAAAACAACTTCCCAAACAATATTTCCTAACACTAAAAACAAAACCCACAAAACTCATCCAACAACCTACTAAATTAACTCCAACAAACTCCCTCCCCGGTAATCCCAACCGCGCCATCTTTGAACCTCTGTACAAGTACCCAATATCAAATCATAAAAGATCCTCGCAATTTTTCATTTTCTCACAATCCATGAAAATTGTCCTTGTTCCGAACAGCTCGTACGCAAAACCCCGGTTAAATCTCAAACACTATTTACCTTGCCGGTGTAGATGTAATGTATGAACTGCCGAAATGTTTCCGGATGAGCGTGCGACATACGCACCGGTGTGGGATTCCCCGGTGTCCCGATCCTCTTCGCGGCCGTGAAGTTCTTGCACCTGCGGAGATGAAATCCCTGCTGCATCGATTCTCAACGAACGATAATTACCACGCGACAGGTCCGCGGTAGGTCCGGGTGGCGGGTGGTGGGGGGTGGTGGGGGGTGGCGGGGGCCCGATGGGCGGGGAACAATGGAAAGAAGAGGGTCGAATTGGTGCTGCGTGCGCGTAAATGTGCCGCGGCTGCGTGGGCCCTTCTAACGAACACCCCACTCCTTCTCTCTCCCCCTCTCTCTCTCTCTCTCCCTCTCTCTCGTGTCTCGCCCGGCGCTCCCACTTCTGGCAGTGTTTCTTGTTACAAAAGGGCTTAATTGACTTCGTCAGGAAGCTCCGTTGCCACGAGAGGTGTTCGTAACGTACGCTTTCTAGCTCCCGCGAGCGGTCCCCGGGCTTTAGTTTCCGTTCCTCTAGAAATTAATGGCGACCTTCGAAAAGTCACTCCGCGAACCCCTCGCGGCGTTCAAACGGGGGTGGGTGGAGGGTGGGGGGTGGTCGCGGCGGCTCCACGGAGAGCGAAACGGGACACGGAAGAGCGAATCTTTTCTGGCACCTCGAGCTGGAAGCGGATCCCCCATGACCCATTGGGAGAGGGACCATTCGATCACGGGTCTCCCGTCGTCGAACGTCGTCGTTTCCGCGCGAGCTGCCGCCCGCGACTAGACGCACAAAAGGAAAGCTCTCAACATCGACGAGTCTAGAAACGGGTTGTGCACCCTTTTCGCGTCTAGAATCGTCGTCGCGTACTCTTTATATTTTTCTTTCTTTCTTTCTTTCTTCTCTTTCTTTCTTTCTTTTTTTTCACCTCTACGCGTGGAAACTCCACGAAAGTACTTTGTATATTAATTTCGCGCGGTGTGCAACGTTTGTTGCGTTCGGTCTCGCGCGAGACACGAATACCGATCGGAAGGGATGTTTAAGAGAGGTGTCGATTCGAGTGAAAATGTTTTGATGTAGTGAGTTTAGCGTGGCGTGGGTTTAGGAAAATGTAGCTTTGAGGGAATTTAGTGTGGGATTATAGCGAATAGTGTGTGTGTGAGAGAGAGAGCATGAGGGCGAGTGACTTGATAGAGAGTGTCCCGATCATCACCGGTCGATTTACTTTTTGAATAAGACTCGAACGGTTTAGGTAATCTTGATATTTTTTCTTTTATTTAGAAGTAGAAACTTGGGAGTTAGCGTGGCGTGGGTTTAGGAAAACGTAGCTTTGAGAGAACATAGTGTAAGATTATAGCGAATAGTGTGTGTGTGAGAGAGAAAGAGCATGGGGGAGAGTGACCCGATTGAGGGTGCCCCGATCATCACCGGTCGATTTACTTTTTGAATAAAACTCGAACGGTTTAGGTAATCTTGATACTTTTTCTTTTGTTTGAAAGTAGAAACTCGGGAGTTAATAATGGAATAAGATATCTTCCAAATGGTCGCTTAGGTTTCTTTTACAGACCGCCGATCTTTCCCAAAATTTTTCACCACGTTTTCGCGAAAACTAAGATCAATTTCACCAATGACACGTTTGATGTTGTCTTTCGAACCAGTACAACTTTCGGCATTCTCAAGAAGCGTGACATAAGTCACGTATGGCTTCAAATTCTGGGGTATGAAAAGGGTCATCGTTCTGAATGATGGTTGTAGTAGCGTGTTTCTGGAGAGAGAACATTGAATCTAGACTATCGTAGAGTATGGTCAATTTTAAAGTATCTAGAGAAGTGTTGTCTACTCTAGATACGATATAGTATATTACTATTTCAAAGTACTTTGAGAAGTTTCGTCTACTCGATAGAATATCATTATTGTTGGTCATTACTCGTGGTGTTAGTTGAATAAACACTTCTGATACATCCTGGCCCTTAAATAAAAGTCCTACAATAATTTTAAGGATCGTGCTTAAGATACATAAGTTTTAAGATACAGTATAGTAGATTACGATTTCACAGTACTTTGAGAAGTTTCGTCTACTCGATAGAATATCGTTATTGTTGGTTATTACTCATGGTCTTAGTTGAATAAACATTTCTGATACATCCTGGTTCTTAAATACAAGTCCTACAATAATTTTAAGGATCGTGCTTGGAAGAGGGCAATAAAAGAGAATAAGAGTCGACAAGGGTCGGAGTAGACCCAATGAAAAGGCGGTTGACGGTGGCTCGTGTTAGCGAAATTTGGCGAGCAACGAGTGAGGGTGCAGGAGAGTGTGTGGTGGGAGTGTGGGAAACCGGGTAAGAGTCTTTCCTTTTTCCGAAAGGAAAAGTAGCGTTGAGTCGAGCAGTGTTGAGTCGAGTAGTGTTGAACCAAGAGTCCTGAAGCGTTGTATATAATTACACACAGTAGTCACGTTACTTACTGTTATCTGACTAGTGTCTAAGTATTAATTATTTACGATTAATAAATTGTTCCACGGTATTTTTCACTAAGGTGGTCGAGTTCGAACGTCGATTCCTCGAAACTCGTACGAATCGAGCCTTCGCGCGATAAAAATCGATTCTTTGTGTTATGGTGTACCTTTTCCAGCTCTTTTCGATGAATTTTCAACCTTTCATTATCAACGAAAGGTCTGGATGGCATCTAAGCGAGATAATAAAACAATGGAATATTTTTGCAATGATCTACAGACTGATAAACACTGTGTCGAATACACTTGGCAAATTTTCTCAACAATTGGTAGTCTTAAAGAATAAATTACTCCAGATTGGATACGAGTGAGATAACACGATGGTATTAGGTTGTTAAGTCATTTCGTTTTTTTTTTGGTGGAAATGAAACACGATTTTTTTAGAATGTATTAATATTTTGTTTAATTATATATTCTCCATTTTGGAAAACGAAATTATTTGTTGAACAACCCAGTATTGAAAATAAAATACTAAATACTAAAATATTTAAGTAAGTACTTTCCAAATTGGACACGACTCAAACTATACCATCCAATGTACTACACACCCCACAGTAGAAACATTATCATCGATTTACTTGAAAACGAAGCCACGAAAATATTTTTCTAACGAAAGGTGTACGTGACTATCTACACGGTTCCATTGGAAAGGACCAACAAGGTACGGTGTAAAAGAATCTCGTGTGGAAAGCTTCGGTCGGTTACTAGATACTTCTTGTGTAAATATACAGAGTGCTACCGAACTGGTGGCACAAGTCGATCGAGGGTGAATCTCGGTGAAGGAATAAGTCGAAAATGTAGAGTGACGTTTTTTTCCTACGGAGCTCCATTTTCGAATAAATCGATGTTAAATATTTGAGGAGCACGAGTACACTTTCATACGGTCAATGTCTACATGCAAAGAATGTCACTGTGTTACTCGAAGTATACAGGGTGTTATCAAACTGGTGCAAGCCGATCGAGGACAAATCTCTGTGAAGAGATAAATCGAAAGTGTAGAGTAATAACATTTTTCACGGATAATCAATCCTTACGTCCAAAATGTATCACTGTGCTATTCAAATCGATTTCGATCGTTTACTTTAGGTAAGGAACTAACAATTTCTTGAACTGAGGGATTGTGGCGGTAATTTTCAATTTCGCCACCAGAGGGCAGGCGACTTCTTTCTCGAAAGTTTCTCTACCAACTCCGATCGGTATACTAGATTGTTTGATAAGTTTTATCGTTTTTTCCATTGTACAAAAAATACTGCTATACTTTAACTTTGAAGTGTAAATATACGAATGGGTCGACAGATCTACACGAAACTTCACACACGTTCGTCAAAGAGTAGTACCATCTTTAGAAAAATAAAACAACGAACTTAATAGCTCTATTTCTCATCGAACGACAAAACTTATCGAACCTATTTTGGGTTGTTCGGAAAGTCATTTCGTTTTTTTTTTTTTTAGTGAAAATGAAATACGATTTTTTTTAAAATGTACGAACATTTTATAAAATTATATATTCTCCATTCCGGAAATGACTTTCGGAACAATCCAATAATTCGGAGAGTTCCAACGCGAGTGGAGATATTGCAAGTTTTCGATGTACAGGATGGTGAAAGTTTATCGAGGGTGAATCTGGGTGGAAGAATTAGTCAAAAACGTGTAGTAACATTTTTTCACAGCTCTATTTTCGAGTAAATCGATGGTAGATCGATGAAGATTCTACTTGGGATGTGCAGTACACTGGATTGATGATATAATTTGAGTAGTGTCCAATTGGGAAAATACTCAAGTATTTTAGTATTTAGTATTTTATTTTAAATATTTATCATATGATGGCTTCTGAAGGGTGTGCTGGAGAAGTGTATAAATGAAAATAGGAAAAGGATTGTGGAAGCTTTTCATCGGTAAAGTATCCTACATATTAGTTCGGAAAGTAATTTCGTTTTTCAAAATGGAGAATATACAATTGAATAAAATGTTTACACACTCTAAAAAAAATAGTGTTTCACAAAAATAAAAAAACGACTTTCCAAACAACCCTCGAATTTATATTATATTATATTATATAATATAATATTTCGAATCCTCGACTCTCGATCAAGATCGAGCTCGCGGTACGAATATACATTGGACAGGAGTTCTTTCTCGATCGAGGCGTACACGTAGACATTATACTCTAGTTCCAAACACCTCGAGGACTGTTCTCCGCGCGAGAAACACGAGAAAGAAGCTCGCTGCTCGCGTTCGCTCGGCACAGCGTCGCGGGTAAGTAGGAGCGTATTTCAGCGTTGAAATCGTACTCGAGCGCGGTCTATCGATTCACGGTGTCGTGGAAAGAGAGTCGTGCATTAGACAAGGGGCGGTGGTGGTGGTTCGCGTAACGAACGGCGTTGAACGGGCCGTTTCCATCGTCGACGAAGACAACGGACCGCCTCGACGACTCGTACGGTTTCTAATACCGCGAGACTCGACGAAGCGGAAAGATTTTCCAACGTTTGCCGGTACACGTTGCGCCGCGGAGGCGGAGAAGAGTTCGCGAGAGGGTAAAGCGCGTGGGGGCGGTGTTAGGGGGGATGGTGGGGGTGGCTCGTATCGAATCAAAAGAAACTCCGCTCAAAGAGCCCGAGCGCAAATGGAAAAGGCATGCACCGCGTGTTGCTTTGACATTATAATATAACCGGGGCGTTAACAAACGCTCAGCTTCGTCGACAGAAGTGCGCGAAACTTGGAAAATCGTGGCCGACCCGCGAAAACTGGTGCTCAAAAAAATTAAAAACACCCAACCCGTTACACCAACGGTTCTACGGCTACGTATACGCCTAGTCCGCGGGTCGACTTTTAACCGACGGAAAAAGCACGACCTTTGTGCTTTCGCGTGCAGTTTGGTAACGAAGCGGGACCGCGCGCATAATATCAAAGTGATAGTGCGCGCATTTGTATCCGCAAATTAGAGGGAAATATTCAAGTATCCGGAGTCGCGCGCGTTCTTCGGCTCGCTCTTTGCTCGTGCGCTTGCGCGCCCGAGTGAGAGGGAGAACTCGCGCGATGTAATTTCTCTTCCGACCTAACCTCAAACTCTTCTCCGTTTCAAACGAATCGATCTCCGTTGCGTCGAAACCTTTCCGTCTCGCTCGTCGATCTAGCGAAATTCTTCGACGAGGACGTTGATCCCGGGAAACACACGGTGGATACACAACCGATTGAATTTTAGGGAAATAGCCGAGATGGAACACCGTAGGAATCGTTCCACCGCGCGACATCTATCGGTTCAATTCTCGCGACATCTATCGGTTCAATTCTCGCGACATCTATCGTTTCAATTCTCGCGACGTGGAACGACCGTAGTGTTCTTCGAGCGAACGATCCCCTTGTTATTCAAACGGTTTTCGTCGCCCCTGTTCCACCTATTCGGTACTCGGACCATCGTTGTGGATCTTTTCCACGTCGAGCTCCACGCGGCTGAACAATTCTGACCGTGGCCGGGACGCGATATCGTACAAAAGCCACGCTGCCGCTGTCGTCGTTGCCGCTGCGTGGTAACCGTGGTAGCGGTGGAGGGGAGGGGAATAAAGGCGCCGGATGCTCGGTCGCGATAGATGGTACGCGGAACGAGCCGTGCGCCGCGGGTGGGGGTAAAGGGGGCGGAGAAAGGACGCTGAGAGAGAGAGAGAGAGAGAGAGGGAAGGAACGCGGCGAGGAGAGCTTTTCCCTAATCACAGGCGAACGCCGGCGCGGAATCAAAGAAAACCAAATATCAGCGAGCGACGCCGAGAAAAGAATAGGGCATCGCGCGTCTGGTGTGTCGGCGAGGTGTCGCGGGGGCTCGGTAACGTTGGTTCACGAGTCTCGAGCCAGAGAGAGAGACAGAGAGAACCGGTTAGGGGTAGGGGGCTAGTCGCGCAGAGAAACGAGGGTCGCGGATGCTTGGTTTCACGGCGGCAAGGGTTGAATGTCGCCGCGGGCTCCGCTACTAACGACCAAGCGCCCGATTATATAGCGGCTCCGTCGATTTCCGTGGAAAAACCGCCTACACGCTTCCGGTGCACGCGTTCAGTCAAATTCCGCGACCAACGAACACCGCGATTTCGCCAACGGTGAAACGAACGGTGGCTTCTCGCACCGCGGTCCATTATCGGGGATCGTTCCGCGATCGATACGAATCTATGGTATTGTACTCGAGTGCATAATTACGGGCGTGTCGACGACACAAACCGGCTCGCTCCGTTTTTCGAGCAAATTTTTCCTAACGCCCACTTCTGCACGGTGGTGTGTGTTTCGCGTAGACGATTGAAAATTAAACGGGTACGCCGTTCAACCCTTCCTCTGTGTTCGAGTACCAAGCTTGTTCGTCTTTCTTGGTTAAGGGAGGACACCACCCTGACGAGTCCAGACAATTTAATCATTTTTTAATGTATTTAATTTAGTTTGTTTAAGAACATGTAGAAATTATTAATTACACATTTTTCATAAAAAAATATCTAATTAATGCAATTGGGGGAATTTGTATTTATTTCCGTCATAATGAATACTTGGGTTATTAATTAGATATTTGTTTAGAGAAAAAATATTTTCTTAAAGATCGAAGCGTGTAGAATGTTACGTCGAAAGGATATTTCGAAATTCAAATATTTAGGGAAGTTGCAGCTACAAATAAATTTGTTTTACGTTTTTCTCAGGATTATAGTTTTCAATCTGACGAAATCTCCGGAAGTGCACGTCCGATTTACTTCAAATTTTATAAAGATATTCTGTATAGAGTATTCTACAATGTGACGTACGATTTCTTTAAGTATGTTAATTGTTTAATTTTTTATACACGCTTAAAGTCGTTTTTCTTTTATAAAAGTGATTGATTTTTCTTCAAACTTCGACCATTTTCACATTCATTACAATTTTCGAAAAATCGTATGCTACATTTTAGATGATAATCTCTAGTTTATGCCTCGACAATATTTTTTTATTTCAAACATCCCAATTCTTGTCAATTGTGACGACCGACAAACAATGTTTCACCAGAAGGGAATAGCGAATAATTTCGCCAATTCGTACAATTTTAATTTCGAAAAATTGTAAAACGAAGCTGATAGTTATATCTATATTCTCTGAAAAGGACTGCATTTTTCGTTTAGTAATTACTCAGGAAAAAAATTTGCAAAATTTGTCCATTTTTTGACGTCTCACAGTAATATCCTCCCTTAAGACATTCAGCTAAGAGAGTTATATTTTTAAGAGAATGTGACAAACTGAATATTTATCACAGTGATAGTGACTTCTTCGCAATTTTAATATTACCAACTTTTCTATAGTAGTTTTATATTTAAACAGTTAATACTCCCCGAAACGATTTCGAACGTTCCTAATTTTGTGCCGCGGTGGTTTCGATAATTCCACGGGAATCCGACAGCCATTGTTCCGGGACGCGATTTTGTAATTCGAATTGTACATTCTAAATTTACCGCTACTAAATTTGATTCGGTACGTTATTTCGAGAGCTTTCGTTATAAACACAATTAAAAGTTTCTCGACGAGCGCTCGCAACAGCGCTTCAAGCGTTGTTGGACCGAGTCTAACGGTCTAAAAAGCTAGTTCGGTTAATAATTGAAATTTTGCAATTAGAAGGTTTTCTAGCGGTGTGAGCTGGTACGTGCTCCTTTCGGTGGAAAGGTCGAGAGATATCGATTTATAAAAAATTCATTTCTCGAACGATGCTGTCTGGATATTTTGAGAAATACGAGCGAGCCTCGAATAAAGAACCAAAATCTTCGACTTGTAGATGTTCTCGAGCGAAGGAGATTTAACGAATGAACATTTCACGCACAGAGTCTTTGTACGAAGACCGACGGAAGGGGACGAACAAAATTACAGTGTTCTAGAGGTTTTCGAGACACGAGGATCAACTGTACGAGGGAAGTACGTGATTTTGTACCTTGTCATAGGGACTATGTACAGTGTGTCCCGATCATCACCGGTCGACTTGAATTTCGCGCCATTTTTAAAACGTCCAACCGATTAACCTGAAACTTGACGTATATTATCCAGATAGATGGTAAATCGATCGTGAAAAAAGAAATCAAGATTACTTAAACCATTTGAGTTTCGTTCCTAAAGTAAATCGACCGGTGATTATCGGGACACCCTCTAGGCACAATGACTCGCAGATTTATTCACACACGCCTTGTAATCGCAAATATCGTTTCTCAAAGGGATAAAATATTCTTGCAGTACCTTTGTCTGTCTCCTACAATTAAACACGCATCCAAACTTCGCCAAACCTCGACCAACGCTTTCGAACGTTTCACCAAACATACACCCGGGTCCAAATATGAAATCTAAATTCACTCGTACATCCCCGAGTCAATATCCACATATTCGTCCCTGCAAGAAACACGCAAACCTTGCGTTCGAATCGAACGTAAAATTTTCCTCGACCTTCCAATACTTGAGACTCACTTTCTCTTAAAATGTGTACATACAGTGTCATCGTGACACCAGAGACAAAAATTACCGATTCGGGGCAAACTTTGGAAAACGAACTCACGGGATCGTTAATGACCGATTCGACGCGTAACTGGACAAGCAACGACAAGCAACGAGTGTGTTCGGGGTTTGGGATTGCGCGCGCGCGTTCAAGTGCCATCGTGCAATCGAAGCACCGGGGGCTTGTTTTTCAATTTCTTCTCTCCCGTTGTCGACCAACTCGTACTCGTTTCGCTTTTCGAAATGACAAGGATTACAAGGGAACGTGAGTGGTGGGGAGGGGTTATGGTGTGGGTACCCGCGACTCTTTGTCAGGATTTTCACCGGACTGTAGAGCACCGCGAGTTCTGAGTGCGGTCGCGTATTGTCCATTCGTTTCTCCCGCGGACGCCTGTCACGAGCATGCGTAACTTAATTTTCCGAGGCCCGGTGTCGGTGGAACGAGACAGAGAGAGAGAGAGAGAGAGAGAGAGAGAGAGAAAAGAGGGCGCCAGTATTCCCCCACCATCCACCTCCGATGACAAAAGAACCAGCGTTACCCTCCAGCGCCGATATCAAAAGGGTTCCACGGAAATATCGTAATTGACTTTACAATTAGCATCGGCCCGTAGCCGCGGAATGTCGTTGCCTTGACGCTGGCCCGCCCCCTCGGGTCCCGTGACGCTACCCCCACCACCGCCGGTACCACCGGCGGCACTCGGCTTCTTAAAACAATTAGAATTCAAGCTGGCGAAAACGCGGCCGGGAGACGCCGCACCGACCCGAATCCTCCCGAGTAGGCACTCTTTTCCCTTATTGTCCGACTAATTAGAACGTTCGATCGATTCATCTCGCCGTAACGATCTTACCGGCCCCTTAATTAAAATTCATCGCCGGACTCCACCGCCGTACCACCATCGTCCCCCACCCTCCTCCTTCTTTCCAGCGAAAGAAGAAAGTTCGATGACTTCGCGATTTTTTTCACCCCCGAAGGGGCACCGTTCGCTCGACCAAGAATTTTCCTAGTTCGCCGCCGTATCCGAACATTGTTTCGCAAACGGGAAACTCCAACCCGAGACGATCGCTCTTTCTCCTCTTTACTTTCGCGGGAACGATCGTGGCGCCCTCCGCCTACCGTTCCGCGAGACCCGTAACCGGAACGAGTGAATTATGTATAGGTTCGTCGGCGACTTCAAGAATTTAACGAAGTTATCATTTCACTTCCGTTGGCTTGGTTCGCGGATTCTGCGGAAAAGTTAACTCCGCGGGGTGTTTTTTTCCCCCCTCTTTTCTTTCTCCTTTTTTTCCTCTCTCTCTTCTACCGGTTCCCCGGCGGCGAGTAAAAAGTTTCCCCGACGTGGTTGCCGCGAAGTAAGTTTCCCCGGTATTAAGTACAGTTCCCCCCACCAACGGTCTCGATCGTGGACGCGTAGACACGTGTAGTGGGGGAAGGGTCACGTACGCGGGTAAACGGTTCGATTTCCCGCGTAAAATTCGCGAGTACACTGTACACTTCCAGAGTACACTGTTTTGCGTACAGTTCGTATCTGAAGGTTTTAGGTTAGTTTTTCGTTTCGAACGTTTCGGGAACTCCCGTCTTGGAAATTTTACGATTTTTCTTAAGAATGGAATTTTAGACGATACGAATGTCGACGTCTATCGTTTATATATTATGTTTTGTTTAAAATAAGAAACGTATGGACACTTTAGGTAGTGTCGACATATTTTTTTTTTAGATTGCTTCGAACGACGATAATAATTTGTATGCGTTGTAACGAGACACGAACATTGTAGAGGGGATGTTTTAGTCTTGAAGTAAAAATAACGGGCATGGGAATACTTAACAGAAATTGTTCTTCGAAAATACGAGTCGTTAAGCAAGTAAAATTCTTTAAAAGAATCTATCCTAATTTATTCTCCGCAAACTGTGTAAAACGAGAAACTATTAATCTTATTTTTCTCCTTTAGAAAATTCTCTGCAAATTTTCTAAAGAAAAACTATCAAACTAATTTTCTCCTAGTTCATTCTCTGCAAATTGCGTAAAAAAAGAAACAATCTTATTTTTCTTCTTTAGAAAATTTTCTTTAGAATTTTGTACGAAAAGATCTCTCCGTCTAATTTTTCCCTAATTTATTCCACAAAAACGATTCGTTAACGGAGTAAAATTTTCCAGAAAAAAAAAAGAAAAAAAATCAATCCATTTTATTTGTTCCCTAATACTTGAGACTAACCGTTGCAACGCACCCAGCTCGGTCTTTTCGAGGTTAACGCGAGTCTACGGACACTTTGAAACGCGGACAGCGCCCCCCCCCCCCGCGACGTCCGTTTCATTTACACGGCAAGAAAACGCCGCGAAGATAAGGGAGCGTAATGTTCCACGTTCCCGCGTTAATTCTCCATTTTCTGGAAGCGTCGAGACCCGTTGTCCCGACCGTGCCGAGAGCCGTATTTATTTTTCACGAGTACATCTCGCCCTTTCCGCCCCGTGGATACGCGGCGTTTCCCGGATCGTCATCCGGGTCTCGGAGGAAATCCCGACTCGTTCACGGATCGATCGTACACGGCCGTGGCGACGTGCTGTTTTAATAAAAATTACGATTAACAATTAATTCGATCCCACGGCGACGCGCGACGTCGGTGTTCGTTTAATAAAATTTCTAGCTCGACTGGCTCCGTTCGCGGGAAGAACGCGTCGAAGTCGATGACGTTCTCCCCCGTGGGACGTCGCAGGATATCGGGAGGGAGGGGGAAGAGAGAGAGAGAGAGAGAGAGAGAGAGAGAGAGAGAGAGAGAGAATAATATAAATTGTTCCATTATGGACGATTTCGAGGGCGCGAATAAATTAATGCGCGCGATTGGAACGATATGGAACGCGAGGAATACTGACCTCGCTTGGAGTATAATTCTGTGAGCGTACACCGGTGTTTCGTCCCGACCGAGCAGAAAGATGATGTCAGCCGTGTCTTTGTCCTCGGAGAGCCGGGCCAAGTCCTCCAGAAGTCTGGGTACACCGGCTAAACCAGCCTCGCCCGATACCCCAGCCGCACCTGGTGCCGCTCCCACAGCAACGGCTCTGGTCCCCATGACGTACGAATCAAGAATCACCTACTGGGAAAAGAGAAGGAACGAATCAAACGCGCGATTTTTGTAACGTCGCGATCGGTAAATACCGCGTTTCAACACTCTCGAGCCTCTTTGTACTCATCGCGTGCGATAAACGCCTATGGGCGTTCGACACGCGTGTACGTTACGTATGGGAGGAGATCTTACGCACACGGCGTACGTTTTGAAGTCGTGCGTAGTCGAAAGGTTAAGCAGCGGTTTAACTCGCGGAGGATCGTATCGATACATCGGTATCTCTGAAACTGGACGAGTCTGAGAAAAAATTTGTTCGATACGAGGTACAAGGTGATGTGGTAATTTATCAAATTTATCGGCCATTTAGCGAATATTTGGTGAAAAAAAATTTTTGACAAAAATTGATCAGTATCGAGGGCAGAAATTTTGAAAATAGAGTTTTCATAGCGGATACCAAGGTCACCTTGGGTTTTTCAAACAGGAACGTATTTTTCTCTTCAATTGTAGTTGAAGATTGAGACCCATTCAAAAACTATATATATCATATTTTGTCGAGTACTGTGTCTACCGTAGCTTTTCGTCGTATTTTATTTTTAGACGGTGTAAACACATTTGACCTTGGACTACCGAATGTAAACATGGAACTACTCGGTTGTTCGGAAAGTCATTTCGTTTTCCAAAATGGAGAATATATAATTTAGTAAAACGTTTATACGCTCTAAAAAAATCGTGTTTCATTTTCACCAGAAAAAACGAAACGACATTCCGAACAACCCGATAGAATTTTGTAACGTTGAAATGTCATTCGATGAATGAAAATTCGAACTCAATTCAAGTTCGTAATTGAACGCATTGCGGTGTTCCTCGCCGCGAAATAATCCTCCTTTGAGATCTACTCGTGGTTCCGCGACTCGTTGAAAAATGTCGTCGATCGTCGCATTCCTCGAAGCACCGCCGCTTGCGAAACTCCCGTCGCTCTGACGACAACTTTTGCACCGTTCGAGCGTACTCGCGCTCGATTCGGAGACACCGAGTCGACGACAGTCGTCGAACCAGCCGGCACAAAGACGTTGCTTATCCTTTTCTAATCGTTGGTTCGCGGATCGCGCGAGTTTGTCGGTGCCGAGCAATCCGCGGCTAATCCGAAATTAATGGGGCCCCGTGAACGGGTATAAACCCGTGACGGCGATGACAGCGCGCGCGAATGGCGACGGGCCGCGCGTCAATTCGCCTCGAACATTTTCCATGATCGTGGGCGCGCGCGCGCAAGCGAGCGAGCGAGCATACCGCGGCGAGAAAAAAAAAGCAAAACCGATTAACGTACAATCGGCGCTAATTGCACGATTAATATTTGATTTGCACCTCGTCGCGACGCGGCCCGTCTCTCTCTTCTCTATCTCACTCTCTCTCTCTTCCTCTCTCGACGCCTCTCATCACGGTCGGTCGATCGACGCGGAGATTTTGTGTCACGGCGGCTGGCTGATTCCCTTTTAATTAGTTCGGGTTTTGTAGTTTTCGAACGCGTCACGCGTCGATTGTACCGCGTATCGCCGACGAGGAGACCGTCGAGGGATGGGGGGTGAGAGAGAGTACAGGGACCGGGTGGGGGGGAATCGGGGGGAAGGGAGTGATCGCGATTGCCGGTCATTTGCCCCCACCCCACCCCCTCCCCCTCTGAATTTCCTCGCTCCGTCGCATCTCGCATTCCGACGCCGCGATTCGATCAAATAGCCATTCGCCGTCCCGAGGTTTTGTTTACTCCCGGTCGAGCAAGTCGCGCGGCGTAAAAAATTTGTTAACGGCCGCGAATTTCCTGGCTCGCTTCGACTCGTCGGGTTCCATCGTTCGCGCGTCCTCTAACGAAATCGTCTGGCACCGACCCCGACGCGAAATTACCGCCGCGACAATGAATACACTCGTTTCGCTCGCGCAAAATTTCAGGTTATCCCCCGATCCGCGAGATTCATGGAGATCGACGGTTTCCTCGAAGTTCCGTGCGTCGAGAGTATCCCTTTCGATGAAAAATTTGTGTCGCGGCTCAGTCTACGAACATTGTTACAGTGTTTTGTAAACGACTACGGTATTTCAAAGGTTTCAGAGATCCCGACGGTTGGAAACGTCTACCGGTGTTCGTCTTTGGTTAGAAATCGATATCAACGATAAGTGTAATCATGTAATTGCACCGAATATACCGTTGGTCTTTGAAGAGACATCGATATCGGTAATGAGAAATTGAAGCAATGAATTTCCAGAGGACACGAAAACGGAGGAGTTGGCCAGTGCACCGTAGACACGGCGCATATTATCGTCGAGTATTCGAATATGCTTGAGAGATGGAACCGCTGTTCGGTTCTAAACATATATATATATACATAATATATACACAGTATACAGGTTACTGCAGCACACACTTGGGATCATAAGACAATAGTCTGTTCCGTTACGCATTCAGTGAATGTTCGATGATAAGTTCGTCTTTCGATAATATTCGTAATTGAAGTTTCTCCTAGTTATTTGTTTCTATCGATACAACCAGCGCGTACCAGCAGTTACTTTGTCTCTATTTGAAACAAACGTATCACTTTTCCCGTAAATTTTCACTATTCCCCTTTAAATCGTCGTCGTTTCGAAAAAAATGTTCCATGCGTTTCTCCCCTCACAGTCCCGAGCCGGGCCGTACTCGTACATATCCCGAAGCACTGTCATTTTTCTCGTTTCGTACCGATAGAATTTACAAAATCGGGGAAGCTCTTCCATTCGCACGTCGCTCCGATGAGTCGATATTTCCCGGTGAAAAAACGATACTGGGTTTCGTCGAAATACGTACAAACAAATACGCCAAGTTCCCGGAAGCGACTATCGACAGCGTTGTCCGAGATACGAATCCGCGATGAACGGTCGTCTCCCGTCCCGTCTGTGCCCCGAACCAGAGATCCCCGGCTCAATAGCGTAAAATTCCAACGCCGGTATCGAAATCGTCGAATTACATTCTCGTTACGCGTACTTCGCACGGACGAGATTGTCCGCAAACTCGTTCACGGTTCGCGCACGAACTGCCGCGGTCGGTCGCCGATGTTTGTTTTGAATTCGGTGGCCCGATCGGCTCGCCGTCGCGTTCAATAACGTTCGGATAAATAAATAGCGCGCGGACGATGAAACTCTGGCCGAAACGAGGCGAGTTCGCCTCACTCGTTCGGGCCCAAGGCGCTGTCATTCGCGGTGCTGCGTCGTCCGAGTGATAAAGCTCGGTCCCGGTAGCAATGTATACCGCGTTCTCTGAAAAGCTCCGGGTGCTCTCTCACCTTGGAGGTCGGCGGACGAGAACGAGCCGCGTGGAGGAGACGATGCTCTCGGATGTAGCAGACTAAGCGAGCCGAAGCGGCGCGCGGCGTCGGTGTTCCCGTGGCACACGTGGACGAGTATTATCTTCGCGCGCGAAACACTGCATTTTCGGTCGATCCAACGATGCTCTCACACTCCCGCGGGGCGAAACATTGTTTCCCCGAAAAGTTCCCCGTGCCGCGATCCCCTACTCCCGCCCGGAGCGAGCCGGTTTCACCCGTTGTTCTACAACGCAAACGTACTCCCGCGAGATCCACCGCGAGCACACATCGAGAAATGCACCGAAGAGTGGAGTGGTTCGGGCACGGTTCTCCGTTTCGGCCGGAAGTTTCCCCAAGTTCACCGCCAGCGAGAGGTATTTCTCGAGCACGAGACGAGTTTTACGAGCGCTGGACCGGGCCTGGCCTCTGTCCCGGCGGCGTCGCCTTCGTCGTCTTCGTGACTCCCTCTCGCTTCATCGCGGCGTTCGGTTGTGCTCGCGCCTCGTTCCACCGAGGCCCGGGACACCCCTCCCCTCGCTCCCCGGGTCCCGCGTGGCCAATGCTCCTGCAAGATCACTCCTCCTCCAGCCGTTGTTGCCAGATCCTCTCTGGAGCACCGATCCGACGCAGCGATCGAAACGGATACTTACACGGCCGCTGCCTCGTTCCAGCTAGCAACGGAATCGTCCGACTTGGCCCCCGCGATCCACGCGGAATCCCCCCTGCCCCTCTTACCCCTCCCTCGTCCACCCTGATCTCACTTTTTCGCTGTTTCTTCCTCGTCGACCAAGCGCTGTTTATCCACATTCCTACCTTTGTTCTTAAATCGCACCAAAGGCCTCTCCGGCTCTCGTTGCGGCTTCTCTCTCTCTCTTTCTCTCTCTCTCATCGCTTCATCCGACTGTGCTCTTGTTTTCGAGACGGGTTCGCCCGTGGTTTTGCTCGATCGCGCGATATTGCCGCAATGCGGTGCTTCCTAGTTTTCCCGACAAAATGAGATCATCCTTTTATTTGCGTCGCTCGTGCAGCCTCCCTTGCCCCACCCCATCGTTTCACCTCCCGAGATTCCGTCCGTGATTCACCAGATTCTCGGCGAGATCACGTTGCGATTTAGACGCTCGAACCTCGTGTTCCCGTACTCGACTCCCGAAGCGTGTGTTTTTCGGTTCAATTTCGCGTCGATGGCAATATCGCGTTCAGCTACGGCCACGGGACAAACGATTTCCTTTGACCGGCACGAAGACGACTTTACCAACGAGCAGGAATAAATACGCGAGGATCATCGGGAAGAACGCGCTCGAAACGTATCGCGGTATTTTTCACCGTAATCGACGATCGATTGTGATTAACGATACGAATCGAGAAACAGATCGCTTCGGGGTAATTTATTCGTTCGGTGCACGGAACGAATAAAAATTACACCGGCGATTGACCGACAGAACCATCGAGGAGTTTATTTATTCCTGATTTATACCATCGATTTATCTTTCTATACGGTATTTAAATTTGTAGGAATTACACGTTGGAAGAACGAAACTCTGCTTTCTGCCCTGTTGGACCGGATAAAATAAAATAATATTTTTCGAGAGACGACGGTGTTTGAATTGCACGCAACGTTGAATACGTTGCTCGACCCGATATTATTTTGCTACGCGTTCGATGATTTATTCATGTACCCCGCCATCTATTGGCTTTTTCGGCTCGAAGATACAATGGCCGACGTCGCGTTGAGGATACAAGCTGTCCGTGCGATCTACGTCCTCTACCTTACGTATCGGGTAATTTCGGCTCACTTGGAAGAATTTGACTCGTAATTAAATTTCGCCGAGACCGTTCGAGGATGTCCATTTTTCAATCCAGGGAATACAATTATCTTGGAATCTGGCCGGGGTCTGCGTGGAATTTGTAATGGTTCCCCGCTACCGTTCCGACGGGATATGCTGTAACTTTCTATGCTTCCCATTTAACTTCCACCGCAGTATTGCGGCCTTACGCGGTAGGAACGATAAATTGCAGACGCGAGTTGGGAACTTGCTCCGGGAAAGTGTATTGATCCACGGTAAAATATCGTCGATTTCCGTGGCGTCGAAACGATCGATCGATGGTAAAGCAGAACCGTTGCTCCGTCGGTTCGTTTATATCGATCGTTGATCCAACGATCACGATATCGATCGAACTACGATAAATAGGTATCAAGGAAATTAATCTCGTTTTCTTATTGCAATCTTTAACGATCGTAGGAGGGGGAAACGCGAAAATATTTGAATACTCGTGCAATTTTAACGAATACGATTTGTAAGTGAAATCAGATATGGAAAAATATTGATACATTCTATTGGGTTGTTCGGAAAGTAATTTTGTTTTCCAAAATGGAGAATATATAATTGAATAAAATGTTTGTACGCTCTAAAAGAATCGTGTTTCATTTTCACCAAACAAAAAAAAAAGGAATTACTTTCCGAACAACTTGATGCAATAAAAACAGTTATTACACTTACATTGGTAATAATTGAAGATAATTCGAAAATATTAACACACGTCGCTCTGGCGAACAAAAATTACAATAAAATACATTCGCCGTCAAGTACGTGTTAATTCGATCCGCCAGCGGGCTCCACCTACGAGTATAAATAATAAAACGGTGCGCGTTCGGAATAAAAGTGAGCGCGCGATCGAATATTTATTTATCAAAAAATAAAAGAAACCAACGCCTTGGTTTCTCCGTGGGTAAATCCGGCACCGATACCCCGTGTAATAAATACTTCACGCACCGACCCTTTCGAAACTTACGCTCAATTGTTGTCTCGGTAAAATTTCTCCCATTTGCGATGCTCGTGCAATCGCGTCCGAAACTATCGTTCACCCGCTGGCGAAATTAACCGCGTAATCGCGAAACTTCCCCTCGAAAACGAGCGGTATTTAATTTTCGAGGGGCTCCCAGGGCCCACGACCATCGTCGAAACTTCGACTTAAAAACGAGCGGGTGTACTCAATCTTTAAACGTTCCCTCGATCTCGCCGCGCGTCGTCGAAACTTTGTCTTAAAAACGACCGGGCGTTTAATCTTTAAGCGCTCCCTCGATCTCGACCACCGTCGATACAAAAGGGGTACGCTCTCCGGAGATCCACCGTGAGGAGAGGCGCTCGTCCCATCGGGTGCGCGACACTTCGAGGAACTTGGCCCGCGCTCGCTCTCGCGCATGCGCGTACGCGTAACGAGGGGGACGCGCGCGCGAAAAATTCGCTGTTACCGCGCGCGCAATTCTCTCGTAATACGGGCGCGCATTAACGAGCGCGAAGTGACTTCCACCCGCGCGAAGGAGTGGGGGGTGAGGTTGGGGGCGCCCGCAGGTTTCCTACCTCCCCTCCTCCTATCCACCGGTCGTTAATATCCCCGACAGTTTTTCCTCCGGTCGCGAAATGGAATCCCGGCTGAGCAGCAATAATCGGGGAAAGATCACTTAATGGCCCTCCCGGTGTAAGAGCTCCGGTCGTAACGTTCGCACCTCGGCGAAAATTTGCTGCGAGCGCCTAACAAAATTGCCGCATTACGTCGTTTAACGCCCACGGAAACGCGAGCGCATCGGGGCCGTGTGGAGAGAATAAAAGTCAGAAGGGAGAGCCGCGAAACCACGGGACGAGATAGAGCAAGCGCTCGGGGTGGGGGGAGTAGCGACACCGGTGGGGGAAGCGGTGGAGCGGTGGTGGGGGGAAATTGCACGGGATGTCCGCGTGATAGAACGACGCGACGCGACGCTATAATACAGCCGGGGAAAGGTGTCAGAGAGTGCGAACAAGCTAGGGCCGAGGATCGCGCTGCATAATAGATACCTCGGCCGCGCTTTAGCGCAAACAGGAACAAATTCCTCGGTGCACTCGTTGCAACAATTGAATCGGTAATCAAGCCGGGTTCCGATAATCGAATCGGCCTCCCACCCCGTATCCCCGCCCCCGTCCCCCTCCTCCCTTCTGGTACACGCGTAATTGAAATTTCGCAGCCGATCACTGCAAATATATCCATCGCCCTCGGTTTGCCTCCTCAACCCCCCTCCCCCTCCCCCCCTTTTCGCGTGAAATTATCTACCCATGTTTTCGACTGGGAAAAATATCGAACGATGGGGGCCAATCTTACGAATTGTCGTTCACGGTTTTTCGATCGAAAAGAAATATCGAATGGAGTGGGAGGGGAACTATTTTACGAATTATTATCTATGGAATTTGACCCTGGAAAGAAATATTGAACGGAGTTGGAGGAGGAGGCCAATCTTACGAATAGTCTCTTGCGATTTTTGACGATGGAAAAAAATATTAGAGTGGGAGGGGGGCAATCTTACGAATAGTCTCTTGCGATTTTTGACGATGGAAAAAAATATTAGAGTGGGAGGGGAGCAATCTTACGAAATATCATTTATGGTTTTCGATGTTGGAAAAAAATATCAGAGTAGGAGGGGGCTAATCTTACGAATTATTATTTATGGATTTTGACGTTGGAAAAGAATATCAGAGTGGGAGGGGGCCAATCTTACAAATTTTCGCTCACAGTTTTTGATGCTGGAAAAGAAAAAACGAATAGAGTAGAAGGAAACCAATTTTAAGAATTTTTGCTCACGGTTTTCGACGCTGGAAAGAAAAAAACGAATAGAGTAGAAAGGGGACAATCTTAAAAATCTTCGTTCACGATTTTCAATGCTGGAAAAAAAAAGAATAGAATAGGAGGATACCAATCTTAAGAATTTTCGCTCACAGTTTTTGATGTTGAAAAAAAGAAACGAATAGAATAGAAGGCCAATCTTACAAATTTTCGTTCACGGTTTCCGACGCAGGAAAAAGAAAACAAATATAGTAGAAGAAGGCCAATCTTAAGAATTTTCCCTCACAATTTTCAACGTTGCAAAAAAAAAAAAAAACGAATAGAATAAAAGGGGGCAAATCTTACGAATTGTCGTTTGGGAATGTGTCGTTGTGAGAAAAGAAAAAAAAAACCATCATCGATCGGCAGCTCCGTTCGGATGATCGATAGCGACGTCGATGACACGTCGTGCACCGTTTCACCGGTATAATTCGACGCGACGCACGCTCTGCCCCGCGTGAAATCGTATTTCCCGGCGTCGAAATGTCCCCGCGACACGGAGTCCCCCGGATGTCAAAAACAGACACGGTACCGCGCTCAGGACCGTCGAGGGGAAATCGGTACCAGGGACTCGACGCGACGTCCGCCTTGACGACGACGACGACGACGACGACGACGACGACGACGACGAGTTTCTCGAGATCGCGCGAAGGAGAAGATTACTCGAGGGATGTCCCATTTTTATGTATTCGAGCGCGAGGATTTCTTGTGCCCGGAATGGTTTATTGTAGACACGACGGGAAAGACGAGCTTCCGGAGACGTGGGTCAGGTATTGGATCGAGCCGGAAGTAATTGCCGTTTTTCTCCGTGACGACTTTATCTCTCTCTTGAAAGGGTTGAGAAACAACTCGGTCCGGAAGGTATTCCCCGTTATTGAACGTCACTTTTTTTCCCCATCTGTTTGGTAACCTGTCGACTCCAGAGGCAAAAAGAGTACGCCACCTTTCGTGAAAAAGAAGATTGAACTCTTGTACGCGATTGATGAAATTTTTGTACGTTTGAGGAATTTTTTAGGGATGGAAATGAACGATTATCCATGCGAGCTAGGTAGGACGATTAAGAAGGGTGAGGTAAGAGGGATCGTTCTGACTTTTTTTTTGGGGCGATTCTTGCAAAAAGCGTTTCTCACGATCGACGAGTGTCTTGTGATCTGTTTTTTAAGCGTACAAGTTTGCTGTAATTGTATTATTACCCCCACTGTATGCAAAGGAAAATCTTTCCACGAAGGATACTTCGGATTTTCATTTAACATCTAATATCAATTTTACACAATACGTTCTGTTACTGACACATTTACCAATGATGTCACATATTTTTTTAACAATAGCATCGCTATTACCTTTCTGGAACTTCCAATTTCTGTTTCAAGACAGATCCAAGGTTGGATCCCCTAAAAATAATTTTCACCTTCTCTTTAAATCGAGTTATAAATTCAGGGGTTGGTTAATACCAACTATTGTCTTATTTCCTCTTCCGTGTATCGTGTCTCGACTCAATATCAAGATCTATTATAATATACTAAATATATTGGGTGATTCGTAAAATCATTTCGTTTTCCAAAATGGAGAATATACAATTCAATAAAATGTTTACACACCCTAAAATAAATCTTGTTTCATTTTCACCAAAAGAACGAAATGACTCTGAACAACCCAATGACTTACTGAACAACCCAATGTTATTCGTCGACGAATAGAATCGTCGTGTAAAAGAAAATCGAGCGATTCACGTAGACCGCTATTTCTGTCAACGTTTGTATTTAAAAGCACCCGGTGACTTTCTCCGTTCTTGTTACTTTATTTAACATCGGATCGAATTATCAGTCCCCGGATAATGCAGGTGACACGCTCACTGCATCGAGAGCAGGAGGTGATAAACCGTCTGCTGCAACTCGTCCGTGCAATTAGTAGTACCCGCGTCGTTCCGGTAGATATTCAAAGAGTAGGGCACACTCTCGTCGAACGTGGCTCTTTTGCAAAGACCCAGACGCGAGTGTGACCGATACTCCTCGATTAGGTTCGAGGAATCGTGTCAGGGAAACAAATTCTCTACACGGTGCACGAGAACAGGATGCACCCTTATTGCAGAAGGTGTTTCCCAAACGATGGCTCGATCTGCGCGGAGAAATGAGTAAAAAATGTAAAAATAAGTAAAAGATTTTCGAATAAGTTGATGTCGATCGATTACAATACTGATTCATTTTTATTTGTCCAATCATGTTTAGAGTGTTGTCTATACAGTAGAAGAACGCGAGTAGGTAACTGTTTAAGAACAAAATATTCTTGAATTAGAATATTTGATGAAAGAAACACATCCTCTGTTTACTATCTAAATATAACTAATTGAAACAATAGGGGCTACAGTGATATAAATTAAAGAAGGTGTACACCGGGAAGAAAAGTTGCTCTATATTTTTGACTTGTTATTTTCATTCAGAATCAAATCTTTTACATTAAAGAACTTCACCTTTGGAAACACACCCTTGCAAATTGAAAATACAAGAATCAACGATTCGTAGTTTCACCCGAATTTTATTTTCCTAGTGATTTCAACATTAATCACAACACCAATTAATTTTTATTCGCGCAATTGTAATCTCTTTAAGAACAAAACATTCTCGAATTGAAATATTTAACGAAGGAAACACATTTGTTTAATCAACGATTCGTAATTTCTCACGAATTTTAATTCCCTAGCGATTTCAACATTAATTACAACACCGATCAATTTTTATTTGCGGAATTCTAATCTGTTCAAGAACAAAACATTCTCGAATTACAACATTTGACCAAAGAAACACATATGTTTAATCAACGATTCCTAATTTCTCACGAATTTTATTTCTCTAGGAATTTCAACATTAATCACAACACCGATCAATGTTTATTTGCGCAATTGTAATCAGTTCAAGAACAAAACATTCTCGAATCGAAACATTTGAGAAAAGAAACACATTTGTTTAATCAACAATTCCTAATTTCGCACGAATTTTAATTCCCTATCGATTTCAACATTAATCACAACACCGATCAATTTTTATTTGCGGAATTCTAATCTGTTCAAGAACAAAACATTCTCGAATTACAACATTTGACCAAAGAAACACATATGTTTAATCAACGATTCCTAATTTCTCACGAATTTTAATTCCCTATCAATTTCACCATTAATCACAACACCAAATGGTTCGATTTCGTATCTCGAAACCGAATTCCAAGCATCGTGAAAACGTATCCAAGGATTCTCCGAGCCCGAGTTCCCCGGAAAAACGAAATTCTTCACCGCGAACCGTGCGGGTTCGTTTCCAGCAACGCGACGAATCGATCCCCCGGCGACAATGGCGCCGCGCGATATATGCGCGGTAACGAGTTGTACGAAACGAGGATTAATTATCGCGGAAGAAAATGAGCACTTAATTAACGCGGCTGACCGGATTAGATGTTCTTATCCGCGCGACGGTGTCACAGACGAAAGAGTTTTCTTCGTAGCGAGGCTCGTTTCGCCGACCGTGAATAAGGGGCCTCGGTGAAGGAGACGCGAGCTCACCGCCCCCGCCGCCACGTTGTTTCGCGTAAATTGACCCTGACGAAGGAAGAAGCATTTCTGTAAACTACTTTCATTCCCGTCCCTTTTGTGCCCGTTCGCCACGGCCACGGGCTGAAAAGACTCCGCGGAGATCTATGGAAAATGCACGCTCGGCGACTCGCGAGTAAGTACATTGACGCGGGGCTCAATATCAATTGTAAACAGTAATTATTAGCAACGCCATTGTCGTTGACCAAGGGACTCGCCTTAATAATCGACCGCTACGGTAACCTACGATTCGTTCTCCACGGTTGAAGAAATCGCTCGTCGCGTCGACGACGACGAACAATGTTCCATAGTGGTGGGAATGGTGCACGATCGGGGTTATTTAGAACGCATAAAATCGGGTTTAATTACAGGACGACGAGAACGCGAGGAAAAGATAACGAGACGCGCCAGGCAATCGGAAGACGTTCAACCCTTTAAATACACCGTATGCGAGCTCTGCGCGAGCTCTGCGCGAGCTCTGCGCGAGCAGGAGCGTCAACGGGGACTTTTTATCGCGTATTTTCGAAGCGTACCCGAGAACCACCAAGCGGTGGTAATTTTTATCGGAAAATTGGAGAAATGGTAATTTACGTGGCGGAAGAGTTATTAGCTCGTACGTGCTCGGCGTGTGTACGAAGCTCGCGTGAAGGTGATTTCTATGGTAACATCGGAATTATAAACTGCGAGGTGAAATTATGAAGGGACGAAAGGAGAGGATTGTAAAAGTTGTTAACTGCGAAGCGAATGGATGAAACGAATGTACGAAATGATTTTAAAAATTGTAGAGGATGGATTGAAAGAATTGTAGAAAGTATGGAACGAAAGAATGGTGAAGATTATTAACTAGGAAATGAAAGAATAGTAAAAATGATTAACTACGTAATGAAAGAGTAGAAATTATTAAGTATGAAATGAAAGAATTCTAAAAATGATCAAGTACGAAATAAAAGAGTAGAAATTATTAACTATGAAATGAAAGAATTCTAAAAATGATCAACTACGAAAGAGATGTAGAAATTATGAACTATGAAATGAAAGAATAGTAAAATTGATCAACTACGAAAGAGATGTAGAAATTATGAACTATGAAATGAAAGAATAGTAAAAATGATCAACTACGAAATGAAAGAGTAGAAATTATTAACTATGAAAGAAAGAATTCTAAAAATGATCAACTACGAAAGAGTTGTAGAAATTATGAACTACGAAATAAAAGAATAGTAAAAATGATCAACTACGAAAGAGATGTAGAAATTATGAACTATGAAATGAAATAATTCTAAAAATGATCCCCTACGAAATGAAAGAGTTGTAAAAATTATTAACTACGAAATGAAATAATTCTAAAAATAATCAACTACGAAAGAGTTGTAGAAAGTATGAACTACGAAATGAAAAAATTGTAGAAATTAACTACAGAAGAAGCATCATCGCCAATTAAATTTGTCCCACAATATTGCAAACTAGATTTCACGTGGAACAAAATTGCACAATCGCATAGTTAACTTTAGACGTTAATTTTTTCTCCAGAATCCTCACCGAGACAAATTTCCATCGTTTACTTTCCCCTCGAGAGCGGTAGCTGTAGAAAAATTCCCATTGTCCTTCCTTAAAAAAATGAGAAAATTCCCCCGTTCCCTATTTTACACGGTTTCGGGTACCCGCCTACGACGATCTTATCGGAGTCTTGTCTCGTTTAGCTCGTAAATACATCGATTCGTGGTGCCGGTACGCTCGAACAACGCGACGACTTCTTTAACTCGACGTCGAGTACCCGAGTCGAGTCTTTCAACGTGGCTATAAACGGAGAAGCACGCGGAACATGTTTGGCGAAAAAGCACGGGATCTCGAGCGGTTCGCGTCGACGTTACGAATAGACACTTGCGCGTTCCGAGGCCGCGTTGAAGTCGCTCTTTCCCAAAAACGATCCGCGTGGCCACTTTCGTTGGTCGATGTCGAATCCATTTACCGAGCCGAGTCGAGTCGAGCACGCGTTACGGTATCAGCCGCGCGATAAAAGCGGGCCCGCGGAAGATCGCTATCTATTTTACGCCGGTGAATTGAATCCAGGAGCCCGCTCAAGGTTTTTCAAGCAGTTACACGGGTAGTCGAACCGGGAACTCGTGCATCCTATTCACCTTACGCTGGCGGCAGCATCATTCCCCTAGCAGTTTTTGCGTGGTGTAAACACAAAACTCGCATCACGGAAGAGAGATAGGGAAAGCGTATTGCGAACCTTCCGTCGTGCACACAACCTATCTTGCCTTACGAACGCCGGCGGAGGGTTTTTCTAAAGACGCGACACAGGGAATGTGTAATACGCGGAACAATGCTCGACACGCTTTCCTGCAACTCCACTTACATTCACGTATCCCGTCCGCTCCATTATCTTTTCAGAAACCGTCCACTTTGTGCCGTTTTCACGGACCGACCGTGTGTCCCCGTCCGCCATCAGGAAAGTAGCCTAATTCACACCCTCCCGCCACCGCGGGCAAAATCTATAGTCCGACGACTTGGAAAAACGTACAACCGGGTGGGGGAACGCTGACCACGCCTACTTATCCCCACTACTTCGCTCGCGAGACGAACGTGAAAGATTCATGGTGTTCCACTTGGAACGCACCCGCGGCTTCGTCTATTTTTCTTTTCTTTTTTTCGATCGTACGATTTATCGACGATACCGTGGAGTTAAGTGTCAGCCTTCTGGTCGAATTAATTTTTTAAATGTTGAACATAGTTTCTATTTTTTCGCGATACAATGTTCGATCTTTGTTATATTCGCACGGTATTGGCTCTTCGAAACAGATCTCTCTCTCTCTGGACAAAAATCCCTTTTTCCTTGCTCGTGGATAAGGGGGGGCTTGATACGAATCTATAGCTCGACGAGTTAGAAAATATCTTCGCGGTGGGGGAATCTCTGGCCACGCCTCTTCTCCTACCAGGCATTCTCGTGGACTCGGTCCCTTCTTCAGTTGCTCATCGATGAATACTTTAGTATCTTTTCCTTCCAAAGAATTAACCGTTGAGAAGTATTATTATCATTGTCATTATCATTATCATTATCATTATCATCATTATTGTTATTATTATTCTTATTATTATTATCATCGCTATTACTATCATTATTATTATTATTATTATTATCATCGTTACTATTATTATTATCGTTATTATTATTATCATCATTATCATTATTATTATTATTGTTATTATCATCATGAACACTATTATTATTATTATCGTTATTATTATTATCATTGTCATCGTCATCGTCATCATCATTATTATTATTATCGTTATCATTATTATTATTATTATTATTATTATTATTATCGTTATTGTTATTATCTTTGTTATTATTATTATTATTGTTATTATTATTATCATCATCATCATTATTATTATCGTTATTATTATCATCATCATCGCCGTCATCGTCATTGTCATCTTCATCGTCAACGTCATTACTATTATTATTATTATTATTATTTCTATTATTATTATTATTATTATTCAATTATACCTCACGACATTTCGTTACGAAACTAAATAAACAAACTTCCGCAGTGAGAAGTTAATAAAAATAGTAAGATTCGTGAAATCACGTCGAGGTTATAAAACAAGTGTAAACGTAAAGTGATCAGTCTATTGTCCGAGAAGGAAATTTCAAGCCGACGTAGAGCCGTCCGATATTCGTGCGTCGGTCAACGAATGAAACGTTGCGTCCCCGCGTCGGATCCCCGGCGCTCGGTCGGTTACATCCGGCCACTCCCTCGGGGATCTTTTCTTCGTTGACGAGCCTATACAAACGATCGCGTCGAACCGCGTCCAGAAGTACGGGCGTGTATTCGGGGGCGAAGTTGACGCGCTCGGGCATCGAAAATTTATCAGCCGCGTAAATCAACCGGCGGAACGTAAACGTTTAACGCGGCGCGCGAATTTATGCACCGGTATCCGGACGGACAATTTATTATATATCGGAGCCGATTCGATACGCCGGCAACCGGCGAGCGAAATCAAGCAATCGAGCGTAAATTCGTTATAAACTGGCCGGGATACAAATTCATTTCGACGCGGCCGCTTCGAAACGGACGGAGAAAAAGGATGAAATTAATTTCACGGGAATACGGGATTTTATTTCATTAGCGAGCGGACCCGATCGCCGCGCGTAAAGCGGCGCCGGTGAAAATATTGCGGGGATAATGCGCCGACGGATAAAAACGATGAATAATAATTCGCTTCTCGCGACTGACGAACGCGTTTTTATTGGCGTGCAAACAGTTTGTTTCGTTCGAACGTTGTTCGCATAATTTTTTATCGAAACAATCGCCCGCCCGGTATTTACGTTGTTTATCGCATATTAAAGTCGATAAATTCCGTCCAGGCGTTGCCTTGATTGCGTTTCGATTCCCGAACGAGGGAAAATACAATAGTTGAAAGCGCGTTACAATTTTAACGCGGACTCAATCAGAGTTACGATAAACGAGGGCGGAGCTTCGAAAGTGGCTGCGCGTTACTCGAATTTGTTTGAGAATGTTGCACGGATCGGATCGAAATTTACACCTGGACAAAATTGTTAGAAAAGTATTCCAAGAATTATTTTTCTTTCGTCTATCAAAGCTAAGAAACCTAAGCTCCATTTAACTCCTTTAAATCCACAAATGCAATAACAAAATTTGTCAAAGAAAAACAATTCATCTACTTTCTTTCGTTCGCTATATGCTGATACCTATAGTTACATTCAAAGAAGATAATCTACATTAAAAATTATTTCAAGAATTATTTTTCCATCCCCTATTAAAGCAAAGAAACCTAAGTTCCATTTTACTCCTTTAAATCCATAAATGGGATATCAAAATTTATCAAGAGAAGATAATTCATCTACTTTCTTTCGTTCACTATATGCTGATACCTATAGCTACATTCAAAGAAGATAATCCACATTAAAAGTTACTTCAAGAATTATTTTTCCATCCCCTATCAAAGCAAAGAAACCTAAACTCCATTTAACTCCTTTAAATCTACAAATACAATAACAAAATTTGTCAAAGAAAAACAATTCATCTACTTTCTTTCGTTCGCTATATGCTGATACCTATAGTTACATTCAAAGAAGATAATCTACATTAAAAGTTATTTCAAGAATTATTTTTCTTTCCCCTGTAAACTGAAAGGACCCGAAGCTTTATTTCACTCTTTTGAATGCATAAACGCGACACATTGAAACACTCCTCCCTCCCTGGGAAGTTAGCAAATCCGTTCTGCCCGTTCATCCCCTAAACCACGGTTTCGAAGCGGTTTCCACCCCCCGTGAATGGCAAAGATGTTCCGGGCGACCAAGACATCGGGCATCGATGCGTTTAATTTTCAGCGGGAAACTCCACCCTCTGTCCTCGCCAGTCAATAAAGGATTTATCGTACACGTAAACGTGAAACTCGTGAGTGGCGAGGCTCGCGCGTATCGACGGGAGTTTCCGTTTTCGCGCGTACACAGTGCCCGCGTCCGTGGACAGCTCTACGCGCGGTATATCTGTAGGACCTATCCCGTGGTGAGGCTCGTGCAAGAGCCTATCCACTGTCACGGCGTGTACGCGCGTGTGCGTGGTCCCTCCATTCTCCTTCGTACCCCATTATGCTCCTATGAATGGGGTCCGCGTTTGAGTACGAGATTCGAATCGGCGCCCCGACCATCGTCGACACTTCGCCTCTGTTCGAACTGTCAATGGAGAGAGGCGAGCGAGACACGGGAACGAACGTTTCACGACAATGGAAACTCGCGCCGCGTAGACGAGCCACTGGCTCCGCGTTTTTTCTCCTCGTCGACGGCCGGTTGTGTCAGTCTCCCAACTGACACGCACTCGAGGAAAGGAAAAAAAAAAACGAGGGATATTGATGGCCGCAATGAAATAACGCCCGTAACCCGGGAACTTCGAAGCCGCGGCTCGGGTAACATCGGTCCGCCGTTTAACGAAGGACGTGCACGCGCGCGTTGATCCGTAGAAACGGTTTTCCACGAATCGATCCCACGGAGGAAAATTCGCGTTTGGGATCGGTCCGGTAATTATTCGTGGCCCGGTTAGGCGAGCGTGGGTCTCTTTTGACCCCGGGGAGGCTTTTCTAAGGTTCGTTTCTAACGCTGGAAGAATTTTTGGAGATTGAGGAAAGTACGATGAAGTAATGGAGGTTTTCTCATAGAACTGAACTCTCGTTTTGTCACGCGTGGGTCTCTTTTGACCCAGGGAGACTTTTATACGATTGGTAGAATTCTTAGAGATTGAGGAAGGTACGATAAAATAATGGAGGTTTTCTTACATGATTGAACTCCTTTTGTCCGGCTTGGGTCTTTTGTGACCCAGGGAGATTTTTCTAACGTTTGTTTGTACAATTGGTAGAATTTTTAGTAATTGCGGAAGGCACGATAATGTAATGGAGATTTTCTTATATAAGTGAACCCTCGTTTTGTCACGCTTGGGTCTCTTTTGACCCCAGAGAGACTTTTCTAAAGTTTGTTTATACCGTTGGTAGAATGTTTAGAGATTGAGGAAGGTACGATAAAATAATGGAAGTTTTCTTTCATAATTAAACTCCTTTTGTCACGCTTGGGTCTCTTTTGACCCAGGGAGACTTTTATACCATTGGTAGAATTTTTAGAAATTGCGGAAGGTACGATAAATAATGGAGGTTTTCTTACATAATTGAACTCCTTTCGTTACCTTTGGGTCTTTTATGACCCAAGAAGGCTTTTGCATTGCTAGTTTATACCGTTGGTAGAATTTTTAGAAATTAAGAAACATACGGTAAAATAACGGAGGTTTTCTTATAGAACTGTGCAATCGTTTTGTCACGCTTGGGTCTTTCATGACCCATAGAGGCTTTCGCATTACTCACTTATACAGTTTACGCAACTTTATTATAAAACCAAAGAGATACGACAAAATAATAGAATTTTTAGTCGAAACATTTACGCGAGTGGGGAGAAATTACGGGTCAGTTTGGACCCACGCGTGGTCTTCCCCGAGGTTACCCGAACCGTTGGTATTTCGAGCATCGAGAATTGATCTTTCAGCGTTCTTTTACTCGACAATTCAGTCTTGTTTACCCGGTTCAAAAGTTCGAAAGCTTATGATACTTACCCAGAGGAACAGAAACGTCTGATCTACGTAGATCCTACGATCGATCCATTTCCTGTCTCCTCGCAGTAGGCACGTCCAATACAGGGTGAGTCACGAGAAATTGGAAAAAGTTTCCCTCTTCGAAGAGACGCGCGCCACGACGAGAGACGAAGCTTCTCTAGGTCATTGTTTACACAATGTCAAGGTCATCGGTGGAAATCGTGTATTATTTATCACGATACCGCGAAGCTAACGTCGATACTTTGTCTCGAGAAGTTTTTCGATGCAACGATAAATAACGGACATATTTCAGGCTCCTGTTTCTCCTGACTCACCCCTACATGTACATTCGCTAAATTAGAATTTATCGCGGTCTATACCTCGCCCATAGGAGCTGGTTCATCGTTTATTATTCGTCCCGTACGTGTCCCCGAAACGAACAAACCGTGAAATATTCCCGAATCTATCGAAACCCCACACTCGATGCCCACGAAATCGTGAAATTCCTCCGTGGCTCGTAAAAACGTATTTTTAATGTTTTCGGTGATCTCATTATCGTTCATTTCTCGCTCGAATTTTTCATAACACTCTGCAGACACTACAAACGCTGAAAAGTAACCGAAAAGCTTGAAAACAAAATTGTTGTCTATTTTTGTTCGAGCAAATGCAACAATGACATAGAGTGTCAAATATTAGCGAATTATTTTTAATTCGAAATAGTCGATATTATTTTTAAAGATTGTCTTCGTATTGGTGCAGAAGAGTCTTCCGCTACACAGTGAACGATTAGGCCATTTTTCTTTTTAGATTTTGTTTTCATCTCCAAGCCAAGAGTCTCGAAGAGCACTCGACACTGTGATCGTTCACATCAAGTTAAATCGCTATATATTTCCTTATCTCGACTTTACATTCTTGTACATACAATCACTGTACCATTAAACACACAAGATCTCCGCGTATTATAGTAAACTAGATATTATAATTTAAACTTTACAACCAAAGGGCTAGAAAGTTTCAAACGTTGGGGTAGTCGAGACCAAAGTCCAATGCATATCCGGTAACAACTTTGCATTCTTGTATGTACAATCGTTGTATTACTAGATACGTAAGGCTCCTACGCGTTACAATAAACAACAAATTATAATCCGAACTTTCCAACGAAAGGGCTGGAAAGTTCTCAACGTTAGTTTAATCGCGACCAAAGTCCAATCGAGATCCTGGGACAACGTTGCATTCTTGCGTGTACGATCACCGTATACGCGAAGCACCGCGTATTATGATAATCAACGCATTTACAATCTAAACTCCGCAACGATTTCATTTATCCGAGCGGAACGCGGGACTTGACACGCTCGGTCATCGACGAAACGCGAAACAATATCGAGCGCGAGGCTCGATCCGTCGATAAATCAGTCCGCGTCTAAATACTGTCCGGTGAGGTTCACGAGGAGCGGTTGACGGAGGTTACGCGTCTCGTACGAAAGAATTGATCGAGAGCGATCGGGATTAGCCACGTCGGGACGAATCGGAGCGACAAATGAGTCATTTGCTTCCAGCGCTGCGTAGAATTGGATTTTTGTCGCGTGGTGCGTCGCTCCCCTCGCAGGCTTCGATCGCGCCAAAGTGACTCTTATTGCTTTCTTTTAATTTGCGACTGCTCACACGTGCGCCGTGGCCCTTTCACCCTACCCCCCACTCCACCCCGCGCCGCGCTACTCGCCGAGCGCTGTCATCGGCCGCGACGCAGTGCGTTGTGTTTCGCGCTCGATCCGATTGCCGGCTAACGTTATAAGGCAGGAGGGAAATCGGGACCGCTTGTCGGTTCGACGACGTCAACTGCTCCCGGGTCCCGCTGCTTCGGTCCTCCAGTCGTCGAAACGTGTAACGACCGCTCGGAACGGTAACGAAGAGCAAGCTCGCCACCCGCGGCGACCAATTACCCGGAGGGGAGAAAGAATTTCTCCGGTGGGGGTTCCCGCGGATGCATTGTGTACACAAGATCGTTATTTCTTCTCGATTCCCGTACAGAGTTCCGCGACTAGCTCCGAAGACAATTACAGTCCCCGACGGAGACCAACGTTTATTATTATTATTATTATTGTTGTTGTGTTATTATTATTACCTAAACGAGACCTAACGTAGACGTAATCCAGACCAATGTTCATCATTATTATTATTATTGTATTATTATTACCTAACCTAGACCTAACCCAGACCAACGTTTATCATTATTATTATTATTGTATTATTATTACCTAACCCAGACCAACGTTTATCATTATTATTATTATTGTATTATTATTACCTAACCCAGACCTAACCCAGACCAATGTTTATTATTATTGACCGACCCAGACCAATGTTTATTATTATTGCCTGACCCAGACCTAACTTAGACCTGACCCAGACCAACGTTTATTATTATTATTATTGTATTATTATTATTACCTAACCCATACCTAATCTAGACCTAACCCAGACCAACGTTTATTATTATTATTATTATTATTGCATTATTATTACCTAACCCAGACCTAACCTAAACTTAACCCAGACCAACCTTTATTATTATTGTGTTATTATTATTACCTAATCTAGACCTAACCTAAACCTAACCCAGACCAACGTTTATTATTATTATTACTTAACCCAGACCTAAGCCAGACCTAACCCAGACCAACGTTTATTATCATTATTATTGCCACTGTCACTATCACTGTCACTGTCACTGTCACTGTCATTGTCATTGTCACTGTTATTTATTTAATAAATAATAATATTAAAAAAATTTTCCGAAACCATTTGTACAACATGTATAAAAATTGAATTTAACTTAAACAAAGGAGGGACGCGTGCAACAACGCATTGTACGAAAAGAAATAGCATTGATCAATTATAGTACGCAATTGTCTTTTAAAGTTATGTAAAGATCCAAAGAAAATATCTATACGACTATAAAGGGTGTTAGAATCAGTAATGATAGGATTGATTGGATTAATCCATGTGCATTTATGTGTATAAAAACCAACATTAAATCTCAGTACACATTCTGGTACGTAGTGGTTTATTGTTGTTTTTTTAATCCGTTAATCGTGGAATTTAGTGTCGAAAGTCTCTCACGGGGCGCGGAATTAAAATCAAGCAATGGGGTAGTATACACGTCGAATGCAGAGTAGATGCTTCTGTTATAATTTATATTAAAAATGTAAAGCAAAAGGACGGAGAATTATATTTCCATTCGATAAAATTCGTTGAAAGGATATTGTTCAAAAATAATAAAATTTGTAAGAGAAATTGAAGGAAGAAAATAATATTAAGATCTTTCAGGAAAACATTAAGAATATACCTCCTGTAAATGAGAATAATAATTAATATCTATTTGTACGATCGGGCAAGTATAGAAGTTAATTGTCGTTAATATTAGCGATACTCTTTATTTCGATACAATTTAAACACAAAGTATCATCGAGACTTCGACGAGAAGACGATTCAGTCTAATATCAGAACAGTAGATGAGAATAATAATTAATATCTATTTATACGATCGGGCAAGTATAGAAGTTGGTTGTCGTTAATATTAACGATACTCTTTATTTCGATACAATTTAAACACAAAGTATCATCGAGACATCGACGAGAAGATGATTCAGTCTAATATCAGAACAGTGGATTGTTCGAATAACGAATAAGTCTTTAGATAGTCGTTCGTAAACGTAAATCTCCAAAGTTGATAATGTTATTTACAAAGAACGACGGTATATGTATTTTTTCGAATGATTACCATAAAATCGAACATTAAATACAAATGGTCGCCTGTGGTGGGCACCCAAGAGAAATGCCATTGGGGGTCCATTCATTCTTTTCGTACGAGCGGAGAGTCACCAGTTACCGGGACCAACCAAGACCAAAGAATTAACGGACCCCAATGGCATTCTTCTCGGGCGCCAAGGGTCCCATAGGTAGCAATTATTTTTCAAGATATCGAATTACTTTTGTTTACAAATCACACCACTTCCCAAAGAAGTATCGAGACCATTATTCTCGGGCGTCAATGGTTAAAATAGCGATTCTCTTCCAGAACGTAAGGTTACTTTTGTTACAAATATCGTGACTTACTAAGGAACGATCCATTGAATTCTACTCGAGCGTCAACGGTAACTTAGCAATTATTTTTCAAAATACAGAGCTACTCTTGTTCACGAATCTAACAACATTCCAAGAACACAAATCTAGCAATTTTTCCATATCTAACTCTCCCCGTCAATGTTGTTATACATACAAATTATTTTTCAAAACATGAAGTTACATTTCTTTAAAAATTCTACTTTCTGAGGAATTATTGAGTATTCTTTTCAACTTCCAACGATACCATAGCAATTTTACTTTTCAAAATACAAACTTACTTTTATTCACAAATCTCACAATTTTTCAAATCTCATTCTCCCTCCCAACGGTATTATACATACAGATTACTTTTCGAAACATAAAGTTGCATTTGTTTAAAAATTCTACTTTCTGAGGAATTATTGAGTATTCTTTTCAACCTCCAACGATACCATAGCAATTTTATTTTCCAAAATATAAAACTACTCTTATTCACGAATTTCACATTTAAAGAACACAAATCTCCTAACTTTCTTTTCCAAACTATAAAATAATTTATGTCTACTTTTTAAACAACTATTGATCATCGTCCTTGAAATTCAAATTCTGCCACTCAAATTTCAAAACACGAAGTCACTGATCAATCCCTTCATAAATTACAATTACTAGGTTATTCAATAAGTTTTGTTCTTTTTTCCATTGTAAAAAAAATACTGTGACACTTCAACTTTGAACAACTGCAAATATACGAACGAGTCGACAGATCTACACGATCTACACGAAACTTTACACATGTTCATCAAACAGTAGTACCATATTTAAAAAAAAATAAAACGACGAACCCAATAGCTCGATTTCTCATCAAACGAAAAAACTTATCGAGCAACCTATTATATACAATATTTTACCAATGAGAAGCTTCTACCATCTCTTTCCTATTCTCACTCGTATTTAAATATTTATCTTTCGTTGAAATGTAGACAATATAAGACATATAAGTTGAAACATAAGACAAATATTTGTCTTTTTGTGATTTTGTGGAAATCATATTCAAATATTTAAAATAAAATTCTAAATACTAAAATACTTGAGTACATTCCAAATTGGACACGACCCTATACCACCAGTCTAGTGTACTACAGAATAATCTTTACCATCGATTTACTCGAAAACGGAGCTGCGAAAAAATATCATTTTGCGATTTCGACCAAGTTTCGTCAACTCTCGAAAGAATTCATCGACTCTCGAAAGAATTCGTCGACTCTCGAAAGAATTCGTCGACTCTCAAAAAAATTCGTCGACTCTCCAAAGAATTTGTCGACTCTCGAAAGAATTCGTCGATTTTCCAAATAATTCGTCGACTCTCCAAAGAATTCGTCGAATCTCGAAAGAATTCGTCGACTCTCAAAAGAATTCGCCGACTCTCAAAAGAATTCGTCGACTCTCTAAAAAATTCGTCGACTCTCCAAAGAATTCGTCAACTCTCGAAAGAATTCGTCGACTCTCTAAACAATTCGTCGACTCTCCAAAGAATTCGTCGACTCTCGAAAGAATTCGCCGACTCTCCAAAGAATTCGTCGACTCTCCAAAGAATTCGTCGACTCTCCAAAGAATTCGTCGACTCTCCAAAGAATTCGTCAACTCTAGAAATAATTCGTCGACTCTCGAAAGAATTCGTCGACTCTCCAAATAATTCGTCGACTCTCCAAATAATTCATCGACTCTCGAAATAATTCATCGACTCTCCAAATAATTCATCGACTCTCGAAATAATTCATCGACTCTCCAAAGAATTCGTCGACTCTCGAAAAAATTCATCGACTCTCCAAAGAATTCGTCGACTCTCCAAAGAATTCATCGACTCTCCAAAGAATTCGTCGACTTCCGAAATAATTCATCGACTCTCAAAAGAATTCGTCGACTCTCAAAAGAATTCGCCGACTCTCAAAAGAATTCGTCGACTCTCCAAAGAATTCGTCAACTCTCGAAAGAATTCGTCGACTCTCAAAAGAATTCGCCGACTCTCAAAAGAATTCGTCGACTCTCCAAAGAATTCGTCAACTCTCGAAAGAATTCGTCGACTCTCCAAATAATTCATCGACTCTCCAAAGAATTCGTCAACTCTCGAAAGAATTCATCGACTCTCCAAATAATTCATCGACTCTCCAAATAATTCGTCGACTCTCAAAAGAATTCGCCGACTCTCAAAAGAATTCGTCGACTCTCTAAAAAATTCGTCGACTCTCCAAAGAATTCGTCAACTCTCAAAAGAATTCGTCGACTCTCGAAATAATTCGTCAACTCTCCAAAGAATTCGTCAACTCTCGAAAGAATTCGTCGACTCTCCAAATAATTCGTCGACTCTCGAAATAATTCATCGACTCTCAAAAGAATTCGTCAACTCTCGAAAGAATTCATCGACTCTCCAAATAATTCGTCGACTCTCCAAAGAATTCGTCAACCCTCCAAAGAATTCGTCGACTCTCTCTCGCCTCTCGATCGCGGTCCGGTAAGTTCGTATCCTGTCGCTCGTTCCCGCACTAAAGGTTGCAGCCTGGCAATTCCCAACGAGATTCTCCCGGGGCGATTCGCGTCTCGGTCGAGCCGGGCAAAACCGCTAATGCCGGTTCCATTATAATGTCACATTCGATTTGGCATATCGGCGTAGGTATTCGGCGTTCGACAAGCACCCTCTCCCATGGGCACACGCAACGAGGGGCTGCTAGAGGCACGGAGCCACCCCGTGGGCCGCTCGAATTTCACCGTTGCAATTTCAAGACCACGCGCGCGCGTGGACTTGCTCTCATTCATATTCATTGCGTCAAAGTTGGCCGCGGCTGTCGCGCGTATTTACGCCTCGTTGCTAGACGGAATTAACTCGCCGGGCGAAATCCTTCGATCATCTTTACCCGTGGCCATCGATCAATCGGTGTTATCGCAACGGTGCCACCGAACACCGTCCCAACTCCTCCCTCTCTGGGTCCCCGAGGCACGAAAAGAAGAAAAAAAGAACTCAATCGAACGATCGAGACACGGGTCGGCTTGAAAGGGCTCTCCCGTTCCCGACCGACGATCCATCGCCCCGTCGTACACCGTTGCGTTTAATAAACCGATTAAAACCGTACGCGATAAACTGCACCGTGGCGACGATTTTTTCTCGCAGGAAAGTAGCGCCGCGCGCATCGATCCCCGTGTATCGCAGCTACGTGCACGCGTCCGCACGTGTGCCAGGAACCAATGAAACGGTTCGCGACTGACGCCTCCTCGATCGAGGGGAATACTACCGCGTTGCCCCCGAGGCAATGTCCCGATTGGATACCACGTCTACCACTAGTCCCCGACCGCAGATAGTAATACGAGCAGTGCACGTACAGCCGCACACCGGCAACGTACACGCTCGACAAAGCCAGGTATTTAGCCAACCGACCGTTACTACGAGTTCGCGTTCACCGGTTGACTGGATCGGCTCGGTAATTATCTCGACGGTTAACTTTCTCACCTTTGCCGCCCGCTCGGGGAAGAAACGAATTTATCGAAAACGAGTGTGGATATATTCCGGTTGGAACGACGAATCGATCGCGAGGAAAAGTAAAGAATTTACGCAGGGAGGATGAGATTTATTTCTACAGGGGAAATTTTATGGTTTTTTTTTCAAATTGTTATTTATTATTTGGACTCGGGAGGTGATCTTTGGTCGATATTTAATTGGGTGTATTATTTTGGGTATGGAGGAACTTCGTGGGTTGGAATTGGAATTGGACATTTAAATATTGTGTTCTTGTAGAGTGTAAACGCATGTATGTAAAGTATATAAATGGTTTTTTTTTAAATTGTTATTTATTATTTGGACTCGGGAGGAGATCTTTGGTCGATATTTAATTCGGGGTATTATTTTGGGTATGGAGAAACTTCGTGGTTTGGAATTCAAATTGGAATTTAAATATTACGTTCTTGTAGAGTGTAAACGCATGTATGTAAAGTATATAAAAATGTTTCGTTTTGGATTAATTTTACGACTTAGAGAATTTTCTCGAGGCGTTGGTTTTTGGTAGCGAAGAAGCCTCGTGTGCAAAGGGTTAAAAGATTCATAACACCGGTATCGCACGATTTGTGCATTAACGGATGCATTCCACTGGTTGTTGGAAATGCATCGGTGAAAGATGGATAGAATTTTATACGGATAAAATCGAATAATTTATTGTATTATTTGTACGTATATGGAAAGAATTTCAATGTTGCAAGTTCAATGTTAGAGGATTGAATTAGATAAGAGACTATAGTGTTGTTCTATGATTCAAATGTTGCATTATGCGATGCAAGTACTAATTTTCAGTTTATATTTCTTTCGTTTAATTACAACCATATTTATTGAACATTGTTAGAGGATTATAGTGTTGTTTTATGATCCAAATGTTGCATTCTGCGATGCAAGTACTAATTTTCAGTTTATATTTCTTTCGTTTAATTACAACCATAGATATTGAACATTGTTAGAGGATTGAACGAGACAAGAGACTATAGTGTTGTTCTATGATCCAAATGGTGCATTCAACGATACAAGTACTAATTTTCAGTTTATATTTCTTTCGTTTAATTACAACCATAGATGTTGAACATTCGTTTTACGAAATTACAGAGTCCAATGAAATGAAACGTACAATTGCACCACGACATCGCGTAAATTTATTGTTGCTCGTACGAATTCACATCGTTGGTTAAGTAGATTGGTTTGCTGATTACTTCGCGCTCTGACTTTCTCGTCGTTGTTTCTACGGTCGGTTCAGGCTCGATTGGTCGCTCGGGCAAGACTTTTCCGTTTACGACATTGTATTTTTATTTTAGAGAGAGAGAGAGAGCGAGTTTGTGCTTCTAAGAGCAGCTGTGATATTGGTAACGATCAAAGAGTAGGTCAGAGCAACATTTGGGTAGCCTTGAGATATACTAGATTATGTATAATAGCTACACAGTGAATCGTGAAATTGTCCTCAATGTTATACGACTAACGCAAGAGCCTAGAATAATAAAAAAAGAAAGAGAGTGTAAGATTTTCTTTTTCGTTCAGCGAAAAATCAAAAGTCTGATTTTTGGAACATTGGTTCAGTCAAATGTCTGTCCTTTACATTTGCAGATTGAATATTGTTCGCAATTTGTATAACGTGGAACAGTATCGTAACGTAGATAAATATAACAAAATATTTGTTTCCCATTCGTTTTCATAGATGGAATTTGCAACATTTTAGCAACAAGATACCAAGAATATTTTCGAAGTTACACTTATCCAGACGTTCCATTTACACTCAAACTCCAATTCTGTAATAGGTATCTTATACAAGGAATAATCAAACAACACATGTAACAGTTACATTTACAATACTTTCTATGACTCACAATTTAGGATCACATTAAGAGAATGGTAGGAATTAAAAAACAGAACAAAAGTTACAGGTATTGTACGAAACGAATTCATTGAAATGTACAAAATTATTAATATTCAGGGTAACATATAGGTTACGAAAGTTACCTACAGCAGAATATTACATATTATATTTCATAAATGGAATTTGCAACATTTTAGCAAGATACCAAGAATATTTTCAAAGTTACACCTACCCATAAGTATACTTACCTCACACTACCAAGTTCCATTTATACTCAAATTCCAATTAAAAAACAAAATTATTATGCATTTATAAATTTTAAGACACTATTCCAAATCTACAGCCAATCAACTGAGTACTACTCTCGACCAAGGATTACTGTTTGTCGCGAGTAGTACCGATTACCAGGACTCGCCACGTGTAGGTTGCTGCAGGCGGAGACCCGGAGGGAGATAGATGGAATCAAAGTTCCATCGATCTCCCTCGACACGCGATACAAACGAAATTACTAAACCGAGGAGATGGAAGGAATCAAAGTAACTTCGATCTCCTCGTTTAGTTCTACCGAGCAATTACATTATGGATATAATTACAATTATGGAAATTGTATATTGTAATTATGGAAAATAGAGTTGGTCCTACTAGATCGGGCCCGTTTACCCTCAGTGGGCCCAATTGAAGAGGAAATGCGCTACTCCTCAACTCCTCTAAAGGAGTGCCCTGTTTCTCTCAACTCCGTGTCAAAAGCACACGCTCTGCATAGACCTGGCTCATAAAGAATGACGAAGAGAGGGTATTATTCTGGTAGCTTTTGCACGAACCGACAATGATACTTGCCTCTGTGTTCACCTCATGTTCACTCTAAAAGCAGACGCACCAGAAGCAACGGCGATTGACCGTTCGGACCACCTACACGGCCGGTCACTTGCTTATGCAACAAGCAGAGGTGACCGTGCTAAGGAACGAGGAAGCGAGCAAAAATAAGCTAAAGATTGGATAATTGTTTGACAGATCACAGATAGTCGTATATAGTGGCCTTAAAACTATTTTAGTTTAAACTTAAAATTAAACTAAAGATGCGACGAAGGATGCGATGAAGCAGTCCTCTTCGGTTCTCGTTCTTTGGTTTCTTCGATATACCTACCTAAGGCAGCTAAATTAAATTTGTAAGAAATGATAAATATTTTTGAACACGAAAGTCTAATACGATTCTTGAACAGTTTAATAAAAGATCGATTAATTTAATAATCCGGCTAATCTGATAATTTTGTACATTTCAATAAGTTCGTTTCGTACAATAACTGTAACTTTTGTTCTGTTATTGAATTGCTTCCATTCTCTTGATGTGATCCTAAATTTTGCGTTAAAGAAGGTGTTGTAATTGTAACTGTTGCACGTGTGTTTTACCATTCCCCCATTAGAGTATTAGATTATTAGATACCTATTATGAATCGGGAGATCTGAGTATTTAGTATAAATAAGTCTTGGAGTATGTTCAAATTTTCGGAAAATGCAGAAACAGCGACAAAATATCGACATTAATAATTTGAGCAAATAGCCACAGATTGACCACTGCTACATACCTATTCAAATCTCCAATAATTCAACTGTACAAATTTTGACCTATCTTTATGCATACATGCTCGATCTCACATATAACATTACTCCACATTCCCTCCAGCGTGACAACTACCCGTATAATCCCCTGGTCTACTGTTTCTCAAGTCCATTGACAATGATCTCCTAAGTAAACTTTATCATCACTTCATTTCCAAGCAGCGAAGAATTGGGCACATCGCTCGACGAGGCACACAATTTTGAAATACTTTTCGTTTCGAAACGCTTCAATTTTGCTACATCTTGGCTGCATCGAGAAGAATGGCGGCAATTTGCGCTTCATTAACGGAATCGAAACCGTGGCCTTGTCCGGCCGCGAGTTCCCCGTGTCTTTGATCGTGGAACGAGTTTCTGTGAAGTCTTATTCATAAGACCGTTTCCATATTCAGGTCGCGATATCCCGATGACCGGGTGCGTTGATTGGGGAGTTCAGCAACGGGCGGTAATTAACGGAGGTAATTATCCAGGAGGAGAGAAAGGGTCACTTGTTAACCGGTGGATGTACCGCGTAAGAAGCGTCGCCGACCAACGACAGAGACTTTGACGTCCCGGTACCTTGCAAATGAGGACCACTCGTCCGCGAATTGATTAGTTTTATTGAAAAGATTCGATCGGGCAAGTTTCACAAGCGGCGCCTTGCACACCCGCCACCGCCACCCCCACCGCCCCCGTTGGCTTATTGGCCCCGGTAGCGAGCGACGCGTCGAAAGCGGAGCCAGTGGAGATATCACGTGTCTGCGAATCTGCAATTCCTTTCGCGTCTGCCGGCGCGATTAGCAATCGCTTTGGCGAGCCGTAGGATCAGCCCGCGACTCGCAGCCTTACTCAAACGATCGTCCGTTCTTTCATCCGATCGTCGATCGGCACAAAGTGCGCGCGAGTGAATCGGACGCCGCCCGTTTCCTACTCGAACATCGAAAGCTACGGCCGGGAATTTTTCGGCAGGAATAGGGCAACTTCTTTCGTCCAAGTACAGAGAGCCACGTCTAGGTAACGATTACTAAGAACGAAAAGAATTCAGAGAGATTCCTATTCCACGGGAACCTGGAATAGGACTTGTTCGACCTGTACGAACACGAGGGATTTGAAAATTTGAAATCGAAAAGGGAAACTTCGATTCTTTGTACAAGTATATGTTTATTCGCGCGGAGTTCCTTTTTTAGAAGTCTCAGTAATGAGATTAAATTTGAAATCGCCATGGAAACTTCGATTCTTTGCGCGAGTATATATTTATTCGCGCGGAGTTCTTGTTTTGAAGTCTCAGTAACCGATTAAATTCGAAATCGCAACGGAAACTTCGATTTTTGGCGCGAGTATATATTTATTCGCGCGGAGTTCCCTTTCGAAGTCTCAGTAACCGATTAAATTCGAAATCGCAACGGAAACTTCGATTCTTGGCGTGAGAAAACATTTATTCGCGCAAAGTTCGTTTTCGAAGTCTCAGTAACCGATTAAATTTGAAATCGCAATGGAAACTTCGATTCTTCGCGCGGAGTTTCTTTTTCGAAGTCTCAGTAACCGATTAAATTCGAAATCGCAACGAAAACTTTGATTCTCCGCGCGAGTGAAGATAAATGAAAAATGTACCTTTACTTTACTTTTTCGAAGTCTCAGTAACCGGCGTCGATTTCTCCCAAATCACCGTGGAGACATCCCGACGTGATATTTCCAAGACTGGAAACTCGACTAGAACGCGAAACGAAAAAGATCAATTTCTCTTTTTGCGTGTCCAAACTAGGCAGAGACCCCTTAACGCGAAACGAGCAAAGGCAATTCGAGAAAAAGCGGCTCAAAGGGTGAACGAAGGAGCGTCGCGGGGGCGAAAGGTGGAGAAATAGAGAGAAGCTCTCGCGACGTGAAAAACGGGGAAGGAGCGTGGCTGTGAGGGGTGGGGGGAGAGGGGGCGGGGTATTCGAGGTTTCTGGCGGGCACGGTGGTAGTGGTGGTGGGGGGGAAACGGTGGCTGACGCGCGGGGCCACGGAGAGGAGATCGGGGATAGCGAAGAAAGAAAAGAGGCATTCGGGAAAGCGATGCTCCTGTCGTAAAACGCTGAGAGAAGTGAGAAACGAGAACGTCAAAGCCTGCCACGCATCCTTTAATCCCTTAATCCACCGTTGCCTTGCGAGAATTCTCTCTTCGACACCGGAACTGTGAATTTTCAAGATCCGCCGGCGCAACGGCGCGTCGCGGCAACCGGGCGAGAAAGAGGGGACACAAGCTTGAGGGGAAGGCGAGGTTCAAGGCACAGGGAGGACCGGAGTGGGGGGGAGGGGCGCTGTGGACGGAGAAAGAGGAAAAAAACACGCGAGAGCGAGCGAGAGAGAAAGAGAGAGAGAACGACCGAGAAGGGAAAAAGGAAAGAGACATTTCACGGTTCAGACTTTTCAGGCATCCGCCTGATGCGGGAATTACCGACACGCTGTTTGAAATTAAAGCAAGGGCGCCAGGGCAAAGGGTTCGCGCACCCACACGCGTAACGTGTACCCGCACACGCGTGTACACACCTGTCGGACACAGAGAAGAAAACCGTATGGACCCCCGCGCAAAGGTTCTTCAAGATATTCCGCGGCGATACGAGTTTTTCCACGCTCCGGCTCGCTCGACGCCTTTTACTCCTCCACCATCACCACCACCACCACCACCACCACCACCCCACTCCTCGGTTCGAAGAATGAAACGAATTTAACGTTACACCGTTTCCCTGTTTGCTCGTGACCCGCCACCGCTTTCAATTACACTTTTCATCGCTCTCGCCGCTTCTCTCTCTCTGTGTGTTTCCGCCTTTCGCCGGGGTTGCTATTAGGTCGTTTGCATACGAGACTCACGATTCTTCGATCTCGCCGAGTTATTACGTTGTCGCTGGATAATCGTGCCCCGGCAGGTGGTATACTCGTACAGTTGGGTAAAAGAAAAGAAGAAAAAGACTTCGAAGGTTCGCGCGGGAGTTGGTAGCTTGAAATTAACGACGATGCAGCGACATCTAGTGTGTTAGGGGATAGACAATACGCGTTGCGCTAGCGACATCTGTTGTCGCGTTAGACTGGCTATCAGTTAGCCATTTAAGTACGTTCGATTCTCATTAGATTGCGAATTCAGGTCTCTTTTGTGGTCTAGGCGTTTGTGTATAGTTGTACGAAATAGTGGAAGGATTTAAAATCCTTCGAATATTTATCGCGACAAATTTCAGGCAATGTTAACAATCTTGCGTCAACTACATCGAACCGGTGCATTTTTAACGAAATAATACTTTACATGTTGTATGTATTCAATATACATTCAATATGGCGAATACATGTCTCTCTTGTAGTCTAGGCATTTGTGTATAATTATACAAAATAATGGAAAGATTTAAAATCCTTCGAATATTTATCGCGACAAATTTCAGTCGATGTTAACAAACTTTGATTACATCGAACCGGTGCACTTTCAACGAAACAATTCTTTACGCGTTGTATGAATTCAATACACATTCGATACATTCTCAATATATCGTGAACAGAGACTCATTTGCATTGTCGGATGCTCGTTAAAAACAAAAGTTATTTTTACACCGAGAGGATGAATCGTAGCAGGTACGTTGATTACACACTTTTTGTTCCCGTCGATGAATACTAGAAGCTCTCTTCGAGTCTTGAATTTTTTACCACCCTGTACATCGATAACCCCTTCTCGGTCCGCGCCTAGACGCGAAGTTTCTTTTCCTTTCGTGCGCGTATAACGAGGTGGCAAAAAAGAATGGAACGAAATATAATGCGGATCCGTTTGACGATCGCATTTACGAAACGCGAGGGAAAAACACACAGTCCCCGTAACAACGATAAAAACTGTTTGTCCCGAGTCTCTGATTTCGATGAAACTTTTCGCGGAACGGCGAGAAATAAATTGTGTTTACCCATTTTCTTTTAACCGCGGTGACTCAAGTTCGAGGGACGAAACCACCCTTCGAAGTTTCATCCCCCGGATGCTATCTTAGCAACTATTCAAAGATAGGAGGAAGTTTTTTCGATAAATTTATTACGGTTAGCCGTGCCCATCGATGGAAAAATTAAGGAAAACGAAATTTTTTGATCATTTTTGCAACGTTACGTTCTCGAACATTTGGATTGCTTCTCAAAGACAATATTCGACGAAGAAACTCCCTCAAAGGGCGCTCAAAAGATTGAAGTTTCTAAATTCGAATTTAACACTTTCTGAATAACAGTGTGTACTTTCACAGGGGATGTCCAAAAGATTAAATTATCTAAATTTCAATTTTAGATTTTTTAAATTACAATTAATCAAGGAACTCCCACGAAGGGTTCCCAAAGGTTTAAGCTTTCTAAATTTCAATTTATACTTAAACTAAAATATTTTCTAAATAACAGTAAATATTTTCACAAGGGATGTCCAAAAGACCAAATTATCTAAATTACAATTTAATACTTTCTCAATAACAATAAATACTCCCACAAAGGGTGCACAAACGACAAAATTATCTAAATGACAACTCTACATTTTTTAAATTACAATAAATCAGGAAACTACCACGAAGGGCGCCCAAACGATCAAATTTTCTGAATTTCAATTTAATACTTTCTCAATAACAATAAATACTCCCACAAAGGGTGCCTAAACGGCAAAATTATCTAAACGACAATTCTACACTTTCTACTTACAATAAATCAAGGAACTCCCACGAAGGGTGCCCAAAGGTTCAAACTTTCTAAATTCCAATTTATACTTAAACTAAGATATTTTCTAAATAACAGTAAATACTTCCACAAGGGATGTCCAAAAGTCCAAATTATCTAAATTCCAATTTTTGACACTTTTAAAATTACAATAAAAACACCATCAATAAGCGATTCGATTCCAAAAAGAATTTCTACACGGCCAAGGAACTTCCACGAAGAAAACCCAAACGTCTAAATTAACTAAATTCCAATTTTTTACACTTTTAAAATTACAATAAATACACCATCAATAAGCGATTCGATTCCAAAAAGAATTTATTCACGATCAAGGAAGTCCCACGAAGGGCTCCTAAAAGACAAAATTATCTAAATGACAACTTTACACTTTCTACTTACAATAAATCAAGGAACTCCCACGAAGGGTGCCCAAAGGTTCAAACTTTCTAAATTTCAATTTATACTTAAACTAAAATATTTTCTAAATTCTAATAACAGTAAATACTTCCACGAAGAACGCCCAAAGGACCAAATCATCCAAATTCCAATATTTTACACTTTCAAAATTACACTAAATCCCCCATGAACTCACGATTCGATTCCAAAAAGAATTTATTCACAACCAAGGCACTCCCACGAAGAGTGCCCAAACGAACCAAATAATCCAAATTCCACTTTTTTACACATTGAAAATGACACTAAATCCCCCATCAACACGCGATTCGATTCCAAAAAAGAATTTATTCACAACCAAGGCACTCCCACGAAGAGTGCCCAAACGAACCAAATAATCCAAATTCCACTTTTTTACACATTAAAAATTACACTAAATCCCCCATGAAAGCGCGATTCGATTCGAAAAAGAATCGATTCGTAGTTCCAGGTATATAGTACGTAGCCTCCCCGCGGGTACCGTGCGCCACGCGCGCAACAACCTAATATATTGCACCGGGAGACCGTGGGCGCGGACCCGATATGAAAGGCGAAATCTCCTAGGGCTTTTCCGACACACTCTGCAAATAAAGCTACCGGGTATTATGTTGCTCGGCACATATGAATCGTAGCCGATCGAGGGACACGGCCCCGCCAATATAGGTGAACGTCGTCGCCGCTTGAACCCGGGGATTTTCCATTCTGCTTTGTAACCGATGCACGCTGATTTTTCCGTCCGTCTCACAGCGAAGGATTGAAGGAGGGATGGTGGTGGTGGTTGTGGATATCGCGGTGCTTCGATAATGAAAAACGGAACGCCGTTACCGAGGGATGGGTCCCAAGCTCAAAGAAATCGTCCCCGGGGCCGAAGATTCCGCTCGCGGAGCGTAGCTGGCTCGCTCGCGCCACCGAGACTTTTCTTCGGGGCTTCCCCGTATTTTCATAATCGATTTTCGCGACGAGGTGGTTTTCTACACCGAAAAGAAGCACGCGGGAGGGGACGCGCGACGGATCGATGGATGGCGGCTTTTATGTCCGGTCCCGAGGCACGGAAGGAAAACTTTCCTCGACGACTATATCCGTGGAGACACCGGGAGACACGGAACGTCCGCTTCCCCTACCCTCGAACCACCACCGACAAACGGAGTTGCATTCAATGGAGGCAAACAAGTCGTTCGAGATCGGTTTAACCGGGCGTTTCACGAAAGTGTCGCCGGTTACGTCGTTTCGAACACCGATGCAGCCACCTAGGTACATACTTCTGTTCAAACTCAATCTTGTCCCCGCGTCATCCGGATCCTATGTCATCCGAACCCTGTCAAACGATGTTGGAACTACGGAACCCCCGTTGACACACAGAGACCGATTTTTATCATCCGTTCGGACACACGTGTTGAATCTTCCAGTCACAGTGTGTTAAGATACGAGTCTTTACGATAAACTGGTGATACGCACGGTGGGGTGTTTCTTTAATCCATTGTGGACGATTAGAATAATTCTATGCGAGTTGCGTGGGGAGACTGTTATATCATAGGTTCGTTCTATCTTATAATTAAATTTATAATTAATGTGTTTTCAGTTTTAGTTGTTTTGTATCGTTTCACAGGTTTTGTGCGATGTCACGATTTTATATCGAGACATGTTTGTTCACAATTGTATCTCGAAGAGTCAAAGTATTGATTATCGTGATGGATCGTTGTGATTTTAATGGAACTTTACGATAGAATTACATTCATTACTTTGTATAGATTTTACTTTAAAGTAAAAATCTCTTCTGAGATTCAAAGACAACTTGAGGACATGGTGTTACGAGTAAATATTGTTGCGGATAGTACTACACGAATGTTTGCACACTTCGTGGTGAAATTAAAAAATCGCTATTTGGGGGTGGATAGATCGTCGATATTCGAAGGGTTGTAACTTTGTGAAAAATAATCGTAGAGCAGTGTATCTAGGCTCGTTTAAAAGGGAAAAGTCTCTACTTTTTTATGTCTGCATCGAATTTTCCTGAGGATGCTTCGATAATCGCACGCGGAACGGGAGAGCGAAGATGCTTCTTTTTGAAAATTTTGAAAATTTGAACGATTCTATGGGGTTTGGTAAATTTATTTCGCAATTGGTTGAACAATATTTTTGAAAGTGGAAGTATCCTCTTTCCAACGAGTCATCAAAAGTTGGGCTACGATTTTTTGTCTCCGATTTATCGCACTTTAAACGAAGTGTGCCGCTGGCAATAGAATAATTCAAGGTACACTACAAGTTCTGTTCGTCATTTATTATTTCTTCGAATAATGTCCAATATTCTTCACAAATTGTTTCCTTTAACATTTTATGAAAATCATAACAACGTTTTCTCTGTCTCTTCTCATAATAATAATGCTACGCAGGATAGATCCTTTAGAGATAAATGTGATGTTTTCAAACATGACGATCACTGTACAAAAGAAGCATTATTCTTATCCTAAATCGATGGTAGAAAAACTACATTGCTTTCGTGTAATACGAATCGGTCTTATGGGATATCTACAGAAAGTGAGTCTATCGATCGTCTTCCTTCGTGAAAGCTAATTCATCCTTTGACTCTGCACACTCATCGGGTTTTCTCGATTACTATGAGACTCCTCGTAGGATTGAAAAATTAAAAAAAAAAAGTAATTGTCATAGTTGTTTTCGTAGTTCGAAATTTGAACGTCGACGTGACGGATTAACCGCATCGATTACGGTAATCCGCGGTTAGGAGAGTTACATTAAACACTCCAGGGATTTGGTTATCGCGTTAGTAGACAACTGGAAGCGAACGTATCTACTGTACAGGGATCATAAGTTGGCAACAAATTGGATCAGCCGTCCTTCCTTCAATCAAGGCGTATTTTCGTTATTGGTTAAGGCGATCACGAGTCTACCAAGTCGCAAAGGAGAAGCGTCGAAACAGAACGAGACGAGCGGTAGCAAGTGACGACTGGAGCGCATTGGCGTAGACACAGAGACGGAAAATTATCCATCAGGGGAACAAGAAAAATTCTTTATCAACTATCGCTATTAAGTGATAATTAACTATCGTAGGAAGGAAAAGAAACTTTTACAATACGTTCCCGGTGAATATTACCTAATAACAATTAATTTCGAGAACAAGTACCCCAATCGAGAAAAATTTCCTTGTTCGTTCGCTCCAGAGCGATATATCGTCCATTTCTATTATTAAATTATCCACGATGATTTGAAAAACACTGTCTCTTTCGTAACAATTCTTCTCTGTCTTGTAAAAAGCTGGTAAGTTGATTCATGAAACGTCACAGGGGCAAGATGAGTCGTGGTGCTCCAATATCCGATGAAAGTTCCCAACATTGGAGCAGTCTAAGCAAACATAATCATAATTTCCAAAAATGATAATTGTTCAGGGTTCCCCCGAATGAAAATGAATCTAACGACATCTTTCTAACTCGTCGAGCTATTAGCTCCCTATAATTTGTTTAGAAAGGCTACGTCGCGCGATAAAATCCCCGTGGTAAGTTTCGTATATTTCCCATAGATGCCACTCAAACATAATCATAATTTCCGAAAATGATAATTGTTTATAGTTCACCCGAATGAAAACGAATCTAACGACGTCTCTCAAACTCGTCCAGCAATAGCTAATAAGCTCCTTATAATACGTTTAAAAAGACTACGTCGCGCGATAAGATCCCCGTGGTAAGTTTCGTATATTTCCCATAGATGTCACTCCTGTGCAATGTGACCGCTCATCGTCTAAATACCGGGCGGGGATTGGCTGCAGCGAGGGCCTTACACTCGCCCCTCCCTCCCACTCGCTCCCACTCGCTCCCACTCGCCCCTCCTCCCTCTCCCCCACCACTCGCTCAGTTCCTGGGACGCGACAACTTACGATCCGGGCACAGTAGCACGTTCGACAGCGAATCGCTGGAAAGAAAGAACGCGAAGTAAATAAAGAAAAAGGGAAAGAGAAAGAAGCCGAGACCGCGTCGTATTCGCTTTGGCTGTCGCGGAGTCGAGCATATATTTAAAGGCGAGACCGACCACACGGGGCGCGATAAATACGAGGGCACCAGTCAGCCGCCCGACGGTATCCGTGAATACGGGACCGTGGAAGAAGACCGTTGAGCGGAGGCATGGTTCTTTTTAGTAATTAAAAATTACGCGCCGCGGTCGGTCCGTGTGCGTCAAAGCGCGCGGCTTCGTTAATATATTCAACGCTCGTGCCTTTGGCCTTGCAAAAAGACGCGACAAAGTTAGTGCCTATTTCCCTCGTTCTCCGCGCGCCTACTCGCCAACCCGACCCCCCACCACCCTTTTCATTCATGCCCTCCTCTTTCATTTTTCGTCCACGTTCCACGCGGGAGGAACAGAGCCTTGACGATAATCTTTTCCTGATTTTCCCTCGTGGAATTCTAATTTCTTCGTTTCTTCGTAAACACTAGGTGCGTGGAAGTGGGGGGTGGGGGTGGGAGGGGAGGTGACCATCGACGCGAAAATCGCGACAATGTTCCTCGAGACGTTGACCGACGTAGTTGGGGAAAATAAATTGAATTTCGGGTGAGAGGAATGGGGGTAGGCGCGTATTGTGGAGTGGGAGAAGTAACGGGTGTATTTGTTGTATTGGTAAGCCTGGTATAAGGTAGAATTATATGTATGCTTAGTTATACTTAGCTGTAGAATAGAGATACTTTTTACTTCTGAAAGTAAGCTGGACCTTGTTGCAAGGAGTGAAGCAGTGAAGTGGAGTGGGGGAAATAACGGGTGTATCTACTGTATTGGTATGCAAAGTATAAGGTATAATTATATATATACTTAGCTACTATACAATAGAGATACCCTTTACTTCTGAAAGTAAGCTTGACCTTGTGTGCGAGGAGTGAAGCAGTGTAATGGAGTGGGAGAAGTAACGGGTGTATCTATTGTATTAGTAAGCCTGGTATAAGGTATAATTACATGTATACTTAGCTATACTTAGCTATACAATAGAAATACCCTTTACTTCTGAAAGTAAGCTGGACCTGGTGTGCAAGGAGTGAAGCAATATAATGAAGTGTTTAAAATTGAGATGTGTTATAATGAAGATTAAAATTTCGAGGTATAAGAGTCGAACTTACCGATACCTTGTTCGAAAAGTCACTTCGTTTTCCAAAATGGAGAATATATAATTTGATAAAATATTTATACGCTCTAAAAAAATCGTGTTTCAATTTCATCAAAAAGAAAAAAAAAACCAAATGATTTTCCGAACTCAATAGAAAGTACTTCAAGTAGTACCACGGGGAGTTGCCAACGAAATAATCGTGCAATTAAAGCGAAAGAAAGGGTCGCTTAGCGTGGATTACTCGGCCGGGGATTATTTTTTTTCAAACATTGAAAACGAAAATTATACACGCGGCACTCGCGAAGCGGGACTGGTCCAGATCCTTTAAGTATCGAGATAATTTAATTACTCTCGATTCTCTCGTAACTTGAATTCCCACTTTAACATCGTACAGATGCTACTGCCGGTCTCCCCGTTGAAATTAATACCGCAAGGGTTTTGGTCGCGGTGCGCCATACGGATTTTGTTTGTAGACACCTCAAAACCGTGTACCGCCACCATACGGTGTAGCTTCGCGTTATCAACCTTGAAAAAACCAGACCGATGAGAATCGAACACGTGTTTTACGGTTTTCGGTTACCACCCTTCGTCTAAGGTTTCGTGTTAATCGGTGCTCGTCGTTTTCTTTTTTCTTTCTTTTTTTCCTTTTCGAAAGCACGCTGAATAGATTTTCTCAAACATCTCTCCAACCAAAGCAAACGATAAAAAATCTAACCCTCTTCAACTCTTTACCGGTTACAAATTGCTGAATCCGAATTCATTTCACGGATTTTTACATCGTCGTTCTTTCTTTTACAATGATAATCGTTTAGAAAACTTTACATACTTTTATGTACTTTTTGTATTTTAAAGTTAGAATTTTCTATAGCAAAACATTCCAATCTAATAACTTTAAACATAATACGTTCAAACGTAAGATTGTAATAGATTGTCGTCTAAATGGATAATTAAACACATATAAAAATTTTGAATATCAGTTTCGAATCTATCTCTATTTTTATATAGAATATTCTGTAACAAAACATTCCAATACTAACAACTACAAACACAATACGTACAAACATAAAATTGTAATAGGTTGTCGCCTAAATCCATAATTAAACACATATGAAAATTTGAAATTTCAATTTCAAATCAATCTCTATTCTTATATACATTTTGTATTTTAAAGTCAGAATTCCCTCTAACAAAACATTCCAATACTAATAATTACAAACACAATACGTACAAACATAAGATTGTAATAGGTTGTCGCCTAAATCCATAATTAAACACATATGAAAATTTGAAATTTCAATTTCAAATCAATCTCTATTCTTATATACATTTTGTATTTTAAAGTCAGAATTCCCTCTAACAAAACATTCCAATACTAACAACTACAAACACAATACGTACAAACATAAAATTGTAATAGGTTGTTGTTTAAATCACTAATGAACAATAAGGAGAATAATATTCGATTCCTCCCGTTTATACGATCCCGTGGATATTGAATGAGCCGCGCACTTTCGAGGCGGGCTCGCAACAGATTTAATTTTTCAGCGTATTATCGATACTCGAACGAGCCCCGTGAAATCAGAGGCAAATTGTACAGTGATTCAACTTCCGTCAAGATTTCCATTGCAGAGCCGCGCGCGCCAGAGGGACGCGCGAATCGCCTCGAGTTTAATTCGCAGTCTAAAAACGTATTCAGGGATAGCCTTTATTCGCAGGGTCTGTCACTGGAACTCGGCTGGAATAATAAACAGCGCGGCGCGGCGCGGAGGCCGATCCGGGTACGCGGATTATTTTCCGGCGTCGTCATAAAGCTGTCGGGAACATCGTCTAGCGATCGTCACTTACGACCGTAAACACGCGAGCCGATACGTCATACTTTATTCCACGGCCACCCCGGTATAAACTTTACGGAAACGAGCCGTAAACGTGAACCGACGGTGAATGTATAAATACGCGGATCTTTCCGGAAAAAGGAAAAGAGACGAAAGAAATAGAAAGAAAGGAAGGAAGGAAGGAAGGAACGCCGAGTGAAAAGTTTTATCGCGTCGATAATTTTCAACGAACGATCGCCTGGCAAATTGATCGATAAAAGAAGGATACTGGCCGTCGTAATTTTTTACCTTCGCGCCTCGTCGGTTTCGTACGACTCCTTTATCGCGTGCGGAGTAACGCAGCGGCGATAATTCGACGATAAAGATGTCCGACGCCCCGCGTTACAAAGCTGAACGACAATCGAGGATGAAGACTGTTATGCGGGTGGAATGAGAGCAGTTGCAATGGGTGATCGAATTGTTACGAACGATTGGAAATTAGTAAGTTTCGTCGAGAGTGAAATTGAAAATGGAATGGAACTTAAAATTATATTTTGGTTTCTTTGAAAGTGTACCATTATATTTGTAAAGTCTTCTATTGTGGATGAAGACTACACACCGAAAGGAAGTACAATGGGAACACTTGGAAATTAGTGAATTTCTCGAGAGTGAAATTGAAAATGCAATGGAACTTAAAACTACTTTGATTTTTTAAAAAAGGTACTGTTGTACTTATAACAACGTCTTCCAATTATTTTAAAACTTACAATTGTGGATGAAGACTACACACCGAAGAAAAGTATAATGGATGATCGAATTGTTACGAACGATTGGAAATTAGCAAGTTTCTCGAGAGTGAAATTGAAAATGGAATGGAACTTAAAATTACATTTTGGTTTCTTTGAAAGTATACCATTATATTTGTAAAGTCTTCTATTGTGGATGAAGACTACACACCGAAAGGAAGTACAATGGGAACACTTGGAAATTAGTGAATTTCTCGAGAGTGAAATTGAAAATGCAATGGAACTTAAAACTACTTTGATTTTTTAAAAAAGGTACTATTGTGCTTATAACAACGTCTTCCAATTATTTTAAAACTTACAATTGTGGATGAAGACTACACACCGAAGAAAAGTATAATGGATGATCGAATTGTTACGAACGATTGGAAATTAGTAAGTTTCTCGAGAGTGACATTGAAAATTCAATGGAACTTAAAACTACTTTGATTTTAAAAAAAGGTACTGTTATACTTGTAACAACGTCTTCTAAATATTTTAAAATTTACAATTGTGGATGGAGACTGTACATCGAAGGAAAGTGGGTACAATGGGTGATCGAATTGTTACAAACGATTGGAAATTAGTAAGTTTCGTCGAGAGTGAAATTGAAAATGCAATGGAACTTAAAATTATATTTTGGTTTCTTTGAAAGTGTACCATTATATTTGTAAAATTTTCTATTGTGGATGAAGACTACACACCGAAAGGAAGTACAATGAGAACACTTGGAAATTAGTAAATTTCGTTAATAGTGAAATTGAAAGTGCAATGGAATTTAAAATCATATTTTCGTGTCTTTAAAAATGCACCATTATATTCGTAAAGTCTTCTATTGCGGATAAAGACTAAACACCGAAGAAAAGTATAATACAATGGTGGATCGAATTATTACGAACGATTGGAAATTAATAAATTTCGTCGAGAGTGAAATTGAAAATGCAATGGAAATTGAAAGGGTACTTTGATTTTTTAGGAAAAGTGCTGTTATACTTGTAACAACGTCTGTTAACTATTTTTAAACTTACAATTGTGGATGAAGACTACATCTCGAAGAAAAGTAGGTACAATGGGTGATCGAATTATTACGAACGATTGGTAATTAATAAATTTCGTCGAGAGTGAAATTAAAAATGCAATGGAACTTAAAACGATACTTGATCTTCTAAAAAATATACTGTTATATTTGTATAAATATACTGAACTATTTTAAAGCTTTTATAATAAAAAAAAAGTATGTACACGAATATTTAATCACACGTAATAAACGTCAATTGAGAAAGTTATAACTATTTACCATCACGACCTAGAAACAAGAAAATTGTCGAAAAAATATCAAAATTGTGCAAAGAGGTGTTCGGACAATTGTATATATTGTTTTTATTGCGAAAAACAATACAAGTTTTAAAATAGTTGTAAGATATTGCTACGAATTAAATACATTCTCAACTCCATTCTTAACCAAACTTCGAATTATTAATAATTTCCGATTGTTCGTAATAATCGGATCACCGTATGTATTAACATGTTTCGGTCGAGTTGCGTGGGTCGTGTATGTCCCACGTTATGGGCTCTTATGGTGTTGCTCGCGGTACATGGTTCACGATATTTGCAACGTCGCAAAAATTGTTATTACGTAGAAGAAGATGTAAAGTTTAGACCTTGCTACGGAACAAAATGGAATTTCTCTCCCTTATTTTCCAATACCTTTTCAAGTGTCCTGTAAAACTGTAAATTTTATATTTAACGCGTGGTAGGACCAACCGTAGAAATAACAATCGCGATTTTTCAATCCCCTTTAAAACTAAAGAGATTCGTGTACAAAAGTAACATTCACCTCTCGATTTGCATTCATAACCGAAAATAAATTCGAAAATTCAATCAGGGAACGAATGTTCCAATCTCTATATTAAAGTGTTTACAATGGGTGGATACACACTAAAAAAAAAAGAAAAAAGAATAAACCAAAGAGAGAGAGAGAGAGAAAACGTTTCCCGTGGCGCGAAGAGTTTCACCGATAAAGTTAACGTTCTTCCGCGGCACGGTATTTGTAGCTAAAAATAATTGTAAAAACACGCGATTCAATTGCGTTTCAGATTTTCAGGTCCCGATTAAAACGGCCGCAGCTCGCAGCGATACACCCTACCGGCGAAAGAAAATAAAACGGGAAAGTGAAGCGAAATAAAAGCGAGAGGAGAAACGTTTGCTTGCCCATAGCGCGAACTGGTCGCGGCGTTAAAAATAACATTCTTCTTTCGTTCGGTGGCTCGAAGCTAACGTTGAGAACTCGACTCGAAATTCCGAGTAGAAATTGGCCCGGTGGGTCGTCAAAATTTAAAGGAACCACCACTCCTTGTGATCCACCTCACCCCTCTGTAGATCGTTGTACGTGGATCTGTCGCGAGTTTCGTTTTCCCTTTCTGTGAAAAAAAAAGAGAAAAATACACTAACAAAAAAAAGAAAAAAACACTGTCCGTGAAAAAAAAAGAAAAAGAAACACTGACCAAAAAGAGAAAAAAAGAAAAAAACACTGACTGTGAAAAAAGAGAAAAAGAAACACTGACCAAAAAGAGAAAAGAACACTGTCAGTGAAAAAAAAGAAAAAAACACTGTCCGTGGAAAAAAAAGAAAAAGGAACACTGACCAAAAAGAGAAAAAAAGAAAAAAACACTGTCCGTGAAAAAAAAGACACTGACCAAAAAGAGAAAAAAAGAAAAAAACACTGTCCGTGCAAAAAAAGAAAAAAAAACACTGACCAAAAAGAGAAAAAAAGAAAAAAAGAAACACTGATCAAAAAAAGAAAAAAACACTGTCAGTGAAAAAAAAGAAAAAAACACTGTCCGTGGAAAAAAAAAAGAAAAAAAAAACACTGATCAAAAAGAGAAAAAAAGAAAAAAACACTGTCCGTGAAAAAAAAGAAAAAAACACTGTCAGTGAAAGAAAAGAAAAAAACACTGTCCGTGAAAAAAAAAAGGAAAAAAACACTGACCGAAAAAAGAGAAAAAAAGAGAAACGAATAGAAAAGAGAATAACACACGTATCCACCGTTTCCGCGGCTCTCTTTACATTTTCCATCGTTCGTTAAAAAACTCGGCCCCGGACGATAAATCGCAATTGGGCGAAATTCATTGCGCATCTCTGCGGCGGATTCAATTGGTGGCACAATTTTGTTCGAAAATTACGGGTCGCTGAAAAACTCCGGATCGGGCCGAAAAATATGAGTTGCGATGTTTCCGGCTGCTCTTTCAACAACGTGATGTACAATTCGATAGCAGAGGGCTGGACGTTGGGGTAGGGGGGGCGTTACGCGATGCACCCGGCTGGAAACGCCGCGAATTTTTCCCATCGCGATGACTCGTCCCTCATCGAACCTCCCTCTGCTCTGTTTTTCTCTCTATCTTTTTCTCTTTCTCTCTTAATTTCTCTCACTCTCTCTGTCTCTGTGTATTTTTCTCTCTCGTGACGCTGTGCTTTCCACGTTTTTTTGGAAATGATTCGCGATATACGCGCGCATGGTACTGGTACGCGGTGGTTGATGCGGGAGCTGCATTGATTGCTCGACCCGTGCGCAAACGTCCGATGGCTCGGGGGCGCAGAAATTTCAATAATTACTGAGTTCTGGCCGAGAAACGCGGTGTGGAAAATAGAAAAAAAGAAAAAAGAGGAAAAAAAAGAGAGAGAGAGAGAGAGTGGAACCCGTGGATAAAAAGGATTTAACACTGCGCGCGATTCGAACGATTTAATAACGCGCGCGAGTCGCGCGAAGATAGACGCGAACGTTAACAACGAACAGGTCCGCGCGCGCTCGGCGACGAAAGTTTAATTAACTCTTTTTTGCGCTACGACGCGACCACCGACCATGGTCCTCAGCCACCAGACGCCATTTGTGTACGATGGATGACTATAATCTCCGTCCACGGTTTTCCGTACGTTTACTACGGAAATTGCAATTTTTCAGGATTTAATTAAGGCGAGGTGTTCAGTTCAGTGTTTCATTAAGCGGGTTTAGTTTAGCCAGGAATTGTAAATATTTTCATTGAACAGTTTTGTTACGATGGATGGTTATAGTTATGAGACGACGTTTGGGTTCGATGGGTGACTATAACGTTTTATTGAGAAAAATGCACGTTTATTAAGAAATTGACATTTTTCAGTATTTGATCGAAGCGAGTTTATCGAAGAATTATAAATATTTTTATTGAACATTTTCGTTACGACGGATGGTTATAGTTATGAGACGACACTTGTGTTCGATGGGTGACTATAATCAGTTTTACGCACGTTTATTAATTGAAATTTTTCAGTGTTTAATCAGAGTAAGTTTATCGAAGAATTGTAAATATTTTCATTGAACACCTTTGCTACGATTTAACCAAAGTGAGTTTATCGAAGAATTGTAAATGTTTTCATTGAACACCTTTGCTACGATTTAACTAAAGCGAGTTTATCGAAGAATTGTAAATATTTTCATTGAACACCTTTGCTACGATTTAACTAAAGCGAGTTTATCGAAGAATTGTAAATATTTTCATTGAACACTTTTGCTACAACGGACGATCATAGTTATGAGGCGCCATTTGTGTTCGATGGGGGACTATAATCGCTGTACATAATCTTCCATATGTTTACTATGAAATTACAATTTTTCAGGGTTTAATTAAAATGTAAGTATCTTGCTCCAAACAAAAGTTCTTTTTTGCCAAAAATTATTAAAAAGGAAACTTCTTTAGGTGCAAGACCTAAACATTGACGACTCCTGACAAGTAACTTGTTAGAAAACAATTTTTTTTTTTAAATTATTACAAAAGTAAGTTTTCTAAGTGTAAGACCCAAACGTTAACGACTATCGATGTTTCAGCGAAGAGAAGTTTCGTAACGAAAGGGTTAAAGAAAACTTCTTTTCCAAAGATCACTATAAAAGTAATTCTTTTAGACGCAAAACTTAAATGCTGATGACTTCCGACGTGAAAATCTTTTTCGCAAAAATTATGACAAAAATAACTTTCTAAGCCCAAGATCCAAATACTGACGATTGTCGACGTTCCAACAAAGAGAACTTTCCTAGCAAAAATATCAAAGGAAATTTCTTTTCCAAAAATCATTACAAAAGTAATTCTTCTAAACGCAAGACTTAAATGCTGATGACTTCCTATGCGAAAATTTTTTTCGTAAAAATAATGACAAAAATAATTTTCAAAATACAAGACCCAAACGTTGACGACTATCCACGTTCCAATGAAGAGAACTTTCCCAGCGACAATATCAAAAGAAACTTCTTTTCCAAAAGTTGCTACAAAACTAACTCTTTTAAACGCAAGACCTAACCGCTGACGACTCCCAACGCGTGTACACCCATAGAAGAAAATTGTTCCCCAAAACAAATGACAAAACTAATTCTTTTAAACGCAAGACCTAACCGCTGACGACTCCCAACACGTGTACACCCATAGTAGAAAATTGTTCCCCAAAACAAATGACAAAACAAACTCTTTTAAACGCAAGACCTAACCGCAGACAACTCCCAACGCTTAACATGTACACTAATAGTAAAAAATTGTTCCCCAAAACAAATGACAAAACAAACTCTTTTAAACGCAAGACCTAACCGCAGACGACTCCCAACGCTTAACATGTACACCCATAGTAGAAAATTGTTCCCCAAAACAAATGACAAAACTAACTTCTCAAGCATCAATACCTAACCACCGACTACACCGTCTACGCGCAACGCGAACACTTTCGACGCGTCTCGTTCCAACATAGGGGACCACCGTAACGAGAGGGTTAAAAGAGAGACGACCCCCCGTTTCGTAGTCCCTACGAAGGGCGGGACGCGGAATCGGGCTAGCAGGACAACGCGGTAGCCTCGGTGGCCTGGCGAGCAGAAGTCGACGCAAAGTTCCGAGCAGCCCACCGAAACCGCCATTACGGTGTACGGGGGAATCGAATTTTCCTCAATTACTCCGTGGGCCACGACTCGCTCGGTTCTCGCGTCGACTTCCGATCGATTTTAATTGGCACGAATTTACCCCTCGATCGCTTCTGAATAATTGTGGTCGAGTTCGCAAGTGTATCGCGAACAGCGTCTCCACCTGGCAGAGATAATTCCATCCTTTCCGCGAGGCTAATCGGGCGTGCACGGATGCTGCAGCTCGCGTTATCGATCCTCGCGCCCTAATATCCGGTTAAAGCTAACGCGTAGCCTAGATTAACGTCGGCTTACCGAAAATTTTCCGGACTAATGGAATTCGTCGCTCGGCTGAGTCACATCATAAGCTTCGTATTTATAGCCGGCATAAATCCTCTGAGAGAGTTTGTCGCGCGGATCTTTGCGCTCGGGCGCAATTATCGGTGCAAAACGAAATTGCAGCTTAAAGTCGGGCCGGGCGTCGTCGTACCGTAGGGCGAGGGGGGGTGAGGCGGCCGAGGGGAGGGGAGAGTTGCAAGCTCGTGACACGGACGACGACATCGTTACGTAAGATTGCTCCTCTTATGTAATAACCCCTCTATTTATACGCGGGGATTTGCAATTCCGATGGAACTTGTCAATTATGTAGGTCACTTGACACGTATCGTTTTCGAGGCTTCCTTTGGCTCGTCGACGCCGCAGCTTTCGGCGTACCTCTGTGCGAGTCACCGAGCGAAATTCGGATACGGATTTCATCGCGGACTCCGATGATTTTTCAACGAGATCGATCCGTCGAATTGTTACTTTTTTTTCAGTGCATCGTTCCCAGGAGGAAAACTACGAAGGGGGTTTTTTTTTTTGGAAAATTCAAAGTGGAAATAGTACGCGAAAGCGGTGTATAAAATTGCACGCTACGTACCGAAGAATTACACTTGAATCGAGTCGCAAGTTCGTACCTTGAAAGTCAAGCGACACTTTAAATTTCTTCTTTCGTTCAAAGCGCGTTGCAACAGAGAGGTTACGAAAAAAGTTACCCTTCGCTTTGCTCGAGCCTCCGGACCTTAAAAGTCACGCAATGCCACGAACAAATTTCACCGCCGCTTGAAGAATATTTTCCAAATATTTTCTGACGAGAAATATTTTCTGAATATTTTCTAAATAGTTACTAAATATTTTCTAAATATTTTCTAAACATTTTCTAAATATTTTCTAAATATTTCCTAAATATTTTCTAAATATTTTCTAAACATTTTCTAAATATTTTCGAAATATTTTCTAAATATACCCACAAACACCCTTTACTTTTCCGAAATCTCTATACTATACTGGTAGTATATCCAAACATATTATATTTTCCCTTTTCCAAGTATTCGAAAAAACACAGACCGCGCAATCTGTTCAGGAATAATTTTCGTCCGATCGAAAACGACGTTCCCCCAAAGTTCACGCGAAACGAGTTGGCCGTTCAAGGTCACCGAGGCTAGCCCCCACCACCACACCGTCCAACTCTCCCTTTCTTTCAATGAAGGAAGCAGATCTCGAAGGAGAACTAGCACAGTTCGACGTAATTGGACACGAGATAGCGTGGTTTGATTGTATCAGCTCGACTTCGGTTAAAGTCCGCACGAAACGAGTTGGCCGTTCAAGGTCATCGAGGCTACCCCCCACCACCACACCGTCCAACTATCCCTTTCTCTCGAGGAAGGAAGCAGATCTCGAAGGAAAACTAGCACAGTTCGACGTAATTGAACACGAGATAGCGAGGTTTGATTTTATCAACTCTACTTCGATCAAAGTCCGCGCGAAACGAGTTGGCCGTTCAAGGTCACCCAGGCTAGCCCCCCACCACCACACTGTCCAACTCTCCCTCTCTCTCGATGAAGGAAGCAGATCTCGAAGAACAACTAGCACAGTTCAACGTAATTGGATACGAGATAGCGAGGTTTGATTTTATCAACTCTACTTCGGTCAAAGTCCGCGCGAAACGAGTTGGCCGTTCAAGGTCACCCAGGCTACCCCCCACCATCAAACCGTCCAACTCTCCCTTTCTCTCGAGGAAGGAAGCAGATCTCGAAGGAGAACTAGCACAGTTCGTTGTAATTGGACACGAGATAGCGAGGTTTGATTTTATCAGCTCGACTTCGGTCACGCGTCGAGGTTAGGGAGCCAGTTTCGCGCCCGCGCCGCGATAAATTGCCCGTGTCGCGATTTTTAAACGGACGCTAATTTTTGCGGACAGGAATCGCGGAGCCAGAGCCGACCCCTCGACTGCGATCGTTATATAATGTTTCGCCTTAATTGCGAATTCGACCCCCGACGGTTCCGTACACCGGCTGGCCCGGCCTGCAACTCCCGCGCGATACACTTTTAATTGCGTCCGGATTTGCAATTCAAATTTCGTAGGCGCAGGCCGGCATCTGACTCCCGCATATATCCGAAATTCGAAATTCGCTCGAGTGTCGACCGAAGACGAAATATCTAGCGTCCTGTCGCAGGTTAGGCGTTCCTCGATCTACTAAGTCCGTACTTCAAGGGTGGTTTTTAAGCCTCGATGTTACGAAAGGAGGGTTGCGTTCGGGAATTTATTATAAAGTTGATTACTCGATCGATCGTTCTCAAATTTTCCACTTGTGAAAGAAGATTATGTGCTTAACGAGTTTTATGTGTTGGAATGATCAGTGCTTGGACGTCTTGAAACGAGGGATGGTTGACAAAGAAGAGTACTTGAAGGATTGTTTTCGAATTTGATGTATGTAATTTTAGGGATCAAGTGGAGAGTGAAGGAAGATTATATGTTTCTAAAATAATTTTCTTGCATTAAGATAAGTGCTTCGACATTCTAAAAAGAAGGGGTGTGTTTGGGAATTTATATTGAAAAAGACTACTTGGTCGATTAGTCTCAAATTTGTTACGTGTAGTTATCAGCTATTAATTGTAAAGTTTGAAAATTTTTAATTTATAAAATTTTAAAAATTTGTAATTTTTTTCAAGTTTAAAGAAAACCTACCGATGTTCACACGTTGATATTCTGAATAGTTTTTTTAGAGAATATTTGTTACACAGGTGCGAATGAAAAAGTTTCTCTCTGGATGGATGTGATTCGAGAATCGACACTAACCGTTGGCACAAAAATATAAAGCAAATTGGATTAAATATCGATTTAATCCGTGATACTGGAATAAATGGAAAATATTGAAAATTCTAAAAATTGTGAAAAAATATAAAAGAACTTGAATTAAATATCGGTTTGATCCGTGATACTGGAATAAATGAGAAATGTTGAAAATTCGAAAAATCGTGGAAAAGCGTAAAAGAAATTAATAACAATCACTTTTCTCAATAATCACGAGCTTTTACCGTAAAACTTTTATTCGCTGGAATTTGAAAATTCTTCGAACTTTAGTTCACGATTTTTACAGGTTATTCTTAAGATCATTAATTCGAAAAATCGTGGAAAAGCGTAAAAGAAATTAATAACAATCATTTTTGTTTATAATCACGAGCTTTTACCCTAAACCTTTAATTCGCGAGACTTTCAAAATCTTTCGACCTTTGGTTCACGATTTTTACATGTTATTCTTAAGATCATTAATTCGAAAAATTGTGGAAAAGCGTAAAAGAAATTAATAACAATCACTTTTGTCAATAATCACAAGCTTTTACCCTAAACCTTTAATTCGTGGGACTTTGCAAATCCTTCGAACTTTGGTTCGCGATTTTTACAGGTTATTCTTAAGATTATTAACGACAAGAAAATACTTGAAAAAAAAAGAAAAAAGAAAACAATCAATCGAGCCGCGCGAAACGCGAAAGCTCTCTTAAAATGGCATAGCAATCAAATAAATGCGATTATGTTGCGGTGGTATTGAATCGTTCGGAGACTAATTGCCGACTTTGCAATTTTGTAGTCGTAATTGGTTTCAACCGTCGGCACCGAGTAAGGTTAGGTCTTACTTTATATCTCCGTCCATGAATAATTGCCGTTTATCCGCATGTAGAGGGATTCTTTAATAATTGTTTTACGGCGCCATTAAAGTCTTCGGTTGTTTATTTTACGAGCAATCTAACGAAGAATTAAGATTCGAGTAATGAAATTTCGTACACGTATTTAAGACGTGCAAATAACCGACCACACGAAATTTACTTTCGCGAGTCATATTATATTTTTTCCTATCACGTGTCGTATTTTATGCAGTGACGTTATTACTAACAATCGAGAACAGTTTTCATACTCTTTAACGCACCTCGGGTATTTTTCATGGTTGTGGAAACGTCACGTGGAATATTCTACGGGGAAAAATAAGACGAGTCTGTTACGAATTACGTTAAAAATTGCTTTCTATTTGACGAATACATTTCTAGAGAAAATATTTATTCGTTACGAAAACGACGTTACTATTATTCCAGAGCTTATTTGAGATACATATCGTTCGAAACGAATCGATATTTCGAATTCCCGGCAACGTTACGGGAAATAAAGGAGCGAAATATTATTTCGGAGCGGTTGTTTTTCTTTCTTTTTTTTTTTTATCTTCGTTCCGTATGAAATTTGCTCGGCTCTGTTCCAAAGTACAAAGATTAAAATGATTTAAAACGGGGATCACGATTGTGGTCGGTTCTGTCCCCCACGAAATACCCAATTTATAGCTCGCAAAACGAAGAAATTTATGGATTGCAATTTATAGAGAGTGGGCAGACTTTTGCGACCCGAGTATGCACTCCGAGCGTATATAAATAATTAATGGTTCCAAAAATCGAGCATATCCTATTGGATATCGACGCCACTATCGCTGACCGTTTGCCACCAGTAGCGATGGGACGCGTTTCGATCTGCTTTGTCGAAACAAAGGGTTCTTGAAAGAAACTTGTGACGTTCTACGCACGAGATTGTTCTAAATTTTATAATATTTGTCACCGTTTCATCGTCGAGTCGATTTTCTTTCTTTCGATCAATTTTTATCGATTAAAATTCTTTTGAATCTCAAATCAAATCAAATCGAATTCTTCTTTCATCGATTCAAATTCTTTTGAATCTCAAATCAAATCGATTCAAATTCTTTTGAATCTCAAATCAAATCAAATCGAATTCTTCTTTCTTCGATTCAAATTCTTTTGAATCTCAAATCAAATCGATTCAAATTATTTTGAATCTCAAATCAAATCGATTCAAATTATTTTGAATCTCAAATCAAATCAAATCGAATTCTTCTTTCTTCGATTCAAATTCTTTTGAATCTCAAATCAAATCGATTCAAATTATTTTGAATCTCAAATCAAATCAAGTCGAAGTCTTCCTTCATCGACTCAAATTCTTTTGAATCTCAAATCAAATCGAATCGAATTCTTCTTTCATCGATTCAAATTCTTTTGAATCTCAAATCAAATCAAATCGAATTCTTCCTTCATCGATTCAAATTCTTTTGAATCTCAAATCAAATCAAATCGAATTCTTCCTTCATCGATTCAAATTCTTTTGAATCTTAAATCAAATTAAATCAAATCAAATTCTTCTTTCATCGATTCAAATTCCAGCTATAATTAAAGAGAACAATTAAAAATATCTAAACGCTTTGGACAAAGGTTGTTCAAAATCATTTAGGACTTGTTTACTTCCTTTTCACATTTTATGTAGAAGATCATCCCCAATTTGATAATTTTCCTTTCCTTCGTCCATCAGCCAATAGAGATGAAGGACTCGTCGAGAATTAAGAGACACTCTCGATATTAAAAACTCTCATAATCTTCTGAAAAACAATTAAAAACATTCAAACGACCCTCTGGACGAACACCGTACAAGAACATCCCCAAGTTAAAATTTTCTCCTCTGTACAATCACCAATTCCTTTCAAATATTAACTTTAATACAAAACAAACAACTGATTCGAAATCAAGAGACACTCAAGACTGAAATCTCGTGCATACAATTTCATTCTCGAAAACCCATTACTACTCCGTTATTACTAATTACTAAAAAATCTCTCCAATACTTCACAACTTACATCCCCTATTTCAGAACGTGCAAGCACCGATTATTCCCGCGCGATAAATATTGTTAAACACACGGTCTTCATTCTCAATTGGGAAATTTAAAAACGATCGAACACACCCCACCTTCCAGAACGTCGAAGCATTGATTATTCTAACACATGAAAATTATTTTCTCGCATCTCTTCGTTCAGTCTCCGCTCGGTACACCCACAAAAAATTGGAAAACAATCGTTCAAGCTGAAAATCTCGTGCATACAATTTCATTCTCGAAAACCCATTACCACTCCGTTATTACTAATTACTAAAAACTATCTCCGAATACTCGACGACTTATTTCGCTAACCGTCCATTTTCAACGATGAGAACCCATTACCACCCTATTGATACTAATTACCGAGAAATCTCCCCGATGGTTCACGATTTATATCGATAACCGTCACTTACAAAGAACACGCTCTCGACACAAAGCGGATCGTTCCCATTACCGGGCGCGATAAGAAAACTCGGTTTCCGATTGTAAAATCCCGGGCACGGGTGAGCCCGCGCTCGATCGAAGCTCAAAGGATCCACGGGAGCGCGGCGAGTGCAATAAATACCGCGTGGTGCGGGTGGCGTGCATCGCTGAGAAGAGAGAGAGAGATCAAGAGAGATCAAGTGAGAGATCAAGAGAGAGAGAGAGAGAGAGAGAGAGAGAGAGAGAGGCGGCCAGCGGTATTTTACGAGTGATTCCAGCAAATTTGAAGCAAGAAATTGTAGTTGCCCACGGGCGTATGTACAAGAGTAGAGGCACTCGGGGGGGTTAGAGTCGCGGGAGGGGAAGATTTAGAAGCAGGGTGGAGGTTTCATGGTGTCATGGCAACACCCGTCGCGATAGAGAACGCCTTTGGCCCCCTTTTGCACCGGCAGACGCACACTGTCGCGGAACGTGAACGTATCGCGGCGTCGGAGGAGCCCGTACGAGGTTAACGGCGGCTCCTTCAAAAGGAGAATCGGCCGCGCGATCGATGTCCCATTCCCCCCACCCCCCACCCCTTACACTGGCTTCCACCACGTCCCACCGAACCCTTCCACCTAGCCTCCCCACCCATGGGCAACGTCGTCCCTCGACGTCGCTCGGTACTCGTGCACGGTCATCTTATCAGAGGAACGGTAGCATCTGCCAGGGCATATTGGAAAAGCGATAAGGAGCGCGCGGAGAAATTATACCGGGCCATAGAATGCACGATTTCCTCTTAAAAGACACTCGCGACTTCGAGCCGACGGGAAGTTCGATTCGCGCGCTACGGACCACCCACTCCTGGGAATGGGAAGTTCTGAATGGGTTTCGTGATGAGTCGACTCGAAAATTCGGAGGGTTTTTTTTTTGGAATTTTTTTTCTTGTTTCTTTTTCTCTTTGCATGTTTGTATAGGGGACAGTCCGAACGAGATCGGTTGTTAAGAAATATCGGTAATTAGGAGATTCTGAAAGGGTTCCACGATGACTCGACTCGAAGATTTGGAGGGTTTTTTATTTTTTTGCACGTATGCAAAGGGGATAGTCTGAACGTGATCATTTGTTAGGAAATATTGGTAAATAGGAGATTCTGAAAGGGTTCTGCGATGACTTGACTCGAAAGTTCAAAGGGTTTTCTTTTTGGAATTTTTTTTCTTTCCTTTTTTGCACGTATGCAAAGGGGACAGTTCGAACGAGATCGGTTGTTAGGAAATATTGGTAAATAAGAAATTCTGAAAGGGTTCCACGATGATTCGACTCGAAGATTTGGAGGGTTTTGGAATTTTATTTCTTGTTTCTTTTTCTCTTTGCACGTATGCAAAGGGGATAGTCCAAACGAGATCGGTTGCTAGGAAATATCGGTAAATAGGAGATTCTGAAAGGGTTCTGCGATGACTCGACTCGAAAATTCGGAGGGTTTTTTTTGAATTTTTTTTCTTTCCTTTTTTGCACGTATGCAAAGGGGACAATCCGAATGAGATCGGTTGTTGAGAAATATCAGTAAATAAGAAATTCTGAAATGATTCCGCAATGACTCGACTCGAAAATTCGGAAAAAACGGTAAATCAGTGAATAGAAGATTCTTAAGGGATTGTGGGATCACTCGGTTCGAAAATTCGGAGGGTTTTCTTTGGAATTGCTTTTTGTGCACGTAGAAATAATCTGAACGAGATTATTTTTAGTGGAATATTGCGCAAGATTGTGGAAGTGGGGAACAAATTTTTTTGCATGCTCTGGGTAGCTCGGTTCGAAAACTCGGAGAGTTCTTTGGAATTTTTTTTTGGCACGCGCAGGAATAATCTGAACGAGATCGGTAATTAAGAAATATTGTTAATTAGAAATTCGTAGAGGATTCTGCAATAAATCTGGTTCGAAAATTTGGTGGATACTTTGAAATTGTTTTTTGCACTCGCGGGAATAATCTAAACGAGATCGGTAATCAGGAAATATCGATAAATAGGTATAATAATTCATAAAGGATTCTGTGGTAAGTCTATTCGAAAATTCGGAGGATTCTTTGAAATTGTTTTTTACACGCGCAGGAATAATCTGAACGAGATCGGTAATTAGTGAAATATTGTGTAAAGTAGTCGAATTGGGAAGAAATTATACCACTTTTTATAATTTCTTTCCATTGGAAAGGAATAATTGAATGAGATGAGAAATCAGTGGAGATTATATCTTGGGTAACATAGTGTGTACAACCTGAGACATAATATACGTGGAATTATGTAATTGTCCATCGGAGAATATTGATACTTTATTTTTCTATTCTTCAGAGTCTCTTGTTTCATTTTGCTAAGGATGTCTAGGATTCGCATAAAGTTGCAAGATTGGTGTACAAAAGCTGAGAGATATCTGTACGAGGATCAACCTCTAAGAACAATGGCCGAAAGTTTGACACCACTGCAAGAAAAGAATGTTACTCTAAATTACATTGATATAATATATATCAATATATCATATATATATATGATATCGATAGAAAATTATTCGTTTTATTATTTAGACAGTTTTACTTAATTTTAGCGAAGATATGTAAAATAATTTTGCGACCGTTTCCTTGAACGCCCTTTTCCTCGAAATATCCTCCTTTGGACCGGTTTGCCGCTCGAACAATTCCAGGCATCCTTTGAATTACTTTTTCAATCGTATCTCGTGCAATGTTCCTCCAACGTTCGTTTAGTAGCTTCCACGAGTATTCTTTCGACGTAATCGTCGAATATACGCTTCGGGAGGATTAAGCGCTTACACCGACATTTATAGCCAAAACAAAGAGTACTTACACGGACAGGGAACGGTGATAAACTAATCCGTATTCTACGTTTCTAGACGCGGATTAAAATAACAGAATCGTTAGCGCCACCTTCCGGTAATTATGCTACAAAGTTATAATAAGGAGTAAGACGATTTCAAAGTTTTAGTCGAAGTATACGTACGTAATTTAAAAATTTGTAACTTGAAAGCGACTGTTAAAATTTGGAAGAAAAATTCAAAATTTATAAAACTTCATAAAATTCAAAAATTTCAGAAAATAGTATATCATTGTCGTAAATTTAAGAAATTTCGTGAGTCGATATTGTTTCGAAATTTTCGTTCATTTTGGACAAAGTGATTCTTCCTTAAAGGGATCGAAGCAACTTTGATCCTTCCATGTAAACATTTTATAGAATTGTCAATTTTTCAAAATTCACATTATACATTTCTCAAAATAGTATATTATCATCTTCGTAAATTTAACGAATGTCGATATTATTTAGAACATTTCCTTTACCTCGAACAAAATAATTCCTCCCTAAATTAACTTTGATCCTTCCATGTAAACATTTTATAGAAATCTCAATTTTTCAAAATTCACATTATACATTTCCCAAAATAGTATATTATCATCTTCGTAAATTTAACAAATATCGATATTATTTAGAACATTTCCTTTACCTCGAACAAAATAATTCCTCCCTAAATCAACTTTGATCCTTCCATGTAAACATTTTATAGAAATCTCAATTTTTCAAAATTCACATTATACATTTCTCAAAATAGTACATTATCATCTTCGTAAATTTAACAAATGTCGATATTATTTAGAACATTTTCTTCATCTCGAACAAAATAATTCCTCCCTAAAGCAACTTTGATCCTTCCACGTAAACATTTCATAAAATCGTCAATTGTTCAAAATTCACATTATACATTTCCCAAAATAGTATACTATCATTTTCATAAATTTAACGAACGTCGACATTATTTAGAACACTCCCTTCACTTCGAACAAAATAATTCCTCCCTAAATTAACTTTGATCCTTCCATGTAAACATTTTATAGAAATCTCAATTTTTCAAAATTCACATTATACACTTCCCAAAATAGTTTATTATCATCTTCGTAAATTTAAGGAATGTCGACATTATTTAGAACACTCCCTTCACTTCGAACAAAATAATTCCTCCCTAAAGCAACTTTGATCCTTCCGTTTAAATATTTTATAAAATCGTCAATTTTTCAAAATTCACATTATACATTTCCCAAAATAGTACACTATTATCTTCGTAAATTTAACGAAAGTAGATATTATTTAAAATATTTCCTTCTCTTCGAACAAAATAATTGCTCCCTAAAGCAACTTTGATCCTTCCGTTTAAATATTTTATAAAATCGTCAATTTTTCAAAATTCACATTATACATTTCCCAAAATAGTACACTATCATCTTCGTAAATTTAACAAATATCGATATTACTTAAAACATTTCCTTCACTTTAAACAAAATAATTCCTCCCTAAATCAACTTTGATCCATCCCCTTAAACATTCTATATACCCCCCAAATTTTCAAAATTTACATTCACACGATCTCGGGCCTACTTCAAGCAAACGCAAAAAACTCAAATCGATTTTTTCAGCGGGTATTACCAGATTGCTTTCCTTAATAGAATTTCTGTGTTCCGCCGCGGGATCGTTTCTTCCTGGCGAGAGACTGTGTCCACAGAAATATTTACATGGGGCTTTTGTTCACCGGGGATCCTAACCCAGATATTCCTGTCCGTTGTTACCGGAACTGGATTCCTTCGGGGAGGAAAGACTGGAAAACTTTCGTGGCCGTTTTCGCGCGAAACTTTTTAGCACCGGGTAGAAAACGCGTCCGTGAGACCAAAAGCGCTAATGAAGTCTCCCGTTTTATCGTCGCGGACGTAAATTCATAATTTCACTCGCTGAGGAAAAATTCTTTCACGACGTGGCTTCGTCTCGAGGAAAGAGAATTCAATTTTTATAAATCGCGTTGGAAATTTCTATATTATTTAATTATATCGAGCGAGGCAACGAAATCGATTCGATTATTTCCAATACAATGTTTCGAAAACGAGTGTGCGATCTTTAAGAGCAAAGTATCGTTAAAAATTAATACGTTTAATAGTAACGCGAAAAGAAACTTAGTTTAAACGATGTACAGTTACTTTCCAATTATTTCCAACATTGTAAAAATATTTCGCTCGATACAACCAAATTATAATTCATAATTTCACTCGCTGGGGAAAAATTCTTTCGCGGCGTGGCTTCCTCTCGAGGAAAGAGAGTTCAATTTTTATAAATCGCGTTGGAAATTTCTATATTATTTAATTATATCGAGCGAAGCAACGAAATCGATTCGATTATTTCCAATACAATGTTTCGAAAACGATTGTACGATCTTTAAGGACAAGTATCGTTAAAAATTAATACGTTTAATAGTAACGCGAAAAGAAACTTAGTTTAAACGATGTACAGTTTCTTTCCAATTATTTCCAACATTGTAAAAATATTTCGCTCGATACAACCAGACGATAATCGAATTTTCTACCGTAAGATTTACCTAAAATATCAAAAATTATATTTCAGATTCCTGATTTGCCACCACCGAGCGGTTAACGCTTCGATAATAAAACAATCTCGATTAATTTTCCATATTCGAAATTTCCACCTTCCTTCGGAGAAATCCATCGTGCGAAAACGAAGCGCGGAAACTTTCTACATAGAAACATTCCGTATTCGAATTCGAAAAATAAACGAAAGAGACACCGAAGGAAACTTTCTCGAAATCGAGTCGACCCACGTCGAGTGTATTCATTTATTCCTCGTTGTTAGTTGTAAAACAGGAGCAACTAATTGGGGGATTTGGAAACTGAATAATTCCTTTAATAATTGGGGCCCCTGACATAGCATTTCCTCGAATAAATAATATAAGATTTTGATTAATTCCAGCTTCGCCAATTGGTCGTCCGATTGGAGAGGCTCGTCCACGTGGGCGTTTATCTCGCGACAGTTGGTTGTTCTGTATTCGAAAATATAAAGTCGAACGAAACTGTCCCGAATTTACGACCGATAGCGTATTTATTCGTAAGGAAGCCGTCTCTTCGAAGCATCGGGCGAAAAAGACGGAAAGAAAAAAAGAAAAAAGAAAAAGAAACAAAGAGAAAGAGGAGTTTTACGAGGCGACACGGGTCCAGTCTCGTTCTTCCAGTTGAAAAACGAGCACCGCGTATGAAATGTTATACGAGAGTGGCCATCGAGAATTTTACTAGCGTACCCGATTCCGCGCCATTACGCTCCCGGAGCTTAAAGCCACGATGGAAAAATCTCTTTCTGGCAAGGACTCGCAACATCCCTACCTATTCCGAAATGCAGCCTGGCACCGATCCAAGCGTCCTGCTCTTTCTCCTTTAGTCCGTTCCCCTTTGACGCCGCGTCTTCCGATGTCGTACATCCTGCCTTTCTGCACATTTCACGGTTACCCCGGTCCCCCTGTGCCCCGCCTACCACTTGAAAACTTTCCCGCAGCGAAGAGGCTCCACTGTTTTTTTAATGCGACTAACCGACGTCAAATACAAAAAAATCGTCACTCATTTGCCAGCCGGCACTCGTGTCGTCGTTCACGAACGCGCACGTATCGTACACGGGGAGAAATCACCGGGGCGGGACAAAGGACCGATTCTTTTCGATACAATAAGTCCGGAAGTGGAGAAAAATTTTTTTCTTTTTCTTTTTATTTTTCTTCTTCTTTTTTTTTATCATCCAACCGGCCCCATTGTCGGGTGAAATAACTTCCGAGGAGCGTCGAGCGCGTCCCGCCGGGAAAAGAGACTTTCGAGGGAATCGGACGAAGCGTTTCACCGGCGGGGAATTTTATTATACATTTTTCGAATTCTTAATCGATGGAATTATGGGAGAGGTTGGATTAAAGGGGTGTTTTTGTTTGTTTTTGGAAAAGAGGGACAATTAAAAGATTCTTCTGTCGGTCGAAAGTCCCGGGAAAGGATATTTACATTTTGTTTCAACGATCGAATCTTGGAATTGGTAAGAGGAATTGCTCGTCTTGGTGTAAATTTGAAAATTAAAAATTAACGTGAGTTCAGGTTGCAAAAGATTCTTGCGTTAGATATTTTAGACGTTTGAGACTAAACATTCTTACGCTGGATATTTTGGACGTTTAAGATTGCTTTCTCGGGAAATTCGATCTACTGTGATAACAATAATGTTTCTATATTTTTATTTTTCAGCTCGAGATCGTCTACCTGCACCGAGTCTTCCAAGAAATACAGCAACGTCCTCGGTGCTTTCTATTTCCATCAGGTGAACGGTAAGATTAGAAATTCCTCGAAGAGGTGAAAATACAACAAAAATAAACACTCGACGGATATTTTAAATTTAATTTATAAAATTCTACCCACTATAGTAACAAGGCTTTTGTGCTTTTATTTTCCATAATTTCACAAATGGAGAAGATTCTCTCGTTGATAGTCACGTATCGTTACTGTTGCGTATCGAGCAACAGAGCAACGTTTTCGATGCTTTCTATTTCTATTAGATGAATGATAACAAATTAGAAATTCCTCGAAGAGGTAAAAACACAACAAAAATAATTAAACACTCGACAGATATTTCAAATTTAATATTTAAATTTCTATCCACTATAGTAACAAGGCTTCTGTGCTTTTATTTTCCATAATTTCACAAGTGGAGAAGATCCTCCCCTCGATATTTCCTCTATATCAAGCAACAGAACAACGTCTTTGATGCTTTCTATTTCTATTAAATGAATGATAATAAATTAGAAATTTCTCGTATCGGTAAAAATAAAAAGAAATAAACACTCGACAGATATTTAAAATTCTACCCACTATAACAACGAGGCTCCCGTGTATTTATTTGCCATAATTTCACAAGTGGAGAAGATCCTCCCTTTGATATTCCTCTGTATCGAGCAATAGAACGTCTTTGATGTCTTCTATTTCTATTAGATGAATGATAACAAATTAGAAATTTCTCGTATCGGTAAAAATACAAAAAGAATAAACACTCTATACATATTCCAAATTTAATATTTAAATTTCTACCCACTACAGCAACAAGACTCCCGTGTTTTTATTTTCCATAATCCTCCCCTTGATATTCCCTCGTATCGAGCAACAGAACGTCTTCGATGCTTTCTATTCCTATCAGATAAATGATAACAAATTAAAAACTCCTCGAAGAGGTAAAAATACAAAAAAAATAAACACTCTACAGATATTTCAAATTTAATATTTAAATTTCTACCCACTACAGCAGCAAGACTCCCATGTTTTTATTTTCCATAATCCTCCCCTTGATATTCCCGCGTATCGAGCAACGTCTTCGATGCTTTCCATTACGATTCCACTTGCAACACTCCGACGTCGTCTCTCTATCCGCGAGAACTCACACCGTGTACTCCTCTACGTTGAAAAAATAATACCGTACACGTCTCGGTACAAAAGAACCATGAATTATGCTGTTCGTTCGAGGTGGCCGATTCGCGCCGCATCACGGCGCGCGATTGATACCGAAAGAAAGCCCCTCGACTTCCCTTATGAAAATTTACCGTTGTGTACGGCTGGATTTATCGGGGGTTGAATTTACAAGCTACCCGTACGCTCGGCCAGCCAGCCATTCCGAACGATAAATTTCTTGGACTGCGTCCAGCCACGTTTATCCGTGTTTGTCTTACGTTTAAACTTCGTCTCGGCCGGTCGACTCGAACGTCACCGACACCTAAACCTGGTACCAACCTTTTCGTTCGCGACGCGCGTTTAATTAACCGAGAATAAGTTTCGGAATTATGCTACGCTTTGATCGTCGCGACGCGGAGCGGATACGCTCGGTTTCGCGCTTAGGCGAAAGGTAAACCCCGACCCGAAGGTGTGCAAACGCCGCGGCTCCGCGATTCGAGATCCCTCGACCCTTTCCATGGTAGAATCTTCCGGATTCCAGACCGTGGAAGGGTTAAATGGGAAATAAAACAAACTCGTTAACGTTCCTCCACCTTTCGATACAAAGCGTAACACCTTCGCGGAGAAATTCCTCCTTCGTCTTCCGGAACGAAAATCGCGAATTTTCGGAGCGCTCCTTTTCTTCGAGGTGTAGCGATGCACGATTTCATGGGAGAATATTGTAGAATTTACGTGAGTTGAAGGGGTGAAAGGGAAATAAATCGAGGTAGTTAAAGTACCTTTATTTGCTGATAGAAAACGTAACAACTATACAAAGAAATAATTCTTGTGTCTTTTGGAACGAAAATTGCAAATTTTCGGAACGTTCCTTTCTTCAAGGTGTAGCGATGCACGATTTCATGGGAGAATATTCTAGATTTCACGTGAGTTGAAGGGGTGAAAGGAGAATAAATTGAGGTAGTTAAAGTTCCTTTATTTGCCGATAGAAAGCGTAACAATTCTACGGAGAAATTTCTTCTCTGTCTTTTGGAACGAAAATCACAAATTTTTGGAGCGCCTTTTTTTTCAAGGTGAAGCGATGCACGATTTCATGGGAGAATATTCTAGATTTTATATAGGTAGAAGGGGTGAAAGGGAAATAAATCGAGGTAGTTAAAGCTCCTTTATTTGTCAATGAAAAGTGTAACAACTACGTAGAGAAATTTCTTCTCTGTCTTCTGGAACGAATATTACAAATTTTTGGAGCGGCTATTTCTTCAGGGTGGAACGATGCACGATTTCATAGAGAAATATTCTAGAATTTATGTGAGTAGAAGGGGTGAAAGGGAAACAAATCGAGGTAGTTAAAGTTTCTTTATTTGTCAATGAAAAGTGTAACAACTACATGGAGAAATTCTTCCTCTGTCTTTTGGAACGAAAATTACAAATTTTTGGAGCGCTCCTTTCTTCACGGAGCAACGATATACGATTCCATGGGGTGGGAAGATTAAATAGGAAATGAAACAAACTCGTTAGCGTTCCTCCATCTTCCGATACAAAGCGCAACACCTCCGCGGAGAAATTCCTCCTCCATCCTTCTGAACGAAGATCTTAAATTTTCGGAGCTTCGCTTTTTTCACGGAGCAACGATACCCGATTCCATGGGAGAATCTTCTAGATTTTACGTAGGTAGAAGGGGTAGGTAGAAAGGAAAATAAATCGAGGTAGTTAAAGCTTCTTTATTTGCCAATAGAAAGCGTAACACCTCCACGGAGAAATTCCTTCTCTGTATTTTGGAACGAAAATCGCAAATTTTCGGAGCTTCTTCTTTTTCACGGAGTATCGATACACGTTTCCATGGAATAGGAGGGGGAAATTGGAAACGAAACAAGGTTGTTAGCACTCCTCCATCTACTGGTAGGGAATGCAACACCTTAAAAAAAAAATACTTCTTCTTCTCTTCCGAACGAAAATCACAAATTTTTGGAGTCTTGTTTTTCAAGGTGTAGCGATGCACCATTTCATGAGAAAATTTTCTAGATTTTACGTGGGTAGGAGGGGTAAGAGGGAAATAAACCGAGGTAGTTAAAGCTCCTCCATTTGCCAATAGAAAGTGCAACACCTTCATGGAGAAATTCCTCCTCCATCTTTCTGAACGAAATTCTCAAATTTGAAGAATCTCTCTTTTTTCACGAAGTAGTAATACTTACTTATCAATTCTAGATTTCACGAGACAGTAAGAGTAAATAACCAGTACAAAACCATCTACTGATACAAAATTTAACACCTTCGAGAAAAAATTCCCTTATGTCCCTTCTGAACGAAAATCTCAAATTTGAAAAGTTTCTCTTTTTCCACGAAGTAGCAATACTTACTTACCACTTACCACTTCTAGATTTCACGAGACAGTGAAAGTAAATGACCAGTACAAAATCACCTATCGATACAAAATTTAACACCTTCGAGAAAAAATTCCTTTCTGTCCCTTCTGAACGAAAATCTCAAATTTGAAACGTTTCTCTTTTTCCACGAAGTAGCAATACTTACTTACCACTTACCACTTCTAGATTTCACGAGACAGTGAAAGTAAATGACCAGTACAAAATCACCTATCGATACAAAATTTAACACCTTCGAGAAAAAATTCCTTTCTGTCCCTTCTGAACAAAAATCAGAAACTTGAAGTTTCTCTTTCTTCAGTAAGTAGCAATATTTACCACTTACCACTTCACGAGACAGTAAGAGTAAATGGCTAGTACAAAACCACCTACCTATACAAAATGTAACACCTTGGATAAGAAATTCCCTTCTGTCCCTTCTGAACGAAAATCTCAAATTTGAAGAGTTTCTCTTTTTTCACGAAGTAGCAATACTTACCACGGAAGAATCTTCTGGATTTCACGAGACAATGAAAGTAAATGATCAGTACAAAACCACCTAGCAATACAAAATGTAACACCTTGGAAAAGAAATTCCCTTCTGTCCCTTCTGAACGAAAATCTCAAATTTGAAAAGTTTCTTTTTTTCCAGGAAGTAGCAATACTTACCACGGAAGAATCTTCTGGATTTCACGAGACAGTGAGAGTAAATGCCCAGTACAAAACCACCTACCTATACAAAATGTAACACCTTGGACAAGAAATTCCCTTCTGTCCCTTCAGAACGAAAATCTCAAATTTTCCGAATGTCTATTCCTTCACGTTGCAGCGTCAGTATATTCGGGATTCCTGAACCCCTTCCACGGTAGAATCTTCCGTATTCTGGAGTGTGGAAGAGATAAACGAAAAGTAAAACAAGCGAGTCATCTCCACCTGCCAATACTGAACACCTCCAGAAAGAAAGACATCCTCTCTCTCTCTCTTTCCAGGAACAAAGATTGCAGAAATTTCCGAATCTCCGTTTCCTCGGTACCAATACTTCCACACCCAAGAACCTCCCTAATTCCACAGGTTAAATAAGAACCGTACCGAGCTAGCAAACCCCTATCCACCTACGTGGACTCGATACCCCGAAACAGAAATGCCCTCTCCAGGTTCCTCGAATAAGATTGGAAATTTTGAAAGTCTCGGTTTCGGTTGAGGGGCGCCACGATACACGATTCGGACCACTTTGACGATTAGGCGTCGGCAAACCGCGGCCATTTTCATCCCGGGAAGATAAACTCGGCTTTCCTAGACCTTCTTAGCCTTTGTTAGGTCGGTACGCGGAGGTGCGCGCGGGCCGAGGATGAGACAAGTCGCAAGGGCGTTCCAAGTGCGGGCAAAGAGCCCTGTGGATAGGAAGAACGGGGAGACGGAGGGGGATGGTTGTCGGCAGTCGCAGAGGGGGAGGTTCGAGGATGGTGAAAAACAGAGGCAGGTACCCCACGTGAAAAGAACGGAGACGACAAATGGAAAAGAAATTCCCATTACTTTGGGGGAGAGAGAGTCCGTCTAGTACCCTTCTTCTTCGTCTTCCTGGGCCGTTGCTCGTTGCTGCTGCGCGTGGTCGTCGTCGTCGTCGTGGTCGTCGTCGTCGTCGTCATCGTCACGGTCGTCGTCACGGTCGTCGTCGTCGTCGTGGTGGTCGTGGTGGTCGTGGTGGTCGTGGTGGTGGTCGTCTTCCTCTTCCACGGCCCTCGTGGGCAACGCGTTTCTTCCACTTCCTCCCACGGTCTGGCTAGGTCGGTCTCCGAGCAAGGGGGACACGATTCACGCATGTGCCGGGGTCACTCTATCGATTTCTCTGGTTCGCGTGGCAGTCACGAGGAGGCGTAACCAGAGTCGCGCTCTCGCTGCACCGGCACGCCACCCAAAACAGCCTCGCGTATCGTCGCAACCGGGTTGCCTTTTCAAGGTTAACCGACACGTATATATATATACCTACGCAACGCGAACACCGCCACCAGCCGAAAGTGCCGGATAGCCCCGTCTTGAGTGTCGTCGTCCCGTCGCTCTTCGTTTCGCGTCGCGTCGCGTCGCGTCGCCGCGGATTTTCTCGCTTCGACGTTCCACGTGTGTGTGCGCGCGCGCGCGTCTCCCGCGACAAAGATAGAGACACCAAACCGACCGAGAGAACGAAAATATATATATATATATATATAAATACATATACATAAAAATATATATATATATATATATATATACACACACGCGAAGAAAGACAATCGCACCGTCCGCGAAAAGAAAAAGAAAAAATCGTGGTCTACTGCGGACAACTGGTGAACGCTTTTGTTTTCTTTTTCTTTTTTTTTTATATTTTTGGAACCGATCGGGTGAAACTAGAGACAGAGAGATAGTGAGAGAGAGACAACTCCACGGAACCGGAACCCGCGAGAAAATCCCAGGCCCCCGCTGACATCCGTGTACATTTCTACGGGTGAGTAACGAGAGACCGGTCCTTCGAATTGTCATTTACTCGCGAGAAACGCACGTTGCGCGGTTGATACCTCCACGACGCGCGAGTGTCTTTTTTACACCGTTGGTTGAACATTCTTTTCAGAGTTTCTTCTTGTTCTTTTTTCTTTTTCTTTTCTTTTTTTCCACTGTTAAGAACACTCGCGAGTTTCAATTGCCCGTTGAGCGTCTCGCCGCGACGAACGAGGATCTTTTCCACGAGGCTCTTCGTCGTGGGACAGCCACTTTCCTCGAGCAGCCAGCTGTCGTTAGGATCGTAACGCGACCGGGATAAGTAGCCTCGAGGAGGTCTTCGACGATCGTCAAGTTACGCGAGCCACGATAACAATTAAACGAACACCAAAATTCACCTAAAGGAACAAATTCTTCCACTTTGGATGATTTTTACGCAATTTCGGGTCCGACGGGCATCGTAGACCTCTCCTACTATAATTTCGTGCAAACGGACAATCGATCTGGCTGGTGCCGGCCGATATCACGCGAACGTGAAACAAACCACCCCTCGTGCTCGGAATATTCTTGAGACGCGGCTGGTCAGAGGGGAGCCGCTTCCTTATTCACGATTTATGCCGTGGAAAATGAAAACCAGGAAATCTTTACCGTGGACTAGGTTTCGTGGTTAACCGCGAGCCTCGCTACCCAGTGAAATACCCGGGTTGATTTCTGTATCGCGTGAATTTTTCTTTATTTTATTTATTCTTTTTTTTTTTTGCCCCTCTCAACCGTCTGTTTGCTCCCGCTGGAGAAATTAGTTTTTATTTACGCGCCAGCGAATCGATTAAGGCTCGAAACGCGGGGCTGTTCAGGTTGGTACGTATTATTGTTTGCACGGGGTGTAGTGTAGGTGTCTGAAATTGAGAAGAGCAAAATTTTTTATTCGATAATTCGTTCTGTATTTGGATAATTGACGAACGAACGAGCTATTTTTAAACGGAGTTTCAAAGGGAGGGTTAAATTAAATGCTTCGGTACTGGTTGGAGGATTCAATGATTATGCGAGAATGAATTTTTTCTGGGATCGTTTTCATCGTGTTTTCGATCGGTGACTATTGTGCTGGCAGAGAATCGATGGTCGAGAACGTTTCTCGTTCCGATGGACGACGAATAGCTCCGTGGTTGTTCGAGTAGAATAGGATCGCCTAAAATGGTTCACCCATGAACGAAATCGTGGATTCTCGTGACACCAATTGTATTGTACAGGGTGTTGATTTTAATCTACCGGTAGGAATTACGAGTGAATCACTGGTACGTGAAAAATTAACCGAACTTGAATTTTATTCGAGTAAGAGATAATTGACTTTGATCAATTTTTCTGTAACGTAGAAGTCGTACGAAGTGATACACGTTTCGTTAAACGGATTTGTGTCATTTTTTTATTTCGATTTGTTTGCTACGAGAAGATACTGGTTCAGAAGATATTTCAATTTCAATGTGGTATTGGAATATTGTCAATGGACATATCTTTTACGAGATAAAAAACGAATTTGTGTAATATTTTCATTTCGATTTGTTTCCTACGAAATGATACTGGTTTAGAAGACATTTCAATTTCAATGTGGTATTGGAATATTGTCAATGGACATATCTTTTACGAGATAAAAAACAATCGGAGATAGTTACTCGTGTATCGTTTCGATACTGCGTTATTTTATCGAAGAATTCGCGATGTAGAATGATGAAAATGATGGATTTATTGGTGAATAATATTTCGATTTAAATAAGTTAGATTTTCGTAGGATACAACGAGCGATGCATTAAAAATGGTGCGAGTTAAGCATAGGTATATCACCTTCGCACGACCTCTACGCGTGCACGTACAAGAATACTAATCACGGTAGATAATGTCCCTCTTGAGAACGTTATAATTGCACGCGTTCAAGTTCGAACTTCCGAGTGTTCGTTACAGGTGCTGCTCGGAAGATTTAAAGCACCGGTCGTGTTCTACCTTCTTGGATCTAAAATGCCGCCATTTTGTGTACAAAATATTCTACTTACCCGAGCAATGTTCGATCTTAAACGAAAAATTCTTTTTCTAATCGTTTCTACGAAATATTGAATATCGATTGTACAAATTTCTTTCCTCTCGTAATATACTCTTTTAATTATTATTAAAAGAATGTTAATATTTTTCAATTCGAAATCGAATAGATTTAAGAACAAAAATGCACACTATTTTATAGTTCTTCTGTTAAATTAAACATAGGGAGGGTCTATTTTTTATTTCAAGTTTCAAGTGTTCCAAGTTTTATTTACAATTGTATCGACGATAATAGTAATTTTCATTGACTTTGTTGAGACAAACACCAACAATTATTTTGCACAGTTTTTCCATTTCTGTTACTCTTCTAAACAAAAATATCCTCTCTTTTGAGCAAACTCCCCTTTTGTGAGAACGTCTGGTTTACACGCAAACGTTCAAAATTATTCCAAAATTCATTCACCTAAAATTAGAATTAATTCACCTAATCGTACACCTGATACAAAATTTCAATTTTTGTTACTTTTTAAAAAAAATCGTCTCTTCTAAGCACACTCCATTTTCGGTGAGAAACGCAAGAACGTCTGGTTTACACGCAAATGTTCAAAATTACTCCAAAAACACCTAGGATTTAATTCACCTAATTGTACACCCGATACAAAATTTCCATTTTTGTTACTTTCCTAAACAAATCATCTCTTCTAAGCACACTCCATTTTCGGTGAGAAACGCAAGAACGTCTGGTTTACACGCAAATGTTCAAAATTACTCCAAAAACACCTAGGATTAAATTCACCTAATCGTACACCCGATACAAAATTTCCATTTTTGTTACTTTCCTAAAACAAACCCATACGCTCAAAATTACTCCAAAGAACGCCTAGAATTATTTGCTTGTTCGGAAAGTAATTTCGTTTTTTTCGGTGAAAATGGAACACGATTTTATTTAGAGTGTACAAACATTTTATTAAATTATATATTCTCCATTTTGGAAAACGAAACGACATTCCGAACGATAATTCACCTAACCATCAAATTTCCCTTCAATTTAAAAATCATCGCCACCACGACGTCTACGAACCCCTAGAAAAAACGACAAAATCCACCGGAACATTATCCATCGATAATCGGTGGAAAGTGTCGTTTAGAGTATATAAATTAAATTATATATTCTCCATTTTGGAAAACCAAATTACTTTCCGAACGATAATACACCTAACCATAAAATTTCCCTCCAATTTAAAAATAATCGCCACCACGACGTCTGCGAACTCGCTGGAGAAACAACGAAAATCCATCGTTATCCATCGACAATCCGTGGAAAGTGTCGTTTAAAGTGTACAAACATTTTATTAAATCATATATTCTTCATTTTGGAAAACGACTTTCCGAACGATAATTCACCTAACCATAAAATTGCCTCTACGAACCCCTGAAAAAACACGAAAATCCACCGGAACGTTATCCATCGATAATCGGTGGAAAGTGTCGTTTAGAGTGTATCAATTAAATGATATACTCTACATTTTGGAAAACGAAACGACTTTCCGAACGATAATTCACCTAACCATAAAATTGCCTCTACGAACCCCTGAAAAAACACGAAAATCCACCGGAACGTTATCCATCGATAATCGGTGGAAAGTATCGGTGGATATCGTCCATCTTTGACATCGTGGACGATAGGAATCTGTATCCCGTGATGTAGTCCGACACGGTGACGCTTTATTCGCCGCCGCGCAGAGAATCACTGAATTCCTCGGTAGTGGCGCGATCGCGGGCTGAAACACACAATACGACTTATCGCAGACGCGCAACGTTTGCCTACATAAATCCGGTTACTCGTGAGCCACTCGGAATAGAGGCGTAAGCCGGAGAACAGAGCACTGGAGCGAGCGAGAGACGGACAGAACGAGAGACGGACAGAGCGAGAACGAGTGGTTCACGGAAAGGGGTGGGAGGGGTGGTGGTTGCGGAGAGGCGAAGGCGCGCGAGTGGGGAGGGGGTAGGGCCCTCGACAATACGGCTGCCGCGCGTTTTCACAGAATTTTTCTCCCCCTTTCGGGCGCGATAAGCGCCCGTTATCTTTTGTCGCGCACGATAATCCGAAGAACCGTCGTTTCAGTTCTTTGGCCGGGTCGACTGGCAGAGCCAACGCCGATGGAACTAAACGCCCGTGGCTATGTAACCGGGAGCATAACGTCGGCCGAGTAATTCTCGAGCTTGTTACAGGAGGAACGGGGCATACGGAGCGAGAAAGAGGATGGTTCGGTCGTTTTCCCTTCTCTCTTTTATTACACCCTTTTTCTCGCGTTCACCGGTCTCTCCGGGGTTTCTATTTTTTTTTTCTTCTTCTCCTTTTCTCCTCTCCTCTCTCTGTGTGTTTTAATTTTTCTTTCTTTCTCTCTTCTTATTTACGCCCCCTCGGTTTCGATCTCTGTCCGCGTCTATCGTTCCCCCAGTTACACCTCCGGTGGTTCCGCGGCGAGCGTTAGGTAATTCGAAAGCAATTTGAATTGACGTGCGCCAGGTAGAGGAAAGTAATTACGGGGTGGTGAGGCAACGCGAGACGCAACCTCGCACGGAGCTCGCAGAATCGCGGCTGGTGACGCACCTCTGCCTACCTGGGGGTGTACCTCGCCGTGTAACCGACGAACGGGGTATTTCGCACACGCGGGAGTATCCTCGTCTACAGCTTCAGACACACACAAACACACACGCACACGCGTATCTACGGCTACCCCCTCTCGTCAGCGCGTGTATCGCCGCTCGTGGTTAGATTGATTAAAATTTACTATGCAAATTAGATTGCGCTCGTGGAGCGACAGGCGTGGGCGGAAGACACGGTGGGGAGGTGGGACGGCCCCCACTGAAAAGATGAATCGTTATCATTAGCATTTTCAGCATTGACGGGGCCGTGTCGACGTTATCGGGAACGACGAGACCCGTTGGATCACCGCCGCGCGAAACGAGGTTTCATCGGGGGCTAGTCGATACCGTCGTCTATCCTATCTGCGTCGCGCAGCCTTATGATTCTCGCGTCCCTGATCCGCGTTAGTCGAGTTTCATGGAAAAACGGCGATCGACTCTTTTTCCGGGTTCTTTTTCTTTTTTTTTGTTTCGGAAAATCATTCAATTCGCGCATCGTTTTACCCGGGTACTGTGTGAAGAACATTCGTATAAGAGGAAAGTAAGGAAGCGGAGTGCTGGTTGTAGGTATTTGTGTTAATAGTACTTACTGAGAGTCGTGAGTATTTAATAGTGTTTATTCGAAGTCATAAGTATTTGACAGCACTTATTGGGAGTCATAAGTATTTCATAGTATTCACTGGAAGTCATAAGTATTTAATAGTATTCATTGGAAATCATAAGTATTTAATAGCACTTATTGGAAGTCACGAGTATTTAATAGCACTTACTAGAAGTAATAAGTATGTACTAGTACTCATTGGAAGTCATAAGTATTTTCTAGTACTCATTGGAAGTCATAAGTATTTAATAGTACTCATTGGAAGTCATAAGTATTTAATAGTACTCATTGGAAGTCATAAGTATTTAATAGCACTTAGTGGAAGTCATAAGTATTTAACAGTGCTCATTGGAAGTCATAACTATTTGACAGCATTTACTGGAAGTGACAAGTATTTAATAGTACTCATTGAAAGTCATAAGTATTTGACAGCACTTACTGGAAGTCATAAGTATTTAATAGTGCTCATTGGAAGTCATAAGTATTTGACAGCACTTACTGGAAGTCATAAGTATTTAATAGTGCTCATTGGAAGTCATAAGTATTTGACACCATTTACTTGAAGTCACAAGTATTTAATAGTACTCATTGGAAGTCATAAGTATTCAACAGCACTTACTCGAAGGCATAAGTATTTAACAGCACTTATTGGAAGTCATAAGTATTCAACAGCACTTACTGGAAGTCACAAGTACTAAATAGTACTCATTGGAAGTCACAAGAACGAATAGCACTTACTGAAAATCATAAATACTTCCATTACTCCTCACCGCCCCAGCTCCTTTTAAAACACACAAACACACATCGCTCAATTATACCACTAACCTAGCTCTCCGTATAAATAAAGAAAAACACAACAAAATAACAAAACCTTCGAAACATACGTGCGAGCAAAATGAAGCAGTTCGTTCGAATTAATCCTCTCTCGTTTTCCAACCAAAAAATCGTCCAAACGCAACAGAATCTATCGTTCGCCACCGCGTATTAAATTCTCCTGCGTCGGACCCTCAGTACCTCCATTAAATAAATATTTCCATACGAGAAGAGTTCCGCTGTCCCCGACGCAACCAGCTCGACGGCGTTTCTTCTTTTTTTTTTTCTTCATCTTCCACCATCGAAGAAATTCGTCTTTCCGCTAGATCGGTCGGAAGCGGTGCGATTCGCGGCGTATTCGAGGGTGAGTTTCACCCCCGAGGCATGTACACGCGCGGTAGGCGAATTGATCGCGTTGGGGTAGAATCATCCATCACCAAGTGACAGACCCGAGCCAACCCCCCCGTGAAAAGGTGCACCCCTCCCCGTACCGACAAGAGGAATGGACAGAGGTGGTGCAGAAGGGTCGGAAGGAAAGGGAGGCGGCGCGAGAGGGTACACCGTGGCGCCCTCCAACGACGGGCGACGAACCAAACAACCCCCTCAACAATGCCCAACAGATCCCACGGGACGGCGCGCTCTGTTTTCTCTTTTTCTTCGTCCCTCCCTCTCGCCGCGTCGCGTTCCGTCTCGGCTTACTCTTGTTGCCGTTGTCGATTTCCCTCCACCGCGACGCGCGAGAACGCGGCCTCGGTTACTTCTTCGAAGATCGCGCCTCGCGACCGGCCCGAACCGCCTTCAGTAGCTCGTTACGCGAACGAATCGTTCGAGGGGATGGAAAACAGCGATGAAACCATTTTTTGATCATTTTTTCGCAACGCGACACATCGATTTTTTGACTTTTCTTTTAGGACGGGATACTTCGAATTTTCGCCAATTTTTTCATAACGCGACACATCGATTTTTCGCAAATTTTTCTATAATACGACGCATCGATTTTTCGCAAATTTTTCTATAAAGCAACACCGACTTTTCGCAAATTTTTCTATAATACGACACATCGATTTTTCGCAAATTTTTCTATAAAGCAACACCGACTTTTCGCAAATTTTTCTATAAAGTAACGCATTAACTTTTCACCAATTTTTTCAGAACGCGACACATCGATTTTTTCGCCTTCTCTTTCATAATGCAACACATCGATTTTTTCACCTTTTCTGTCATAACGCGACACATCGATTTTTGGCAAATTTTTCTATAAAGCAATATATCGATTTTTCGCAAATTTTTCTATAAAGCAACGCATCGACTTTTCTCCAATTTTTTCACAAAGCCAAACATCGATTTTTTGCAAATTTTTCTATAAAACAACACATCGACTTTTCGCCAATTTTTCCATAACACGACACATCGATTTTTCGCCAATTTTTTCATAACGCGACATATCGATTTTTTGTCTTTTCTTCCATAACGTGACACATTGATTTTTCGTCAATTTTTCCTTAACGCGACACATCAATTTTTCGTAATCTTTCGTATAGATTCGTATAGAACATTTCGAGATTATATTGGGTTGTTCGGAAAGTCATTTCGTTTTTCAAAATGGAGAATATATAATTTAATGTTGTAAAGTTCAGATTATAATACATAGTTTATTATAATATGCAGAGATCTCTCGTATCCATTAGTATAGTTTTTGTACATGTGAGAATACAAAGTCCGAAAAAACAAGTATACAGTGATATGTATAATCTCGACTTGGAACTTAGGGCTCGAAAAGAATGGAAGAGTAGTGTATTTTTTGCTTTTAGAATTTTTGTAGTTTTGTTTAAATGTTTTGGAGTATGTAGAGTGTGTCTACGTGAAGTAAAACCACGACGAAAGAAAAACCAAAAAGAAAACCTTCCGCGCCAATATGTAAACAGTCCTTAAAACTGACATCGACATCTGACACTCTTAGGATCATTGTTGCATTCATTCCAACATTTAATAAAATGTTTATACACTCTAAAAAAATCGTGTTCCATTTTCACCAAAAAAAAAAAAAAAAAAAAACGAAGGGACTTTCCGAACAACCCAATAAATTGTTTGTTTTTTTTTGGTGGAATTAATCACATTTTCCACAATGCAATAAATGTTAACTTTCATGGACTTCCTCGTCTATGGGGTAGAGTTTAGAATTTTGTTATGTTGATCTGGAGCAAGAAATATATTTTTCTGTAATGGAACTATGCAATCTTATCTGAAAAAAATATAAAGTTTTAACACACGGTTCTGGGATTTCTTTCGAATTTTCGAAAATTATTTTTAAATTATGGTTTTACAATAGTCTCCCCCATACGATGAGAATAGCGTCGTTTGGAAATTAATTTCTCAAAAGTTTCAAGACCTCTTTCAATCGAATCAATGTTTCTTGATTCGTGAGAGTAGACTTTGTACCGATAATTATATATTTTTTTATTTACAAATGTGCAAAAATAATTATGTTACCGTGGGGCAACATAATCACTCGCCTCACGATTATCCGAAATCGTGTACGGAAAATATTTCTTTGGTTAATTGTTCTCAAATCGTGATACTTTCGAAAACGATCAAAAGTCAAAAATCGATTATTTTCAGACTTCTGACTATAATACAACACCTTAAATTGCTATTCTCGTTCAACGAGAGACGTTGAAGCAAAATAAGGAGAGACGCGCCCGTTTGAGATAATTAAACTAGCTCCCTCTGGAACAAATTATTGTTCAACGAAGCGTCCGATAATTCAACTCCGACTGGTTACACAAACTGGCCATAGAGCGAGATCTTGCTTCGTTAAATTAAAGATGAATTTTTATACTCCTCGCGGTGAGAAATCGACTCTTGGCGAATGGAAATGATTCCTGACTCGTTCCACTCGCATTTAAATGCCCATGGCGATCCTGGTACTCGGATTGCCATGTAGAAAATCGAAATTGTCCACAGAGTTAAAAAAAAATCATGGTAAATTGAACAATAAATATTTCACGTTGCATTTTTATCATAGTTTTCACATTCTTACACAGACCACTGTACACATTGCGAGTCGTTATCGTTTTAAAGTTTTGCTGGAGTCGAATGATTCGAACGAGTTAAGGAAATATTTATTTTATTAGTTCTAGTCTTTGAGACCAAAGTATTACAGCCTGATAATTTGTGGAGATTTAAATTTTAATTTACTGGCGAAATTGTCCAGTTTGAATATTTTGAAATTTTAATGCGTAAGAAGCTCGATCCAAGAAATATATATAAATTGAAAAATTGCGCGACCATAACGAACCGAATTATGAAATGCTCTTGGGACATCCTTCGGGGAGTTTCGTTGGCACTTGATTCGTCGAGCGGAAAGTATTTACGTCGTTCCCAATCGTTCCCCCCTCCCGAGTGACACGGAAAATGCAATTCTCGAACGATCGTCGTGTAGCGTATGTTGCCCCATAGTTCGTGACTGTAATCGTAGGAAACAGTTGGATCGCTAGACATGGGGTCGAGAGTCGAATCTTTTGTTTCACGGATGACTGTTCTATCAATGTGTCATCCGAGTGTAATATACCGAACGAGTAACTTCTCTTTGTTTAAAACGTAAGAGCTCAGTTTGTACTTTCCCTTTGCGTCACCCCCTAACTCGCCGTACTTTCACCGAAACAACCCTCCATTGGATCTCCCCTTCTTGCGAAATCTTTTAAAATCCGATGCACTCCACGGTCCAGGGATCTTTAATATTTCTGCCAAGGAAATATCGTTGCTGATTATGAATTCCCTACTTCCGCGCACATTGTGCGCCGACACAATGAACATTTTTAACGAGGTCTATTTAAGCGCTTCTCACGTTTAATATCGAGTGTCTCGAGACCGAAGTCTCGCGGGAGAAAAATATTCCACGGGGCAGTTTCGATCCGTTTTCTCGAAACGATCTTCGTTCGAATGTCTTGGCGCTTCTAAAATGCAATATCGTTCGAATAGTCTGCCAATAATTCATCATTCGGATACTGTGAGAATACTGTGAGAATATTTGACTGTTCGAGTACTCAAATATAGGAATACTTGAATGTTCGAGTACTTCGTTATTCGAACACTCAAATATTCAAATATTAGTTTGCCTAGTAGTGTACTACTAATTAGTGTACTACTAATCGCCTTTTCGAACACTCTAACATTCGAATACTTGACCCTTTGAATGCTTCAATGTTACAATATTTGAATATTCGAACACTCAAATATTCAAATACTAGCCTTTTAGAGCACTCTAATATTTGAATACACCACTATTCAACCTCTCTAATATTCGAGTACTCGACTATTCGAATACTTTACTATTCAACCACTCTAATATTCAAGTACTGGACTATACGAATACTTTACTAATCGACCACTCTAATATTTAAGTACTCGACTATTCGAATACTTTACTATTCCACCACTCTAATATTCGAGTACTCGACTATTCGAATACTTCACCATTCGACCATTCTAATATTCGAATACTCGACTATTCGAATACTTCACCATTCGACTACTCTAATATTCGAGTACTCGACTATACGAATAGTTTACTATTCGACCACTCTAATATTTAAGTATTCGACTATTCGAATACTTTACTATTCGACCACTCTAATATTCAGGTATTGGACTATTCGAATACTTCACCATTCGACCATTCTAATATTCAAGTACTGAACTATTCAAACACTTCACCATTCGACCACTCTAATATTCGACTACTCGACTATTCAAACACTTCATTATTCGACCACTCTAATATCCGACTACTCGACTATTCAAACACTTCATTATTCGACCCTCTCTGATACTCGACTACTCTCTTATCCGACCACTGTCTCATTCTCACACTCATCGAATAAAAATACCCAATCAACGATACACGAATCATCGAAAGCAATGCACGGCACCGGAATACCTGCGAAAATATTGGAATAATCCCTGCCCAATTTCTCCGTGTCTCGTATACCCCGACTCGTCTGAATGGATACACCGAGCATCCGGCAGTATCTCGGTTCCGCTCAAATTGCCTTCGAGGAATCTATGTAATTCGTAACGACTCTACCCCGGTTCGGAGAAAATGCAGAATTCGTGCGCCTCGTCGTCGTCGTCGTCGTCGACGACGTTCTCCTCGTCGTTCGTCGATCATTGGCTAATGAAAACGAGAAGCTCGTAAAGCCGAACCGCTCGGGTCGTGTCTCGGTGCGCAGTTACTCTATCGCCGTCTGATGGTGCATTACCAGTCCCGGGGTAGGTGTACCGCACCATCCCCTCTTTTCAAGGAGGGGCGGCTCCTCGTTTCCCGGCATTGATGTGCTTCCTCGGCAGGGCGACGGCAATTTTCTTGATCACGCGACACAAAGGGCGGAAATCAATAACACGAAGCGGGAGGAAACACGGCCTAAATTGGAATACGACCTAGGCTACGTCCACGGTACGTCTACCAACGATCTTATTCGTTCGGGCGTCACCTTGGGGCCGATTCAACGTTACCGGTACGAGCCACCGATTCGCTGGACGCCCGTGTCGATCGTTCGACGATCGATCGATCGTCCTGGTTGTTCTCCATTCAATCGCCATACAGCGTGTGTGTACCCTCGTGTCCCCGAGATTGCTTCCAGGAGTCGTGGAAACGATACTCACGGAACTGGAGCAACCGTGGGCACACAAAGAGAGGGGGAAAGGTATACTCCGAAGAAATGGAAAGTTATCTGGAGCGTGTGGCGTTCGAAAGAGACGAGCAAGAACTCCCCCTTCCAATACGGTCGGTACCATTGGGAGAGGGAACACGCGATATTCCACGGCACAGAGGAAAGGGAAGTGGTACTCGAGGCAATACTTTGAACGGATACGGGTACCATCTCGCCGGTGGTGTATTATTGGAAATGGAAAGAAGGCGCGTTTCGTATACGTCGAGCGTCGCGGGTGGAATGGGAGTTAGGGAACAGAACGGTAAGAAATTTTTACGATTTTCGCCGCCGGAATGGCAATTCAGCCGGTTGAACGCAGTCGGCGACGAAAAACGAATAACAGAACCGAGACAGCTAACAGAAGTTGAACCCGGAGTACAATGTTCCCGGGGTCCCATTGTACGAGGTGCAAGAGCCGATAACAGGACACAAAAGGAAACGTGGCCTAGATCAGAATGCACTTGGAGCGGCGTGTACACACGATCTACCTTATTCATCCCTGGGCAAACTCTCCGGAGGCTGGAACGAGAGTTTGATACGCCAGGCGAGGGAGCATTATGATCTCGTAATGGACCAATATTTGGATACGTACGGTGGAACGTTACCACGATTCACGCTCGCCTCCCTCGACGACCGAAGCGTTCCCGCTTGCCAAATCGTAATTCGTCGATCGATGCGCGACGCCCTTATCGAACTTGTTTCGAGATAACAGCACCGCCGACGAACGGAACGCTCCAATCGCTGGATGGAATTTTTCTCGACCGGAGGGTACACGGTTCGCGGACTTGGAATCCGAGCTGGACAATTGGCTAACCGTCTTCAGAATGAGAGTAGGTATACTACTGAGACAAGAATGGGAGAAGGTATACTACTGAGAATAAATGAGAGTAGGAATACTACTGAGACAAAAATGGGAGTAGATATATTACTGAGAATAATTGGGAGTAGGTATACTACTGAAACAAAAATGGGAGTAGGTATATTACTGAGACAAAATGGGAGTAGGTATATTACTGAGACAAAAATGGGAGTAGGTATACTACTGAGAATAAATGAGAGTAGGTATACTACTGAGATAAATATGGGAATAGGTATATTACTGAGACAAAATTGGAGTAGGTATACTACTAAGAATAAATGGGAGAAGGTATACTACTGAGACCAAAATTGGGGTAGGTATACTACTGAGACCAAAATTGGGGTAGGTATACTACTGAGAATAAATGGGAATGGGTATACTACTGAGACAAAAATGGGAGTAGGTAAAGTACTGAGACAAAAATGAGTGTAGGTATACTACTGAGACAAAAATGGGAGTAGATATACTACTGAGACAAAAATGGGAGTAGATATACTACTGAGACAAAAATGGGAGTAGGTATACTACTGAGACAAAAATGGGAGTAGGTATACTACTGAGACAAAAATGGGAGTAGGTATACCACTGAGACAAAAATGGGAGTAGATATACTACTGAGACAAAAATGGGAGTAGATATACTACTGAGACAAAAATGGGAGTAGATATACTACTGAGACAAAAATGGGAGTAGGTATACTACTGAGACAAAAATGGGAGTAGGTATACTACTGAGACAAAAATGGGAGTAGGTATACCACTGAGACAAAAATGAAGTAGGTATATTACTAAGACAAAAATGGGAGAAACTATCTAGATAATAAAATTTACTTTTAATAAAGAGAGAATTTAATAAAGGTACTTCTTCATGTAAAGATTATAATGTGATACTGTGTTTCACGTTCCACAAATGGGCTAACGATCTTCAAAGTGGAGGTATGTTTCTACCGAGGTAGAAATGGGAAAATCTGGTACTTTTTCCATAAATATTATAAAGTGAGACTGTTTCACGTTCCACAAATGGCCTAACGATCCCCAAAAGTGGGGGCATATACACTACCAGAGCAGAAATGGGGCAATAAAATTTACTTTGAATCTGGTATTTTTTCACTAAATATTGTAAAACGAATTTACGTTTCACGTTCAAAAAACAGTTCGACGATCTTCGTAGAAGATTCAAAAAATAGCATCGATTAATTAACAACGTCTGCTCGGCTCTACGATCGATCGTAAATCGTCGTAGAATCTCCACTCTCTCGCAGCTCTCCTTCGAGAGAAACATTGGTGTTCCGTTTCACCACACTTTCCCCTATATTGAATAAAAACTAACGTTGCACGTTACTCGAATTCGCACCTGAGCAATTACACCATTGAATCGAGCTCCGTGACGAATCTACCGTCTCTTAATGGGTTAAAGCGAGCATGTCTTACGCGGCAAGTAGGTCGACCGTTCGAAGAATGGATCGGAATTTCCACGTCGCGAGGCGCGGGAACAGTCTGATCTTTCAACTTGGACCAGGGCTCTTAGAACGTAGCCAGCTGGTGCACAATGCACAAGTAGAGCAAACACGGGCCCCGGGTCGACGTTCTCGTCTTATAACGTAGAAATATTGCGCTCGCGTGGTTTTAGAGCGTGTTCATCAAGCACGGGAGATCAACCGCGTGGGAACAATGTAATTCGAGTTACAACGAGAAACGAGAAGATCCAGGAGGCGAGATAATGTTTGCGATCGAGTGAAAACCCGTGGCAATGGGAGTGAGTAGGCACGAGATTGTCGGATACAAGATCGATGACTTCGGCCGGGTCGTCGTTGAAACGTGGACACGTTACGAAGGCGAAAGATTTGTTTAGGCTTCCGTGTCCCCCTCCAGACGTTTACTTTGGAACGAGCCCCACGAGGGAAGAATAGATCGGTTTATCCTTATCTCTCCCCGTGAACGCGACTATTCTTGGACGCGCAGATAAAAACCGTGCGCGAAACGCGAGTAAGTGCGCCGTATATAAAAACCTATGGGTATAAACGCTCGGGACACTACGCGGAGATCGTAACTTGCCAGTACGAACTGGACAATAGTGGGAGAAAAGGGGACCGGGCCCTTGCTCCACCCAATCCCCACCAAGCGTCCAAGTGTTTCGGTGGTGAGTGTTCGCGTTGCATAGGAGTAGAATCTCCGTATTCTGCTACGTATTCTACTAAGGAGTAGAATGGAAGTAGAATTCTGGTAAGGACCAGAAAACAGGAAACAAGAGTCGTTCGGGGTCTATCGTTGGGATTGATTTCTTTCCTCGAGAGGTCGTCGAGCTTTCGATTCCTCGAGATTCTCGTCATTCTGGAGCTCGCGAACTAACGATGGTCCATGTTCGACAGTGGATGTTTTCGGTATCGTTGGAAAAGGCAAATTTTTAACTTTTGTGTTTTGTACCGAGATGTCTGAATTGAAATTGTCAGTCCAAGAAATGTGGAAGGAAGAGTTATTCGTTATCGTTGGGAAACTTTACTTCTTTTCTGGAGAGTCGGGATATTGGAAAGTATAATGTTGCATAGTGGTTATGTTTGGCATCTTTACGGTGACATCTGTCCTCTTGAAGGAACAAGGAAAGAATACTTCATTATTATTTAGTCTTCCTTTGCCATAGGACGAGACGACACGAAGTAAAAAGAAACTATCAAAAGAAGAATTATCACTCTGCTATCTAAATATACTTAAACTATACTAAGAAGATAAACCAGGATGAAGAGAAAGAAACCTCTCGAAAACACCTATCTCGCAACAAGAGCTACACGTCTACCATTTTCAACTTTTAATTCTAGAACTACGTATGATGAACGTATTTGCATCATAATGAAAATTAATTTACGAGTATTAGTTGTCTACGTCAATAATTGTTCACGAATATTATAGACAAAGGCACCGTGAATAATTAATTTCGAAAAGAAGTGGTACACTAGTGTTTTTCTTCCACCAATAATTAATATTCAGTTCCCGTGTCTACGCCAATGCGTCCCCAGTCAGTCGTCAGTCGTCGTGGTCGTCGCTCCGTTTCTTTCCCTTTCGATGGCTCTTCTTCGCGATGTTCGTCACTTGTACACTATATCACCTCAGCCAATAACGAAACCACGTGTAATTCGAGGTGCAAACAATCGATCCGATTTGCTGTCAACTCGCGATCCTCGACGTAGTGCCCGTTACTCGTGTAGCGCGGTCTTGAAACGAGAACGCAACGGTTTCTCGCGAGCTGGTAGAGCCGGGTATAGAGTTGGAAAAAAGTCGACGGGATACGCTGCAAAATGTCAATTCATCCGCGTACCGTAGGCGGTGTAGAGTACTTTAGGCGTCTAGAGTGTCTTGCAGCGCGATTCACCGGCTGTTCAGTCTCACGCGCTCGAGGATCCATAGAGCCCGTGTGCTCGTTGGGCTGTCATTACCAAGTCCTCGGCCTGGATGCGTAAAGAGGTCTAGGCGGCTTGTCTTCGACGCTACCGTTCAAACGTATCGATAGTAGAGCGTTCTGTCTATCGAAATCCTGAACGCACCTCGCGCGACTGCCGTGACAGCTCGCCGAACGAACACACGCGCAGCTCGGTCACTAGCTCCGGCATTGTATCGGGTATACGCTCGAGTAAAGTTTCCATCGTTTTTCGACCGATTTTCTTTATTAAATTGCACAACCGTATAATATTCTTCGATTGGAATACTTTCCGTAATTTGTTCCTAACAAAACTACGCAATTCTGTTTAAAAAGATACAATAATATTAATAATAACACACGGTTCTGGAATTTCGGAGAAATTCCGAAGAAATTTATCATTAATTTTACATTTCTTAAACGGTATTGATTTTTTATCTTAGATCAATGTAAAAAATACTAAACCGTACAACGTCGAAGATCCACGAAGAATATTGTTTAGTGAAAAGTAACGGAAAATTGTATCGTAAATCGTAATGGAAAAGACTGTACGTATCTCGGTAATGACACATAATGCCAGCTGTGTGCAAACGATGGAAACTTGTCCGTACTCTTAATAGTTTATCGATTTCGCGATGCAAAAACGGTCCGTTCTACGAAACGGTTAGGGTTGAATGGTACGTGTCCGTAACGAGAATACTTTTCCTCCGGAGGAAATGGCGCGCGAAGGTGCATACAACGACGATCGTGAAACAAGTCACGACACGCCATTCATCGCTGTCGATGTCATTGGTTTTCCTGGTTTCAGACCGGCAACGCTCGCAACGTGACGAGAGATCGCGATGTTTATACGATTGCGTCCTCGCGTTCCATCGACTTTTATCCACGGTCGTATTTGCATTGGTTCCGTTGTATCGCGAAAGCGTTCTTGAAATTATACGCGAAATAATCCCGATTATACGTCTTCCATGATTGTACTCGCTCGACTCGATCGTTAACGTTGAAGGTCTGTAGAGTTGCCTCGACTTAGAGACGTGGAACGTCGATAGGTTCGTTTAAAAAATTACTGCGATAGAAAAAGTGCGTTCAAGTTGTGAATCTAAATTCAGAAACGATGTCAATAATTTAAACGACGCGAGCGTACGTTTCGGTTCGAATACGGGGAAAAATTGATCACGAGATCAACTTCCGTTAGAATGTATAGCGTTCTGCGTTTAAAATTCTACCTTTCGTTCGACACTTTCATCTACAGGGTGTCCGTTTTCTCTCAATACGATGGACAAAATGTAAGAATATATTGTTTTTCTCGTACATCGTCGGTTACAAGTATTTCGACGAGATAAAACAGAGATTTATTAGATTTAATGTATTCATATATCCGAACGTTTCGATCTCGTTTTGTTAGGTCACCTTCGATGACAATTAAAAATTAATTGCAGCGGAACTGCACGTTCGAAAAGTTCGTGCTTGCAATGCACGAGTATAGATTATTTATACACCACGTTTTCGCTTCCGGATATATATTTTTTTCTTTTGTAGTACCCAATTGGAGCAACTAAATTCTGCAAAATCCGTTGTTGAACCGGTATATGAGTCATTAATGACCCAAGGAGTCACTACACTAAGGATCAATGCACTTTGGAATGAAACTACACTTCGACTGAAAATTACAAGATCTCTAATTTTGGGCGGGAAAATCATCGATATTTGAACCGCTATAACTTTGCGAAAACAAATCACACAGCAGTGTATCTGAGCTCATTTTAAACCGGAAGGCCTCTACTTTCCGATTCCTGGATTGAATTATCTCGAATATGCTTTTATATTCAAACGGAGGCAGGAAATTGAACATAGTTCCTTTTTCCGAAAATTTTCGACACACTTTTCATTCAAAATGCGACAAACTGGTGAAAAAAATTCGTACACCAACTTTCAATAGCTCGTTGTAAAGAGAATATTTTCGCCTTCGAATTCGTCGAAAAACCAATTGCCAACAAAATTTATTACACCCCGTGGAGCCGTTCGAATTTAGAAAATTTTCGAAAAGAATCATTTTCACTTTTCCGCTCTGCAATCAAATATAAAAGGGTCCTTGAAAAAATTCACTATAGGTATGAAAAAGTAGAGTCTTTTCCCTTTAAAATGAGCCTAGGTACACTACCGTACGATCTCCCTTCTCAAAGTTACAGCCGTTCAAATACCGATAACTTCACTGCTCAAATATTAACGATCTGTTAATTTTCCTACACAGCATCTTCAATTATCTAGAAATATTGCAATATACTATAGTATCTTCTCCATTTAAACGTCCATCTAATTATCTATAAATGTTTCATTATCTAAAACTTTCGTTGGTCAATCTGAAACTCTTCGTTCGTATCGTCATTAATGATCCGTTAATTTTGCCACGCAGCACCATCAATTATCCACAAACATTTCCATATACTATAGTATCCTCTCCATAGAAAAGTCCATCCAATTATCTCGAAATATTTCACTAGTAAAAGTTTTAGAACATTATCTAAAACTTTTATTGATCACTGCTCCGATTACCCGAAACTTTTCATTCGTTTGGTCACTTGTACAATTACCGAAGAACGTTCTTACGTTTGGTTACTTTGTTCCATGGACTCCCCAAGCGGCGAACCCTTAACCGATTATCAGGCTCGCGAGCTCGTAAACGGGGCTCGGTTCGTTTCCACACGGGACCCCCGTTGAACGCGCGGCGGTACCCTCGATAGCCCCGCGGGTGGTTGCGTTAATTCGGTACATCCGAACCGGGAGCTACGGAATCTCGAAGATGAAACGTCCAACCGTCGACCCCTGTCTACCAAAGGAGGCGACAAGTGGCCGTGGGGCGCGAGTTTTACGAGCTTTTAACGGGCGATTTATCGCGTCGTTTAAACGAGGACGACAGGAGCCGCTTATTCGTTCACGTTCGATCGGGACACGACACGCGACACACGGTAGCTCGCCATGGATCGACGTGCCACGATTTATCGCTTCCGATTTTCAAGGGGGACGTGGGGTACGGGGGGAGGGGGCGCCCCGTTAACTCATTCGCGGCGCGTCCGTTTCCCCGAAGAGACGGTCCTCCCCCTCCCTCCCCCCTCCTTCCTCCGCACCGTGGACATTTTCTTATTGGCGTCTCGTGCGAGTCTCGTAAGGGAGGTCAACATCCGTCCGCCTCATCCACTCCCTGGGATTCCTATCTCCCTGAGTCATCTGCGCGATACTATTCCGCTAAAGATGTCTGGCTGCGGATGAACAAAGAAATCGATACGGACGGCGACCCCGAGCGTTTGCGGTACGCGAGTACCCACTCCGTGATTAATACTTTACCTAGACGGGGTTGCTCGTGACGAGCCGCGTTTCGAAACAAGGACGTTACTGACGAGTCACGTGTCGCACCGGTATGTCACCTGCCTAGGCAACAAGACGGGAACGCGATACGAAAGTCTCTGACCGGGAATTCGTCGCGCGTGTTCACCTGCGTTCCAAGTGAACGATCGAAGAAGGTGGTTAGAAACAAACAAAGGATAAAAAAAGAATTTTGTTTGCAATGGACGTCTTTTTTTATTCTTTCTTTCTTTCTTGTTATCTTGATCGGTCGAATTTCGTCCGATCGACAGCTTTTTTTATTGTTTGCTTCTTTCTTGGTATCTTGATCGGTAAAATTTCGTCCAATTGACTATTTTTTTCTATCTTTTGTTTCTTTTTGAAGTACTCGAGCCCAAACAGATGATTCGTTGTTAACTGCAACGTTGATTCTATTGAGATCAAAATTTTCGTCTGTCCGTACTGTTTCGAAGCGTTTGGTGTACATTGCACTCGTCTCGAGAAGCTCAAGAATTTTTTATTGACAACTAAGATACCAAAGAGTCATTGAGCTAACGCGTGTTGTATATGTTTATATTATTACGATCTTTCTCCTTCTTAGATATCAAGTTGCACAGATACCTGACGCTCGCGTGACACAGACTGTAATTCGTTGTATGCACGTTCGATAAGACTGCACGATTTTGATTGGTATTCTTAACCTGTCAGGACAGTTGTACATATACGCCATGAAACATATGCCTGACATATCCGAGCGACGTGTACGTCTATTTTTACACTAGTTGGAAATTATTGAGACAGATACACGGAAGCTACCGGGTGCAAAATAGATATTATCAGCTTCTAAGTTTTTTATTTACGGTAGTTACGACACAAATATTCTATTCCTTGTAACGCAACGTTACGAAAAATGAATACGAAATAATTATCAGTAACCTTTTCTGCAAGATCGGAGGAAACTATTTGCACAATACTAGAAAGTAGAGAAAATAATAAATCTTGCACAATGCACAATGAAATAAATAATCACGACCACCAATTGAAGAAAGACATTTCTGAATGTTCGGTTTTCTTAACGAAAAGAATCTAAAAGATTTTTTCAAATACTCACAGAACATTGCAATATCGATTGTGTAACATTCATGAACAATGATTTCCTTAATTTTAGTTTGATTTTCCGTGCAGTATCAAACTCTAAAGCAAACAAATATCGAACTCGAAACGTAGAACTCCCGAATGAAGTTCTCTACTCGTTGAACTCCGTTCTAAATAAACATCCAATTACATATTCTTCCATTTATATCTTCGAAGTACACGATTTCACGATTTATCGAATCAAATACCATTAAGTCTGTTCGGGACCGGGTGTACATCACCGAGTCGAGCTACCATGCTTGTACGGGATAAATGGAGGTCTATTAGAAAACATGATTCATTTATTAGCGAGCCTCCGTGGTCAGAAGTTACATTCGTTTGACCTCTGTTCTCGAATTACCGAGCCGATATAATAGACATTTTCCGTCCCGCTGATCTTATTAAACACTTACGAAGTGTCCATTGAAAAGTTCTCTACTAGCGTATTAACAGCGAACTCGAATCGAACCTGCCAATGTTCGACATTCGAGGTGACAAGTCGGTGAACTAAGCCTCGACGGAATAGTTCGTTGGTGAATTTGGAATGCCATCCAATCGACCAAATTCGGCACAGACCTTGCTCCTACGAGTGCCTCAAGTGCAAACCGGACTGCATACTCGCGGAGGAAAATAGAAAATTGCATACATCGAACGAACCGTGCTTGCGAACGCGTAATTTCTATTTTTGGTACCACAGGATCTTATTTATCGACCCTCTTGCACGATTATAAATTGAATAGATGGTTTGCGCATTCCTTGGAGACTTGCGATCCGTTGGATTTATTTTTAAACTATTTATTTTCTTCCTGATATTCGATTATTGTTACAAAAAATGTACAAAGAGTTCGTGATTAATTACCTAATAAAGTAAACGAATTTCTTTTCTAGGATGTTACAATATTTTGCTACGAAAGATTCCAAGGGGTCCGCGTTAATTTTCTAACTTTTCACAATTTTCCTAACGAGGAAAAACTTAACAATATTCTCCGATAAATTTCTTTCTCATCGTGCACCAATATTTTGAAACGGAAGATTCCAAGTATTATTAGGTATTTTTAATCGACTATTCCGCGTTAATTTTCTAAAGTTTCACAATTTTCCTTTGTAGTAAATTTCTTTCGTGTTATGCTTCAATATTTCCCACCAAAAGATTCCAAGTATAATTATGTAATCGACAATTCCACGTTAATTTTCCAACTTTTTACAATTTTCCTCCATAGTAAATTTCTTTCTCGTCATGTTCCAATATTTTCCACCAAAAGAGTCATAAAAGAGTCACAGAAGAGTCACAAAAGAGTCATATCGTTACCTACGTAATTTCCTTGACAAGTGTATTATCAAAATCAACTATTCCACGTTAATTTCCCAAATTTTCACAATTTTCCTCCATAATAAATTTCTTTCTCGTCATGTTCCAATATTTCCCACCAAAAGAGTCACAGAAGGGTCACAAAAGAGTCATATCCTCCCGTACATATTTTCCTTGACAAGTCTATTATCAAAATCGACTATTCCCTATTAATTGCCCAAAGTTTCACAATTTTCCTTCGTAGTAAATTTCCTTCTCGTCATGTTCCAATATTTCCCACCAAAAGAGTCACAGAAGAGTCACAAAAGAGTCACAAAAGAGTCATAAAAGAGTCATATCCTCCCAACATATTTTCCTCGACAAATCTATTATCAAAATCGACCACTCCCCATTAATTACCCAAAGTTTCACAATTTTCCCACCCAGTAAATTTCTTTCCCATCATACTCAATTACCTCGGAACGAAAAATGCCAAAGCAAGTGGACGTAACTTTCCGCGGCGAGCGTAGGCCGCCGCGCGCGAGAAAACATCCGTATCGGTGGCTCGGGTGCTCAAAAACGAACAATTATCGGCTGGATCCGCGAATCGGAATAAATTTCGACCGGTAGTCAGCCGGCTGTCTCGTGATCGCCGTAGAAAACGAGTAGTTCCGTGAATTCTCCCAAGCGACGCAACCGACGCGGCGCGGCGCGGCGCGGCGGCGGACGCGTAAATTAAGATGTGCGCGGTGTCGTGAGCGCTCATGTTCGTAAACTGTCGTGTTAAGTGGTAATTTTATAATATTCTAACGGGACGCCGGGACAAACCTCGCTATTTACCGACCAGAACCAGACGAGCATTACCGTTACGGTGTAACGCGTTCATTTCTAATAGTTACAAACGCTATCCGCTCGCAACGTTTCTCTTTGCCGGAACACGGGAACGAGTCGCAATTTCCCGTAATGGGCTCTGTAAAATTGAAATCTCGCGAAATTCCAGCTGCGCGCGAAAGAACCGACGAAAGTTATTAATCCATCCGTTGGGAGCTGCCGCGGGATTATCGAGCACTCGTAATATTGTAATCTAGTAGCTAGTACGGTGCGTACGTTTCGGTACAGAAAGCAGTCCACTGGTACTCGATGTTATCACCCGGATTATTAACTTCTAAATCACGAAAGAATCGACAGAGATACGTCGTGTGCACTTTCCGACGACAGAGTGCGATTTTAGCGCGGTATGAGCTTTCATCTTTGCGTTATTAGAGAAAATGGGGATACAGCCAGTTGAACTCTTTTGATTTATTTCTTCTTTTTTTTGCTTTGAGATTCAGACGGAGAATATTTTACGTAGTTTTTTCGAATAAGGAGTACGTGTTGGAGAAAGTAGAAAAGTGCAAGTCATTGTTATCCATGGATCGATTTTGTTGAAAATTGTAGAAAAACTTGAGACGAGAATGTGTAATCGAAATATTCATATATGAATATTTAATATATGATTTTTTTAATTTGGGGGGTTTTAAAAGGTGAATATGTGCTTTTCTTTTTTCAAAGACGATGTTTTCGGAATTTTCCTTAGAAGAGAGAACGTTCAAGAATAATTTCAAAGAATTATCGCTTCACCTTGGAAAATCACTATGATCGATTATCGTATTTTTGCAGAGAATAGCTCCGCGCGGAAAAATTCTAAGGCTGTTTCTTTCTCCACCGAAAGTCCGTAAACGCCGATACTCTGGAATCGATATTTCTATTAAAAAGCACTGAAAAATTGTAACGGTTGGCCGCGTCCACGAGAGCAACGCAGATTTCTTCGACCGTAATATCGGACGCACCAGTCTGTATAATAACATATACCGTTTATAACTACGAAATGGTCCCTCGACCAGAAACATACTATTTCGCGAAAGTTCGATAACTCGTATTCAGAGATTCTCGAGTAGCTCGACGATTCTATTTTTCGTCGAAGTGGTAGACCCTCGCGGTCCCGTTTATACGATCACGATCCATTTGAGTCACCGATTCTGCTTTCGTAAAAGTACACGGCGCTCGAGACTACCATTCCTTTCTCGATCGTGCTCGTTCGCATGCAAATGCTGCACTTTCCTTTCGCGTGTGTTTTTTAACGCGCAAAATTCGATCGTATCAAAATCGACAATTCCACGTTAATTTCCCAAAGTTTCACAATTTTCCTTCGTTGTAAATTTCTTTCTCGTCGTGTTCCAATATTTCCCACCAAAAGAGTCACAGAAGAGTCACAGAAGAGTCACAGAAGAGTCGCAGAAGAGTCACAGAAGAGTCACAGAAGACTCACAGAAGAGTCACAGAAGAGTCACAGAAGAGTCATAGAAGAGTCACAAAAGAGTCATAAAAGAGTTATATCCTCCCATACATATTTTCCTCGACAAAACTATCAAAATCGACCATTCCCCATTTATTTCCCAAAGTTTCACAATTTTCTTTCGTAGTAAATTTCTTTCTCGTCGTGTTCCAATATTTCCCACCAAAAGAGTCACAGAAGAGTCACAGAAGAGTCACAAAAGAGTCATAAAAGAGTCATATCCTCCCGTACATATTTTCCTCGACAAATCTATCAAAATCGACCATTCCCCATTAATTGTCCAAAGTTTCACAATTTTCCCACCTAGTAAATTTCTTTCTCGTCATACTCAATTACCTCTGAACGAAAAATTCCAAGGCAAGTGGACGTAACTTTCCGCGGCGAGCGTACGTATACGCACACCGTATCTTAATTCATAAATGCGATTATCCGTACGGTTCGTCGATCGAGATTAATTCAAGTTCAGTTCGTGATTAATTTAATGCGATTAATTTCTTCGCGAGTGTACGCGCAACGAGTGAGCCGCACAAAGATTCATTTTTCCAAACGAAATCGTACTACATCTCTAATACTTGTTAGCAATGGTCAGCTGTAGCTCTCGTTCCATTCAAAAATCCACGATTCCGTGAAGGAAAAACATCGATGACCTTCGTACGTCCTTTCCACGATCTCTGTTCTCGTATTCCGCTCTCTGTTTCCGCTGATCACCGAAAGATCATCCTTGGTTACCCTATATCGTTAATGTCCACGATATTAACGTAACCGTACATGTTAAACGTAACAATGTTTCGATAAACACATCATCGATACCTAGTCACGAAACAAGTCTCTCCTCCAACATTTCCTACAAATAAAAAACCATGTTACACTTAATTATACACTCTCTCGTCAATTTCTATCGGGAAGTACGCTACTATTATACCAATCGCGGCATCTATATTACCTACGGTTACCTACATTATGTACTTATTCATCTCTGTTCGCACGATGTTCCAAACAATCCAATACAAGAACCACTGTTGTCCCCCGTCACGGTTTATCATCTCGATCCGACCACCTTCTGATTAAAAGTCTCCAAAATTGCAACGTCGACTCGAATCAAAAGTACCAAGTACCCACGGTGAAAATCAGAAGCGAGTCGGTAACAATTTCCAACGATACGAGATCGATTTGACGTCGATTGGGTTCGGGCAGGTTCCGGCATCGTCGGGGATCCGTGTCTCGCGAGGGGCTGGGTTAATCGGCGTTGAGCCGGTGCACGTGGTCTAATTGGGCGATCGGATCGCGCGTCAGGAGCAACGATCGGTGCAGCTCGGAGATCGAGTTGCAATCTCACGATACGGTCGTGTCGCCGCGATGTGGGTCGACGTGTCTGTGTCGCAATCGGGCGTACCCAGAGGAGGAGGAGGAGGTGGAGGAGGAGAAGGAGGAGGAGAGGGTCGTGAAATTGCCTGTGTGCCACCGGTGCCGAGAGGACCACGGGGCAAACCGGCACCCGGGTGACACAGGATGACGTAAAACGGGACCGTTGATACGGTCGTGTGATAAAACCGATCGGATGATTTTCAACGCTCACCATCGAACCTGTCGCGAGTCACGCTACCGCGTGGGACAGCCGTAACGGTGGCTCCCGGCCATTGTGGTATGAAGACGTAATTGGACCGGCTGACAGTTTCCGAGCATTCATTTGACGTGTGACATGATTCAGAAGCGTCCAGCCGTTGTCACATCTTCAATTGCCTCCACCGTCGGAGGCCAATCATCGTCCTGCGGTGCGGCTCTCGCGAGGAGAGTCGCACCACGGCGCGGCCAGTACGCTACTCGCGCGTCTTTGTCCGCGGCGATTTCCCTCCTTATCTGTTGCGTCTGCCGGCCGTAACGTGATTCGACGGTGGTCGCAGGCCCGCGAAAACACGCTTCTACAACGGAAGTTGCGCGAGATAGCGGCCCCTGGCCCCCGTCAGATAATGCTTTCTCGGAGCGTAAACCCGCGGAGGCAGCGTCGTGTGTCCCCCGGGGGTCGTTGCACCGATTCGGGTCAATGTTTTCTACACGTCGCGGTGAGCGAAACAACTGGGTAGCTTTGCAAAAATTACCGGGATCATTTTTCTGGCTTTTTTAATTTTTTTTTCTGTTTTTTTTTGCGAACAAGACTGGGAAATCGACGACACGGCGTTGTTCCTTGCGGCGCGGAGCTACGAAACGTGTTTCGGTGGAGGACGCGTTTTCGATCGCTCGAAATGTACACGAGACGCGGGTAACGTTGCGAAAGGAACGTCGAGGATGGTTTGGACATGTGTGTTGGGTGATTCGGGAACGGTAGGGAGCGAGAAAAATCGGTGTTGATAGCTTTTACGGAGCGAATTACACCGGACGATTTTCAGGCGGACGTAGGAGCTGTCGCGACGAATGTCGTGTGGAATCGTTTCGATATGTACAGGATTGTCCGAGAGTGGTTTGTTCGATGCACTGTGAGATCGAGGGACAAATCCTGATGAATGTAACATCGAGATTTTTTTTTTTTTTTTATTAAGGTGTAGGTTGTAGCGATTTTAATTTAGATGCGGGAGTTTTAGACGAAAGAAATTTCAAAGAATTGCTCTGAAATGTACGGGACGATTCAAAAGCGGTGTCTCGGTATTAGTAGGTGTATTCCACCCTGTAGAATGAAGAAACAAGTTTGAGTGAGCATGATATCGACACCTTTTTAATTACGGTGTAAATTATACCGAAGAATTTTAAATTAGATGTAGAAGCTGTTGAGAGGAATCTCAAGGAATTATTTTGTTGTAATAATTTGTAATAATTGTTCAAAAATACTGTCTCGGTATTAATAAGTGTATTCCACCCTGTAGAATCAAGAGACAAGTTCCAGTGAATATAATATCGACACCTTTTTAATTACGGTGTAAATTATACCGAAGAATTTTAAATTAGATGTAGAAGTTGTTGAGAAATCTCAAGGAATTATTAAAAAATGCAATCTCAGTATTAATAGGTGTATTTCACCCTGTAGAATGAAGAAACAAATTTTAGTGAGCATGATATCGACACCTTTTTAATTACAGTGTAAATTATACCGAAGAATTTTAAATTAGATGCAGAAGCTGTTGAGAAGAATCTCAAGGAATTGTTCAAAAATGCAATCTCGGTATTAATAAGTATATTCCACGGTGTAGAATTAAGAAACAGGTTCCAGTACATTATAATATCTACACGTTTTCAGTTACGGTGTAAATAGTACCGAACAATTTCGATTCAGATGTACAAGCAACCGAAAGAAACGCGAAAGAATGGTTGAGGAACGTGCAGGACGATCCGAAAGTGATGTCTCAATATTGACGGGCGCGTTTCATACCGTGTAACTAAGAAATAAGTCCTGGTAAACACCGGTATAGACATTTTCCAAGTGTCAACAGAAAGTATACTCGTCGACGTTGAAGTGGACGCGTGAACCGTTAGAACGAAGAACCGAACGATCGTCAAGATACGCCCACGAATCGATTCAAAAGCTATATCGCAAGATGAACGTATTCTGCACCGATCTGGGGACAAGTTCGATCGAGACACGGTACAAGCACTGTTTAAGCTCTACCTCGAACCAACTCTCGATAATGTCGAGACAGAGCCGGTGAATTATTAGAATAAATTCCCGGCTACCGTATCGACGGAGCTTATCTGACCTTTTCTCTATGCAAACTCTTCGGTGATTGCGGGAACGCATAGATAAAGCACAGCGATACGATTTGAAATCGGTCATGAGTGTTCGTGAGCGTGTAACAATGAAACGATACGTATCGACGAATGCGTGTGGCATTAAACGAAGGTTAAGCCACGTTGCTAACGCGATAATTTAAATATCTCGGTGGCAAAAGGTGGCTCGAGATATCCCGGTTACGTTGGAATTTTATCACGTACCGAGAGGGTGGAACACGAGCACGCGATCCTTCGCTATACCGGTTCTTGAATCGCCCTGTACGCGAAACAAGACGAGAAAACGAGCCCTATTTGCATTTAATCATTAACGTCGTCGAGGTTGTAAAATTTAACGCGTCTCGCTTCGGGCTTCCACGAGCTGCTTCCTTATTTAGTGCCATATTTTCCGCGACTAGTCTTTCGCTAATAGAGACCCTGTCGCGAGATACACAATATGTACCACTTGTAACGCTGCGAGTCGTAATTTTCAGCTTTTTTTCTTCCTTTCTTTATTTCTCCGTCTCGTTCGAACGCTCATGCCTCGACGAACATTTTTACTCGGACGATTTTTTCTTCTCAACGTACGTTTGCGCAAACTTATCGTAAACCGAGACATCCGGTTCGAGTAAATAGATATCTAGATAGATCGACAGATAGAATCTAATTACAGATTCGTTGCTATTTACAAGGTTACGACATCCTAGGTGCAACGATACTTTTACCACTTTTTTCACCTAGATTCTACATGATTTTACAATTGCGGGCTTCTTCGTCGATCGTGTAATCTGTTCGAACGTTGATGACTTTCGAGGTGATTAATTCGAAAAAAGGAGAAGCGTAGCAATATTTAATACAAAAATAAATGGGTTACATTTGTAGCTATTTTATATACATTACAATCTTAATTCTATTTCTCTATCATGTCCCTTGAATTGTTTCGTACATAGCAATAATAATACAAAAATAAATGGGTTACATTTCTACCTATTTTATATACATTACAATCTTAATTCTATTTCTCTATCATGTCCCTTGAATTGTTTCATACATAGCAATATTTAATACAAAAATAAATGGGTTACATTTCTACCTATTTTATACACATTACAATCTTAATTCTATTCCTCTACCGCGTCCATTAAATTGTTTTGTACATAGAGATAATAATACAAAACCAAATGGGTTACATTTCTACGTATCTTACACATATTACAATTCTAATTCTATTCCTCTATCGCGTCTAATTTGTTTCGTACATAACAATAATAATACAAAACCAAATGGGTTACATTTCTACCTACACTGGATCAAAAAAGTATTTGTATACTATATTATGAGGAAATTCTCCTAACTTACAAGTCCGATTTAAATGAAAGTTTGTGTGTACATAAAGCACACTGAGCCGCATATGAGATAATTTTATTGTTGACAAAAAATGTTCTCGAGACGATAAAATTAAGACTAGAAAATTCAACATTCCTTCGTTGTTTTAATACAATTTCTCGGGAGGACTTTGTCTGAAAAAACTGAATATTCTTTGCAGGAAAATTTTTGTTGTATTTTACACGATTACAAAGTTATAAAGAAAATAAAAATTATCGCAAGCTCGATCTATACTTTAATACATTTTTCTTCGATTTTTCAAATACAACTTCGCAATATTGTAAAATAGAGCAAAACTTCTCGTACGAAGAATGTTCTCAGTGCTCTATCATTCCGTTGCAAAAAAGTCCTAAGAAAAGTTTCATTAAAAGAAAAAACAAAAAAGAACATTAAAATTTCCAAAACTTGATTCCACCTTATCCAAAATTCCCTGTGGATAAAAAAAATTCCTCTATATACACTATTGTGCTCTACGTGCTCGCAAACTTTCGTTAAAATCAATCTTACAAATAAGAAGAACTTCCTTATAGTACAATGTGCAAATACTTTCTGAAGTCACTGTAATTCTAATTCTATTCCTCCATCACGAGCCTCAAATCTTTTCATACCGTGTCTCGACAAACACACCTAGTCACCTTCCAAAAATTCCAATCTCTCGATAAAGTCTCTCAAAATTTTCTCAAATTCGTTCGTCATACTCGCCCATGAGACCTTCGATGTCTCAATCTCTCTCAATCTCTCTCAATCTCTCTCAATCTCTCTCAATCTCTCTCAAACTCTCTCAATCTCTCTCAATCTCTCTCAATCTCTCTCAAACTCTCTCAATCTCTCTCAATCTCTCTCAAACTCTCTCAAACTCTCTCAATCTCTCTCAATCTCTCTCAATCCCTCTCAATCTCTCTCAATCTTTCTCCGTCGAAAATACACCGAAAAAGAAGCCCAACTTCGGAAAAACCGCAAAAAGAATCAAACCGCTCCATTTGGGTCTTCCCCCGGTGCGTTTGCGCAAAAAAGAAACAAAAAACAAAGAATAATCTGTCGCTGACCTCTGTGAGGCCCCACGCCCCGTGAATACGCGCTAATAATTTCGCGATGTACGACAGCTCGATGTTATTCGCGAGTAGGTAATAATTATCGGGTTCGGGTGCGTGCGGGACGTCTTCGAGGGCGAGCGACGGGGTCTCGATTGAATCGTTCGCGATGAGCCGAAGGGCCCCGGGTAATACCGAATCCGTGTAGAGGAAGCGGAATATTTTGTGGCGTAATGTCGGGCCCTTGGGTGGGTACGCGGACGAGGAGTACCGGGGAGGGGAAAGGGGCGTTAATAACACGGTGCGGCGGTGGGCCCGGTGAGCCAAGGCCAAGATGTACCGGCAGCTAAAAAGTTAATCGTACCGGGGCAAGAGAGTTTCCGTCGGGACAGTGATTATGTTAATCGTTACGCCGTTCCAGGTATTGATAACGGTATACTGCGACGACGGGCATGAGATCGTGCACCTTGCAGCAGATTATACCTGGCTAACTCGACGGTAAATAGAAACCGTACGCGATAACGAGCCCGCCGCGTTCCGTCGGGGAGGTTCCATCAGGTGAATTATCAACGGGACGGTGTCCGTCTACGTTACGAAGACGCCGTGGAAACCTGTTTATCGAAAGCGTTTAGTCGGAAGCGGTAATTCGTCCCGAGTATTAATTGTAATTATACACCGGGCGCTAATTGCGCGTTATTAGATAGCGGAGTGGCTGGCAAACAAAACCCCGTTCCCGTCTGCCCGATGTGTTAACCGAAGACGTCGAGCTGGACGCGCGAGCAGCCAGCGCGTCTACGCGCCTTCCTACGAGGGACTTCCGCGAGATGATTTTTCGCGGGGAAACGTTCGCAGACGAGGGAGTCCAGGCGGTAGATACGAATACCACGGGACACCGTTACGCGAACGCACGGAGCAGTGGATCGTATCGGTGGAACGTTTGAGAGTTTGCGGGGTGTGTCTACGCGGGACACTGGCGCGCAAATGTTTTTAGGGCTCGAGAAAAATGGAATAGTAGTGTGTTCTTTGTGTTTGGAATTTTTGTAGTTTTTTGGGACAGTGGCGCGCAAACTTTCTTAGGGCTCGAAAAGTATAGAACAGTAGTGTATTTTTTGCGTTTGGAATTTTTGTAGCTTTTTTTAAACGTTTTGGAGTTTGTAGGGTGTCTACGTGGGACACTGGCGCGCAAACTTTCTTAGGGCTCGAAAAGTATAGGACAGTAGTGTATTTTTTGCGTTTGGAATTTTTGTAGTTTTTTTTAAACGTTTTGGAGTTTCCAGGGTGTGTCTATGTAGGATACTGGCGCGCAAATGTTTTTAGGGCTCGAGAAAAATGGAATAGTAGTGTGTTCTTTGTGTTTGGAATTTTTGTAGTTTTTTGGGACAGTGGCGCGCAAACTTTCTTAGGGCTCGAAAAGAATGGAAGAGTAGTGTGTTTTTTGCGTTTGGAATTTTTGTAGCTTTTTTTAAACGTTTTGAAGTTTGTAGGGTGTATCTATGCGGGACATTGGCGCGCAAACTTTCTTAGGGCACGAAAAGAATGGAAGAGTAGTGTGTTTTTTGCGTTTGGAATTTTTGTAGCTTTTTTTAAACGTTTTGAAGTTTGTAGGGTGTATCTATGCGGGACATTGGCGCGCAAACTTTCTTAGGGCTCGAAAAGAATGGAAGAGTAGTGTATTTTTTGCGTTTGGAATAATTGTAGTTTTGTTTAAACGTTTTGGAGTTTACAGGGTGTGTCTACGTGGGACACTGGCGCGCAAATGTTTTTAGGGCTCGAGAAAAATGGAATAGTAGTGTGTTCTTTGTGTTTGGAATTTTTGTAGTTTTTTTGGGACAGTGGCGCGCAAACTTTCTTAGGGCTCGAAAAGTATAGAACAGTAGTGTATTTTTTGCGTTTGGAATTTTTGTAGCTTTTTTTAAACGTTTTGGAGTTTGTAGGGTGTGTCTATGTGGGACACTGGCGCGCAAATGTTTTTGAAACTCGAGAAAAATGGAACAGTAGTGTATTTTTTGCGTTTGGAATATTTATAGTTTTATTTAAACGTTTTGGAGTTTGTAGGGTGTGTCTACGTGGGACACTCGCACGCAAATGCTTTTAGGGCTCAAAAAGAATGAAAAAGTACTGTATTTTTTGCTTTTTGTAATTTTTGTATTTTTGTTTAAACGTTTTGGAGTATGTAGGGTGTGTCTACGTGAAGTAAAACCACGACGAAAGAAAAACCAAAAGGAAAACCTTCCCCCCCAATATGTAGACAGTCCTTAAAACTGACATCGACATTTGACACTCTTAGGATCATTGTTGCATTCATTGCAACATTTAATAAAATGTTTATACAGTCTAAAAAAATCGTGTTCCATTTTCATCAAAAAAAAACAAAAAAATGAAGGGACTTTCCGAACAACCCAATAAATTGTTTGTTTGTTTATTTTTTGTGGAATTAATCACATTTTCCACAATGTAATAAATGTTAACTTTCATGGACTTTCCTGTCGACGGGATAAAGTTTAAAATTTTGTTACGTCGATCCGGAGTAAGAAATATATTTTTCTGTAATGAAACTATGCAATCTTGCTTGAAAAACATATAAAGTTTTAACACACAATTTTCTGAGAAAATTATTTTTAAATTATAGTTTTACAATAGTCTCCCCCATGCAATGAGAATAGTGTCATTTGAAAGTTAATTTCTCAAAAATTCCAAGACCTCTTTCAACCGAATCAATGTTTCTCGATTCGAAAGAGTAGACTCTGTACTAATAATTCTATTTTTCTTTATTCACAAATTTTCAAAATGATTATGTTACCGTGTCGCAGACTCACTCGTCTCACAATTATCAAAAATCGTATACGGAAATATTTCTCAGAATTATTGTTGCATTCGTTCGAACGAAACGGATTCTTCGACGAGAAGAGAAAAGCTACAAAAAATATCGTTCGATCTCCGCTTCGTCGACTCGTCTAATTCGAACGATGGTCAGAACAGGGTTCGCTGCGTGTAGTTTCCCCAGGTAAACGCAGATAACAACTCGAGGAACGAAAATTGGCAACCCGAAGGACATCACCGTATTCGTGAACCGAACGTAACGGTCCCTCACAGCCAGGCCTTATCGACTCGCGTACGTTCGGCTCGTTCCCGCGGTAGAAGATGGAAAACATTGTGCACCGAGTCGCGCGAAATCGAGTATCGGTTGCCGGGAATATAACGAGCGGCGTCGACCGCTGAAAATTACATTTCGGTCTCGAAACCCGATCGCGTTTCGATTTCGCGCCGCGCTAGCCTCCCGCCGCCGATACGTATCGCATAATTGCGACCGGCGCGTATCTGTTTTTCCAGAAACTCGCTGTTATTGGATTTTTCGATTGATTCGAACCACGAACCACTCGATGCCACCGCTCGTTCGAACGTGAAACCCTCTCGATATTAGCGATCATAATCGCCGATCGGTTTACAGTATAATTGTACTTTTCGCTCGGATAAATTACATTCCGTGAAATTAATCGCTTTACCCCACCACGATTGCACCCCTCTCTTGCAGTGCCTACTACGCGAGGGAATTGATTAAAAATTAATTATTATTCGCGATTTTCCCACCGTTGAATATTACAGTCTCGACGAGTTAAAGGGGGGCAGTAAACGAGAGTTGCACGAGTCAGTTCGGGTACGAAACAGTGATACTTTCGGAGGAATTGTGGAAAAATTTATCGCTGGGAACAATATTGACAGAGATGACAAAAGTAACTGTTGGAATACGACATTGAACCATGCAGTTGACTTGAGAAGTCAAGGAATAGTGGATGAGCTCGATACCGGCTTTCCTATTTTTTTTGTTGGTGTGACGACGTGATCGTTACAATCTGTTCAGTTGTTCGTAACCATACTCCGCTACACGACTGTATTATATTTATCTAAAAATAAACGTCCTATTTACATTTTCTCTCGTGCTAAACAATTCCATGATCCCACGGTAACGACACTCGCGCGGTATAATTTTCGCGGTAAATCGTGTATTTGTAAATAAAAGAGATGAGAAAAGAATTAAGTTCGAGGAAAATCATTTATTCGCTCTATTTCGTTTTATTATCGAGACACGAAGTGCGTTTCCAATTTTCCAAACTGTAACCAGTGTGTTGATACGCACAGCTCGGTAAATCGTGTATTTATTAATAAAAGAGACGAGAAAAGAATTAAATTCGAAAAGAATCTTTTATCCCCTCTATTTCGTTTTCTTGTCAAAACACGAAGATCCCTTTCAATTTTTCAAACGTAACCACTGCTACTTCGCAGAAATAATTTATTATTGCAACTCGTCGCGTTACAACACTCACTCTGTACATCGTATCAATTTTCCACAAGCTGCACTCTCGAAATTCTAATACGATCGAAAAACAATATTCTAACGAGACGGATCAGAGACTCGATCCTATTTACACACTTGTACCAATTTCCAAATCCGATTCAAGTATTTCCGGATAAAAAAATTGACGATAAAGTATCTTCGTAGATACATACCACGTTGCCCGCTTGATTTTATTACCGGTGACTGTTTCGCGGGACATTGAATCGCATTGATACACATTCTCCCACCGGCAGGTGAACCGGAACGCTCGGGAAAGAGGATTACGAGATGTGTATAACGCGATTACAGAATCTCAAGTGCGCTTTACATTTCACTAGCGTGTTTTCTTTTTCCTCGACTGGAGTGCGCTCGCGACGGGTTAATTTTCTCCTGTTCCCCGTTCCCTATCTCTCTCTCTCTCTCTCTCTTCGTGTTCTCCACTCCCTTTTCAGTTCCACGATTCTCCCGATTCTCGGCCCTTTCTCCCCGCGCGTAATATACGGCGGAACGGGGAAACGAGCGACGAAAAAAAAAAAAAAATAGAAAGAAAGAAAGAAAGAAAAAAAAATAACGTAAGATCCGGATATTGATGCCGATGCGCGACAATGGCGCACAATTTGCGCGCTTTATCGCCAATCCGAGCCAATATCGAACTTGGATATTTTTAACTTCGAACGGACGTGGAAGTATCTCGATACGGATATCGGTGTCCCGCGTATTATTGGGTCGCAATTAACGCGATAAGGATAGAAGAATCGCACGAACGGACCTTTTCCATTAATATTTCGTTTCGGGGAATTAACTTTCGTTTCATTTTCACGATATACTTCTTATTGGATACATTGGGAGTAAATAAGGAATATTTGGGAATAGGAAACTTTGAAAATTTCCGTTTTTTTTAGAAACGAACGAAAATCAAAGATAGAATGAAACTTTAGTTTCTTTTTTACGATATACTTCTTATTGGATACATTGGAACTAAATAAGGAATATTTGGGAATAGGAAACTTTGAAAATTTCCGTTTTTTTTAGAAACGAACGAAAATCAAAGAAAGGATGAAACTTAGGTTTCATTTTCACGATATACTTCTTATTGGATACATTGGGAGTAAATAAGGAATATTTGGGAATAGGAAACTTTGAAAATTTCCGTTTTTTAGAAACGAACGAAAATCAAAGAAAGGATGAAACTTTGGTTTTCTTTTTTACGATATACTTCTTATTAGATACATTGGGAGTAAATAAGGAATATTTGGGAATAAATAGGAAATTTGAAAATTTCCGTTTTTTAGAAACAAACGAAAATCAAAGAAAGTGTGAAACTTTGGTTTAATTTTCACGATATACTTCTTAGTAGATACATTGGAACTAAATAAGGAATATTTGGGAATAGGAAATTTGAAAATTTCCGTTTTTTAGAAACAAACGAAAATCAAAGAAAGGATGAAACTTAGGTTTCATTTTCACGATATACTTCTTATTGGATACATTGGAACTAAATAAGGAATATTTGTGAGTAAATAGGAAATTTGAAAATTTCCGTTTTTTTTAGAAACGAACGAAAATCAAAGATAGAATGAAACTTTGGTTTTATTTTCACGATATACTTCTTATTAAATACATTGGGACTAAATAAGGAATATTTGGGTATAAATAGGAAATTTGAAAATTTCCGTTTTTTTTTAGAAACGAACGAAAATCAATGAAAGGATTTTTATGTGTTTGTTTGTGTGCTTGGGTGTGTAAAATATATATTTATATATATTTTATATGTATACGTGTTTGTAACATTGCATCAGACACACTTAAGCGATTATTAGTCGAGCGGAACACTACCCGATTAATTTTCCTGTTGTTATTGAAATTTTATTTCAAGCTCAGCTTCAATCGATGTTTATTTCGAGATTCTGTGTATTTACCGCACCAGAGGATTGTACGTAATTTAACGTATCGGTTCTGAACAAAAGAAAGATGAAAATAATCGCGCATCGTACGGAAATAACCTTCCTGGACTGGGGTATTTTTTCATTGCACAACCACTCTTCCATTCCACCTGTTCTACCCATAAACAGTGTCAACAATGTAACAATTTCACGATCTTTAAATACTCAAGGAAATAGAAGTTTCGCAAGGAAATATTTCGGACGAAATTCACATTCACATTTTTACATAGAATGGAATACTAAAATAAAAAACACATAAGTTTACGATAAAAAAAAAGAAACGAGTCGTCATCTAACCTTGAGAACCCCTCTCAAAATCATCTTATTTCTTAAATCAATTCTCTACGAAACTTTTCACTTTATCGATTTAAATATCACCACTCTTTACAACCATCCTACATATTTATAAACACACACAACGATACATTAATTTATCCAAAAGTGTTTCGATACGCCTATTAAATTTCTCCGTCGCTCGACAGAAAAAATTCCATTTTCGTACGGTGAATGATTTTCACCCAGGAAACCATTTCGAAATTCTTCTCGATCTTTGAAAAAAATTCCATTTTTCCGCACGCGATTCTTTTCACCCTGAAAGTTTTTATTGTATGACTACCATATTTATGGTATGGTATAAATCACAACTTATTTGGCTACTACTTAATTTTAATAGGATTTGCACAGCACATGTTTGTCGTGTTATGTAATTTTATAACTCTACTAATGACTAACTAACGACTCATCCTAACATACATTCACTCACACTTTCACACACCTTGTGCTAATATTTTAAGTTCAAATATTACCGACTTAAAGCTAATTTGTAATTGTATTACTTCACACACTAGAAATCGGTAAATTATTTCCACATCCAAGGGACTTTTGCAAAATTCACCTCGATCTTTTAAAAACCAATCCCCACTTTTCTCGCGCGAGGTCCTTTACACCGTAATAAATTTTTATAGTATGATTTTAAATAAATCACAACTTAATTGGATACTACTTGATATTAATAGCATTTGCACAGCACATGTTTGTCGTATTATGTAATCTTATGAACTAACGACTCATCCTAACACACTCACTCACACTTTCACACACGTATTACCAATCTTCTACGTTCGAATATTACCGACTTACAGCTAATTTGTAATTGTATTACTTCACACACCGAAATTGATAAATTATTTCTACGTTCAAGGGGAAGTTTGCAAAATTCACCTTGATCTTTGAAAAACCAATCCCCATTTTTCTCGCGCGCGGCCCTTTACATCGTAATAAATTTTTATAGTATGATTTTAAATAAATCACAACTTCATTGGATACTACTTGATACGTATTTGTCGTATTACGTAATCTTATAACTCTACTAATAATTAACTAAATACATCCTAACACACTCACTCACACTTCCACACACGTTACGCCAATATTCCATGTTCAAATATTCCCGACTTACAGCTAATTTGTAATTATATTACTTCGCACACCAGAAATCGGTAAATTATTTCCACATCCAAAGGAACGTTCGCGAAATTCACCTCGATCTTATAAAAACCAATCCCCATTTTCCCCGAGCGCGCGAGCTCGCTCCTCGACGAATTATTTTCCATCCCGCGTTCTCGGGTCCACCGAGCGCTTGGTCGCAATCAGGCACGATAATGCACGGTTTCCCTTCGCTTCCGCCCCGTCGATTCGAAACCACGCTCGTGAGAAGAAGCTAGATCCTCCTGGATAACAGCTACGGCCGGTCGCGTCGCTTCGACCACCGTGGGCATCGTACGCGAGCGAATCACCATGACAAAGAACACGGAAGAGAGCCTAACAGCGTCAGCCGTGCCGGCCGAGGTGTACGTTGCAGTTCGAGGGCAAAAGGGGTGCTGCGGGGCCGGTGAAATCTGTCACCCGGATGTCAATCAATATTTCGAGGGGCTCGAAACCGCCCCCCTAACCCCCTTTTTCGCTTTCCCTTGTTCGTGGGACCCCCTCCCGCAGAAACGGTACAGGGTGGTGTAGATCTCGACGCGTTCGTGTACGTAGATCAACGGACCGTGGTCCCGGTGCGTTGCGTTACGTTCGTTTCGCAAACGTTCACCCCCATCCCTACCCTCTCTCTCTCTCTGCGAACTCGGTGATTAATTTCCACTAGGAAATTAATCAGACGGAAAGAATTTGTCGCGCGTGGACGCACCGCGCCAATGATCCGACGGCAGATGGGAAGACAGCGCCACGGATTAAAGTGTATGACGACCGGGCCTCCTTAATTTACGACGACCACCGCCCGCCATTACGGAACGTTTCATAAATCACGGACACCGACGCTCGAATATCGAGTCGACGCCGGTTCATTCGTTATTTACGACCGTTGCCACCGCACCACGGAGTAACGTGTACCTTGTAATCCGGTGTTAGAAGGAACGACTTTCTTCTTTCCTAGGGACCTGGTGCTACGCCTTTTCATTCCTCGCGAATTTTCCGCTTCTACTATCGAGGGCGCTAACTGATGAAACGGAGAGTGTGTTTGTACGGGTATGTGCTTGTACGGGTGTGTGTTTGTACGGGTGTGTGTTTGTACGGGTGTGTGTGTGTGTGTTGAGAAAACAGGAAACAAGAGTCGTTCGGGGTCTATCGTTGGGATTGATTCCTTTCCTCGAGAGGTCGTCGAGCTTTCGATTCCTCGAGATTCTCGTCATTCTGGAGCTCGCGAACTAACGATGGTCCATGTTCGACAGTGGATGTTTTTGGTATCGTTGGAAAAGGGAAATTTTTAACTTTTGTGTGTTTTCTACCGAGATGTCTGAATTGAATTTGTCAGTCCTAGAAATGTGGAAGGAAGAGTTATTCGTTATCGTTGGGAAACTTTACTTCTTTTCTGGAGAGTCGGGGTATTGGAAAGTATAATGTTCCATTGTGGTTATGTTTGGTATTTTTACGGTAACATCTGTCCTCTTGAAGGAACTAGGAAAGAATACTTAATTGTTATTTAGTATTTCTTTGCCATAGGACGAGACTACACGAAGTAAAAAGGAACTAGCAAAAGAAGAATTATCACTCTGCTATCTAAATATACTTAAACTATACTAAGAAGATAAACCAGGATGAAGAGAAAGAAACCTCTCGAAAACACCTACCTCGAAACAAGTGTTATACACCTACCATCTTCAACTTTTAACTCTAGAACTACGTATGGTGAATGTATTCCTATTTGCACCATACCACATAGGTATGTTCGAAGTTAAACGTGGAAAATTAATTTACGAGTATTAGTCGTCTATGTCAATAATTGTCCACGAATATTGTAGACAAAGGCACTGTGAATAATTAATTTCGAAAAGAAGTTCGAAACAGGTCAAATTGACCCCTTTGGTAATTTTAATGTTAAAGAAACTGGTCGGGTATACACGAAGAGTAATGCGTCTCGACCAAAAGTGAAACTATGGGGTACTGGTGAGGATAAAAATTTAGGTGAAATTTATCGTAGAGAGAATGAAAATGTAAGTAATAGGTTGTTCGATAAGTTTTGTCGTTCGATAAGAAATGAAACTATTAGATTCGTCGTTTTATTTTTCTAAAAATGGTACTACCTTTTGATGAACATGTGCAAAGTTTCGTGTAGATCGTGAAGATTATAATTCGTGATTAAGAAGAAAATTGAAAGCTGAACAGGATAAAATGATTACAATAGATGCAATTAGATGCTCCGTTACTCCCCTAATCGTTTCATTGTATTATAAATTTAATTGCTCGATAAATTTTGTCGTTCGATAAGAAATGGCGCTATTAGGTTCGTCGTTTTATTATTCTAAATATGTTCGATGAACATGTGTGAAGTTTCATATAAATCTGTCGATTTGTTTGTATATTTACAATTGTTCAAAGTCGAAGTGTCACAGTATTTTTGTACAATGAAAAAAATGACAAAATTTATCGAACAACCTAGTATATTGCCACCACACCGCAGTTGATATCGGTTGGAACGATCTATAGAATTTTCCAATAAAAACAATAGAACTTTGAATCGAAATAAAACGAAAACCATAAAAGGTACTAGTAATCCAGTGCTCGTTGTTTCATTTCGAAACACATTCGACGACATTGTGCAAGAAGTACAATGTGCGAGGTTTCGTGTAGATCTGTCGACTCGTTTGAATATTTACAGTTGAAGTGTCACAGTATTTTTTTACAATGAGCAAAACGAGAAAACTTGTCGGACAATCTAGTATTTTCTGGGGAAATCTAGGGACAAGATTCCTCGTGTGTATATATAAAATTGAGAGTATCTTTGGTAGAAATGTAAACAAAGATGTAGCACACTCTAAAGGAGAATGTAAAATACTGATGAAAATTCGAGTAGCTCCAACCAATATATTAACAAATCATCGTTCCACGAATTGGAAAAAATTCTACGCTCCAGATGAAACAAGTGCCCCACATCTTTAGATATATAGAAACAAAGGAGAAAATTTTACTTAATCATCGCACTTGTTCCTAACCATAATCGTTGTTACATATAATTCATCAATATTATACCACGAAAGTGGTACACTAGTGTTTTTCTTCCACCGATAGTTAATATTCAGTTGGAAAGAATTCTACGTTCTGGATGAAACAAATGCCCCACATCTGTAAATATACAGGCCAAACAGATGAAAAAAATTTTACTTAATCAACGTACTTGTTCCTAATCATAATCGTTGTTACATAGAATTTATCAAGATTATTGATATATATTGATAATAATCTTAATAAATTCTATGTTCTCTATTGATATATATTGACAATAATCCTGATAAATTCTATGTTTTCTATTGATATATATTGACAATAATCTTGATAAATTCTATGTTTTCTATTGATATATATTGATAATAATTTTGATAAATTCTATGTCTTCTATTGCCACTTGATAAATTCAAAGTTTTCTATTGATATATATTGATAATAATTCTGATAAATTCTATGTTTTCTATTGCCACTTGATAAATTCAATGTTTTTTATTGATATATATTGATAATAATCCTGATAAATTCTATGTTTTCTATTGATATATATTTATAATAATCTTGATAAATTCTATGTTTTCTATTGATATATATTGATAATAATTTTGATAAATTCTATGTTTTCTATTGCCACTTGATAAATTCAATGTTTTTTATTGATATATATTTATAATAATCTTGATAAATTCTATGTTTTCTATTGATATATATTTATAATAATCTTGATAAATTCTATGTTTTCTATTGATACATATTGACAATAATCTTGATAAATTCTATGTTTTCTATTGATATATATTGACAATAATCTTGATAAATTCCATGTAACAACGAAACACGAAAGATAAATCGTCCACGAATATCGTAAGCGAAGACACGACGAAAAATCGATCAATTTCAAAAAAGAATTCCTAAGCAGTTAAAAATTGACCCGATCGATACTTCCAGCGTAAAATTCCCCATACGTTAACACCGGAAACCCCCCTCTCCCATAAAAAAGCAATTTTGTAAGTTCCTTCACCGGTCGTGCATCTCGAAAGGAATCGAGGACACCGTGCGGGGCAGCGTTTCGTTCTCAATTTGTCTCCAACGACTGGGATCGATCGCATCGGGTAGAAGCCGCCGGCTACGGAACGGATCATCTCCTCGTAAACGTCCATAGGACGTTAGGTGGCTCGTAGTCGCTTCGCGAGAGCTCTTTTAAACGATCGTCGAGCAGTCGTCGATCGATCACCGGGCGAACACTTACGAGAGCGTGCAACGAATAATTGCGACACAGATGTTACGGGCGTTTCGTGCACCCCGACGCGTAGAGAAAGAACAAGGAAGGGAGGTAAAGCAACGTGGAAAAGGGGGCTGCCGGAGACGGCGAGTCGGTAATTCTGAAATTATATATATAGAGAGAGAGAGTAGTCGGAGTCTATGTTGTCCCTAGTTATCCAGCCCCCTCTCCGCGTCCTTCGACGCCCCGTACGTCGTCGTCGTAACCGTTAACGTTATCTGTGCCGCAGAATATTGCGAGAGGGTGGACCCGGGGATGAGCGGATCCGCCATAGAGGCGAGCGGGGCGTACCTCGTGCATGTCCCTCAAAATAGAGTTACAAACTGTAACTACGTTTCGGTGCATTAATGCCGGGGGGTTGGAGCGAGTGGGGTCGGCCCCGGTGCCGGTGCCGGCGTCGTCGTCGGAATTCGCGCGGCGCGCTTCAACGAATCGATCGCGCGGTTACAACGCTCCTCGTGACGGTGGTGAGGGGTAACGGACGTGTAGCCATCGCTAAGCTCGAGAGGAACCCCGGGCTTCGATGGATCGTCGTTTCACCAGCCACTTTAAATTTTAAATCGACCTTTTGCCGCGCACCGTAAAGCCCCGCGTTGCGTATCGCATTTTCACGTAGCCGCCGGCTAGGCGTCCGGAGCGGACAATACGGGGTGTCCGGCGCCGTGCACCGGAAAAGAACGCCGCGTCGACGATTCTACGCGCAAAAATGAATCAAAAGAGGTGGAACCGACATTTCGACTTCGCGGGACGCGTTTATGGGAAAATCGGTCTTAAAGTGGTTGGTTCGGGCGCGTGGATCGTTTTTGGGAAATTTTAACTGGAGTTATGAATATTTCTATGGGGAGTTTTGTGGAGGTTGATGTATGGGAGTTTGTGCGGGAGATATTGGTACTTTTGGGATCGATTCTTGTTTTACGTATGCGATTGATATAACATGATTTTGTTGAAAATATATAGTTTATTATAATATGCAGTTTCAACTTGGCGGGACGCGTTTACGTGAGAATCAGCCCTAAAGTCATTGGTTCGGAGCGCGTGGATCGTTTTCGGGAAATTTTAACTGGAGTTATGAATATTTCTATGCATGGGGAACACTGTGGAAGATGGTGTAAGGGAGTTTGTGTGGGAGATATTGGTACTGTTGGGATCGATTCTTGTTTTACACGATTGATAATTGTAAAGTTTAGATTATAATATGCAGTTTGTACTTGACGGGACGTGTTTACGTGAAAATCAGCCTCAAAGTCGTTGGAGCGCGTGGATCGTTTTTGGGAAATTTTAACGGGAGTTATGAATATTTCTATGGGGAGCACAGTGGAGGACGGTGTACGGGAGTTTGTGTGGGAAATATTGGTAGTGTTGGGATCGATTCTTGTTTTACACGATTGATATACTGATGATTATGTACTTAAGTTCAGATTATAATATGTAGTTTATTATAATATGCAGTTGCAACGTCGCGGGCCGCGTTTACGTGAAAATCGGCCTCAAAGTCGGTGGTTCAGGACGCGTGGATCGTTTTTAGGAAATTCTAACGGGAGTTATGAACATTTATACGGGGAGCACTGTGGAGGACGGTGTAAGGGAGTTTGTGTGGCAAATATTGGTACTGTTGGGATTCTTGTTTTACAATTTGATACACTGACGATTATGTTGTAGAGTTCAGATTATAATATATGTAGAGGAAAATATATATATGTAGAGGAAAATATATATATGTAGAGGAAAATATATATATGTAGAGGAAAATATATATATGTAGAGGAAAATATATATATGTAGAGGAAAATATATATATGTAGAGGAAAATATATATATGTATAGGAAAATATATATATATGTATAGGAAAATATACCTACTCCTCTGATATAATAATATATTCCCTCTGTATTACAAATGGAAATATAAGGTCTGCGCAAGATCACGACACTTACAAAAGGAAAAGACAAACCTGCTCGCACCGCGGAACACACACACACGTTTTCTCGAAAACTATTTCTATCTTTTTCCCGATACCGGTCGACTCACGTCCGTATCGGTCGCTGGTTACATTAAAACTCATCTTTTGTCTTTCGCAGCTGGGCTTCACTCAAAGAATGACTCAGTCGAAACTTCACGCGATTCGCTCGCGCAAAAGTCGTCCCTACATACATAGTTTATTATAATATACAGGGATCTCGCGTATCCAGTAGTATAGTTTTTGTACATATGAGAATACAAAGTCTAAACAAATAAATATACAGTAAAATGCCTTGTGAACGACGACAATGTAGTGTGGTCTTCGTGACTCTCTACTTGCGAATAAACTAGAGAAAAAAAAGAAAACAGCCAAACCGTTGACAGTCCTTAAAAATAACATCGACATCTGGCACCCTTAAGATCATTCTTGCATCCATTCCAACAAATTAGAATATCATTTAAGTAACAATAATGATAAGTTCACTTCGACGCGCAATGCCCGAGCCACTGTCCTACTCGACGGTTTCGACATCGATTTTCTCGTAAACGAATCCTCGTATGGAGAAACTTCGTACCAGATTTTTTATTTCACTTTGCACGTAGAATGCACCCATGAACGTGGAAAATATCCACGATCGAAGAATCGACAAAGAGTGACGTTTCCTCGGGTTGAACGAGTGTCTCGAAATTCGTTCGGGCGAGTTGAAGAGGTGAAATTTATTTAGGTCGAGGTACGTCCGCCGATCGACCGGAGAGGAATGTTTCGACGACACTTTTGGAAACCACGGACCAACTCGCGTAACCTGGAACTTTGAACGCGGAGAGAGATCGGTGATTGTTTCGTCCGCGAGACGAATCCAAAGCGTTCGGGTTAACGATTAAACTTCATTTTCGGTTGGAAATACGCGGCTGGGAATTCGAAATAAATTGAAAACAAACAAGATAACGTTCCCCGAAAGCTGATCGGGCTCGACTACCGGATCGTAAGCAGATCTCGAGCGCTAGCGCGGATCTTGAGATCGGGGATCCCCGCTCGGGCTTAACTCGTCCTTCCGCCCCATTTTTCCGTACGCTCGGCCGTACGGAGTTTGGGTTACCATTCTCTCGTGTAAGAGGATTAAGATATTACTCGAGCGTAGCGGCGAGCAAGCGTCACGAAAACACGGGCTTTAACACGCTTTATTCGCTTCGTGAAAATTCACGTCTGAAAGTGCAACCCCATCCTGGCATCCCTCTCGTGTCTGAGGGTTTACGCCGCGCGGAAAGGAGGGTTGGCGAGCATAAAATCACTCGTGTACACGCGTGTGCATACACCTAATGCGACTCGGTCTTCCGTCATCCCTGGCTCCTTCAAACGGATTTCCTACTCGTACGTCGAAAGATCTTGAAAATCTTTACGACGATTCCGGTCCGAATCGTTCGACAACGGCTACCGATGTTATCGAGCCAAACATCCGTGGTGTCAAACATACGCATCGAGACAGATTTCTATTTTTCCATTACGCGACACATCAATTTTTTTACAAGTTTTTCATGACGCGACGCGTTGACTTTCCGCCAATTTTTTCATAACGCGACACATTCATTTTTCGCCGATTTTTCGCCGATTTTTCCATAATGCGACACATCGATTTTTCGCCAATTTTTTCTCTAAGGCGACACATCGATTTTGTGCCAATTTTTTCATAACGCGACACATTGATTTTTCGCCGATTTTTCGCCGATTTTTCCAAAATTCGACACATCGATTTTTTACCAATTTTTTCTCTAAGGCGACACATCAATTTTTTGCCAAATTTTTCCATAGCGTGATACATTGATTTTTCGCCAATTTTTCCATAATGTGACACATCGATTTTTCGCCAATTTTTTCTCTAAGGCGACACATCGATTTTTTGCCAAATTTTTCCATAGCGTGATACATTGATTTTTCACCGATTTTTCGCAAATTTTTCCATAATGTGACACATCGATTTTTCGCCAATTTTTTCATAACGCGACACATCGACTTTTCAACAATTTTTCCATAACGCGATACATCGATTTTTCGCCGATTTTTTTATAACGCGACACATCGATTTTTTGCCAATCTTTTCATAAGGCGATACATCGATTTTTCGCCAATTTTTTCTCTAAGGCGACACATCGTTTTTTTGCCAAATTTTTCCATAACCCGATACATTGATTTTTCGCCGATTTTTCGCCAATTTTTCCATAACGCGATACATCGATTTTTCGCCAATTTTTCTATAATGGAACACATCGACTTTCCGACAATTTTTTTATAACACAACATATCGATTTTACGCCTTTTCTTTCATAACGCGATACATCGATTTTTCACCAATTTTTCTATAAAGCAACACATCGATTTTTCGCTTTTTCTTTCATAACGCGACACATTGATTTTTCGCCAATTTTTTCATAACGCGACACATCGACTTTTCGCAATCTTTCGTACAGATTCGTATAGAATATTTCGAGATTATATTGGGTTGTTCGGAAAGTCATTTCGTTTTCCAAAATGGAGAATATATAATTGGATAAAATGTTTATACACTCTAGAAAGATCGTGTTTCATTTTCATCGAAAAAAAACGAAATAACTTTCCGAACAATCCAATACATTGCACGCGAGAATAGGGCGAAAAATACTCTTCGCGACGATGGAATTTAACGGAAATAGCGAAAATCGAGCAAGGTGAATTATCGGACGAAGAGAGAAAGAGAAAGAACGCTTACTAATAGTGTTCTTGGTAGGTGTTCGTTGTAATTTACACTCCGTTTAATTCACACTCGAGTTACCGTTGCTAAAAGCACGCCTCTGTTCACTCTCTACGAATACCCGAAAGTTTTGTAAGAAAAATTAAGTAAATATTGAACCGAGATAGAAACTCAAAGAACGCTTTTCCAAAATGTACCATTCTCGTTGTATCATAATTTAAACGTTCCCTTTTAAGGTAATTTTTCTTTATAAATTAAATTTAATAGTGATAAATTTGTTGTCAGTAATAGCGGTTAAACTGAATCTATAAATTAATTAAGTTAATTACAGTAAATTGAGGAGATATTAATTGTAAAAGATCATTAATTTTTGGTGAAATATAACCAAGTATTTTAGTAATATTTGGTAATAATATTTTGATAAAATTTGTGTCGTAAACTAGGTTTAGATACCCTATTATAAAATTTAAGTAATATAAGTAAATTTAAGTAAACACCCAACAAAAACCCCAAAGATTTAAAATACCCAATAACACCCCTACAAAATCCCCAAAGTTTCGTAACAAATATTGAACTCTCAATATTTAACTTCTCAATTAAATATTGATACGAGAAACTCAAAGAACACTTTTGCAAAGAGTACCATTCCCATTGCACCATAGTTTAAACGTTCCATTTAAAAACCAACAAAACCCCCAAAGTTTTCAAATACCCAATAATACAAAAACCCCAAAGTTTCGTAAGTAAACTCAAGTAAATATTGAAGAAAGAAACTCAAAGAACACTTTTCCAAAGTGTACAATTCCCATTGCACCATAGTCTAAATGTTCCATTTAAAACCCAACAAAACCGCCAAACTTTTCAAATACCCAATAACACAAAAACCCAAAAGTTTCTTAAAAAAAAAACTCAAGTAAATATCGAACCAAGAAACTCAAAGAACACTTTTCCAAAGTGTACAATTCCCATTGCACCAAAGTTTAAACGTTCCATTTAAATACCCATCAAAACCAATAACACAAAAATCCAAAAGTTTCTTTAAAAAGAAAAAACTCAAATAAATATCGAACCAAGAAACTGAAAGAACACTGTTACCAAAAGTACCGTCCCCACTGTACCATAATTTGAAAGTTCCGTTGATTCGAGAAATCCAACGGAAGCTCCATCGTTCCTCGACTCGATATTTACCAGCTCTGAAAAAGAACTAGCTCGGTCTACGCAAGCCGCGCGAAGTTTCGTCGAAATTGGCGCGCGCTTCGACCGCACAGTCCCGAACACGTTTTTCGTCGTACGCTCGATCCGTCCGCGATACCGAGAGGCTCCCCCCACCAGCAGCACGTTCACGGTCTCCCAGTGGCGGTTCCGCGCGTCCCCAGACAATGCTCGTCTCCCAGCCGGCGATACGTTGTTCCGCGTAAACACGGTACCGCGGGAAGTGCAAGTGGCGGGGCGATCCCGAAACCCGTTGCTAGTGACGCGCGGCGACCGAGGCCCGAGAACCATGTTGCGTTTCGCCCGGCGACGGCGTCGAGTGCCGTTCCGTTTATCCATCGTCGCTCTTCGCCCGCGGATGCATTAAATTCCCACACCGTAACGCGTCTCCGTGGAAGCAATGCCGTTACAGGACGCGGTGCGATGACAAGGACGACGTCGACGTCGACTACGACGACTACGACGACGACGACGACGAACGACGACGTCGATGACGGCGGTGCTTTGAGGGCGCGGAGTGCCGCACTCGACGTGTCATACGGCGCCCTCTGACACTGGCGTAGTACTCTCTCGAATTATTTCGACCGTTCTTTGTCACATGGTTCGATCGAGTTCGAGAAAGAAATATCTATTCGTGAAGAATACGCTCGGTTGTACAACCGATGTTTTTTCTGAACGATTCAATGGTATCTCTGGACGAACGTTGAAAAAATCTACCGTGAACGGTTCTCCCGTTTCGATCGTCGTAGAGAGAGAGAGTGAGAGAGAGAGAGAACGAAAGAAGCGGAAGAAAGTAATCGGAGGCTACGCCAATGGCGGCCTAGCCGGCAATAGCGCGTGGTGGCGTCGACGACGGGGCTGGGCTCCCCTCTAACTCCTCCCCACTCCTCTTCTTTCCTTAGCGGAGGCACCCTCGGCTGCTGCCCCCGAGTGAGCCCGGCACAGGGCAGAGTCGTACTACTTTGATCGCCACTCAAACATTTTCGCTACCCCAGGCCCCCCCGGTTGCTCGCCGGCTTCTCGACGTTACGCGGCGGGTGGGGTGGGGTGAGGTGGGGTGGGGTGGATAGCGTAGGGTGGGGCTGGGTTGCTTGCCACCAACTAATTACAGTGCGGATCAAAGAATTCATCGACGCAGCGCGGCGGTCGGCTCGGAGCGGTTCGTAGCGACTCGTAGGAAGCGGCTGGCTCCTCCGCGCGGACGTGTGCACGCGGAGCTATCCATCGTGCGTGCGCCGATGCCGGGAGGAAAAAGAATGGGCGCAAGAAGGGCGCGAAAGGGTGAGCGAGCCGGGTGGTGGACCCTCGCGCCCTGCGCCTCGACGTACCCTGGCGTCGTCTACCACGGGCGACGTTACGACTTCGTGTCTGAGTGCGCCTGGACACGTTGCTTTCATGCCGGCCGGGAAACTACGGTATATGCAGTTTCGAGATTTATTGATAAGTCCGTGAGTGGGTGGCTGGGCTGGAACAGGGACCGCCCTCAACGTCAACCGTGACGCAGCTAAACCGGAGGTTCTTTCACCCTTTCGGGGACCGGGTGGACGGAATTGCCTCACGGGGACGGCTGAATCGCTTCGATGGGAATTCGCAGAACCGAGGCTCGGCCCTCACTCGCGATCGAATCGATCGTTGCTCGATACGAACGACGGACGATCGTCTCTCGTCTGTGTCGATCGATTAGAATAAATGTAAGAAACTTGGAGAAGGTTTTTGGGTGGATACGGATTTTTTAGGGAGGGCTTTGGAATGGAGACGATTGATGAAATTATTGGGTTGGAGTACGGGAGTACGAGCGAATTTTTTATAATTTTGTAAAACTTTTCCGATTAGAATAAATGTAAGAAACTTGGCGAAGGTTCTTGGGTGGATACGGATTTTTTAGGGAGGTCTTTGGAATGGAGACGATTGATGAAATTATTGGGTTGGAGTAGGGGAGTACGAGCGAATTTTTTATAATTTTGTAGAACTTTTCGATGTTAACGTTAGAATTTTGTAACGGTATATTTCTAGATATGGTAGCTAAAAATTTACCTTGACGGAATTCGTTTATTTTTTAATTAGCGAAGAAGTGGCAAAAATAACATATTAGGCACACTATTTCTCGTATATTAAGAGCAACTATTGAAAAGACTTTTTATAGACAAATTTAAAGACACTTATTGTTATTGAAGATTTCTAAGAAGAAGTGGATTTATTTAGAAGAGCCTTGAAATATAAGCGATTGATAAAATTATTGGGTAGAAATAGGGGAGTATGAGCGAATTTTTTATAATTGTGTAGAACTTTGTCAATGTTAACGTTAGAATTTTCTAACGGTATAATATTTCTAGATCTAGTGTCGAAAAATCTTTTTTGATGGAATTTGTGTAAAAAATTGTAACGCATTTTTTAAATAGCGAAGAAGTAGCAAAAATTACAGATTAGGCACACTATTTCTCGTGTACTAAGAATAATTAATGAGAAGGTTTTTTATGGAGAAATTGTACAACAAAATGTATGTTATAATGCAATCAGTTTCGAAACTTCTTCTGGTGATTTTTCTTCCGATTTTGAAAATTCTACATAGGTCCAATTGTTAAAGTTGTTTCAGAGCTTCCACCCTCATTAATTCTATCGCCTTTCTTTCTGATTCGCAACACCACCAGTTTTTCTTCAAATTTTTCGTATCACTTGCTATTATTCACAACTTAAAAATTAACGCGAACGATTCAACCGTATTAAAATATTCGATGAAAAGTATTTCGACATTGAAACATACAAATTCTGATTTACATAGGTTAAAACACTGATCGCAACACTTACTAAACAAAGTAAATCGATACATCGACTTGGTTCTCTTTTCTTTATGCTTCAATCTTTAAATGCAATTTTCTCGAAACGAGGTTTTAAAAACCAAAAGTAATTCCCAAAAGTGACTAAGATATTAATTTAAAATTTCAATAACTTGTAAAGCTCGTGTCTTTCCTCAGTTGACTCAAAAAGTAACTAAAATATAAAATACTATTTATTACATAAATCTTCTTTCTAGAAATACAAACTCCAGATTTTTCTTCGACAAGAAAAAGATATACAAAAATGCCCAGAGGGCATTAATAATCTCACCCTTCGTGCATTTACGCATCCAACTATCAATAAATAAGATTCTTTCAAAAAATTTTCATTATCGATCAACAAATTAGGTCCCCGCGCATTTTTTTTTCCCTCGTCGGTCGAACCCCGTAACTTCTCGACGGTGGTAAAAGTTTCACAGGGAATCGGGAACTAAATGGTCCAAAAAATGTCCTCGCTCCTCCTCCCCCCCCCCCCATCATCCACAACTCGAAACTGTCGCTTTGAGTCTCTACACGGTGAAACGACGAGCCTTTCGCTCACGAGCCCCGCTTTCAAGAACCGCGTGGCGCGTGCGCGCGCAGCCACGTTTCATTAATTCAGGAACGCGAAAATGGCGCCGCTGGAAATTTACTTTTAACGGCGCAAGTTCCTTTTTTTTTCTCCTTTTTTATCTTTTTTTTTTTTTTTCATCCCATCGAGCCCCGGTGTCCGTGGCGTGTCACCGGTCGCTGTTTGTTTGGGATTTTTGGTCGCAGAAAATCAGCGCGAGGCCGAGGTAGTCGCAAAACGAATACTCGATCGCCGGGATGATTTATTCAGTCGCGCAGATGTCTGCCCGGCGGGTTCCAGCGAGAGGAAAAATAGAAAAACACGAACCCACGAGCGATCGATGTCACGGAATCAATTCGAGTAAACCAAACAAAACGGGCGTTGCTCTTTTGCTGGAAGTTCTTTCTTTTTTTTTTTTTTTTTTTTAATTTTTTTCGTGGTTTTTTTCCATTGTTTTCTTTTCATTTATTTATTTACCCGCCGATACAACGGCTCGCGTGCCCGCGTCGATCGTCGACGCGCAACCGACGAGACTTTCGGACGTGGAATTTCCACGTCTACTTCAGGTGCTCGCGATTGTTTCGAGAGTCGAGCCAACCTGAAAATGTTGGTTATAGTTTCTGCCGCGTAGGCTCGCGAGCTCATTTACCATCACGTAGGAGTGGGTAGCGACACGGCGGTGGGGAAACGACGGGACCGAGAGACCGATGCTCCAGATGCTGTTTCAGCAATTTTCACGTTCGCTCTCGCAATTGGATACGTAGACGAGCCGTAGGTTAGGTTTGCGTATTAGTGGTACGCGAAACAGATGTAACGCGGCGCGCAAATGGGGAGGAAGTGGATCCTGAATTCCCATAAAATCGTCTCTGCCGCGGCAGCAGTTGTCGGGACGGCTCGAACGAAATTAACAAGTTGGACGAGGCATTGAACGCGTTGACCCCTTCGGCTCGAATTTACAAGTGGGTTGCGTACCACGGAACAGGAAACGTACCAGGTCCCGTGGTCGCCTACGAAATTCCCGTTTTCTTTCAACGGGCGGAAGGAGGACGAAATTCAACGCGTTTACCCATTTGCATCATCGGTCTGTTTAGGCTGTCGCGTTCAAACATCGATGACGACTGACCCGTATCACCGCGAGCGATTGATCGTACGTGCAGTAACGAGCATCAGAATTATTTATGGAGTTTAGTAACGATATACCGTTTAAAACGACTGATACACAATATTATATAGCAAAATATTTTTTTTGTAGCCTTTTTTGCGTGCCGCAACACTCGTAGTGGCAGTTTGAGAGATTTTCACAGAAGAGTAACACTTATTTAGAATACACTGATGTATATTAAACTAATGGAACGAAAAAGTTCTCAGAAATGGTTAAACATACCAGTTGCAACTGGTAAAATGATACTCGGTGATAGTGGACAGTCGTAGGTTCGCGTATTATTCTGTGCTTTGATGCAAATGGGTTAAATGCCACGGAGACGTCGTTGGATGAAGTCATCGTCGATGAGAGTACCGTCACGGATCCACCGGTTACTGGACGAGTGACTTGTGTCACTTTTAAAGCACTGTTTCACTTTCAAGTAGGATGTTTATATCTTTTAACCGTCATCGATCGATAACGATCGAGAGGGAAGGGATATTGTCCTCCTGACGAGGACCCCGCTCGAGAGTCCCCGTTTTATCTAGAGCAATGATTTTGCAGCTGCTACGAGGAACGTACGTTAACAAGTGCGGGATAAATATTTTTTAATCGATGATAATCGAGAGGAAAGATTTCAATCTTGGTGAGGGCCCCAACTAAAAAGTCTCTATTTTATCGAACTCGATCGTTCTCTTCGTCGCGTTGCAAGGGTGAAACGTACATTGACAAGCACCGCTCGAAATAAATATTTCTCAATCATTATTGATCAGCGACAGTAGATACCAAGCGTTTCGTTCTTGTCGAGGACCCATTAGGGAGTCTCCTAGCGAATTATTAAATACAATCATTTTATGAAACATAATCGTTTTCTGGAATTCTGCTAGAGGATTGGATCTAGATTGAAGAGTGCGTTCGATAAAATTGATCAAGAGGATTCTGGTGATCTTCGAAGGAAAAAAAAGAAAAAGAAATAATAAAAATAAGTACACGGGAGAAAAATCAAAGCACGTCGGAAACGGAAACGCGACCGACGGCTGCAAACGACAGAGGAAGCGGAGACATCCATAACATTCGTGTGTCCAATACGCGAAGTAACGCCAAACGAGCCAAAAAGTCGAGGACCTCCCTCTCTCTCTCTCTCTCATTCTCTCTTTCTCTCTTCCACCCTCCAGACTCCGTTCTTTTTGTCGTAACACCGCGTCCCGTTGTTCGACGCAAGAAATTTCTCAGACGATGTGTCGCCCCCCTCGATCCCCATTCCCTCGACCGACGATTTTGCGCGTCTAGCGCGCGTCGGGGTCCTTTCTCACGATCTTTCTCACGGAACGTCCACGAGATGCCATTTTCAGCTGGATGGCTCATAACGCGGGGGTGCGTCGCGAGATGCGCGCGGTTCGAAAAAAGGGAGGCACGAAAAAAAAAAGAGAAGAAAAAAAAAAAAGAAGAGGGCCGACGTCGGTGACAGCCGACGAACAAGGGAACACGCGGGGAATACACTTTTCCCCGAGTTTCTTAGACGCGAGCAGGGGTCTCCAACCGTCCCCCTCCTCCACCCTCCGATTCGCTTCGATCGTCGTCTCGAAGTTTTTTTCCATCTTCGCTCCTCCGCCTCCTACCCCATCGCGCACCGTGTCTCCGGGACGCCGTTTCATCGACGAACCCTCCAACGAGTCGCGTTTCACCGTTCCACGGGCGGACGGCAGTCGCGAGTCAAACAGAGCGGACAGAAGAGAACAGAAGCGTGGCCCTCGGGAAATTTTCGAATCCGAGCGCAACGAAGCGCGAGTGTTCTCTCTGATGGAAAATTATGCCGCGCGATGTCTTTGAGACCGTGCCACGCCCCCCACCCCCCACTCTGCCCACTCCCTGTACAGCGGCCGTGTGTCCGATCCGATTCGACGCTAACGAGAGGTTATTTTTACGCGGGGAAAAGTCGAGGCCAATAACGCCGCCGCTCGGGGAAATCGCGTCGCCTTTTGAAAGCGGTCCGACGAACGTTCGATGCAGCTCGACGAGTTTCGTCGCGCCCTCGTTCGGCCACAAAACGATCGAACCGGCTCTCTGCGAACGTGGATGTTCTCCACTCGGCCCTCTTTACTCTCGAGTGCGCCCGTGCGCTTCCGCGAGCACTCCTCGACGATCTTTCGACAAAGAGGACACCGCGCCGGGATTCTTTCGCCTGTTTGTCGCACATGGGGGACATCGACGAGACCGCGGATCGATTCCCTGTTTCGATACGAACGGAAAAGTTCTTTTCCGTTTCGCGATCCGGGCCACCGTTCCCGAGATACGAGCGGTGAAAGTTTTCGCGCGCGCGCGTGCCCCGTGGACACGTGGTTCGCCTGCGCGCATGCGCGGACGCGCGATCAGCTGATCGGGGCAGCGACCAACTTTCGCTCCTCGTATCTCGCGAACGGAGTCTCGGATCGGAAAACGGTAAAGGACTTTTCGTTCTCTTTTCGCGCGAAGAATTACTTCCGATGGAAAGATCGACGTTTCTTCGTGTATCGAGGCTCGTAACGACGATCAACGATTGAATATTAAACGTTGAACGTTCCACGGTTGAAATTCGATTGAAAGATACCCACCGTTTGGTCACAGACGACGATTCGGTCCTCTCGAAAAAATTTAATTCGCGCCGACGCGATTCTTCCGAGCGACGAAAGCGGATCGCTTTTTTACACCGATCTCGACGCTTTTCGGCGCGAGTTTTGCACCTTCGAAACGCGGTCGTCGAAATCAGACGCGGCGGAAGTTGTTGGTGACTCGAGCCATCGGAAAAAGAGAGAGAGAAATAGAGAGAGAAGAGGGTAGCGGAGCGAGTGGAACGTTTGATCCGCACTCGCACGCGGAACGGTCCGCCGTCCGGGAAGCTCACGAGGAGGCTCGTGGACCAGAAATCGTAATTGGATTCGAAGTGTGGAGAGCGCGGGTACGGGGACACGGTGGTGGGGTGGGGGGTGGTAGAGGAGAGGAGCGATGACGGTGGTGGCGGAGCGAGAAGCGGATAGGAAAAAGCGGAAGGGAGGAGGATCCTCTTCGGCTTCATCGGCCGACCCCGGCGATGTCACAAAGTATAATACGAACTAATTACCCCGTCGTCGGCAAAGCTGCACTCGACCGCCACTCCGGGGACAATGAGTGGGCACTTCCGCGATGTTTTCTGCATACGGCGGCATCGGGAGCCAAAGGCTCCGCTCTCCGCGGCGCGGCCGCGAAAGAAACGCGCGGAACGGAGCGAGTGGTACCCGCGCGGCGTGCCAGCGACGCAGGGTGGCCTGAAGAAGAAGGAGGAGGAGCTTGGAAGCCGAACGAAAAGCGGTTGCGAGCTACCGAGGGAGTGAAACGTTGAGCGAACGTGGGACGGAGAGGACGGAAGCTGGCCAGAGTGAGACGCAGGAAGGAAGAAGAGCTTCTTTTTGGTTGATTAGCCCCCGTGCGGGAGTGAAGACAGCTACGCGAGTACACCTATCGCGGCGACGCGTCACAAAGCCCCGTCTCCTGCGCAAAGATACCGCCGAGGGATAAATCAAAGCAGGTACCATCCAAGCCACGATGACCATCGTGCGAATCTCCGAGGGAAAAATACTGGTAATTAGCCCCTTGAACATCCGTATCCCCACCCACCCGACCCCAACCACCCAACGAGACCACCCCATACCCCGCCCCGCCGAGCGAGGATCGTTCTTTGTGAAACAGAGGCACGTTCGACGACATTATCGTCGTACTCGGTAACCGTGGGTGGAGAGTCCGGGACCTATTTCCCTCCCCCTCGGTCCCTAGTCGGCAACCTCCTTCTTCCCTCCCCCCACCCCTCACGGGCTGCCCGCCGCCTACCAAGAGCCAGCACCGCGTCACCGTGTCGCATCCCGTGCCCAACGACGCCATACGCGTTTCGGTCCCCCTTGCGCGCGTCGCGTACGCCGTTGATGGAACCGCGCGGTGACGGGGTATAGGGTGGGAGGGAGGGAGGGAGGGAGGGAGGACGGGGGCGTGCAGCCGAGGAAACTTCAAAGCACCCGAAACGATTGTTCGGCAACGCTCCCGCGTGTTCCTCGTGTACCTCGAGAGCCACCGGAGGAGGGGGCAGAGGAAGGGGGACGAGGGGGTGGGGGAGGGTTAAAGTACCCACGAATATACACCTACCCCTTTGATTACCTCGGCGGTACGCTCTTCTTGGTCCTCTTTTTCTTTTTCTTTTTCTTCTCTTCGAGCTTCGAAAAAAAATAGAGGAGGAAGAAAAAAAATGAAAGAAGGGGGGAAAAAAGAAGTAGAAGGAGAAAAGAGAAAAGGAAAAAGACGGAGAAGAGGAAAGAGTAGCGGAGAACGAGAAAGAGAGAGGGACGCTGCTGGAGAGCCGAAGGAGAGGCCGAGATGGAGGCACAAAGTTACCTCGCTGTGCCGGTCGTCGCAACACGCCGATGGAAAGGGGGCGAGGTACTCTCCCGGTACGCGGGAACGCCAAAGAAAGAGGAAAAAGGCTGGAGGGTGGACGAGCACCGTCGTCACCGGAGATGAAGAACAAGATGCTCCACGCGATGCATCTAGCCAGAAGGACCGGCTTGTGTATGTGTGAGTGTATGGTGTATGTGTGCGCGCGCGTGAACACACGAGCACGCGCGGCCCCGCGAGGAAAAGGTTCCCCGGTTGAAAAAGGTTCGTTGGTTTCACGAGCTCTCGTTTGACCCGTGTGTTACGCCGCAAAGTAAGTGGCCGCCGGCGAGGCCTCTGATAATTAATCTCCTATTGACTCTCGATCCCTTTATTCGATGAACTTGAAACCGGCGAAAAGTCCGATCTTCGGACGGTGGACCGCTCGATCGGAAGGGGACGCTCCGTCGGATCTCGGACGACCGAAACTACGAAAATGGCTAGTTTCGGCACTCGAACGACCAATTTTTATGCCGTCCGTGCTCCATGGAGCTGAGAAGATCACCTTTTTAGGTTTCGGGTGGGTTCCAATGGACTGCGAGTGAGCAGACATTGCTCGACTCTGTCCGCGTTTGTTGAACGATTTTTATATCGAACCTTCGAAAATGGCTAGTTTTGGCACTCGAACGACCAATTTTTATACTCCACGGAGCTGAGTAGATCACCTCCTTTGGTTTGGGTTGATTTCCAATGATCTGCGAGTGAACAAACATTGCTCGACCTTGTCCACGCGATTTCTATAGTGGGATAGGTCTCGTGTGATAGCAAACGATTCACGCACAGTACATTTTTCTAAATTCGGGAGACATCTATTCTGCTCGGCACTCGAACGAGCAATTTTTATGCCATTCGTATTCCACAGAGCTGAGAAGATCACCTCCTTTGGTTTGGGTTGGTTTCCAATAGGCTACGAGTGAGCAAACATTGCTCAACCCTGTTCACGTTTGTCGAGCGATTTCTATAGTGCGTGTATCGTTTGATGACCTCTGGAAGGAATGTTCGTTTGTAGATTAGCTCCCTACACGTATTTTTTTTACAGTAATTCGTGTATTATTTGCCGAAGAAGTCACACTTGCCAACTGGAACCAGTGACGAAGAAAATGAACCAGTCAACTGTGGGATAGGTTTCGTATGACAGCAAACGATTCACGCACAGTACATTTTTCCAAATTCGGAAGACATCTGTGCAGCTCCTAGCTATACGTACTAAACCTTGCTAGGTATTAACAATGGTGAAAAATTACAAACTCCGGTAGCGAAAGTGACCCAACACTGACCCTTGCAACTGCTGGGAACTGAAGTTTAGGGTTCGTTCGGTGTCTTCTTTAGTTACAAATTATACAGTTTCGAAGGATCGTCGATCTTTAGGAGGTTAACAGGAAATGACTTTGAAAGCATTTTACTCGGAGAGACTCCACCATCCTGGTATACAATTATATTTACTAAACAAAGACACGAACTGTCCCCTTCTGATCTTACTGCACTTTTGCAAAATAATAAAAGACGACAGTTGCAACGCGCGAAATATTAACTGCAGGTACTCAATAATTGCAAAAATACAATTAAAATTACGTACAATACAAAGATACCCAAAGTTCATTTTCAATTACTCGTATTTCCAAAATTATCGAGTATCCACGTGCAAAGTATCCACGTCTTCGAGCAAACTCTATAAAACATCCTCCAAACCCGCGTTAAAACCAAAAAGTGGGAGGGGAATCATACCCCCCCCCCCTACAAGACTCCGAAACAATCCTCACCTAGACAATCGATAAAAACCACAAATCCGTTAAATCTTCCGTTCGAAAGTTTCCACGTCGACCCGATCGCAAACAAATTGTCACGAAAGCGTTGAATTACAAAAAGGTCGATCTCTTATCACGAAGTAGCGGCGAAAAAGTAAAGAACCGAAACCCGTCCGATTGAATCGCCTCGTTAGAGTACCTCGAGTTCGGTACGGTGGAATTTTATTATTATTTTCACCGTGCGCCGTAATGAAAACATTTTCCTTTTTTTCCCGGTGCGCGAAAAATTGGCCTTTTTCGAATATTACCCTTTGCCTCCTGAAAATATTCCAACGGCCGGCCACTCGGCCGGGGAATACGCTCCGAGGCTCGTACGCATTTTATTCGCGCTCGATACATTATTCATACGGTTGTTTCAATTCCGCGGATAATCGTCGGCCACTATTTCACGAGCAGTGTAACGAGCTTTCGAAAAAACAAGATCCGCGGGTTCTCCCCCTATCGTTCCAACCCCCCTCCCCTTCCCCCACTCTGTTTCTCTGTCTTGCTCGAGCAGGCGGGTGTTATTAATTTCGCGTCCAGATTTTTACGACAATACCGGTCCGGCGGCGCGCGAGCGAAGTCGATACAAGCGTCGCCCGGTTTCCACGGACAATGGTCACGTACGATTTCAATGCCGATTCACGGGCTATTCATCAGGACGCTTCGCGCGCACGGCTTATCTCGTTTCCTTTTCTACCTGCGCCGGGTACACCGCGCTGTGTTCCACCGACGTTCAACGCCCATTGTGTCCGCCGTGTGGTCCCCCGCGCGGACCTTCCTCTTCCTGGTCCGCGCTCACGCGACCAAACTGAAACACGTGCGATAGCGCACGCGAGAAAACCAAGTGGACGACCGTAGGAAGCGTTTACAGGGCATTTAATCGTATCGTCCGACGGAATGCCCGATGAAGCGGCGTAAATCGGGGACTCGACACCAGTTTTCCCGCGAACGCGCGCCGAAAATTGACGGGAAGTACTCCGCGGACGGGTCGCGCGGAAAACGATTGGAAATAACGGGAAATTTATTCCTCCATTTGGGAAAATTGTTCGCGTTCGGCGAATCGTATTTAATATTATAATATATAGATAAAGGAAAATTGTAAATTGAATTATAGGCGGTTTGAGATATCGAGGAGAATTTATTTTTTGGAAATTTTGCACGTGGAGGGAATTTTAGTTAACGTTCGAATCGTCTTGTAGATAGTTGTGGTAATGAAAAATTGAAAATTGAAATGTGGATGATTAGAAGTATGGAGGAATTCATTTTGGAAATCGAATCGTCTTGTGTAGAGTAGTAATAAAAAAAAAATTGAAAATTGAAATATGGAGGATTAGAAATATGGAGGAATTCGTTTTGGAAATTTTGCACGTGGAGGGAATTTTATTTAATATTCCAGAGACGGTCGAATCGACTTGTAGATAGTTGTGGTAAAGAGAAATTGAAAATTGAAATGTGGATGATTAGAAATATGCAGGAATTCATTTTGGAAATCATCTTGTGTAGAGTAGTAATAAAAAGAAAATGGAGAATGGAAATATGGATGATTAGAAACATGGAGGAATTCGTTTTGGAAATTTTGCACGTGGAGGGAATTTTATTTAATATTCAAGAGACGATCGAATCGACGTGTAGATAGTTTTGGTAAAGGAAAATTGAAAATTGAAATGTGGATGATTAGATGTATGCAGGAATTCATTTTGGAAATTTTTGGAAATCGTCTTGTGTAGAGTAGTAATAAAACAAAAAAGGGAGAATGGAAATATGAATGATTAGAAATATGGAGGAATTCATTTTGGAAATTTTGCACGTGGAGGGAATTTTATTTAACGTTCGACGGAAGGTCGAATCGTCTTGTAGATAGTTTTGGTAAAGAAAAATTGAAAATTGAAATGTGGATGATTAGAAGTATGCAGGAATTCATTTTGGAAATTTTGGAAATCGTCTTGTGTAGAGTAGTAATAAAAAAAAAATTGAGAATGGAAATATGGATGATTAGAAATATGGAGGAATTCATTTTGGAAATTTTGCACGTGGAGGGAATTTTATTTAATATTCCAGAGATGGTCGAATCGATTTGTAGATAGCTTTGGTAAAGAAAAATTGAAAATACGGATAATTAGAAGTACCGAGGGATTCGTTTTGAAAATTTTGCACGTAGAGGGAATTTTATTTAAAATAGTTGGGACGAAGCTGAGAGAACGTGCCGCATGGAAATTGAAGTATCGATGATTAGAAATATCGAGGAATTCGTTTTGGAAATTTTGCACGTAGAGGGAATTTCATTCAAAATTCGACAGACGGTCGAATCGTCTTGCGCACAGTGGAGGTAAAGAAAGAGGCTACGTGACGCGTGGAAATCGATTAGAAATATGGAGGAATTCATTTTGTAAATTTTGCACGTAGAGTGAATTTTATTTAAAGTTCCGACCGTCCGTCGAAACGTCCCGTGCGTCACTGGCAAAAAGAACCCGGCGACGCGTCGCGTGAAAATTGATTAGAAATATCGAGAAATGTACTTTTACATTTATTTTGAACATATTGCACGTGAAGGGAATTCTATTTAAAATTCGACCGTCCATTGAATTGCCTCGTGGTTCGTAACCGTTCCGAGGCACAAAGGACTCGGCAACGTGGCAACTGTGAAAATTTACTAGAAATGTGGAGAAATTCATTTTTACATTTATTTGGAAAATTTTCCACGCGGAGCGTATTTTATTTAAAAATTCCTCGTAGCCACATCTAGACACAAATGACCACTCTGTGGCTGTTCATATACTTTCCCCTCTACCTCTGTTCCTCTCTCTTTCTCTCTCTATTTTCTCTATTTTGCTCTCTATTTCTCCCTCTATTACATTATAGAGAGAGAATGGAGAGAGAATAGAGAATGAAATAGAGAGAATAGAGAGTGAAATTGAGAAAAAGTAGAGAGAGAATAGAGAGAGAAATAGAGAAAAACATAGACAGAAATAGAGAGAGAATTACTCTATTACTCTCTCTATTCCCTCTCTATTTCTCTCTCTATTTCTCTCTCTATTTTCTCTATTTTATTCTCTATTTGTCTCTCTATTTCTCTCTCTATTTCTCTCTCTATTTCTCTCTCTATTACTCCCTCTATTACTCTCTCTATTCTCTCACTATTTTCTCTATTTTGCTCTCTATTTCTCTATTTATTTCTCTCTCTATTTTTTTCTCTATTACTCTCTGTATTTCTCTGTCTATTTCTTTCTCTATTTTTTTCTCTATTTCTCTCTGTATTTCTCTCTCTATTTTTCTCTCTATTCTAGCTCTATTTTTGCTCTATTACTCTCTCTATTCTCTCTATTTCATTCTCTATTCTCTCTCTCTATTTTTCTCTATTCTCCCTCTATTTCTCTCTTTATTTTTTTTCTCTATTTCTCTCTTTATTTTTCTCTCTATTACTCCCTCTATTACTCTTTCTATTCTCTCTCTATTTTCTCTATTTTGCTCTCTATTTCTCTCTCTATTTCACTCTCTATTCTCCCTCTATTCTCTCTCTATTCTCTCTCTATTCTCGGTCTATTTCACTCACCCGTTCGGTCACGACTCCCTTTTTAACGTTTCGATTCTTCACTCGCGTGATTCACCGCGCTCTTCGGTTTCACCGATACCGAACATCGGGGGCTAAGTACCTGCCACGGAGGTATAACTCATTTGGTATCGGGCCTCGGACACGTTTCCCTTCGACCCCTGCTCCGCCACTATCGCCGAGAATTACGAGCGTCATTACCATTAGTCGCGGTAATATAGTAGACGCTCCGCTACTCTTGCGTCTAAACAGATACGGGCCCTAAGTTTCATCGCGGTCTCTCTCACCACGGTCAGCCGCTAGGACGCGTCTTCGTCGAGCCGGTGGAATGCTACCACGAACGCTTACACTTATCGCGCTAAATGGAACTCGGAGCGCGCGTTACGGCGACGAAATATACGCGACTGCGACGAAATCGAAGAATTATTTGGCTCCTTGACGCTCGATGTGTCCGTTCAAGCGATGCCCACCAACCATTGGGCGTTTCGAACCAGTGACGATTTTTTAAAAAAGGTCCAGCTGGGTATTCCCCGTGACCGAAATCTCTCAAGTTCGCGGCGCGTAAATTTGAAACAAAAAAAAAAAAAGAAAGAAAGAAAGGACGACGACGACATAACTCGATGTTTCATCAGGATTCCTCTTTGGGACCTGAAAGAAAGTCCCGAGAACGATTTAACAACGATCTTTACGAGCGTAGAGTTATCACGGTGACATTTTTTATATTATTGTACAGTATATTGCAGATTCGCTACGCGAAAAGGTAACTTTCTTACCGTAAGCATTATTCACTTTTAAAACGAAGATGTGACTTTATTTTCGAAAAACTTGACTCGAATTTATGGAGAAAGGTTCAAGCGGGAACGTGGCTTTATTAGGGGTGAAAGATTCGATGGAACTGTGGCTTTACTTGCAAGAATTTAACATAACTCGATGTTTCATCAGGATTCTTCTTTGGGACATGATAGAAAGTCCCGAGAATGATTTAACAACGATTTTTACGAATGTAGAGTTATCACGGTAACATTTTTTATTCGTTGCAGGTTTGCTACGCGAAAAGATAACCTTCTTACAGTAAGCACAACGTAATTTTAATACAAACGTTAAGCAAAGGTGTTACTTTATCTTCGAAAAACTTGACTCAAATTTATCGAGAAAGGTTCAAGCGGGAACGTGACTTTATTAGGAGTGAAAGATTCGATGGAACTGTGGCTTTACTTACAAGAATTTAACGCAACTTGATCGAGAAAAGATTCCAAACACAATTCTATTTTCAAGGAACTCGACTTTGATTCTCGAGGAAAAATTAGGCGACAGTGTGGCTTTATTACAGTATCGCGTAATTTTAAACAAAATTCGAGCAAAAATGTATCCTTAATCCGAAGAACGTAACGAAAGGAAGCTCGAACGAAACTGTGACTCCATTTCCGAAAAATGCGATATAAATTTCCCGCGAAAGAATCTAGATGGAAATGTGGCTTTAAGCCAATGAAACTCGCGATCTTCCGCGTCCATTGAATCGTATTGTACGGGATTCGATATTTTCCACTCGTTCGAGCGAACGTCGAACTCTAGCTTTTCGATTTACATTTCAGAACCACGTGTCAGGCACCGGAGTAGATCTACCACGGAACGTAAACTACGAAACGTTCAAATAGCCGAGCGTAAATTACGAGCATCTATAAATATATGTACACAGCGTTGTACACGCGTGGATCTATGATTGAACTGAAATTACGAACATTGAAATACCTGGGCGGTGAATTACGAGCATCTCTACGTATAAATGTACACAGTCGTGTACATGGTTGTGTGTACGTACGCTTTGTACGTGGTACACCGCTTAAAGACCGAGATTCGCGTAATCTCGTGGACGAAAAGTATTCCCTTGGAGCCGAACGACACCGAGTAACGGAGTCACGTTGCCTCGCGTGATCGTTGTCGGTCGAATTAGTCTCTATCCGAAGCAATTTTTCGCCTCTCGACGACGAGGCGCGAACGCCTCGATGATTCGATTCGATCCGCTCGAAATACAATCTCTCGATTCAAGGTCGCACGATGGGGATTCGATCGACCGACTGATCGAGGATCGTTCCGAGAGACACGAGGAACTTCGTACGGTAGTTATGACAGCGGGTCGCGGCGCACCCGAGATGGAGTTATTAATATCTTAATTACGTTCGACTCGTTTTTGCGAGGACGTCTGGTCGATCACTGTTACAAGACAGGACGAGATTTCGCGGGATTAAACGCACGTCCGCGATCTTCGAGTCTGGCTTCCATCGCGTGTCCCGCTTCGACGTGCCCCGCTGTCTTGTACGAGCAAACGATTAACGCGTACGATGATTGGACGTGCGCGATATCGAGAACGTTTAGCGAATAAGCTAAGACTATCTTGAAAAAAAGCTTTTTCTTTCGACGATAAATCTTGCTGCTCGTGCATGTCTATTGGTGCGGGATAGTGTTGTCGAATGTACGAATATTCGGCGAATATAAATCGAATACCCGAATATTTGGCGAATGTGATTCGAATGCTCGAATATTCGGCGAATATAAATCGAATGTTCGAATATTTGACTTACAAATGGAGATTCGAATGCTTGAATATTTGACTTTCGAATGTGATTCGAATGCTTGAATATTCGATGAATATAAATCGAATACCCGAATACTTGGTGAATATAAATCGAATATTCGAATATTTGACTTACAAATGGAGATTCGAATGCTTCAATATTTGACTTTCGAATGTGATTCGAATGCTTGAATATTCGATGAATATAAATCGAATACCCGAATACTTGGTGAATATAAATCGAATATTCGAATATTTGACTTACAAATGGAGATTCGAATGCTTCAATATTTGACTTTCGAATGTGATTCGAATGCTTGAATATTCGATGAATATAAATCGAATATCCGAATACTTGGTGAATATGATTCGAATATTCGAATATTTGACGAATATAATTCGAATACTCGAATACTTGACTTTCAAATGTGATTCGAATACTCGAATATTCGGCGAATACAAATCAAATATCCGAATATTTAGTGAATATGATTCGAATGCTCGAATATTCGTCAAATACTTACAATTCGGATACTTGAATATTCGTCAAATGCTTATAATTCGAATTCTCGAATACTCTAACGACTACACTCGAATCGTATTAAAATACTTTACGATACACGATCATATATTATATTAACACTCCCCCCAGAACAGGCGGAATACTATTTATACTCACCGTGTTTCGCTCCGAGTATATATTTTCTTAATTTTCTCTACTCAATCACTATTGCATTTAATTTACACGTTAAACATAGTTACTTCTCAAAGAAAAAACTCTTTGAACAATTTCCACAGCGACTAAAACCATACCAGACCAAGAGTTAAATAAAGTTTCCCTATTCTCGGTTCGTCCCCGCGTAAAGTAGAAGGTTACGCCTCGATTAAAGTTCCTACCGCGCGTCGAATGTATTCCACGTAGAAAAAAGATCGTTTCCGGAAGGAATCGCGACTCGTACTGGGTCAGACGATCATGGTCGGCCATCGCGGGGCCAGCTACCGACCGGACATTAATCGACGATGTTCCTGTACCCTACGCTCGGCGGTCCAGCGTGTTTCTCAACCCCGGGAACGATCTTTCTCGCTTCCCGCGATACATTGTAACCCGCTACGTGCAATTTGTCTCGTCGGACGTACGATACCACTCGCGCGGAGTGCCTCGAGAAACGAATACAACCGTGTCGTTGTACCCGTGAAACATTCGTAGGCGATCGCCTACTCGACCGACGTTATTCTTTTTCCTCACCCCACCTCTCCACCTCGTCCCGAAGGAACAACCTTCTCGCGCATTTTCGAGCGCGAACGCGTATCGATTCTCAACGTTCGCGCCGAAAACACGACCGTGTGCCTCATCGGAAAATCCCCCACTCTCTCTCTCTCTCTCTCTCTTCTTCTCTCTAGCTCTCTTTAGATTTCTCTCTTCTTCTCTCTTTAATTCACTCTAAATCTTTCTCTTTTCTCTGTAGCTCTATTTACCTCTCTCTAGCTCTCTAAATCTTTCTCTTTTTTCTGTAGCTCTATTTAGCTCGCTCTAGCCCTCTAAATCTTTCTCTTTTCTCTGTAGCTCTATTTACCTCTCTCTAGCTCTCTAAATCTTTCTCTTTTTTCTGTAGCTCTATTTAGCTCGCTCTAGCCCTCTAAATCTTTCTCTTTTCTCTGTAGCTCTATTTAGCTCTCTTTACCTCTCTCTAACTCTCTCTAGCTCTCTTTAGATTTCTCTCTTCTTCTCTCTAGCTCTCTTTAGATCTCTCTCTTCTTCCTCCTAGCTCTTTTTAGCTCTCTCTCTCTCTTCTTCTCTCTCTAATTCACTCTAAATATTTCTCTTTTCTCTATAGCTCTATTTAGCTCTCTCTAGCTTTCTTTAGCTCTAACTCTCTCTAGCTCTCTCTATCTCTCTCTCTTCTTCTCTCTAGCTCTCTTTAGATCTCTCTCTTCTTCCCTCTAGTTCTCTTTAACTCTCTCTCTCTTCTTCTCTCTCTAATTCACTCTAAATATTTCTCTTTTTTCTGTAGCTCTATTTAGCTTTCTCTAGCACTCTTTAACTCTCTCTAACTCTCTCTAGCTCTCTCTAGTTCCCTCTAGCTCTCTCTCTTCTTCTCTCTAACTCTCTTTAGATCTCTCTCTCCTTCCCTCTAGCTCTCTTTAGCTCTCTCTCTCTCTTCTTCTCTCTCTAATTCACTCTAAATATTTCTCTTTTCTCTGCAGCTCTATTTAGCTCTCTCTAACTCTCTGTAGCTCTATTTAGCTCTCTCTAACTCTCTCTAGCTCTCTCTAGCTCTCTCTCTCTTCTTCTCTCTCTAATTCACTTTAAATATTTCTCTTTTCTCTGCAGCTCTATTTAGCTCTCTCTAACTCTCTTTAGCTCTCTCTAACTCTCTCTAACTCTCTCTAGCTCTCTCTCTCTCCCTCTCTCTCTCTCTCTCTCTCTCTGTCCCCCCCGCGGGCCAATTAAATTCGCGAACGGTAACGGGATAATAATTCCGGTCCCCGATGCGACGTTGAATAATCGGTCGCTGGCACGGGTATCGATCAAATATGTTAAATCGTACACGCGACGGCCGCGATACTCCGTGGAATCGGAATTAATCGCGGCCATTGAAACGCGGGGGCCCTCCGATCGGCCATGTAATCAATTGCATATTCAACGGGATCGCGACGTTGGTATGAGAGGGTGTAGAAGGTGGGAGGTTTCGGTGGGTGGTGGGAGGAGGAGGAGGAGGGGTGAACGATGGGAGAGGAAAAAAGCGCGGCAAAACACTCGAGCGAATATCAATTCATCAAGGGTTAAGGGATAATTCGCAGCGGCGTTGCGGCGTCACGTGGCCGCGATTATTGCTCGCAAAACGAATCGTAAATTTTCGATACGCGAACGAGCGAGAGAACGAGCGAGAACGGATACACTGAGGGGGCGTGTGGGGGGGTGGGGAATTCGGTAGCGTCGCGCGACGGGAGATAGCGGCGCTTTTTGTGGATCGTTGAATTCGCGATGGACGACTGGTGGGGGTGAGTGTTCGTTGTGTGAGGTGGGGGGGTGGAAAGAGAGAGAGAAGAAAAAAACGAAAGGAAAACAAAACCCGAACGCCCCCGCGCGATATTCGAGCGGAATCGGCGCATCTATCGGGGCGTTCGGCGTCGTATGAGAACAAATATTTTAATTGCCGCCACCCGATAAGCGGCACCGGTTCCCGTTGCTTCTTTTTCCGCTTCTTCGTTTCCTTTTCTTTTTTGTCCTCTTTCTTCTTTTTCTTCGGTTCTTTTTTCTCTCTTTTCCTCTTTTTTTCTCTTTCGGTTAGATTAATGCGCCGCGCAAACACACTTCGGCGCTCTTAATCGAGCAATCTCAAACATTTGTTCAGCGTGGCGCGTTGAGCGGCGTCGTTTGGCGTCGGCGTGCTTCTTACGGCGGCGCTACCGTTTCATTCCCGCCGACGGGTCACCCGCTATCGAAATCGGGACCTCGAGCCACGTCGCGGCTGGAAAATGTTCGCGGTTCGTTTGCCGTAGTTTGGATAACGGAACGGTTGTGTGTGTGGATATTTGAGTGTGGTGTCTGCTTGGAAAATTTAACCGAGTGCGTGGATATCTCGGTGTGGATCTGTTTGGGAAATGGGAAGGAGAAGGAATTATGTGGATATTTGAGTGTAGTGTCTGCTTGGAAAATTTAACCGAGTGCATGGATATCTGGATGTGGATCTGTTTGGGAAATGGGAAGAAGAAGGAATTATGTGGATATTTGCGTGTAGTGGATCTGTTTAAAAAATGAATGAGTATGTGGATATCTAGGTATGATATCTATTTGGAAAATGGAAAGAAGAAGGAATTATGTGGATATTCGAGTGTGGAATTTGTTTGAAAAATAGAACGAAGTGGTGGATGGATATCTGGGTATGAAGTCTGTTTGGAATATAGAACAAAGTAGTGGTGGATATCTGGATGTGGATCTGTTTAAAAAATGAAAGAGTGTGTGGATATCTAGGTATGATATCTATTTGGAAAATGGAAAAAAGAAGGAGTGATATGGTTATCTGGGTGTGAATCTGTTTGGAAAATGTAAGAAAGAAGAAATGATATGGATATTTGGACATGGAAATTGTTTGGAAAATGGAAAGGAGAAGGAATGATATGAATATTTGGACATGGAAATTGTTTGGAAAATGGAAACGAGAAGGAATGATATGAATATTTGGGTGTGGAAATTTGCTTGGAAAATGGAAAGTGGTGGGTGGATATCTGGATGTGAAGTATGCTTAGAACATGGAAAGAAATGGTGCATGGATATCTAGGTATGGATCTGTTTGGAAAATGAAACAAAGTAGTGGATGGATATCTAGGTGTGGATCTGTTTGAAAATGGAACTAAGAAGGAATGATATGGATATTTGGATGTACAATATGTACGGAATGATATTTCCTTACATCTAACCGTTTTAGTAGAAATTTTTTCCTTTCGTTAACGATGTATGCGTCCATCCACTTTGCGAGGATAGGTAAACGAGAAGAGAGCTCTCAGAAATTAAAAAAGTGGGGAAACTTTGAAAATTAACGAAGTCATCTAAATACTCGAAATTCTCTCCACAGAGGTAGGTAGTCTGTAGATGTTCTCAAAGTTTCGTAATCTTTCGAGAATCCCAGTTCTGAATTTTCCCTTTCAGATTGATAGGATAAAGTTTAGACAGCACTCATAAAATCGTCGATCTTGTATCATCGACGAATGTACCGCATTCAGACCCAGAATTATTCGAATACTTAAGTACTCAAATGCTACGAATAAATGTCGAATACTCGAAAATTCGAAAAAGAAAATATTCGTGTACTTAAATTTTGCTAATTTTAATACAGCACTGTAATGGATATTCCTTAAAGTGGTAAAAGTAAGAAACTTGTTTTTTATAATGTATATTTCAGTTACGTTTTCCTTCGCTGAGAAAAATTTTTTACGACCGGAATGCTTCCACTGCGTGCTGACCGCAAAAAGAAGCTGCTTACGGGCGAAAAATGTGGAGAAATTAATTTTTTCTTTGACGAAGCAGAAACGCGTAACATCTTCGATGAAATTAAAATTTTGAAAAGAACTATGCGCTTAAAGAATTCGAATTAAAATACTCATCGCACTATTTCAAGAACGTTTCAATTCTTGACCAGTTTGCAAAATATTCGAATAGAATTCGAATTAATTCGTCGACCATTTAAATCACTTCGATACTCGAATACCAAAAAATAGAACTCTCTCACTGTAAACATCCAGATAATCGATCGATGCACAAAATAACCTACGAGTGTTCAAATTACCATCCCCGGAACGTTCCAAACGCTACACCGCCGAACGCGTCACAATTCGCCGAGTACTCGAACCATTCGAGTACCACGAACACCATCCGGATACACCCACGCCGCTCAAAATACTCGAATACGCCCGAGTACTCCGAGAGCGTATACAAATCTTGCGTTCTCCGAAGTCCTCGGATTCTTCGTCGTGCAAAAATTTCCAAACCGGAGCACGTCTTGTCAGCCGTACACCAGCGATAAAAAGGATTGGAAGTAAACAAAAAGAAACGCATCTGAAATGAAAGAGCGTCGTCGCGATCGCGTTCAACGGCGCGGTTTTGCCGCGCGGATCCGTCGAGGCGGTTCGAAAAAGTCGCGTGCTCTCGCGGGTCCGTCGTTCGGTCGGTCGGTCCGTCCGTCCGTCCGTGTGTGCTTCATCCATCGAAGAACCGTGGAACAGACGGAGAGAGAAAGAGAGAGGAATCGAGCGTGTTCGGCGGGCGGTTTCTCGTCGACTTGGGAAAGGTCGGAAGTCGCGTAGCAGATCGATGGGCGCGCGAAGCGATGAAAGAAAAGCATCCGCGCGAAAGGGGCAGTCGCGTACAGGCGATGCGACGCGTCTTTATCGGCGGTCGCGCGGTTTCCTCGTCGTATCGTGCCGCGCGGCCTCGCTCTCTCGCACTGTGCGCGCACGCCACGCACACATACAGACAGACAGCAGACACAGGCGCGCGCACACGCGTGCGCACGCCCCTTTGCCGTCGATGCGCGCAGCTCGCGACTCACACGACTCCGGCGGCCGAGTGTACGCGCTTTCGCGCGCGTCGACCGCCGGAGGAGTGGAGGGGTGGGGGGTGGAGAAAGGGAACGGCGCGCGGACGATAACACGGCGCGCGATCGAGGGAGAAGGAGACGCGACGCGCGCGCGGCCAGAGAGAGAGAGAGACTGAGCGAGAGAGAGGAGTGGGAGGGAGAGAGAGAACGAGTACGCTTGCGCGCGCGAACGCGCGGACTTCTCGCGAGCGTCGATAAAAGCGAGCGCCGCCGGGCGGAGCGTGCATTCCTCGCGCGCCTACGAGACCGGCAACCCGGCCGACGCGACGCAACGCGCGGCGTACCGTTACCTGTTCTCTTCCTCGCAGAAGCAGCCATCGTCGAGACCAACGGAACATTTCACTCGAAATCGCGCCGAGGATCGCGCAACCGCTCGTTTTCCCGTCGAGTTGACGGGCAACAAGAGCAACTGACCGGGTACCACGCGCGAACAAAGGTGTCACTAGCACAAAGGAACGAACACTTACCACCGCGCGGTGAATCCACGCCGCGGTTGAGCGCCGCGCACCGGGGAGAGGAGGTTTCTCTCGTTTGAAAATCGACGAGGATCGTTCGTGACCGCTGCCAACAGCTAGTGTCAGTGCGAGAGGGGAAAGAGGAAGACCAAACGGAGGAGTGGAAGTTGAAAACGCGGGGAGAAAAATCGGTTGGACTCGAGTTATCGCGGTTACCTGCGGGGTGACCGAGGAGAGAGAAGTTTCAACGACGACGACTACAACGAAGGATCGAAGTGGTCGTATGGATCGTTAGATCGTCCTTGGTACACCGAAGTGAGAGTTCTTTTTACCGCGTAAACACGCGTTTGAATCGTCGACCGAATCGGTGTCTATTATCGGCGCGATAAATCGCGGACTATGTCGGGAATCCCTCGTTGTTGACGGGGGGACACCCGCAAGAAGGGACACGCATTGCCTCCAGGACACGCGCGGCGATTTAGCACGATCTAATCGGGACCGGCAATCAGGTAAGAAGCGTAGATCGACAAAGCGTAGAAATTAGATAAGAAGTCATGCGGGACGGTCCCTCGTGGATCGATGGGGGACCGATCGTCGCGTCGATCTGGTAATACGGGGGGAGGGTGATTTCCAAAAGGGGGGTTTTAGCGCGAACCTCGTTCCGTTCGAATTAACCGTGACGCTCGTAAAGTGGAGACTACCTGCAATAATGATAATTGGGACAATACCTTGAGAAAGGTTTCACCGAGTCGTTGCGGAGTGAATTTGAATTTTATTGTAAACGTTAACGGAAAGTGCGATCTTCTTGGGTAAATGCAAATTAGAAGGATTGTAAGAGTACTTCAATGTGAACAATATCAATTTTAATATCGATGCGTTAAATTTGAGGTATACGTGTACAAATAAGAAATTATACTCCGGTGATACAATTATACCAGAATCGTTGCAAGATCGATAGAAGTTCTGGAATAGATTTAATAGAGAATGGACGTTTAACCTTTCCAGAGACAATTCAATTTGGTATCTTATCTCGAAACATTGAACGTTCCGTCACCGGTCGAATTTTTAAGTTTCTCGAGATTCCGTGAACTCGATCTTGAATTCATAAAACCATAGAGCTACTAGGTGCTCGAGATCTCTGAGCGATGCAATAAAGAGAGCTCTATTGTTCCTTCGTAGAGGCAGTGTGTCCGCGAAAGGGTTAATGCACGTTTTTCTCCTTTCGTAAACACAATGTTCCCCGTACAAAGTCTTGACTTTAAAAATCTTAGACTCGCTGTGTCTTTGAGATCACCGAGAAACGCAACAAAGAGAACTCGACCGTTCCTTGAGAGACCCAGTGTGTCCAAGGAGGGTTAATGCACTTTTTTCCGGTTCTATAAATTCAATGTTGTCTAGACAAAGTCTTAACCCGGCGTAGTTTCTGAACCTTTGTGATCCACGGTGAAACGCAATAACGAAAGCTCGATTGTTCCTCGATAGACCCACTGTATCCAAGAACAAAATTTTAAACATTCCGAGCTTTCGTGATCCCGGAGAAACGCAATAACGAAACCTCTGCCGCTGCTTGCGAGACCGAGTGCGTCTGAGCAGCTTTAATCCACATTTTTTCCGGCTCCAGAAGCTCGGTGTTGTTTACCCGATGTGTTGACTTTAAAGATCTTAGACTTTTCGGTTCTTTGAGATCCCCGAGAAATATAATAACAAAAGCACGGCCGTTCCTTGGCAAATCCTGTGCGTTTGCGGAAGGATTAACGCACATTTTTCTAGCTCCGAAAGCTCAGTCTTGTCTACACGAAGATTTCCAGGATTCCAAGATCCTCGAAAAATTCGATAACGAAAACTGTCCCTTAAAGAAAACCCAGTCTACCCTCAGAGGGTGTAAAAACTCGATCTTGTCTACGCAAAGTTTCGAGACAAAAGAATATTCTACTTTCAGTATTTTCCTTGTCAAAGAAAAGAGAAAAGAGATTTTCGTCTCCAAAATCTCGATCGTGTCACCCACAAAGTCTCGATTTAACCAATTCTCGAATTACAAAGTCTCCAAAACCCATAAAAAAACCACTCAACATATTCTAAAAACACCTATTGCATCAACAAAGAATTGACAAACACCCCAATTAAATTCTCCCCTAAAACCTCAACCTGCCCACACTCTATCCCGATCACACATGAATTCCTTAATTCCAATCAGTCGTCCATCCCCAAGAAACGCAACAAAATCTCTTCCATCCCCCCACAAAGAAGCTCCACATCCGTGATAAAACAAGTTGTAAAATTTGTTCAAGTAAAAAGTACGAAAAAAAAAAAAAAACATTCCCTCGCACCCCCTGTTCGAAGCTCGAGACTCCTCTCCCAAATGGGGGCTTCTGGAAAAAGCAACGGACCAAGAGGGTTAATATTCCGTGCGGCACGTTTACGTGCAAACTTTGAACCGTCGTCTCCGCGTAGCTAGGCGTACAGATCGGGCGGCGCGTACGCGCAACGATCGAGACGAGAAGAGCGAGCAGATCGATTCGACGCGGTTAGTTTCTCGCGTTGCCGAGTGTTTAGTATACATGGCATGTCCGTGCCGTCGCAGCGAGCGGAATGGCATCTTATCGAAACGCTCTCTCTCTCTCTCTCTCTCTGTCTCTCTTTCTCTCTTTCTCTCTCGTCGAGAGAGGGTTGGAGCGCGCGGGCGCGCGTCCCTCTTTGTCCGAGGGAAGCAACGCAAACCCTCCCCCGCGTTCGTCACGGATCGCCCCCTCGTAACGAGCGCTTTGAATCGGACACACTGTCGCCGTTCGAAACACGACGTTTCTAAGTGGCGGTCCCGCTTCATTAAATTCTGTTATCCGTCCGTAGCGTATTGTCCACCCCCCTCCCCTCTCGTATGTCCCGGGGACACCTGGCACGGCCGAGTGTCCCGACAATGGGTCTGGGCCGTGGCGTGGCTGCGCTCCGCCCGCGCGTTATTTCGCAATTACGCGCGGCCCTGGACCCGCGGCACTCGAACGATCGGTTAATACGCGGGGCGGACCGGAAGAAGAGGCCACGCACAACCGATGCACTCGTTACCGCGCATTGAACCTTCGAAAAATGTATATTGTCTCGCGTTGTTCGCTGTACCGTATCCGAAGAGCGCATCTTGCCATCCACACGCCTACCCCTCCCCCACTCCATCCCTCTTTTCTCGGTTACGACGAGATTGGTATTTGGTATGTTGAACAGGATTCTCTTCGCGAAGAATGCGCGTTACTTTTCGCGTCCGGAATTTCGTTCGATCGCACTTTCTTTTTCTGTGATTTGAGGATTTTGGGAGAATGCACGGTTGATTCTCGAACAACCGAGTTTTTCGGTTATGGTGACCGAGGGAAAGGATTGATACTCCGTAGAGTAGTGTTCTTTCTGCGAGAAAACTGCGTTATTTGTTGCGTCAAGATTCTCATTGGATGGCAGTTTCTTTTTCTGGAATTATAGAATTTTAGGAGAATGCACAGTTGATTCTCGAACAACCGAGTTTCTTGGTTATGGTGACCGAGGAAAAGGATTGATACTCCGTACACTAGCGTTCTATCTGCGAGAAAACTGTGTTATTTGTTACGCCAAGACTTTCATTGAATAACACTTTCTTTTTCTGTAATTATAGATTTTTAAAAGAATTTACAGTTGATTCTTGAGCAACCGAGTTTCTCGGTAATAGCAACCGAGGTTAGTATTTATCCCATTTACAGGTGCTAGTATTTCTTTCAGCGAGAAAAGCGCGCTATTTTTCGTGACAAGACTCTACTTGGACGGTACTTTTTCCTTCCGTGATTATAGAATTTTATAAAAATGTACAGTTGATTCTCGAACAACCGAGTTTCTCGGTAATAGCAACCGAAATTAATATTTCTCCCATATACTAGTGTTTTTCCCGCGAGGAAAATTGTACAAGATACTTCTCGAAACAGGGATTTCCGAACTGAGTGGAATATTTTTGAATTAGAATTTTTTTAAACACTTTGGTGATAGTGTTCGAATTTTAGGCAGCAGCCATATTGCTTTACGAAGTAAGTTTGACGTAAGTTTAATGGGAGGAAAGATTTCAAGACCGAGACAAGTTGAATTTTTGTGGAATAGAGTCATTGGAACGTTTCGGCGATTGCATTCGAATCGTACGCGGCAGCCATATTGCGTTATAGGGTTTACGGACGAGAAAGAATTCTCAACGGTCTAGATAGCTTAGCGGTTAGAGTACCCGCCCTCTATGCGGAAGGACCCGGGTTCAAATCCCAGTCATTCTTCTCGCAACAAATTCGATTTGGACCTTTATCTTCTATAGCTTCAGAAACTGGATTTCGCCCATTTCTATCTCGATTTTCTGTATCATTTATCGACAAAAAGGAAGCGTGTGTTGTATTACTGATTGACAGAAATTGTGTTTTGGGTAACCGAGGACCGGCCATATTTGTCAGACTGTGGCTTTTCCTCAACCCAACCATAGGCAGCCATATTGTATTTACGAGGTTTACAGAGGAGAAGGAATCCTATAATACGTCCTTGGATGATGATAACTCTAGCTAGGAAATAGAGTTCGATTGTTCTGGAATCACTTTCGAATAAAAATGATGTTACGAATAGAGATACTCAAATATTCGAACAATATTCTAAAAATATATAAAATAACTCGAAGTTTAAATAATCGAAGTTCAATCGTTAGTATTCGAATAACCAACCTATAACATATTCGAATAGCAGGCTCTAATTTCTAAACCGAGAAATGCAACATAACGATAAACAAGAATTTAGACCAACTAAAAAACACATGATAAAAACCGACAATTACCCACATACGAATAAACAACATAGTTTAATGCCAAACATAACGTCCGTACCCTTCGTATTTCAATTATTCTTCAACGTCGACTTCGACGATTTTTCTCTCCATAGAAAACTCGTATCGTGGAAAAAAAGTCCAACTAATCATTACTACTACCACCACCCCATTATCTTCAAAAGTAATTTCATCACAGAAAACCCATATCGTGTAAAAAAAATTCCAAATTGTTTTCCCCTCCCGTGGCGTTTCAATTCGATCGAAAACGAGCCACCACACGACGTCGACCGACTCTCGTGCGCAATCAAGACGTTTCGAGGCGTTTCCAAGGATCGAGTTCGATCACGGTGAAACTCCCGAGGTCGACGGGCAATGAGTAACGGGGTGAACGTCGCGATCACGGGGATGCTTAGGGTGGTGGTCGTCGTGCGTGATAAAAGGGCACACCACCTCGTGAGACGGAGACGGATAGGAACGGTTCGCAAAGGAGGGAAGGAGAAGAGACAGGTGTACGCGAAGCAAGCAGTATCCAGCGCTGCAATTACCTGCCGCCGGAATTACCCACGCGCCTGTGCATCACAATTAATTCGTAATTAAATCCTTTGGCCTAGGAGGCGTGGTCCTTTTCAGCGATGTATAGAACGCGGCTCATGCACCGGGTTGGTGGGCACCCACGTCCGACCGCTCCGGACCGAACGACGTCGAGCGTATCGTCGAGCCGGGGTGACAGCCGGAAATAAAGGGCCGGCCGTGCATTAGCGTCGACGGTCAAAGGGTCGCTCGAATATCGACCGAGACGGTCGACAGCGTTAAATTGCCATTTGTCGGCCGGGGAATGCCTCTGATTAGCGCGCGGAGGCTATCACCCAATATGTCGCTCGGCAACGATGCTTGCCGCGCAAAATTCGCTCCGTCCTATACGACGAAACTCTGCGCGAAGACGCGAAAAGTTCGCTTCAAGATGGCGTACAATGGCTACGCGAAATATTTTTCTCGATCGCGCTCCGAGTGGCCTCCAGTTCCTACGCGATCGCTCCGAAACGAAGAAATCTCGCGAAGGAGGATTCACATCGAGACCAACTTCAAGATGGCGTATATTGAGTTTAGGAATATTTCTATCGGTTACTCGAACTCTCTGAAGTGTTCCCACGCGCTCGAAACAGAGAAGTCTCGATGATAGGGTCGATTTAATATCCTGACCAGATTCAAGATGGCGTAAACTGAGTTCCTGAAGTATTTTTTCGGTTACTCGAACTCTGAAGTGTTCTTATGCGCTTGAAATAGGGAAGTCTCGATAACAGCGACAATTAATATCGTGACCAGATTCAAGATGGCGTAAACTGAGTTTCTCAAGTATTTTTTCGGTTACTCGAACTCTCTGAAGTGTTCTCACGCGTTTGAAATAGGGAAGTCTCGATAACAGGGAAGATTAACATCGAAACAAGCTTCACGATGGCACACAGTAAGTTTACAAAGTATTTCTACCGATTACTTGAACTCTATAAGTGTTCTTACACGCTCAAAACGAAAAAGTCTTAACGAGAGGACCGATTAACATCGAGACCAACTTCAAGATGGCGTGCACTAAGTTTACGAAATATTTCTATCGATTACTTGAACTCTCTGAAGTATTCTTACCCGTTCGAAACGAAGTCTCGACGAGACGACCGATTAATATCGAAATCAACTTCAAAATGGCGTACACTGAGTCCGCGAAATATTTTTGCAATTACAAGAAGCATTCCAATTACTCGAAGCAACTCTGCGCGTTCTTACCCGTTCGAAATAAAGTCTCAACAACAGAGACGGTTAACCTTCTGGACTCGAGAGGAGATCCTCGCTCGCCACTTAATTCAGTGTACTATTTTCGATCCGGGAAAACTTCATAATTTGGTATTCAAATTGAAATTTAAATATTACATTCTTGTAGAGTGTAAACGCATCTATGCAAAGTATATGAAAATGTTCCATTCCGGATTAATTTTACGACTTAAAGGATTTTCTCGAGGCGTCGGTTTTTATCGATTATTTCAACTATCTGAAGTATTCTTACCAATTCGAAACGGTAGCAAAGAAGCCTCGAGTGCAAAGGGTTAACATCAAGACCAACTTCAAAATGGCGTACACCGTGTCTACCAAATATATTTTCCAATCACTCGAAGCAACTCTCTGCTCGTTCTTACCCGCTCGAAATAAAGTCTCAACAAAAAAGACGATTAACCTCAAAACCAACTTCAAAATGGCGTACACCTTATCCACCAAATATATTTTCCAATTACAGGAAGCATTCCAATTACTCGAAGCAACTCTGCGCGTTCTTACCCGCTCGAAATAAAGTCTCAACAACAGAGACGATTAACCTCAACACCAACTTCAAAATGGCGTACACCGTGTCTACCAAATATCTTTTCCAATCGCTCGAAGCAACTCTCTACTCATTCTTATCCGCTCGAAATAAAGTCTCAACAACAGAGACGATTAACCTCAAAACCAACTTCAAAATGGCGTACACCTTATCCACCAAATATTTTTCCAATCACTCGAAGCATTCCAATTACTCGAAACAACTCTCTACTCGTTCTTACCAGCTCGAAATAAAGTCTCAACAACAGAGACGATTAACCTCAAACCCAACTTCAAAATGGCGTACACCGTGTCCACGAAATATATTTTCCAATCGCTCGAAGCAACTCTCTGTTCGTTCTTACCCGCTCGAAATAAAGTCTCGGCGACAGGGACGATTAATATCGAGACGAAATTGGCAATTCCGATCAAAGCGAACGTTTCCCATTGAGCTGATAGGATGCGGGTACACAGGAAGAGAGAGAGCATCGGTTTCGGTATAAATTTTACGGCCGACACCCCGCTTGCACGCACGGAGCTTCGTTTTCCTTATCGCGGGATCGGCCCGCGGCACGGACGCGCCTCGATCGTCCGAAAATTACTTTTGCTCGTCCTGATCGCGTTTCCGATCGAGTCGCCCCGGACAGCACGGAAAACTCGATACGAATTACCGCCCGGGGGTGCAATATCGGCCATTCGAGCCGTCCGCGCGGCCCTCCGCTCCGGAATCCGCTTCGATCGCTTTCTTCGACGCTCTCGCTCGCCTCTGCGCGTTCGTTGTTTTTTTCCCTCGCTCTACTACCCGCTTCCCTCCCGATGTCGACCCGTTATTAAGGGGTTGCTTTACGACGGGGAGAGAGAGAAAAAAAAAAAAAACACACGAAACTTTCCTCCGTTTATTTGTTTATTCACTCTGTTCGAACGTCGTACGCGCGGGACGAAAATGTTCCGAACGCTTGGGACTCGAGTTTCTAAAAACTAGGTTGAGAAGTTTTGTCGTTTTTCCCCCGTTGGAAGAAAAATACTATGGATATAGTGTGAAAAAATACTATGCGAAAGATAGAGCACTGAATATTGAAATTGTAAGGAAATTTTTGTCGCATCTTGCACGATTACAAAGTTTCGAAGAAAGTGAAAATCGCAAGCTTTCCAATCGTCCAAAATTAGATGAATTGGGCCATTAAGGGCACTTTCTCTTCGATTTTTTAAACACGAAGGGGAGAAAGAAAAAAATGAAACGCGAAACTTTCCTCCGTTTATTTGTTTATTCACTCTGTTCGAACGTCGTACGCGCGGGACGAAAATGTTCCGAACGCTTGGGACTCGAGTTTCTAAAAACTAGGTTGTTTGAGAAGTTTTGTCGTTTTTCCCCCGTTGAGAGAAAAATACTATGGATATTGTATGAAAAAATACTATGCAAACGATAGAGCACTGAACATTGAAGTTTTACAAATTGAAGTTGTAAGAAAATTTTTGACGAATCTCACACGAAGAAAGTGAAAATTGCAAGCTTTCCAATCGTTCGAAATCGGCCATTACAGAGGCACTTGTTCTTCAATGTTTTAAATACGACTTTGCAATAGTGTGAGGAAAACTTTTCCTACGAAAAATGTTCTTAATGCTGCATCATTCTGTTGCAAAGAGGTCCCAAGAAAAGTTCCATTAAGAATATAAAAAAAAACACATTAAAATCTTCAAGACTTAATTTCACCTTCTTCATGAAATTTCCAATGGACAAAAGAAGTTTCTCTATACTGGGTTGTTCGAAAAGTTCTGTCATATTTTCCATTGTAAAAAAAAAAACACTAACCCTTTGACTTTGAACAATTGTAAATATACGAGTCGACAGATTCACGTGAAACTTCACACAGGTTCATCGAACGATAGTACCATTTTTATATAAATAAAACGACGGACCTAGTAGCGTAATTTCTTATCGAACGACAAAATTTATCGAGCAATTGAATTTATAATACGATTAGGCGAGTAACAGAGCATCCAATTGCATCTATTGTAATCATTTTAACCTGTTCAGCTTTCAATTTTCTTCTCCATCTTGAACTGTGATATCCATTGGACGATTTTTGACATTTCACTTCGATGTTTGCCAAATGAGAATAATATTACAATTATAGCCTTCACTGTACAGATACAAATACGAACTATGATCGATGATTATCCGAGATGAACAACTAAGTGACTCACAATAGCAGGTTTTGGTCCAGGTTCTAAACTCAGATAGAATGGGTTAATTATAAAACAAAATTGTATAATGTAATCGCTCGATAAGTCAAGAAAATCACGAGGAAAGCACTAGGGTCTCTATGTCGTTGTAAATCTATGCAAAACAATCCAACTAAAATTATAGTTACTCGTAATACCGAACAGGTTCCATTGAAATCACCCGCATACGAGTGACTTTTTCTTTCATAGCTAAAGAAATTAATCCTCCGGGCAAAGGCGTGTAGAATTTTACTGGAACGATGAATAAAAACTCTGTACAACGATTTATTCGCAACGTTAATTCCATTACAGAGTTATTCGAAACGATCTTTTACCGTGAAACGCAATAAAGATTGGAATTTTATCGAACAAGTAACGCGTGAGAAAATATTTCATCTTTCATTCGTTCATCGAGATTTATTTCATTACAGAGCCGCGCGAGACGATCTCTTACCGTGAAACGCAATAAAGATTGGAATTTTATCGAACAGGTAACTCGTAAAAAAATATTTCATCTTTTACTCGTTCTTCGAGATTCTTATCCAAGCTCGACATCGACATAAACAAGTAAATACCGTGAAATTGTGCCCAGTTTCCAACAGCCAGAAAAACACCGCGTTAAAGTAGCATACGTGCGACGTTTACGTGCCTCTTATCGAATCGTCGGATCTAATTTTCGGTCGCGCGAAAAATAAAACTGAACACGGTTTCCAACCGTCTGAAAAATACTACCTTGGAACACCATCCACCCTTCTGTGTGCCACCTATCGCCTGGCCGGATCCAATTATCCGTCGCGAGGAAATAAAATCAGATACAGTTCAATCGGGTAATCTTTCGCTCGTTGCGCGAAATTCTTATCGAGTCGAGTTATCGGTGAGATAAATAAACCTCGATCGAAATTCGTAAATCTCGACGTAAGGGAACAAGTATCGGGACTCCTACGCGGATAAAGTATCCCTTGACACCATCGTCTCGGACGCGGCGTATCCTCTTATCGAATCGTCGAAATCTAATCGTCGATCGCGCGAAAGTAAAACGATCCGCGCGGTGTCGAAAGGTATCGCCACGAAACAAAATCCGCGAGGCGAAGTTAACCCTTATCGAATCGTCGAATCGAATTTTTTCTCGCCGGGGCGAGAATAAAAAGCAAATAAAGATTTCTCTTGGACGTTACGCGCGGTTTCGGGAGCTTTTAAAAAAGAAGAGAAATAAATAATAATAAACGGCTGGAAGAGCGTCTCACGAGTGGTTCGCGCGGCTGTTATCGAATCGTCGGATCTAATTTTCGGTCCCGACTAAATAAAATCAGACACGGCGAGTCGAATCGTGCTGGAAATCCACAGCCCGAAGGCGTTGGAGAATTCCAGTGGCTGGAACGGCGTCGTTCGTGGTAATCGATGTCTCTCCTCTGTTCACGGTTCTCGACCCTTCGGGACAAACGAGCAGAATGTTGCGCGGCGCGCGCTCTCCATCGAGTTACGGTTGTCGTGCACGCGACGTTCCGCGAGACCTCCCCGTCGATCGACCGCGCGGAAATTCCGCGAACCGCCCATAGACCGGCTGCGCGCGACCCGATCGCCCGAGCCGCGAGCACTTTTATTTCGATCACGGTCGACTTTTTTGCTACGCGCGGAGGCGATCCTTTCCGCGTTACGACGCGTAACGCGCGTGCCAACGCGACCGAACGTTCCGCGCCTAGATAGGAACGATTAGCGGACGCGGTCTTCACTGCGCGTGATTACCACTTTATCCCCGCGAGCCAGCGATCACGTGGAAACGGGTGGATCTCTCGGCGTGGATTCGAGAAAAAAGGAGAGACACGAGGGCGTGTGTCTCCGTGAGAGAGAGAGAGAGAGAGAGAGAGAGAGAGAGAGAGAGAGAGAGAGAGAGAGAGAGAGAGAGAGAGAGAGGACGAGCGAATGAACGAGAAGAAGGGAAAGAGAGTGAGAGACAGAATGACCGAGCGAGCGAGTGAGTAAGCGAGTAAGCGAGTAAGCGAGTGAGTGAGTAAGCGAGTAAGCGAGTAAGCGAGTGAGTGAGTAAGCGAATGATTGAGTAAGAGTATGTGAGCAAGCGTGTAAGCGAGTAACTGAGTAACTGAATAACTGGTATGTGAATAAGTGAGTAAACAAGTAACTGAGTAACTGAGTAACTGGTGTGTGAGTAAGTGAGTAAGCGAGTAACTGAATAACTGAGTAACTGAATAACTGAGTAACTGAGTAACTGAGTAACTGAGTAACTGGGGTGTGAGTAAGTGAGTAAGTGAGTAAGCGAGTAACTGAGTAACTTAACAAGTTAGTAAGATAGTAAGTGCGTAAGGGAGTAGATTGAATAAGTTAGTACGCGAGTAAGCGAGTAACTGAGTAACTGGTGTGTGAGTAAGTGAGTAAGCGAGTAACTGAGTAACTGAGTAAATTAACAAGTTAGTAAGTTAGTAAGTGTGTAAATTAGTAGATTGAATAAGTTAGTACGCGAGGAAGTGAATGAGTGAGTAAGCGAGTAAATGAGTACGTGAATAAGTAACTAAATGAGTAAGTGAGTAAATTATCAAGTTAGTAAATTAGTAAGTGTGTAATTGAGTAAATTGAATAAGTTAGTACCAGAGTGAGTGAGTGAATGACTGAGTAAGAGAGGAAATAAGTAAATTGACAAGTTAATAAGTAAGTAAGTGTATAAGTGAGTAAATTGAATAAGTACACGAGTAAGTGAATCAGTGAGTAAGAGATGAAATGAGTAAGTGAGTAAATTAATAAGTTGGTCAGTTAGTAAGTGTATGTAAGTGAGTAAATTCGATAAGTTAGTACGCGAGTAAGAGAGTGAGTTCGTAAGAGCTGAGTAAACGAGTACGTGAATAATCGAGTAAGTGAGTAAACGAGTAAATAAATAACTGAGTAAATTAACAAGTTAGTAAGTTCGTAACCATGTAAGCGAGTAGATTACTAACTTGGTACTTGAGTAGGTGAATAAATGAATACGTTAGTAAGCGCGTAAGTGAGTGAATGAATAAGTCAGTAAGTTAGTAAGCGAATTAGTGATCGAGCGAGAAATGAGTAAACGAGCGAACGAGTGAGTAAATGAGTAACAAAAGAGAATGCGTACGAGCGAGTGAAAAAGAGAAAGAGAGAGAGAGAAAGAAACCGAAGAAAAAATAACACTACCGATAATATAAATACACGAACGGGTGAACGAGGGAAGAAATAAAAGCAGTCTGTACTTTTGTGCGTACTCGCCACATCCGTCTTGTCTACGGATGAATGTAGATTACTTCGGCCGCATCGGGCTCCACCCTCGATCCGTGCGTGCCCGCGTGTGCATGGAAAACGCGGCTGGCTACGAGTCTTCGCGTCGCTTACCCCCGTATCCATCCATCTGGCGTGCAATCGTTTTTCCTTAAATCCAAGGCGGAGAGACCCTGGGCACCTATCTCCATCGACCTTTCCCTCTCACGATCTCGAGGAGGAGAACGAAACTACGAAGAGAAAAACAGAAAGAGAAAGAAAGAGAAAGAAAGAGAGAGAGAGAGATCTCGGCCCAGCCCGTACCACTGTTAATCGAATATCGCTTCGAAGCTGGTCGGGGAGCTTTCGAAGTCGAGAACGTTGGATACGTCGAGCAAGGACTCCTAATTGTTGGGAAACACGCCACGCGGGCGGAGGCGTTGGAAAAATCAGGGTTACCGAGTGGGACAGGAATACCGTTGGAATCGCGATAACCTCGCTGGATAACCGAGCACGGATACACCGAGAAATCGAAGCTTCTGCGAATGCGTGCTTCGATGTGTACAGAGCGATCCAGAGCCGGTGTTCGAGGACTCGAAACGTGTGGTTCCTCGAACAGAGTTCGCGATAGAAAATTTCTGACACAGAGAAGAATAACTGAAAAGTTTCTTTCTATTTCTTCCATCGATGCAACGATCACTGGATTCGAACGTCCGTGGATCTGTAATTTAAATTTAAATATTCAAATACACTCCGGTAACGAAAATTGTACAAACGCGACGCTTAGAATTTTTTTAGAACGCTAAGCAGTAAGTGTCGTTAATTTATCAAGCGAGAGACCTTCCCGAGCGTTTAACGAGTTGGAGGTTTTCTTTGAAATAATATTCTCAACACTGATGGTACACAGTGATCGAGTACGATTTTTGTTTCCACGAAAGCGAGAAGAAGTTCGCGTAAACGCCCGTTTTACACACGGTGGGCTCGTAAACGGTTATTCAAGGTGCACAAGGTGCACGAAACCTTCGTATTACATGGATTTCGAGATCTCGCCTTTCCTTCAATTACGATTAATTTTCGAACGGTGAATGAAAGCATTGGTAAACGCGTATTCTGCACAGGTTCGACCTGAATGGGACATTGAAGAAGTTGAAGACATTCGGTGCTCGGTGCTACTGGACACAGAGTGTTCGGTTCATCCAGACTTATAGATCTTAATGGAGCACGGCAATGAATGCATATTCTACGTCGCGCAAGTCGAGCTGTAAAGGATGCTCGATGATATTCAGGGCCGTTGAATACTCACAGAAACCTACACGGAATAAAGATTTAAAGATAACGATAGAGACGCGAGCACTGTTTGAAGTTTTACCCTCGTTCGCTTTGCAGCGTTAAGTAACTATTCGAATAAGATACTCGACCCTAACCGGATCTTTAAACTTCGATCCTCGAACTGGACGAGTAGACTTCGCCGACTCTGATCAAACAAAATTCGTATATTCGTGTTTCATCAATTCTGAAAATATATTATAGAATACAATTTTTTCGTAATTTCCATTACTCCGTTTATTCGCGTACGTATGATAACCACGGTGCAATACGAGATAAAATTTCACGTAGACGAACATTCGAGGACGATAAACACGCTTACGGATTCGTAACGTAATTTCGATAATTACGAATCGCGCGGCGTGTGTCCACTCGAGGTTTCACTTCGTCAACGTCCAACGCGTTACTCGCGTATCTACGCGCGGAATTAACATTACCGTACGGTCGCGTACAATTTCGAGAGAAAAAATTCTACACAGCGAACCACGATACCGCGCCGTGATTAGTTTACCGAACCGCGTCAAAGCGCGCCACCCAGTGTACACAAAGCCGCATTGTACTCCATTTGTCGGGTACGCGTCCGTTAAAATCGTGCGGAGGTCTCGGGTCCATTTTAAAATTGACTTGCGCAACGATGGGCTTATCGGGCCATTATCAGAACTCGGTTCATGGGGTTTACAATGGCCAGTCGGCCAACGACCGCATTTTTCGCGCGTGTTTCACCCGAAAACTATCCACGACAATGTCTCTTGTTCTCCGCACGGTGCGCACCCACATCCACCTCCACAACCACGCGTACAGGTTTGCGGACAGATGTGTGCGCGCGATTCTTTCCCGTCTGGTTTCCAGTTACAATGATTTTCTACTTTCGCTACGTTTTCACTGTAATTTACAACTATTGTATTTACTTCTACGTTAATTCCATCGACGAGAGTACAGTAATTTTTATTACATCGACTCGTAATCATTTCTATTTTTATTCACGCTCAAATTTTTCATACCAATTCGTTTCCACATCGTTTTCTCTATTTTTATCCACGCGCGATTTTGCTACGCCAATTTCATTCTACCCAGTTGCTGCGATTCTCGAACTTCGAGCTTCGAATTAATTCGTTTACGCCAAATAAACACGCCAAATGTAAACGCGAAACTGTTCCGTACCAATTCGTTTCTACATAGTTCCTTGAATTTCTGTCCACGATCGATTCTCCAGCGGCAATTTATTCCGACACTGTCACCGTTGCAACTCGGTTCGCGCACGGCAGCACAGTGGTCTACGCCAATGTCTCCTCCCAGCGACTTGCACTTCCATTACAAGTTTTTCCAGCGCTAACTCATCCCACCGCTTAACTTATTCCCGCGTTACCTTGTACCTACCTTGTACCCACTCCGACCGATAACCATTCCGAATAATTTTGCTCGCGAAATATTCCACGCTCCAACTTCTTTCCCCGCCGTCTTCTACCCGCGTTAACTTCCTGTAAACTATTAATTACCTCATTACCTTACCCGGGCGCGAAACTTCTTACTCTGACCTACTCCGATACCCATCCACGGACTTCTACGTTAAATTATTCCAACCCCAACTCGCTTCCGCACTATTTTAATCTCCTCCCCCAACCAACTACCCTGTCTCTCTCCAAGCTCTTCCATTTTCTCCCGACCATTCTCCACCGTTCTCCCTATCCTCCGTCGTCCATTATTTCTCTAATTCTATCCTCCGTTCCCCCACCCCCGCGAACTACCCCTTTTCACGGTACACTATTCCGCACGCTGTACCGACCCCGATTTTCGCGGAGCGTAACACACCCGTGACGCTTTTCCACGGAAAATCGAGTACGCGCGCAGCACGCGCACACACGCGCGCACACACGGTGGCCGTAAAGAGCGGTTACGGGGTGGGGAGGGGGTTCGGTACTGGTACTCGCGATCAGAAATACAGGGAGGGCACGAAGAGTAATATTACCGGTGGCGCCATTACCGCGGCAAAGCGGCAGCGTAGCTCGCTTATAGACGCGCGTGCACATAAAACGGGAACGCGCCGTGTGCCAGCGACGACCGTGCACCGCGTACCACGCTCGGTCCGTGCTCGTTAAAAAAAACTCTCCCGCCTTATATACATATCGGAAGCTGCCAGCAGGTTCACAGAAAAGCTCCTAGGCCGCCCTTTGTGGACCGGTAGTCGCGGCGCGCGTGAAACGCTCTGTATATAGCCGGGCACTGTGCCCGGTTGCCCGTGTGCTGCAACGCGCCACGCCGCACCGCGCCACGCCGCGCCGCGCCGCGCAACGCGCTACCCCCCACCCGATCGAATCTCGCGCCACCCCACCCCTACTCCCCTTCTGTGTGCGCGCCACCGGCGAGTGAACTCGTCTAAGGGAAACGCTCTTCGAAACTTTCTGTATTTTCATGCAAATTCTCTCCGTTCGCCCACGAGGCTTTTTTTTTCTCTTTCTCGAGACCTAACCCATCCCCCCTCCCTCTTCCGTCTCCCTCGGTCTCTGCTCGCCTCCGTGAACGCTCCTTGCTCTCTCTTCTCCTCTACCTCCTCTCTTCCCTTTCTTTCCGTGGGATTTTTTTCTTTTTCCCCTCTTTTTTCTCCACGGTCGGGTACCCCCTCTCCGCGAACGTCTCCACGAATTCGATCCTCGTCTCTCGCGCGTCTTCCCCCACTCTCTTTCTCTCTCTTTCGCTCGCTCGCTCGCTCGCTCTCTCACAACACACACTCTCTCTCTGTTCCGCGACTTGGCGCGCGATCCGTCCGTCTTTCTCCTCGTCGTTCCCTGTTTTTTCGGTTCGCACACCACACCGGTCGAAATAATTAGTAGTCGCGGTACGTACGCGGGGGCCTTTTTTCGTATGCTGCGCGTTCAGTCCGGGTCCACGAAACGCCACGCTCGCGGCGACGACACGGAATGTTTTCTACGATTTTCCACGGGTTTTCGAATGCCCAGGCGACGACGACGCCGCGCGGACGAGCGGGGCGCTGCGACGCGCTCGAACCCGTGGGCACGAGCTGCGATCTCGTACGAGCTGACAGCGTCCGACGCCCCTTGAATGCGAATTACTGTTTACTGCAATCACCGCGGAGCTTGATGACCCGAGTGCCTCCTCTGATCTTGATTGGGCCTGGAGGGGATGGACAAACCCTCCTCGATTGGTGTTAGTCAGTTTAACCTCGTTTTCGACGGAGTGGTGACCGATCAAAGTGCTATGTTTCGGTAAATTTCACCGGGACGCGTTATCGAGGGGTTTTCGCGATATCTGATCGTTGCATCGCGAAAGACTTCGGGAAAAGTGGGATTTACGTGTGGAACGAGAGATGGTATTCGTTGAATTGTATCTATGCACGAATATGGTGACGCAGGAGGGATTAGATTAGGTTGTTCGGAGAGTCGTTTCGTTTTCCATAATGGAGAATATATTATTTAATAGAGTACACAATTTATACGCTCTGAAAAAATTGTGTTTCATTTTTATCAAGAAGAAAGAAACGACTTTTCGAACAACCCAATAATTGTTGTATTGTATTTATACACAAATATGGTGATAGAGGGATTGGTAATTTTTATATTATATCTACACATGAATATGGTGATAGAGGGATGGTAATTGTTATATTACATCTATAAGTGTATATGCTATTTACAAAATTGTTGTATCATATCTGTATATGCATTGTAAAATTGTTATATTGTATCTATGCATGCATATGATGTTGGACGAATGATAATTGTTATATTATATCTATACATAAATATGGTGATAGAGGGATGATAATTGTTATATTATATCTACACATGAATATGGTGATAAAGGGATGGTAATTGTTATATTATATATATACGTGCACATGCTACTTGCAAAATTGTTATATCTATACATAGTGGTGAAGTTTCGTGAGTGTTATTTTATAAATAACACTAAATTACCTTGTGAATTTATAGATATAATTCATACGAATTTATAGATATAATTCATACGAATTTATAGATATAATTCATACGAATTTATAGATACAATTCATACGAATTTATAAATATAATTCACACAAATTTATAGATATAATTTATACGTACAGCCGCGAACACTTTATCGAGAGCTCTTCGCGATATCTACTCGTTGTTTCACGAATGACTTCACCAGAGATGGAAATAACGTATGGAAAGAGGGATAGCTGTAACATATTTCTTTATTTATATCGCCACTAGACGAAGCATGTAATATAATTTTCCGCTAGATTTCTGTGTTATAAATATAAAAATCACGTCAGAAAGTTTCCATCCGTGCTGCACCTAGGATCGTTCGATTCTTTTGAAGTATTTAAAGATAGTATAAAATTGGATTTAGAAAGAGTTCGTAGGAACGTTTTTATGTACAGTGCTGCAAATTTTTTCATAAAAACTTTAAATTCAACGAATAAACAGTCGATGTTAAGTTTCCGTTTGAAAGAAGTAATTTACACCGGAACATCGATTCAATTACTTGATCCAATTTGTTAGTTTCCCTTTTTCAATTAGCTCGTAACCGCAAGCACGGTCACTCCAAAATGATATTGAATATTTTTTAAACAGAAGATAAGTAGAAAAGACGAAAAGTTACTTCGGACTTTTTAATCCTCTTATGGAATCTCGTTAAAAACTTGTCACTTTTTTAATCGGTTTAATAGTAGAAAAATTGACAGTATTTCCAGCACTGTTCTCAAGGAATAAATGTTAATGAAAATTTTCCGATAATAAACGGAGAATTAAGGAAAGAACTCAAATGAACCGTAAAAATTAATATACTTGTAAGAAACTATTTCATAGAACATCAACCAACAAAAATTCCTTTATTTTTATATAATTGTAACAATATTTCAAACGTTGCTTTCCGTTAGAATTTCTAATTGAATAGTTTTATATAAATCGTAAACATTCGGTGTAAAATACTTGGAAAGAATCATTCCATAATTTCGTAATTGCACATTCACAAGTGCATATTGTGCATCACGAAATTATCGATTCCAAAGTATAATATACGCACGTGTTACCCATCCAAGAAGGTTAATATTTAATACAATTTCCAATCGGTACGCAAAAAGAAAAAAAAAGAAAGAAAATCTTCGAACGACGTATATCTTGCGTAAATTTATCTCCACGAAAATTGAGAAAATCTAAAAGGGCAGCGTTTGCTTCGCGTCGATGGAAAACAGAGAAAGCAAACGCGAACGAAAGGACGGTCGAGAACGGAATAGAGATTTAGATTTTTGATGCGTGAAAGCGAATCAGCTCTCTCATCTTTCCCCGTAAACATACGGAAAGGTTGACGCGTCGAACCCATTCGTGAATAACACGTTTGTTCCTTCCAAAGAGGATTACGGGTTTTCCTGTTCGTGAAGATTTTAGCCCTTAAGTCGGGGGGCCCTCGTCACTTTGCATGCGACTCGGCGAGATGCATCGACAATTTAGGGGAACGCTTTTATTCGGGATTAGGCGCCCGATTATCGTCTCTGAAAATAATTCCGTTGCTTTTCGAGGAGAAGAAGAGAAAGAAAAAAAAAAAATAGAAACGGAGAAAAATTAATCGGACAAGGTGTTTGGATAAACGGGACCTAAATCCCGCCGGGGACGAGTAAGTCCTTGTCAAAACACGATCGAACTCGTTGTGTAAAAGGTTCTCGTCACTTGGGGGATTTTGGACACGCTGACAGCTTCTACGCCTATTTCCAATACGGTTTTCTACATAGTTATCGGCCGAGATACAATCGTGCTTTCTCCGGAGGAATTGTACAGGGATTTCGAACGTTTTTCGGTGTCTCCTTTTTAATTTTTTGATTAAAAAGGTACGATTAACCGTGCGCGTCTCGTGAGAAATTATTCGAAACAACACAGAGGTAACTATAGTTGGTGATGGAATTATTATGAACTGTATTTATTCGAAGTTTGAATCAAAGTGCATTTAATTCATAGCAAGATCTTGCAGCTATTTTAAAACTTTTAATAAGAGAAATATAAGAGTCTTCGATAAAAAGAAATATGTACATGTTAATATTTGCTCCGTATGCTTTTGATATTTTTTTAACAGCTGTTTTATATTTCTGGGTCAAATTTCTCCGTGGATAAAAAATTCCCCTTACTTGAATATCCCCAAAGGCTTCCATCTACTACCAAAGTGCATACTTAATATCGCAGAGAGAAAATTTTCCAGAAACTTCATGGACAAATATTTCACAAATAATTCAATTCGGAATCTCCAAAGCTTGATAGATTTAACTTTTTAATTTAACTACGGAAAGAAGAAACATTCTTCTTACTTAAACATTCCCAAACATCCCCATCCACGACCAAAGTGCATTCTTGATATCCCAGGAAACAAATTTTCTAGAAACTTTATTAACAATTCAGACTCTTCAAAACTTTGTAAATTCAACCTCTTAATTTAACCATGGAAAAAAACATTATTTTTATTTAAATGTCGCCAAACGCATCCATCTACTATCAAAGTGCATACTTGATATCCCAGGAAGCAAATTTCCACAAACTTTATAAACAACTGTTACAAACAATGCAAGCTCCTAATTTAGCCAAAAAAAAAAAACATTCTTCTTCCTCAAACATTCCCAAACATCCACCTACGACCAAAGTGCATACTTGATATCCCAGGAAGCAAATTTTCCCCAAACTTTATAAACAACTGTCACAAACAATTATCTTCGGACATTTCAAAGCTTCATAAATTCAACCTCCTAATTTAGCCACGGCAAAAAAACATTCTTCTTCCTCAAACATTTCCAAACAACCACCTACTACCGAAGTGCATTCTTGATATACCAGGAAGCAAATTTTCCCCAAACTTTATAAACAACTGTCACAAATAATTATCTTTGGATACTCTAAAGTTTGATAAATTCAACCTCCTAATTTAGCCACGGAAAAAAAACATTCTTTTTCCTCAAACATTCACAAACATCCACCTACGATCAAAGTGCATACTTGATATCCCAGGAAGCAAATTTTCCACAAACTTTACAAACAACTGTCACAAACAATTACCTTCAGATACTCCAAAGCTTGATAAATTCAACCTCGTAATTTAGCCACGGAAAAAAAAACATTATTTTTATTTAAATATTCTCAAACGCCTCCACTACTACCAAAGTGCATACTTGATATAACTATACGCATATCCCAGGAAGCAAATTTTCCCCAAACTTTACAAACAACAGTCACAAACAATTACCTTCAAACACTCGAAAGCTTGATAGATCGAGCCTCGTAATTTACCCCGAGAAAAAAAAACATTATTTTTATTTAAATATCATCAAACGCCTCCACTACTACCAAAGTGCATACTTGATACAAGTATATGCATATCCCAGGAAGCAAATTTTCCCCAAACTTTACAAACAACAGTCACAAACAATTACCTTCAAACACTCGAAAGCTTGATAGATGGAGCCTCGTAATTTACCCCGAGAAAAAGAAAAAAAAGCATTCTTCTTACTTACGTAAATATCCCCAAAGGCCTCCACCTACGATCAAAGTGCATACTTTATGCCCCCTCGAAATCACGCAACTTTTGTGTACAACCGTTCCCCGGTACAATGCATAATTTACAAGTTCCTCGAGCGGAGACTACCTCGGCCCCGTACGACTAAGCGAAAAGGTCGCTTGATTTAGCGATCCTCTAATCATTTCGAGCGTGCCCCGTCCATGGAAAGTGTCGTGTCGTGAACCCCCCTCTCCCACCACCCGACCAAAAATGGTGTCCGTAGGTGGTCCATCCCGCCCACCGAACAACCAAAGTCACAAACCGTTCTCAGCGAACACGGTTCGCTCGCGCGACGTTACGAGGCTTCGAAACACGCTCCTGCCAATAGTTCGATTCCCGCACGTTCGTCCGAGCAAATTGTTACGCGATAGAATCTTCGAAAAACGATCGTTCCTCCCCCCCCTGTTCCTTAACGAGCCACGAAAGTCCGGGCCGCCGCCCGATATCACGAACCCTGATTGAATTAATGTATCAGCCACCAAAAGAACGAACAGGAGAGAGAAACCGTGGAGCAAAACGAGCTGGATAAGTAAGCTCGGCGTAGCAACGTGCATACACCGTACAGCGAATATTCCAACCCGCTTCCATTTTATACGTATACCGGATCCAGCATCGGATCCAGAGGATTGTTCCGTGGTCCGATCGTGTCCTGTCCGGCCACGGGTACCCCGTCGTGCTTGGTAGCTGCCACGCAAGCGATAGGTATCTCGTAACCGAGGATAAATTGGCATTATTTATACGCCCGTCACGCGCTTCATTGTCTCGTAGCTCAGCGAGCAGCCTGGCGTTCACCGTACCGCAATAAAATAATAAAACCGTCCGTCTTTCTCCTAACCCCTTCGATCCGCGACGCGTCTCGCGGTTCTTCGCGCGTTCAGGGTGCACGCGAATCACATTTTTCCTAACGGGTACTCAGAGGGCTACCGTACACGATCATCGAGTACGAAAATTTCCAAGATTTTACTGGTGAATTTTTCTTCTTGGGTGGAGAACATTTTTTTCGCTTCGAAAAGTATTTTCTGCATTGGTTTTTGTTCTTTATTTGACGATTGGACGAGATTTTGGAAGGTAAGTTTAAGGACGAGTTTAAAGACGAGATTTTCCTAACGGATACGTCGAGGGCTGAAGATTTTACTGGTGAATTTTTCTTCTCGGGTGGAGGAAATTTTTTTTGTTTTCAAAAAGTATCTTGTTTTTTGGTTTTTGTTCTTTATTTGACGATTGGACGAGGTTTTGGAAAGTAAGTTTAAGACTGAGTTTAAAGACGAGATAAAGTTTGGTGTGCACGTTGAGGGTGCACGCGAATCGCATTTTTCCTAACGTGTACGTCGAGGGTTGAAGATTTTACTGGCGAATTTTTCTTCTTGGGTGGAGAACATTTTTTTTCTTCGAAAAGTATTTTCTTTATTGGTTTTTGTTCTTTATTTGACGAGTGTCGCGACGATTGGACGAGGTTTTGGAGAGTAACTTTAAAACCGAGTTTAAAGACGAGATAAGGTTTGGTGTGCACGCTGAGGGTGCACGCAAATTGCATTTTACCTAACGAGTACGTAGAGGGCTACGATCATTCATTACGAAAATTTCGAAGACTTTTCTGGCGAATTTTTCTTCTTGGGTGGAGAAAATTTTTTTTGTCTTCGAAAAGTATCTTTTTTATTGATTTTTGTTCTTTATTCGACGATTGAACGAGGTTTTGGAAGGTAAATTTAAGGCCGAGTTTAAAGACGAGATAAGGTTTGGTGTGCACGCTGAGGATGCACGCGAATCACATTTTTTCTAACGGGTACATCGAGGACTACCGTACATGATCATTCATTACGAAAATTTGGAAGATTCTTCTGGCGAATTTTTCTTCTTGGGTGGAAAAAATTTTGTTTGCTTCGAAAAGTATCTTTCTTTATTGGTTTTTGTTCCTTATTCGACGAGTATCGCGACGATTGGACGAGATTCGTGTGTTTTGGAAGGTAACTTTAAGACTGACTTTACTGAGATAAGATTTATGTTAAAGATGTGTTTGATCGATGTTTCGATGATTATATCCGAGTATCTCCAAAGGATCGAAGTTCGATCTCAGTGGTTAATTTTTGGAGATGATTGTCAATTATTTCCATGACGAAATATCTTCTTATTAGTCTTCAAGGTGACCCGTGGCTGAGTCTAATGTTAATAAATATAATTATATGGTAATTCCGTTCCGTGGTGTTATTTTGCACCGAGGTGCACGCGAATGGCATTTTGCCACGTACACGTGCGGTCCTTGACCCCAAAAAATTGTACGATTTTTCAACGAGGAAAATTATTCGAAAAAAGGAGAATTTTTTTTTTATATATTTGACGACAGTTTGGGAGAATTTTGTTCGTTGTTAATTATTGTTTGTTTATCGAGTTCAGGGAACAGTGGTTGCATCGACGTAATCCTAACCCTAAACGTAGAGACTCGATAACCTGAAAGATAATTATAGAGAACTTCCAAGGGGGCCCCCTCTAATCTTCGATGTGACCCTTCGTGACTGAGCCTTCCTACTGTTGATAAATGTAACTGTAACGTAATATTATTCGTAGCAATACTTTCCAAGGAGTGTGCAAGCGATTAACATTTCTCCTCGATGGGTCACGTTTGTTTCTTTACTCTGAAAAGTTTTACAATATTTAAGAATTTTCTTTCAGAGTAAATCATTCGATTTGCAATTCGAATTTTTGCACGTACATTCGTCGACAACTGGAGGAACGTTGTTTCTCGTCCCTTATATTTTATTTAACTTTTTAGTTGTACCACGACTAATGGACGAGATTCAATCGCCTTACAACCTAACTCTCATACTGAGTCCAGAGATCTAATAAACCCTACTGTACTTAATTTATGCCTTCGAAATCGATATCTAAAAATATCGAACTCGTTTTCAATGATCCTTTGCCAAGGATAATTACAGATAACTTCCAGGGGGGCCCCATGATCTTCAACGAGACCCCCCGTGACCGAGACCCCCCACCCTTAATAGATACAACCATAACGCCGTGCAATTCCCATCGACGCTTCGCAACGATATTTCCAAGCCTTCGATCTTCGAGAAATTACAAAAGAAACGTGTCTTCGCTTCGACTCGAATCGTTTCTCTCGTCGAGTCCAGTTTTCCAACACCGAGAATCGTGCGTGTGTTTGAAATAAATTACTAAACGATAAACGATACTTGCGCGGTGCGATATAATAACGAAGTAACATTGTACGCGAGTAATAATAAATTTCATAAACATTTCTTTTGGAACGCTGCCAATGTTTTCTCAGACTTGAAAGTATCGAATAACGTGACGTGTTTCGTTCAAAATTTTTGGTTATTTATTTTGCGCCAATTGTTCCTACGCGATGCATTTATCGCTTTTTTACTATTTTACGTTAGCTCGTGTTGAAAGTGTTGAAATGAATAAAAATTCATTCTGAAATACTGCCAATGTTTCCACCGACTTGAAAACACCAAATAATGTAACACGTGTCGTTCAAATTCTATGCTATTTATTTTGCGCCAATTGTTCCCACGCGATGCATTTATCGCTTTCTTGCTATTTCAGCTTACGTTGAAAGTGTGTAACGTATAATACGGTTAACACGACATCGATACACCCCACGTATCGTAAATTTCATAAACATTCGTTCTGAAATGCTGCCAATGTTTCCACGGACTTGAAAACACCAAATAATGTAACACGTGTCGTTCAAATTCTATGCTATTTATTTTGCGCCAATTGTTCCCACGCGATGCATTTATCGCTTTCTTGCTATTTCAGCTTACGTTGAAAGTGTGTAACGCATAATACGGTTAACGCGACATCGATACACCCCACTTGCACGGTGCAGCCTCGGGGGGAGCCGCGGGAAATTTAAATTTCGTGCCGGTGCAAAGGTAACAAGCCGTCGTTACGAGCCTTGAGCTCGTTATAACGTAGTTATCACAGAAGGAATTTTCAGAACGTTTCCTCTTTGTGAGCATTGAGCCAGGTCCGGTTCCCCCCGCCGCCCCCCTCTCGCATTTTCCACGGAGCTGCTTCTCTCCGTGTACGTGTAATATCCTCCGTTAGAGTTTCGTTGTAACCCCGAGGCCGTAAATGAGACCGCGCGATTTACGGCGGGGCCTTTTAAATTGTACGGAACACGGTTGGCACTCGGTTATATTTTTTTCCACTGAATGATAAATTAATTCTTCCCCGCCGCCTCCACCGTCTACGCCTTGGCTCGCTCCACTTCGCGTCGTCCTGCGACCGAAAAGATTTCTTTCGCTCCAGGCAGCCTCGCCACCGCCCTGGGGGAGATTTATCGCGCGCCACCGAGCCCCGTGTAAGGGAGATTATAATTCCCGCGCGGATAAAGTGGACCGCGCGCGTAACTCGCGGAACCGGGGAACGCGGAAAGTAAGTAGGAAGCGTACACTGCGAGAAAAGGAATAAACGAGCGGTCTGGAGTGGGGGGAGGGATTCACTTCTCTCGTTTGCTCTCTAGCGTTCACTCTCCTCTCACACTCTCCTTTTCTCGTGCTCCCTCTCTCGCTCTCTCTCACGTTCACTCTATCATTGTCTCGCTCTCTCTCACGTTCACTCTATTATTATCTCGCTCTCTCTCACGTTCACTCTATTATTATCTCGCTCTCTCTCACGTTCACTCTATTATTATCTCGCTCTCTCTCACGTTCACTCTATTATTATCATCTCGCTCTCTCTCACGTTCACTCTATTATTATCTCGTTCTCTCTCTCTTGCTCTCTCGTGCTCGCTCTCTTGCTATATAAAGTTTACTCTCTCGCTCCATATTCTCTTGCTATCTCACGCTTATCTTCTCGCTCTCTCGCTCTCTTGCACTCACTCTCTCACTATTTTGCTTGCTCTCTCTCTTTCACACTCTCCTCTCACACTCTCCTTCTCTTGTGCTCACTCTCTTGCTATATAAAGTTTACTCTCTCGCTCCATGTTCTCTTGCTATCTCACGCTTATCTTCTCGCTCTCTCGCTCTCTTGCACTCACTCTCTCACTATTTTGCTTGCTTTCTCTCTTTCGCTCTCCTCTCACACTCTCCTTCTCTCGTGCTCATTCTCTCACTATCTCACTCTCTTTCTTTCGCTCTCCTCTCACCCTCTCCTCTCGTGCTCACTATCTCACTATCTTGCTCTCTCTCTCTCTCTCTCTCGCTCTCTTGCGCTCACTTTCTCACTATTTCGCTTGCTCTCTTTCTCTTTCGCTCTCTTCTCACACTCTCCTTCTCTCGTGCTCTCTTTCTTTCTCTCTCCTCTCACCCTCTCCTTCTCTCGTGCTCAGTATATCACTCACTCTCTTTCTCTCCCTCTCTCTCTCACTATCTCACTATCTCACGCTTACTCTCTCGATCTCTCGCTCTCCACTCACCCTCTCCTCTCGTACTCGCTTTCACGCTATCTCGCTCTCTCCGGCTGACTTTCTCGCTGTCGCGGTCTCTCCGTCGCTCGTTGGCGCGGTTTGTAGCGACAGAGGGGTTCGTAGTGGGGGGAAGCCGTAACTAACGCGGCGTAAAATCCAGCGGGCACGCGCCATTTCACTTAGCCCACGGCGGCTCCTTTTCCATCGGGCTCGCTACTTCCACGGCGTGGTCTCTTCTCGGTACACGAGCTCTAACCTCTGTTCCCCCGGCTGTCCAACGCGTCGCCCGGGGGTCATCGATTCTCGAGCGACGTCCGCGTCACGATTGGAGCTTCTTCGCCGTGACCGAGCGAGACGGAATCTCACCGCGGTGAATCGCTCGGCGTTCGTTGTTTGCTTTTCGACGCGCCACTTTCACGCCGCGTCAATACTTTGTGCCTTTGGACCAGTTCGTTCCGGTGCGAACGATTGCGATCGATTTTGTTAACGGGACGAGGGGGAGATTTTTCACGAGAATTCGATAACGATTGCGCCGAGTTACCGAGTCACGCGGTACCTCGTGGCCTTGCACGTTCGTCGGGCAACGTGCACCGGTACTGTTCCGAAGGCACACGGGGAAAAGACGAGGAATATTCGAGTCGTGCGATCGATCCGTTCCGAGAACTCGGCACGAACGAACCACTCGGTCAGAATCGAGGAGATTGGATCGTTTCGAGCAGTTCGAATATCTTTCGAGTAGCTTGAATACATTCCAGTAGTTCGAATATCTTTGAAGAAGGTTGAATCGTTTCGAGTAGTTCGAATATCTTCCGAGAAGGTTGAATCGTTTCGAGTAGTTCGAATATATTTGAAGAAGATTGAATCGTTTCGAATGGTTTGAATATCTTTCAAAAAGGTTGAATTGTTTCGAATAGTTTGAATATCTTTCGAGTAGGTTGAATTGTTTCGAATAGTTCGAATGTCTTTGAAGAAGATTGAATCGTTTCGAATAGTTTGAATATCTTTCGAATAGGTTGAATCGTTTCGAGCAGTTCGAATATCTTTGAAGAAGATTGAATTGTTTCGAATGGTTTGAATATCTTTCAAAAAGGTTGAATTGTTTCGAATAGTTTGAATATCTTTCAAGTAGGTTGAATTGTTTCGCATAGTTCCAATATCTTTGAAGAAGATTGAATCGTTTCGAATAGTTTGAATATCTTTCGAATAGGTTGAATCGTTTCGAGCAGTTCGAATATCTTTCGAGTAGGTTGAATCGTTTCGAACAGTTCGAATATCTTTCGAGAAGGTTGAATGGTTTCGAATAGTTCGAATATCTTTGAAGAAGGTTGAGTTGGTTCGAGTAGTTTGAATATCTTTCAAGAAGGTTGAATCATTTCGAGTAATTTGAATATCTTTCAAATAGATTGAATTGTTTCAAGTAGTTTGAATATCTTTCGAGAAGGTTGAATCGTTTCGAGTAACTCGTAAGAATCGAGTAACTCGAATATACCGAGCAGCGCGAACACCCAGTAGATTAAATTATTTCTCGAGCGTCTCGAGAGAATCGAGTAGCTTGAATTGTTTCGAATAGGTCAAGAAATTCGAGTAACTCGAACGTACCGAGTGACTCGAACATCTTTCGAATAGGTACAGCTGTTTCGAATCTTTGAAAAAATTCGAGCAACTCGAATTGTTTCGAGCTACTCAAAAGAAACGAGTAATTCGAATATCTTTCGAGTAGGTTGAATCGTTTCGAATAGTTCGAATATCTTTCAAGAAGGTTGAATCGTTTCGAGTACTTCGAACATCTTTCTAGAAGGTTGAATCGTTTCGAGTAACTCGTAAGAATCGAGTAACTCGAATATACCGAGCAGCGCGAACACCCAGTAGATTAAATTATTTCTCGAGCGTCTCGAGAGAATCGAGTAGCTCGAATTGTTTCGAATAGGTCAAGAAATTCGAGTAACTCGAACGTACCGAGTGGCTCGAACATCTTTCGAGAAAGTAGAATTGTTTCGAATCTTTTAAAAAATTCGAGCAACTCGAATTGTTTCGAGCTACTCGAAAGAACCGAGTAGTTCGAATGTACATATGTACCGAGCGACTCAAACCTCGAGTAACTTGAATTGTTTCGATCGTTTCGAAGCTGAGAAAGATTAAAAAGTTGCTTACGACAATTGAGAAGTTACATAACAAAGGACATTCGATTCTTCGACACTATGTTTTTCACGAAAAAGAATTGAGTCGATCGTATCGGTTGATATACCCAGTACGTATTTATATATTAACAAATAACTCCAACAGCACCGACATTCCCGCGATTTTTCTCAGTCCTCTCGTACCATCCTAACCTTAAAGACGCAAGTGCGTTCGGCGCGTTTTCGAGTCCAAGGTGCGCGAGTAGTCGAACGGAAGAACGCATTGAGGTTAAACAAAGCTGCCTATTCTTCGAGCTTTCTTTGCACAAAGAAGTGCGTGTGGCCCTGTTTAACTTCACTTACCCTTTTGAAGTTAAGACCGTGCACTCGACGTTTACCGTTCGTTGTTCGGGGTGACTAATGGCTCGTCTTTCGGCGATATTGCTTCTCGTACTAATTTATTTACGAGAGTGATCGATTACGCGCACCGTGTTCGTTACGTTGCCTACCGTCGTTTTTCAGCAACGAGTCGGAACCGATTAAGAAAGAATAACGTGATAAATTAACGATAATAAATCGCCGACGTCGAGCAGGGAAATTTATCAATCGTCCATCGCGATGGAACACGAACCGATTCGGATCGATTCGGGAAACCGAAAGTTCGCCGTGGTATTTTTTCTTCCACGATCGATGTGTATCGCCCCGATGCGTCCTCGAGGAGTAAAAATCGATCAAGGAGCACCGAGATGCGCTCGACAGCGCGTGTAGCGGCAATAATTAGGTTACCGACACCGCACCGTTAACTAGGTTTAAGAATAGGCTACCTTCTTTTGTTTTTATAACGTAGTCAAGCGCGACGATACAAAGGCAATCAGAGCCACGAGCTCGAGGGTTGCATCGAGACGAGGACCGAGTAACGATCATCCGAGCAACGATACTATAAGTTTGTATGGTCAGATGAATATATCGAATTTCATTCTCGGAAAGTCTGAAACTTTAGTCTGAATAAATATATCGAATTTCAATTTTGGGAAAGTCTGAAACGTTTGTCTGAATAAATAAATCGAACTTCATTTTCGAAAAGTCTGAAACGTTAATCTGAATAAATACATCGAATTTCATTTTTGGAAAGTCTAAAACTTTAGTCTGAATAAATATATCGAATTTCATTTTCGGAAAGTCTGAATAAGTATATCGAATTTCATTCTCGGAAAGTCTGAAAAGTTTGTCTGATTAAATATATCGAATTTCATTTTTGGAAAGTTTGAAACGTTAGTCGGAATAAATACATCGAATGTCATTTTCGGAAAGTGTAAAACGTTTGTCTGAATAAATATATCAAATTTCATTTTCGGAAAGTCTGAAACGTTAGTCTCTATAAATACATCGAATTTCATTTCCGGAAAGTCTAAAACTTTAGTCTGAATAAATATATCGAGTTTCATTTTCGGAAAGTCTGAAACGTTAGTCTGAATAAATACATCGAATTTCATTTTCGGAAAGTGTGAAACATTTGTCTGAATAAATGCATCGAATTTCATTTTCGGTAAGTCTGAAGCGCGAAAAGTTCAGGGTTTCGATATAAATATTAGATTGTTCGGAAAGACATTTCGCTTTTTTTTTTTTTTTGTGAAAATGAGACACGATTCTTTTAAAGCGTATATACGTTTTATTAAATTATATATTCTCCATTTTGGAAAACGAAACGACTTTCCAAATAACACAATAGTTTCTCGTTCTTTATCGATACCAAAATAAATAATCTCGTACCACGTGGAGAGAACTGACCTCTCGATCGCTTTGCAAGTTGATCAACCGATCCAAGCGTCCAATTATTTGGAAAACTCCAGCTCACGCGTACTTCAATGAGACGTTACTCGCGTATCACGTAAATAACGTCGTAATGTGCCACTACAGTCACTATACACGTACACCGGCGGTAACTTCCGGTGTAACTTTCGCCAAGGTACAATTCATATTCACCGGGCGCGAAGTGGTATTTAGCCCGGGTTTAGTTATGCGGGAAGAGAACGGGGGACGAGAGACAACTTATAATCCGAACGCAAAGAACAACACGCAATAAACAATTACCGCGAGCGTCGTAGCACGCGGAGAACTTACGACTTCCTTGCGCCCCGTTATCGTAAATTACGACGTCTGGCGTGCGTTAGATGTTCCATTGTTCGCGGGAAGGGTGTAACGAAAGTTGGCCGCGAAATTTTACAAACTCGCCCCGGATACAAGCACACGGTTCCTTGCGCGTTCGCGTTTCGATTCGATTGCACGGTTGCTCGAACTCGAATCCATCGACGCCTTTTACCGCGGTAATATAATTTCACAACAAATATTGAAAACAACACGGGGGTAGGAAAAAGGGAACAAAAATAAAAGAAACCCGGGAACACGAGCAATTAAAGCTTCGAAGTTCCAAGACGCGCCCCATCGAACGTTCCAGCTTGGCCGCCAGCCTGGTCGGCGCGGCGTGGAAAAGAAAAAGTAACGAAAAAAAAAAAAGGAAAAAAAAACGAAGTAGAAAAAGAAGAGAGAAAAAAAAATATATCCAGAAGAGGCGGGAGAAATCGTCTGAAAATACGTTGCGTACACCCCCTCCCCCACACGCCCCCGCGCCCTTTTTGCAAACATTGAGACGCCGAGGGGCAACGAACTCCCTCTTCCCCCCACCCCTTGCCTCACGGTTGCCGTGGACTCTCGAAACCGGCGGACACACTCGCGCGACCGTCGATCGATGTTTCCTGAGGCTGTCGCAACGAAATCGTTTATATGCGAGGACGCCAACCTCGTTACAGAAACAATACGAACGATGCCGTTTGAATTTCGAAATTGGCGCGAGACCGGTCGCGCACCGCGTCGCGTGCGATAAATTCGTACCGTTTGTCCCGCGGTGCTCGCCCTCGCTTCGTTCCAGCGTTACGTTACGTTTTTTCTTTTTTTTTCCCCTTCTTTTTTCCACCCGTGTTTCGCTCCCTTCCACCGTTCGCGTCTTTTTTTTTTCTTTTCTTCTTTTCATCGTTTATCCGGGCCTGGCTCGGGACGCGAGGAATAAAACGCCGAGAGCCCTTTATACGCTACCAAAAATCGTTAATAGACTCGTCGGTAGTTGTAACGACGAGCCGTGTAACCGAGCGTGTTTTCGCGGAGTCCGCTGTGTCACGGCCTACGCCATTGGGTGCAATAAATTCTCATTCTTTTCTCTCTCGTTCTCCCCCTACCACTCTCTCTCTCTCTCTCGTGTACGCGCGCGGACATACGTGCGCGGATAGTCGCGCGAGCACGTACACGCTCGTGCACATGTATACGGGGGCCTCTCGGTATCTTCGAGAGTTCTCTCGCCACACAGTTACCGGGGAGGGTCGAGGTGTGAACGAAGAACCACAAGTGCCCTGGAAAGTGCCAGCCCTCCGCGCCCCCTGGTAACCCAATCCCCCACCCGGACGAACCGCCGCGGACGAGTTTTACACGGTTACGCATTTTCCTCCCACGTTGCGGTCGAGCTGGCCCGACGCTGGCCTCGTGGACGCGACCGTTCGAGGCTTAATCAGCCACGGTCGATCGGCCGACGACGCCCTTCCATTACGAAGAAATCGTTTCAAGGCTTTCGAGTCCGCTGGCGACAAGCCAGAGCACCGACGCGAACGGCTATCACCGCCCCGGAAATTCGCAGGTGCGAATAATCGAGGGAAAACGCCAACGCTGTGGAACCACCTCGTGACTTTTCACGGCTCGAGATTCAGGGAACAAATTGCCGTCGCAGGTGCCGCTAAAACTTCGATCTCGATTGGGAGAAGGGGGAACGTTCAGTTAGTAGAAAGCGGGGTAGGTAGCGTTTCGAAGAAACTTGGCCGTAGAAGTGTTGGGAAATCATTGTGACTTTTCTGGACTATCGATTGGAGAATCGTAGCAGGTGACAGTAGAAGTTTGAGTTTTAACGGGGGAGGGGTGATAGTTGAGATGGTAGAAAGCGGGGTAGGTAGCGTTTTGAAGAAACTTGGTCGTGAGAGCGTTGGGAAATCATTGTGACTTTTCTGGGTTATGGATTGGAGAATCGTAGCAGGTGACAGTAGAAGTTTGATTTTTAACGGGGGAGGGGTGATAGTTGAGACGGTAGAAAGCGGGGTAGGTAGCGTTTTGAAGAAACTTCTTCGTAAGAGCGTTGGGAAATCATTGTGACTTTCCTGGACTATCGATTGGAGAATTGTAGCAGGTGACACTGAAAGTTTGATTTTTAACGAGGGAAGGGTGATAGTTGAGATGGTAGAAAGCGGGGTAGGTAGCGTTTTGAAGAAACTTGGTCGTGAGAGCGTTGGGAAATCATTGTGACTTTTCTGGGTTATGGATTGGAGAATCGTAGCAGGTGACAGTAGAAGTTTGATTTTTAACGGGGGAGGGGTGATAGTTGAGACGGTAGAAAGCGGGGTAGGTAGCGTTTTGAAGAAACTTCTTCGTAAGAGCGTTGGGAAATCATTGTGACTTTTCTGGACTATCGATTGGAGAATCGTAGCAGGTGACACTGAAAGTTTGATTTTTAACGAGGGAAGGGTGATAGTTTGAACGGTAGAAAGCGGGGTAGGTAGCGTTTTGAAGAAACTTGGCCGTAGGAGCGTTGGAAAATCATTGTGACATTTCTGGGCTATCGATTGGAGAATCGTAGCAGGTGACAGTAGAAGTTTGAGTTTTAACGAGGGAGGGGTGATCATTGAGACGGTAGAAAGCGGGGTAGGTAGCGTTTTGAAGAAACTTGGTCGTGAGAGCGTTGGGAAATCATTGTGACTTTTCTGGGCTATCGATTGGAGAATCGTAGCAGGTGACATTGAAAGTTTGACTTTTAACGTGGGAGGGATGATCGTTGAGACGGTAGAAAACGGGGTAGGTAGCGTTTCGAAGAAACTTGGACGTGGGAGCGTCGTGAAATCATTATGGCCTTTCTGGACTTTCTGGGTAGTAAAAGTTCGAGTGAAAAAGGAGGAATCGTTGGTTTCCTAAAAAGCGGGGTAGGGTTAGGTGTCGTTTCGAAGAACCTTTATCTTGTTGAGAGGAGAGAAATCATTGTAGGTCTTCTGCTTTTTCAATCGTAAAACGGTTGCAAATACTACGAAAGTTTGATTCCGATTGAAAGAAGAGGTACCGTTAATTCGCTAGAAAGCGGGGTAGATATCGTTTCAAAGAACTTGCAGTTGTTGAAAAAAATGGAAATAATTGTAGCTTTTCTGATATTTCAATTGAAGAACCGTCGCAAGTAACTGAACGTTTGTTTTCGAGTAGGAGAAGAGAGCCTGTTGATTCATTCACTCGAAAGCGGGGTAGGTCTCAGATATTTCAATCGGAGTAAACACAAATGTCACCGAAAGTCCGCCTTCGAGTAACAGAACCGGAACCATTAATCGTCTCCAAAGCGGAGTAGGTTGTGAAAGTTGGAAATCTCACTTACTATCGTAATTGTAACATCATCTGGTGAACTAACTCAGATTCTAGACAAGTGTAGACCTCCTACTAACAATAAGTCTCAATCCTAGACCTCTAGGATTCTAGACTATACATCTCGTATGGAACAATCTGAAAGTGTATCCCCCGAGATTCGAACTTCTCTTGCAACCAAAGTCTCACTATACTCTTCCAATGCTATCGCGAATATTCTGTAAAAAACCAACATCTACAAATCCTTTACTTCGTCACAACGACTTCGATCTCGCGCCTGGACCAACAAAAATCTGCAATACACAAATAGATCGATCAAAAATTTCAACCTACACATCTACACCATGAGTGACGAAACAATTCAAACGATTTATTTCGCTCACAATAGTTTCCTTCCCCGCAATCGTGTAAGAATATCCGACACGACGATTCGGCGAACTCGAGCGGTTAGACTGTACGTGGGTTGTCCAGACCTCGTTCGATCGAGCGGGGTTGGCTCGTTGGCAAGTGAGAAGAACCCTGCGATCGGTGAGAGATTGGAGACAGTCTTCGATCTGTTCCCAGGGACACAATGGTGTTCAACGTCGACACAAATTCAACATTCCAGAATCTTTACCAGCCAACCCCTCTCTCTCAAGAGAGATCGGGGAATCTGGAAGTTTGCTTGTAGATGTCTATCGTACACCCACGTGTCCCCTCCTCATTGTCCTCCCGAACACCGTGTACCTGTGGTTCCTTATCCCGAGGGAACGATCGGTTAACGAGATTAGCTCTCTCGATACTCGTCCGCGGGCGTAGGACTTCGTAGATTAAGTTGACGAAAAGCTGTGGACAGACAAGTGGGGGTGGACTTGGTTCACGGAATGATCGATCCGAACTTTCATCGTGAAGAGGCGGGAGGAGGAGTACGATGTCCATGCCCGCGAAAATTTCAGGGGCTTCCAGCGGGGAGTCCATAATTATCGAAGTTTATTGTCGAGGCGGTCCGCGTTTATTATACTTGCAAACTTCAGATCCTCTGATCCGAAGAAGATGACTAATGAACACGCGTTCAAAAGGCGTGTCTCGAGTTTCATAGCGCAGTAAATCGAAACTCGAATATCGTACGGGCCACCGAGCCACGCGAGGTCTCGGCTGACCCTTAGGAATGCAAAATATTACCGGGAAAGAGGGCGCTGCTCTCGTCCCCCCTTAAAGAAACAGGATAGAAAAGAACTCGGCACGGTTCGCTTCGTTTCTTCGACCGGATCGAGGATATATCGGGTCGAGCGATGTATTTCAATTTTCGAGACACCGAGCGAGTTTTCATCGAGCTTTTTAGACGAGAATTGTGTTCCACGATACTGTTCACACTTTCCGCGGAGGAACGATTTTTAGGTTAGTTCCGGTTCAGGTTGCGCGGGCCGTATACGATTTATACTATTGTCGTAGTTTTGCTTCTGATTAAATATTGTAAGGTTTACAATATTTATAATTGTGGAAGAAATATAATTGGAAAAAGAAAGGTGAAGAGTTTAAGATGCATTAGGTAAACGAGCAATAAATTTAATTTTTAACGTTACATACGTACGATAGTGAAAAGAATATAATTATAAAAAAAAGGTTATAGAGTTTAAGGTGCATTAGGTAATAGAACAATAATTTTAATTTTTAACGTTACATATTTACGATAGTGAAAAAAATATAATTATAAAGAAATGGTTGTAGAGTTTAAAGTGCATTAGGTAATAGAGCAATAAATTTATTCTTTAACGTTACATACTTACGATAGTGAAAAAAATATAATTATAAGGAAAAGGGTGGAGAGTTTAAGATGCATTAAGTAATAGAGCAATAAATTTAATTTTTAACGTTACATACGTACGATAGTGAAAAGAATATAATTATAAAAAAAAGGTTATAGAGTTTAAGGTGCATTAGGTAATAGAACAATAATTTTAATTTTTAACGTTACATATTTACGATAGTGAAAAGAATGTAATTATAAGGAAAAGGTTATTGAGTATAAGGTGCATTAGACCACAGAGCAATAAATTTAATTTTTAACGTTCCACAATTATTTACAATCACAAAAGCATATTATGGTGAACTTTGTAAATCGCTTGAACGGAGAGTTTAACGCGAGCCGGTACCATTGAGATGTGTATCGATTCAACGTCCAAAACTAAATCGGAAACGTGGAATAAAATTTCACAGAGCCTCGTTTCACGGATAATCGATTTTGAAAGCGCGTGCGCTCGATTGGCGAGTTTCCACTTCGCGGAACCGTTTTACACGTCTTTCGCGTGTTTACAAGCGGAACATGTCGGGTTAACAGTGCGAGGCTTGATATTTTCGGTGAAAAAAATTGCCACGTTGTGCGCGCATCGAACGCGATAAACATCTATGGTAAAATACCTCGAAGGGAATTTCAATCGCGCCTCGATTCACTCCGAAACCGAAGTATCGTATTTGAAAATATAATTCCACGTTTCGTAGTTTATCTTCGACCGTGGAATCCTCTATTTCTCGTTTATCCTAGCTGCCAGGGTTAGATTTATTTCGCCCTTTATGGGACCATTAATTTTCCTTTGTTTTCTCCCTTCGTTATATGGCAAATCCCTAGACGCGATCGGCGAAAGGGTATGGGAAATTAAATCTCCTTTCGGAAGGATTAGCAGAAAATTTCATCAAGATTATATTTTTCGAGATTTCGAGGTTATTTGGTATCTTGTATGGATTTACTCGTACAATGTCAGCGTTGAAGACGTCTGATAAATTATTCAGGTGTCTTCTATAGTCTCTCGATGTCTCTTCGATGATAACGTGCCTTTGTTGTACGTCGATGGATTGTGCAGAGGTTGTTTTTTAACCGAGGTTATCCTAAATAATTCTTTGCGATTCTGTTAGTCGTTGAAATCACCTTGACCAGGACAACGTATCTTTATCGATATATCATTGAAATTACCTCGACTAGGGCAACATAATACATCTTTATCCACAGGTTACCGAAGTCACCTCGACTAGGGCTAGTCAATACATCTTTATCGATAGCTCATTGAAATCACCACGACTAGAACCACGTATACGTATCTTTATTGATAGGTCATTGAAATCACTTCGACCAGACTTACGTTATCTTTATTGGTGGGTCATTGAATTCACCTTGGCTAGGCCCACGTTATCTTTATTGACAGGTCAATGAATTCACCTTGACTAGGACTACGTTATCGGTGAATATACATACATAGGTAGCCCTAGTCAAGGCGAATTCAATGACCCATCAATAAAGATGTATTGTGTAGCACCAGACGAGGTGACTTCAACGACCTGTCGATAAAGATTCTGTACAATGTAGCCCTAATCAAGATGAGTTCAATAACCCACGACAAAATAGCAAACGGATACTTACGACGACCATTTTAAAGAACTTTAGCCCCACTCTAGGTGAATTCAATAAGTTATCAATAAAAGCATATTATGTAGCCCTAGAAAGGTGAACTCAATGACCCATCAATAACGATATATTGTGTAGCCCTAATCAAGGTGACTTCGATAACCCACGACAAAATTGCAAAGAGATACTTACAATGACCACTTCAAAAAGCACACTCTATCCAGTTCAGTACTATATATAGCCCTACATATAGCCCTAATCAAGGTGACTTTAATAACCCATGACAAAATTGCAGAGGGATACTTCCAACGATCACTTGAAAAAGCACTGCACCATGTGCAGTTCAGTATTATACGTAGCCCTGACCAAGGTGACTTCAATAACCCATGACAAAATTGCAGAGAGATACTTACAAAGCACACCATGGGCAATTCAATACCACATGTAGCTCTAATCAAGGTGACTTCAATAACCCATGACAAAATTGCAGAGAGATACTTATAACGACACTTCAAAAAGCACTGCACCATGTGCAATTCAGTATTATACGTAGCCCTAATCAAGGTGACTTCAGTAATCCACGACAAAATTGCAGAGAGGTACTTATAATGACTACTTCAAAAAGCACTGCACTATGTGCAGTTCAGTACTATACGTAGCCCTAATCAAGGTGACTTCAGTAACCCACGACAAAATTGCAGAGAGGTACTTATAATGACTACTTCAAAAAACACTGTACCGTGAGCAGTTCAGTACTATAGGTAGCTCTGATCAAGGTGATTTAAACGATCCACGACAAAATTGCAGAGATACTTATAACAATCACTTGAGTAAACACATCCTATTGCTACAAAATTGCAGAGAGATACTTATAACGACCAAACCAAAAAGCACTGCACCATGTGCAGTTCAGTACTATACGTCTGCTCTAATTGAGGTGACTTCAATAACCCATGACAAAATTGCAGAGAGATACTTACAAAGACCACTTCAAAAACACACCATGTGCAATTCAATACTCCATGTAACCCTAACCAGGGTGACTTCAATAACCCACAACAAAATTGCAAAGAGGTACTTATAACGACCACTCCAAAAAGCACTGCACTATGTGCAGTTCAGTACTGTACGTACTGCTCTAATCAAGGTGACTTCAATAACCCATGGCAAAATTGCAGAGAGATACTTAGAAAGACCACTTCAAAAACACACCATATGCAATTCAATACTCCATGTAACCCTAACCAGGGTGACTTCAATAACCCACAACAAAATTGCAAAGAGGTACTTATAACGACCACTCCAAAAAGCACTGCACCATGTGCAGTTCAGTACTATACATAACCCTAACCAAGGTGACTTTAGCAACCCATGAGAAAATTGCAGAAAGATACTTACAAAGACCACTTAAAAAAGCACACTCTGTGCAGTTCGATACTATACGTAGCCCTAATCAAGATGATTTAAACGATCCACGAGAAAATTGCAGAGAGATACTTGCGACGATCGTTTTAAAAAGCTCACCCAGTGCGATCGGTCGATGTTCGACAAAGGCTCGTTACTACCGAGACATCGAAAAACCATAGAACAGAGCCGAGCGTTAATAATCGATCGAACATTGACGTTGATTGCGCGATCCGAATTGACGTAGCGTCGAACAATCCGCGCGATCTTGTTACCCGGGCAAACACACGAGGCGGGCTCGTCATTCGTCGCCCAATTAAGTCGTATACGAAGATAAGCCGGGCACCGTCTACAAAATCGATAAACGGGCACCGTTCCACGCTAGCCCAGGTAGATACACGCATAAATTGCAGACCTTTCGACTCGGCCACAATGATGGCCGACGAATGTATCGAGCCGCGGCTAAGGCGTGTCCGTTATATTTGCGCGTGCACGTTCGAGTCCGGGACCCACTCGTATCGCGATCATCGGAAAAAACTGCGGATATAATCTTCTTTAATTAACGGGATCTACGCGTATCGCGGGTCCTCGTAGGAAAGGATCCCGCCGAGCGGAGTGGCGTCGACCGGAGCGGAGCGGAGTGGCGCGGAGCGTCGGAGCGCGGCTAATAAATTCCCTCGGTCCACCGATAAATCCAGCCGATTCGGCGGAGTTAATCCGATCGTTTCCCCGGAATTATCGCTACTAAATCACCGGCCCGTGTATCGCGCGATTTATTTCCCAATGGCCTCTCGTTGCTTCATCTACGAATCTTCGTCAAATCCTGTGTACCACGAGAAAGTATACCGTTCTTAGGCTCGTTTTCATGTCGTAGTAACTGTGTTATTGTGTGTTGTATTCGTTGTTTTTGGAACAGTTTATGATAAATTAATTTTAAAGTCTGTAATATCAATTTTGAAAGGATGAAGTTCGTTACTGGAAAATTTGATGGCCTCTCGTTGGGTCATATACGAATCTTCGTGAATTGATCTTCAAATCATGTGTACTTTGAGAAAGTATACCGTCCTTAGGCTCGTTTTCATGTCGTAGTAACTGTGTTATTGTGTGTTATATTCGTTGTTTTTGGAACACTTTATGATAAATTGATTTTAAAGTTTACAATATCAATTTTGAAACGATAAAGTTCGTTACTGGAAAATTTGATGATCTCTCGTTGGGTCTTCTACGAATTTTCGTCAAATGTGTACCTCGAGAAAGTATACTGTCCTTAGGTACGTTTTGATAATAAATTAATTTTAAAGTCTGTAATATCAATTTTGGAACAATAAGATTGTTATTGGAAAATCTGATGGCCTCTCGTTGCACCATCTATGAATCTTCGTGAATTGATCTTCAAATCATGTGTACTTTGAGAAAGTATACCGTCCTTAGGCTCGTTTTCATGTCATAGTAACTGTGTAATTGTGTGCTATATTCGTTGTTTTTGAAACACTTTATGATAAATTGATTTCAAAGTCTGTAATATCAATTTTGAAACGATAAAGTTGATTACTGGAAAATTTGATGGCCTCTCGTTGCATCATTTACGAATCTTCGTCAAATCGTGTGTACCACGTAACTGTGCGCTTGTGTGTTATATTCGCTGCTTTTAGAACCTATTACGATAAATTAATTTTAAAGTTTATCAATTTTTAGTGTAGTATCAATTTTGAAGGGATAAATTTTGTTACTGGAAAATCTGACAGCCTCTCGTTGCACCATCTACGAATCTTCGTGAATTGATCTTCAAATCATGTGTACTCTGAAAAAGTATACCGTCCTTAGGCTCATTTTCATGCAATGGTAACTGTACAATTGTGTGTTATATTCGTTGTTTCAAGAACACTTTATGATAAATTAATTTTAAAGCCTGCAAAATCAATTTTGAAACGATGAAGTTGGTTACTTGAACATTTTCGAATCACTATCGTGACAATGACGTAGGAAAAGATGATTATCGTATCGTCACGACATACACTGTCATCGTATTGTCACTGTCGCACAATATCGTGACGGCTGAAGTCATGACTTTTACCGCCACGTGAAAACGGACCTTTAGCACCGAGCGAACGGAACATTGGCCTCGCACTTGTTGGTTACTAGATTTTATTAGGTTGGTGGAAATGGTCTGTTGTATTCTAACGTGTATAAATAATTTCGATGTTAACTTGCGATGTTAATCTCTTCTATAAAATATGACAGAACTTTCCAGAAAATTTATCTACCTTATTTTACCTACCTCTTGTATAACACGAAAGGACTACTTTCGGTACTCTTCGTCGATAGTCGAAGTTAATCTTTTCTTTGAATTGCGACAGAACTTTCTCTAACCCAATATAAAAGATAAATGTTGCTTAATTGTACCAGCGGAGACACTCAATTTTTCTTACCGTACTTTTAAAACTATATTACTCCTGCAGTAAATTCGAGTTGGAAATTACATCGAAGAAATTCAAATGTACCCTAAAATATGATTTCTTGAAAAATATAGGATTTTCAAGTTGCATTGGACACTGTAAAAACAACATCTGCGTAACTTTTTAATTGTATTAGAATGGAAATAATCAGGCCCTACAATCTCTAGGGGCAACACTGCCTCGAGGAAGTATTCTCGACCTTTTTGTTATTTTCTATCCGTATGCAGAGATTACCTAACTTCCTGTCCGGTACATTGCAAGCATATTTTATACGTCGATGATCTACGCATCTCTCGAGTCGTAAGTATGCATTGCGAATATCTTTCGTTTCTGGATGTGCAAGTTTTGTCGTTTTCTCCATTGTAAAAAAAAAAATACCATGACAGTTGAACGTTTGAACAACTGTAAATATACAAACGAATCGACAGATCTACGTGAAACTTTACACATGTTCATCGAACAGTAGTACCATCTTTAGAAAAATAAAACGACCAACCTAATAGGTCCATTTCTTATCGAACGACAAGACTTATCGAACAATCTACTATATATATGATATAATTTATTCAATTGTGAATAATTAATACTTTGACGATAGCTAGATATCAGTAAATAATAATTTACTAGGTTGTTCGATAAATTTTGTCGTTTTTTCCATTGTAAAAAAACACTATGACACTTGAACGTTTGAACAACTGTAAATATACGAACGAATCGACAGATCTACTTGAAACTTTACACATGTTCATCGAACAGTAGTACCATCTTTAGAAAAATAAAACGACCAATCTAATAGGTCCATTTCTTATCGAACGACAAGACTTATCGAACAACCTATTATATATGTGGTATAATTTATTCAATTGTGAATAATTAATACTTTGACGATAGCTAGATATCGGTAAATAATAATTTACTAGGTTGTTCGATAAATTTTGTCGTTTATTCCATTGTAAAAACACACTATGACACTTGAACGTTTGAACAACTGTAAATATACGAACGAATCGACAGATCTACGTGAAACTTTACACATGTTCATCGAACAGTAGTACCATCTTTAGAAAAATAAAACGACCAACCTAATAACTCCATTTCTTATCGAACGACAAGACTTATCGAACAACCTATTATATATGTGGTATAATTTATTCAATTGTGAATAATTAATACTTTGACGATAGCTAGATATCAGTAAATAATAATTTACTAGGTTGTTCGATAAATTTTGTCGTTTTTTCCATTGTAAAAACACACTATGACACTTGAACGTTTGAACAACTGTAAATATACGAACGAATCGACAGATCTACTTGAAACTTTACACATGTTCATCGAACAGTAGTACCATCTTTAGAAAAATAAAACGACCAACCTAATAACTCCATTTCTTATCGAACGACAAGACTTATCGAACAACCTATTATATATGTGGTATAATTTATTCAATTGTGAATAATTAATACTTTGACGATAGCTAGATATCGGTAAATAATAATTTACTAGGTTGTTCGATAAATTTTGTCGTTTATTCCATTGTAAAAACACACTATGACACTTGAACGTTCGAACAACTGTAAATATACGAACGAATCGACAGATCTACTTGAAACTTTACACATGTTCATCGAACAGTAGTACCATCTTTAGAAAAATAAAACAACGAACTCAATAACTCCATTTCTTATCGAACGACAAGACTTAACGAACAACCTATTATATATGTGATATAATTTATTCAGTTATGAATAATTAATACTTTGAAGATGACTAGATCTTCAAAGTATTAGATATCAGTAAATGACAGTATAATTTACTAGGTTGTTCGATAAATTTTGTCGTTTATTCCATTGTAAAAAAACACTATGACACTTGAACGTTCGAACAACTGTAATTATACGAACGAGTCGACAGATCTGCGTGAAACTTCGCGCATAAAACGACGAATCTGACAGCTTAATTTCTTATCGAACTACAACATTTATCGAGCAACCTATTGCTTTTCATTTGTCGTTATTGCAAGCACGCGTTACGCGTCGATGTTCCAAGAATCGATCGGATCGCGAGTGATACGAATATACATTTTCTTTTTTCCCCATCGAGAGTCATAAAGTACGTTCGAGATCGTTAATTATCGATATATTTTCCCCGATTCGTTGCAACGGTACCCGTCGTCTTATTTTCGATGCCAAGAATTCACTCGGAGCCCTCCCGACTGCATCAACATTTCTTGAGTCGATTCCAAGTAGAGGGTTTTGCAAACTCCTGAATAAGTAATGATCCGATGAAGCCGCGTCTGGAGAGCGAATCATTCTTTCGCAATCCCAGTTCATCGATTTATAAAACCGTACGAATCGAAATATTGGTAGACGGGAAACCGTTACAGAAACCGAGGGAAAATGTATCGACGTTCGATGATTGTAAATAAATTGTTTCGTTTTCGTGCTTCGACAAGTGAGAAACGTGCTTTCTTGCTCGTGACCGATGCGAGAAAGTCTAGATCACGCGTGAAATCGAGTAGGCTTCCCCTACCCCCCCACAACCCCTCCAAACAGTTCTTCTCTGCTCCCACGAGTAGTATGTATAATGAAATATACCGTACAAACGATTTAGCAAACTTGAATGTCCTTCGACTCGCGTAATGTCTTTCGTTTATACTTTGTCTTACGTTTCGTTATTCTTTACTGCCAGTTTTCATTTTTCAAACACGAAACAGATAAAACTAATCAGTTGTATCAATCTACCAAACTGTATGTTTAACACTAGGTTCACGGACATTTCTTGCGTCAAATTGACGCGTATCAAGAAGAAGTAAGTATTATTATAAGAAGTAGAGAATTATAAAATTAGAAAGCTTCGAAGAAAATTTCGAGACAGTTTGTCTCGTTAAATGGATAAAAGTCGGTACAAGTGACCGAAGAAAAATGTAAACGGTATTCGTAATTTTCCTCGTCGATAGAAATGCGTCAAAATGACGTGTCACGTGAACCTAGTGTTAAACAATGAACGTAGCTACTTAACCGTTGGATGAGCAATCTTGTTATCGGTCAGGGTGTCCTTAAACATCCTTCGATAATTGAATAATTATCGAAGAATTGAAATGTGTTTGCAGAGTTTCGATATAAGTGACTCGTGTACTTCAGGATTCAAAGGTCGACTTTCGTCTTGGTCCAAGGGTCGTTGCATTTCCAGGTTTGAAAATTATCTACGGTATCGTTAAGTATACTGTGTCTCACTCTGGTCTTCGATGACGATAAAATTTTACCTTCGACTGCACCCAACATTATCTCCACTCTGTCCCAAGTTTATAAAATTGTACACACCGGAAAGGCTGGACTTTGAATCACTCGGTTCAAATTCTACGATAATTGTTCCCACAAGTCGCTCGTTGCCTCGATTCTTAGCCTTGGAAGTCTCGTTTCACAGCTTGTTGTATCTGGAAACTTGGAATATAATTACACGGTTAATGAAATATACGGTACAAACGATTTAGCAAACTTGAATGTCCTTCGACTGGTATAATGTCTTTCGTTTATACTTTGTCTTGTGTTTCGTTATTCTTTACTGTCAACTACACATCAATCTACCAAACTGTATCCAATAATTTTGTAATTTATATAAATGTGAACAGAAACTGCACTTGATAATGATCATTGAAGGTTGAGTTAACCTTAAAAGAATTCATGAAATTCTATAAATTACTACAACGTAGTAAATTAACACAGTATCTCGTACACTGTGTAACCCACTCTATGGAGTTTCCTATCCGTTAATAGATCAGATAAACCAACTAATCCATATCAGTGTTCGATCGAGTCTGAATTCGATTGAACGAAGAGTAATGTTCTAACGTATTAAACTAAAAGTGTATCAATCTATCAAACTCTATCCAATAATTTTCAAATAACGCATTAAACTCAAAACGTATCAATCTACCAAACTGTATCGAATAATTTTCAAATAACGTATTAATATCAAAGTGTATCAATCTACCAAACTCTATCCAATAATTTTCACATTTATATAAATGTAAACAGAAACTGCAGTTGCTAATGATCATTCAAGGTTGAGTTAACCTTAAAATTCGATAAATTACTACAACGTAGTAAATTAACACAGTATCTCGTACACTGTGTAACCCACTCTATGGAGTTTCCTATCCGTTAATAGATCAGATAAACCAACTAATCCATATCAGTGTTGGATCGTGTCTGAATTCGATTGAACGAAGAGTAATGTTCTAACGTATTAAAATCAAAGTGTATCAATCTACCAAACTGTATCCAATAATTTTCCAATAACGTATTAAACTCAAAACGTACAATCTACCAAACTGTATCCAATAATTTTCAAATTTATACAAATGTAAACAGAAACTGCAGTTACTAATGATCGTTCAAGCTTGAGTTAACCTTAAAAGAATTCACAAAATTCGATAAATTACTACACCCTAGTAAATTAACACAGTATCTCCTACACTGTATAAGCCCCTTCGTGAAATCTCCTATCCGTTAATAGACGAAATGGCGAAGTCGTTAAGAGAACGTAACGAAAAGAAGGAAGCTCGAGGTTTTCCAACCCCTTTGAAAGGGATACTCCCTTAATCTCTTTATTCGATCCTCGAGCTGCGTCGGTTACGGTAGGACCTAATACCCGGGTCTATCGTGGCGCGAACTATCGCCGATCGATACGAGCGTTCACCAACGAGGACGGGGGCCACGCCACCGTTACACGACGAAATTTCGTTAACGTCTACTTCCGTCTCGGCCCGCATCCAGTGTCGTTGAAATTTAAGGACACCGCGGGAGGACTCGTTTTACGCCCGATTCCAGCGTGTCGCAACATCACGAGCCCGAGGAGAGCTCGAGCCGGTGAACGGCGGCGGCGGCCTATCGAGCGTAATTGGAAAATGACTAATACCGATACCGGTGCGCAACGCTGTTTGCGCAACACCGATAAAAACAACCGAGTCAATTTCCAACCCTTTTTTGGCTATCAACTGGTCTCGTTGGACGTGTTCGCGGCTCTCTCCCGTGATCTCGTTCCTACGAGGTTTCACCTGATCGACGATGTATAGGAATACAGAGGTCCGGTTGAGACTTCCCGATCACCGGGGACACCCAAGATTATCACCCGTTTCGAGAACTCGTCTCGGTTGGGTCTCGCGAGACGTCTCGAGGGAGTGGTTTACGCGGCGCTGGTTGTCTACTCGGAGCGTTTTCAAACGTGGAGTGTTTGAAAAGAAAGAAAGAAAAGAAAAAAAAAAAGTCTCGGAGCTTCGGGTGTTGGAACGGTGTCTCTGGATCGTCGAGTCGGAGTTCTGGAGATTGGGGACGTTGTGGGTGTTGGAAGGTAAGGTCAATGGTGTCTACTTGGACGGTTTGGAAGCGTGGAGTGTTTGAAAAAATGTTCTTCGAACTTTGAACGTTGGAATGGTGTTGCTCAATTGTCGAATCGGAGTTTGGAAAATTGTGGACGTTGTGGGTGTTGGAAGGTAAGGTCACTGGTGTGGTTTCGAAGTGTGGAATGTTTGAAAAAATGTTCTTCGAGCTTTGAACGTTAGAATGGTAATACTCAATAGTCAAATCGGAGTTTGGAACATTGTAGAGACAGTGTTAACTTTCTATGATCAGTCACTTTGAGTTCACGTACTTACGTGTACTTTGAAGCGTGGAGTGTTTGAAAAAATGTTCTTCGAGCTTTGAACGTTAGAATGGTGTTACTCAATTGTCGAATCGGAGTTTGGAACATTGTAGAGACCCTGTTAACTGTCTATACCCAGTCTCTTTGGATTCACGTGCTTACGTATACTTGTATTTGCAAAATCTGACTTTATAATTTTATTATCGACATTATAGCTTCTGAACAATAGTACGAGTACAATATAATAGATTTAGAAGAGTTTTTAATTACAATTTCTCAGCTCAAGATGACACACAGTTTAAATGGTCTTCTTATTAAAAATTTACCTTTCAATTCTCCACTGTGGATATCTGTCGATAGTTTATCGCACAATTTTTCCCACAAACCCAAGATAATTTGGATCGTGGATAGTCGAGGGTTGGAAACGAATAATTATAGATACAGATATATTACCGTTGAGGGACCTAACCTAGATTAACCCCTTGCCCCTTCAAAGTTTAATTTTCGACCGACCCTGTGCTTGTGACAACATTGTCACAAAGAAGAACCGTTGTTTCGCGAAACAATACGGTACATGATTTATGACGAACAAATGGGTCGCGCCATTGCTCCATAATTCGCTTCCAGTGCTTCAGTTTACATTTTCACTCGAGGGGTTTCACTGTTTTTTAAATACACGAGTGTTTACAGCGGATACATCTGATACGGGTATTATTTCGGTTCGTTGCACCTTCGAACGGTATCTTGTTAACTTCGTGCATACTTGCATCATTGTTTACACGAAAACTTCGACAACTTCATCGTACATCGAACTATTGGTAAACTATCATCCTTTCGACTAAAAATTCAAAACTTTCGAATGAATGATATCTTGAACATACAAAACTCTACAAAGTGCAGTGAGAGAACTAAAAAGAAAATACAAAATCATCTACGTATGAAAATAATATTCAAGGACCCACTGGGTGTAAAAATACCCAAAACTGGGATCAACATTCCTCTGTGTACCAAAAACACAATACCAATCGCATTTTGAATGGTATCTTGTTAACTTCGTGCATACCTGGATCATTGTTTATACGAAAACTTCGACGTCTTCATCTTACATCAAACTACTGGTAAACCATCATCCTTTCGACTATAAATTCAAAACTTTCGAATGAAAGATATCTCAAATACACAAAACTCGTACCAAACTCTACAATGTACACTGAGAGAACTAAAAAAAATACATCATTTACCGTAATGATTCCAATTGTACGAAAATAATATTCAAGAACCCACTGGGTGTAAAAAGCTTCCAAAACTAGAATCAATATTCCTCCGTGCACCAAAAACACAATAGTACTCGTACGATACAATAGGTTTACACAGTATAGGTATTTACACAATACCAATCGCACTTTCAACGGTATCTTGTTAACTTCGTGCATACCTGGATCATTGTTTACCCGAAAACTTCGACGTCTTCATCTTACATCAAACTACTGGTAAACCATCATCCTTTCGACTATAAATTCAAAACTTTCGAATGAAAGATATCTCAAATATACAAAACTCGTACCAAACTCTACAATGTACACTGAGAGAACTAAAAAAAATACATCATTTACCGTAATGATTCCAATTGTACGAAAATAATATTCAAGGACCTACTGGGTATAAAAATACCTAAAACTAGAATCAATATTCCTCCGTGCACTAGTGCACAACACAATACTACGACTACGATAGAATAGGTTTACACGGTATAGATATTTACACAATACCAATCGCGCGTCGAGAATTTTACATCTTCCATACCCCGATAGATCCTCCGAACCGTAAGGCCCCGTTTCCCCGTCCCCGAAAAGTACACGAGCGTTCACAGTACCGCGAGCACGCTGCGCCGCGCTTATTATTTCAATAGGATGCAGCAACGAAGCGCATCGTAGCAACCCTGTCCATAATCGTGTTCGTAAGAAGAGGAGGATCGATTCGTTGAACCGTTGGAGAATGGTCTCGTCCGTGGAGAAATATTCGCGTACCGAGGAGTATTCTGCCCTCGAGTAACTCTCTCCGCTTAAAAAAAAAAAAAAAAAAAAGGGGTGGGGGGGTCCCTAAACGGTAAGTGACCCTCGCGGGCCCGATCTCCGCGAGGGCCCGTTACCCCCACCCGTGGTAAAGATCCGCGGAGAGACGGTTCCTGGTCGGATCGGTGCATAAAAATCACGAGGAGATTGGTTTCGGGGAACGGGGCCCCGGTATTTGCTTAACAACCGGTTTTCGTTTCGGAGACGCCTGGTCGCGACGCCAACGGGCCCCGTGACCGTCGTGTTCCCCCGACGAATGAGAACCGCTGGCGTATCGGTCGTCATAAGTCACTCAGCGTGTGGCATACAAGGTACACGGGTCCGCGCGCACGTAGTACCCATGGGCCTTACCCCCACCCTCCTGACGGCGGTCTCTCCGGGTTCTCCCGGCAGCCTGGTCTTTTTTTAGCCCTTTTCTCCCATTTCTCCGGGCGTCTCTCTCGAACGTTGCGTCGTACAGCTCGATCGGTCTCCGTTCCCGATTCACGGCCGAGACTCGATCCTACCGACACGCTCACGCTAGACACTCCCAGGCTGTCCAGGACATCGCGTCGTATCCCGCTGCGACTTCGCGTCAGATCTAAGTGGTTCCTCTCGTAAGTTCGCTCGGTGGTGATCCCTGTACCCCCTTGATCCAACCACGGCATCGAGACCACGGGGCCCCTGGCCAGGCCGTGCGAGAGCTCCTCTTCGACTACTCGAACGGGGAACCGGAGATGGAAAACGCCGATAATTGATTCCACCGGTTGTGTGTACCACGGGAGAGAAACTACCAATACGGGAGAGTCGAGAGCGAGATGGAAGATAGAGAAAGAAAGAATGAAAAAGTATAGAGAGAGAGAGAGAGAGATTCACGGTGAAATGGAGGGGGAATACGTGGAATAAAACTAGTCGTTAATCCAACAAATACAATCCGAGGGACGTGCGCGCACCTTGGATTCCTTTAATTCAGATGTCTCGGGTGACGGGAGCGAGCCGCTCGCTCGTGTGGTATTTCACTCGAATCTACATAAATTACAGGAGTTAATTGGTAGTCGCGCGACGTACAGACCGGCCGGTTGTATTCTTAATTATTACGATCCGGTTGAGCGTCATAACCGGCCGTTTCGCCGTTTCGAGCTGATTTGCGAGCGCTGGTTGGCCCGTTGCTCCGTTCGTTTCTTTTTCCATCGGTGGGTATTCTAATTGATACACCGGCGGCGTAGGGGTGGGGCTTATCGGTCCCGCCACCGAGGAGAGAAGTACCAACGGGACGACGTTCGATAATTGATTCCCGGGGTTCCGCGGCGAGCGTGAAGCGGACCGTGAGAGGAGAGACCCGATACCGAGCGAGGCCGGTGTCCGACTCCGTTAATCCAACAAATAGATTTCCAGCCGCTCCGTGTCCGATCGAAGATAAGCCGACCGTGTCCCAGCCGCGACCCGTGTACCTACAATACCTTCGCGCCAGTTTTTCTTTACCACGATTATTTTCCGCGTCGCCACTTTAATCCGCTTCACGGCCGTTCGCTTTTGCATTTAGCGGCGAGGACGCAAGATCGACAACGATTCTCCACGATCTTTCTCGAGATGGTTGAGAAACTTTCTTTTCTTTCTTTTTCTTTCTTTTGGTCGAGTGGACGAAGTTTGTACGCATAGGGGGAGGTGTAATCGGTCCGAGAGAAACGGACAAGATGGAGGTCTGGTTAGGATGACTGATCGGTTTGGGTGTCGATACTCGAGAAATACTTAACTTCTCGCGTTGGAAAGAGGTGCTGTGCAACGTTGCGTAGAGTATATTACCGAATGTTGTGTGCTTTTTAAAATACTTTAGAAGATTGTGAATGGAATTTTTTTTTTTAATATTCATGATTGAATATTTCTTATCGAGTATATCCTCTTCGATGTTTTCTCTACAATTTATTTTTCTTCAAGCAGACGAATACACTATAGATAGAAACACTATAGGTAGTTACTTACACCTTCGCCAATAAATACTTATCTAAATTGTGAAACTGTATGCACTTTTTACGCGCAATAAAAATTATTTTACTTACAATTTTAATTGAACTTATTATTAGAAATAGCTCCCTTTGGACGAGTTTGTTACAGGCTTCTGCCAATTAATTTCCAGCCCAAAAAGGGTGTTGGAAAGAGGTGCTATGCAATGTTGCATAAAGTATCTCACCGACTGTTGTGTGCTTTTAAAAATACTTCAAAACATTGTAAATGGATTTTTTTTTTAATATTCATGATTGAATATTTCTTATCGAGTATATCCTCTTCGATGTTTTCTATACAATTTATTTTTCAAGTAGACGAGTTGCAGAAACACTATAGGTAGTTACTTTACCTTAACTTTACTTACTTTTATTATTTTACTTAAAATTTTGATAGAAATTATTATTAGAAACAGCTTCCTTTGGACGAGTTTGTCATAAGCTTCTGACAATTAATTTCCAGCCCAAAAAGGGTATTGGAAAGAGGTGCTATGCAACAGAGTATCTCACCGACTGTTGTGTGCTTTTTAAAATACTTCAAAACATTGTAAATGGAATTTTTTTTTAATATTCATAATTCAATATTTCGTATCGAGTATATCCTCTTCGATGTTTTCTATACAATTTATTTTTCTTCAAGCAGACGAGTTGCAGAAACATTATAAGTAGTTACTTACACCTTCGCCGATAAATAGTTATCTAAATTGTGCGATAATATGCATTTTTTACGCACAATCTACGTAAAATTTTAATAGAAACTATTACTCCCTTTTGACCAGTTTGTCACGAGCTTCTACCAATTAATTTCCAGCCCAAGAGATCAATACGTTGACTGCTGAGCTAGTTTTTCCTATTTGACACGTTCCGGGTCATGTGCACCACATGTAGTACACGTCGATACATTTATTTAACGCGTTGAAAATAAATGTCAGACCAAAGAAGATATTTCCACCTAAAAGAAGAAACATTACGAAAAATATAAAATGAAACAAATAAGTTTTTTCGTTGTCTGTACAATAATTAACAACTGTATTCAAGGATTCGCTTCGTCGAAACTGACTACAGCGCCACGTGTACTACCAATGATGCACCATGGTAATTATTACACACAAGCCTATTAATTACTTACGGATCCATGATACGATGGAACACTATGCAATAATATATCGATCTCTGTGAATACCGATCGTAGATCGAACAACCTGAATGAAAAGTCAGACGATATATTTTCAAACATCGTAATCTATAAAACGTGCACAGACTTTCCCGACCGAGTCTAGCTAAAAAGTATTTCATCCAATTCCAAAAGTACATAAAACAACTCGTCTGTTTGGAACTGTTCCGCAGAAGGAACAAGTCCTACTTCCAAGAACCAACGACCTCGAAGACGAAAAAAAAAAAAAAAACAAAAGGTATCGAAAACCGAACAAGACAACGTTGATCCGGATTCCCTCGTATCTTCGGCTTGGTTTCGACATCGTACACCAGAACGCTCTCGTTCGAAAGGATACCAGACTTCCGGTAAACAACGTTTATCTACGACCTCCATTCTATCCATTAACACTCCCGTTGACTCTCTAGCTGGCCTTATTGCACGTAAACTACAACCGCTCGCGTCAAATAGTCGCGGAGCATTTTATTTATGTCGACGATAGTAGAATTTACAGCGTGCCACGGAGAGAGCGACCAGATAACACCGACGACGCGGAGAGCGACGCCAGTTCGATGCATTTCACCGAGGAGATATCGTTAAGACCGGAAGCGAATAAAAGAGACACGAGAACAACGAATCGGTTCATTTTTCCAACCGAGTCGATTCCACGAATCGTGGGGGATGCTACGCGCCAGATTCATCGCGGATATCGACGAAAAAGTGATCCGATTGGCCGCAGTGGCGCCATCTACAACGTGGAGAAATTCAGACCGACGTTTTTTCACTTAGTGAAAAACATTCGTTCATTGTCGAGACGTTTCGTCGAATAAATATTTCAACTTCGCTTTGAATACACTCTGTAACTTCCTGTTGCGTGTAATACGCGTTTACGAGGTTATGTTACAATTTAAGACACGCTCGAGACAGGTTTGTAAGGTTAGGTTACAGTTTACTCGATTGGAAATACTTTATCGAAAATTTCTCACTGTACCGAAATTAGAATAAGTGAGATCGATCTATAATGATCGATCTCGCAAAATTTGCCAAACAGATCGGAGAAAGAAAGAAACTTTATTTTTCTTTAAGCATCCGAATCGTAGAAACACTATAGTCACTTCCATCTTCGTCGATGAATAACCGTTCTATCGATCAACGCAGCACAATTATCGAGGTGCAATCGCGGAGACTCCGTTCAACGAAATTGCCACCGGTGATGTATACTCGAGAGAATCAATTCGATAAAACGAAACGTTCTTTCCGTTCGATCGGACGGTAATGTCCCGGGAACCTTCGACTGGAAGTTCGTTCGACGATAAATAACCATCGTCTCGTAACGTCGGTACGAGTCTCGAGGTTAGCCCACGAACGCGGAGCTTCTCCATTTATCGAGGTAACCCCGTATCCCGTGTCACGTTCGGGCTCACGGTCCCCGTTCTTCCCGAATTTCATTTTCCAGGGTGTCAGGATCGATTAAGCATCGCCGTGGAAACACGAGACTCGGAATAAAGCGTCACGCGACACCGCAACGGTCCCCGGGCAGGTAGATTTCGCGCGGGGGTTATTCATCCTCTGTCCGCTTAAGTGGCGGTGAACGCCTCGGGAACGAAAAAGGCCAGCCTCGAAAAACGGAAACTCGAGATGGTGGCGCGCGAGACCCACGACGCGCGAAAATCCTCCTTTTACGTTTTACGAGGCCCTTAAATCTTCCTACGGGGTGTCTGACGGCCGCGTCCGCGCTGGAACGCCTCTCCGATGCCGTTCGATCATTTAACGAGCGAGTAAATGATTTTTATGCGGTGGCCCGCGACGCATAATCCGTGGCATAACCGTGCGCGATGGCGGACACGGCGTAATTGAATGACCGACGACCGCGCGGACTCGGCTCGAATTCGATCCGGGTACCGAGATACCGATTATTTATACATCTTCGATCATCGGCGAGACGAAAACCAATTATTACGAAAACTCGCGAGACGTGGCCGGATAATTCCAATTGATTTTTTCAAAATTCGAATTAGATGTTCAAGTATAGACATCGCGAAGATGGAAGTCTTGTCTATGGTGGAATTGGGTTGGATTTGGGTAGCGAGATTGGTGCAAGAGAGAACATATTTGTGAGTGGTGTAAGTAAATGTAGTCAGTAAATAAGGAATGGTGGTAGTTAGTTACTACTAAATGTAGTAAATGATTCGTAGTCTGAATCACTCGGTGGTGGTGGAGAATAGAGGGTAGATATTTTCGATTTAGGAGCTTTGGATTAATGGAGGTTACAGGCACGGTACTAGGTAGTTGTGAACGTTAGAGCGTGGAACTTTCTCTTCGATGACCGTGGGTAGAAAATCACTTACGCGCGTGGGTTAAACCTTTTGGTGTACGTTAGAATTAAAAGACGCTGGGCTTAAATTGAAAAAGATATCCGCGCGATGACTTGCACCGGTGGATACCACCGTGTGATACTCGCGTCGGTAGGTATCTATGTATTGCATCGGTAGATACTTACGTGATCAAATTTGCATCGGTAAATACCCACTTATGTGTTGTAATTTACATCGGTAGATATCTACGCGATGACTTGCATCGGTAAGTGCCCACCTACGTGCTATAATTTACATCGGTAGATCTCTACGTGGTGCAACTCGCATTGGTGGATATCTACGTTATGACCTTCAACGATAAATACGTACATGATACTTGCATCGGTGGATGTGCGTGTAACTTGCATTGGTAGATATCTACGTGATAACTTGCATCGGTGGATACTTGCGCGATAACTTGTATCCGTAGATACTTACGCGATTACTTGTATCAGTTGATACTTACGCGATTACTTGTATCAGTTGATACTTATCTACGCGATAACTTGTATCCGTAGATACTTTCCTACGCGATAACTTGTATCCGTAGATACTTTCCTACGCGATATAATTTACATCGTGCTATAATTCACATCGGTAGACATCTACGTGATGCAACTTGCATTGGTAGATACTTACGTTATGACTTTCATCGATAAGTACCTACGTGATACTTGCATTGGTAGATATCTGTATAATTTGAATTGGTGATATCTACATAATAACTTACATCGGTGGATATCTATGCGATACTCGCATCGGTAGATATCTCCATAATAACTTGCATCGGTTGATACCTACGGGATATTCGCATCGGTAGATATCTACGTGATAACTTGCATTGGTGGATACTTACGCGATAACTTGTATCCGTAGATACTTACGCGATAACTTGTATCCGTAGATATTTTCCTACGCAATAACTTGTATCCGTAGATACTTAGCTACGCGATAACTTGTATCCGTAGATACTTATCTACACGATAACTAGCACTGGTAAATACTTACGCGATAACTAGCACTAGTAGATGTTTACGCGACGACTTGCATCGGTAGATATCTACGTAATTACTTGCATTGGTAAATATCTACGTAATTACTTTCATCGACAGATATCTACATAATTACTTGCATCGGCAAATATCCACGCGATAACATTATCACGAGTAGATATATATACTACGCGCTATAACTTACATCGGGTAGATATCTACGCGACTCGTATAACGACTACAACTTGCATCGATAAGTACCTAACTACGTGTTATAACTAACGTCGATAAATACCTACGTAATAACTTACATCGGTAGATATCTCCGCGATAAATTGTATCCGTGGATACTTACCTACGCGATAACTAGCACCGGTAGATATCGACGCGACGATTCGCATCGGTACACGTCTACGCGATACTCGCCTCGGTAGATACCTACGCGATAACATTTGCATCGTAAGATACCTCCGTGATAACCCGCGACCGATACACCTATCGAGCGTCTCCGATAACGAATACCCGTTCCGGGGAGCAGCAGCCCGCAACGACCACCCCGATAAAAGTACCGTGAACGGAGACACGGTTGGTAGAAAAAGAATCCGAGGCCACGGTGCGCGCGCGAAAATCACTTGGCGCGGATGAAAATGTCAAGCACGCGATTCGAATGTGGGAATACACGGTGTTAGATCGACGCACATCGGGCGATTCATCGTTAAACGGGCCGGTGGACGTACACTCGTGCGTGCACTCGAGGTTCCCTCGTTACACACGGATCCATCGTACGAGGCTCGATCGGATCGCACCGGGCGTAATGTTTTACAATGCCGTTTGGCTATCCCATTCACGAGTAGCAGAACGTTCTCTTTGACACGATTGTTTTGACTGGCCGTGAATACGAAACGGTCCCGAACCGCCCACTGCTTTTCCACTCTTCGCTATTTTTTTTGTTCCCCCTCCCCCTTCTCGCTCCTACCCTCCAGCCAACGGGCCCCCTCTCTCTCTCTCTCTCTCTCTCTTTTTCTCTCTCTCTCTCGTTCTGAGCGACAACTGGTTCCCTCCTTTTCCACGACTGTTCTTCTACGAAGAGAGGCAGCTTCCGGTTGCCACTCGAACCCAACCAGGGAGATCATCCGCGTCTGGCGCGAGGAGGAGACGCACAATGTCTATTCATCGACGATCGAAGACGGACGTAGCCCCGCGCCGCGAGTCTCGTCCTGGTAGCGCCCAGTTGGAATATGAAAATACCACCGACGAATTAAAATAACACTGGCGAGCACCGTGGGCTCCGCGATCTTAAATAATTCATGGGACTCTTTTTTTCACTGGACGGCGCGCGGAACGCCCCGCGTGTAACCGCGATCGAGCGACGAGCGTCTTCGGTGGGGTACGCGCGGTCTGGCAAGCAACCTCGACCGCAACGGACTGCGTCCAGTTGCAATGTACAGGGTGTTTCGTCGAACGTGGTCGTGTAACACCGGAGGTGCACTCAACGGGCATAAATAATACGATGAGTTCCAGCGAACCGGCCAACGAGGAGATACTTATCTGCGCGATAATTTGTATCCGTAGATACTTACCTGCGCGATAACTAGCACTGGTAAATATTTACGCGATGACTTGCTTCGGTAGATATCTAGGTAATTACTTGCATCGGTAAGTATCTCCGCGATAACATTTGCATCAGTAAATATATGCTACTTGCTATAACTTGCATCGGCAGATACTTACACGCTAACTTGTATCCGTAGATACTTACGCGATAACTTGTATCCGCAGATACTTACGCGATAACCCGTATCCGTAGATACTTTCCTACGCAATAACTTGTATCCGTAGATACTTACCTACGCGATAACTTGTATCCGTAGATATTTACCTAGACGATAACTAGCACTGGTAAATATATACTACGTGCTATAACTTGTATCGGTGGATATCTACGCGATACTTGCATCGGTAGATATCTACATGATAACTTGCATTGGTGGATACTTACGTGATAACTTGTATCCGCAGATACTTACGCGATAACTTGTATCCGTAGATACTTTCCTACGCAATAACTTGTATCCGTAGATACTTACCTACGCGATAACTTGTATCCGCAGATACTTACGCAATGACCTGTATCCGTAGATACTTTCCTACGCGATAACTTGTATCCGTAGATACTTACCTACACAATAACTAGCACTGGTAAATATATACTACGTGCTATAACTTGCATCGGTGGATATCTACGCGATACTTGCATCGGTAGATATCTACGTGATAACTTGCATTGGTGGATACTTACGTGATAACTTGTATCCGCAGATACTTACGCGATAACTTGCATCCGTAGATACTTTCCTACGCAATAACTTGTATCCGTAGATACTTATCTACGCGATAACTTGTATCCGCAGATACTTACGCAATGACCTGTATCCGTAGATACTTTCCTACGCGATAACTTGTATCCGTAGATACTTACCTACACAATAACTAGCATTGGTAAATATTTACGCGATGACTTGCATCGGTAGATACTTACACGCTAACTTGTATCCGTAGATACTTACCCGATAACTTGTATCCGTAGATACTTACCTACGCGATAACTTGTACCCGTAAATACTTATCTACACGATAACTAGCACTGGTAAATATTTAGGCGATGACTTGCATCGGTAGATACTTACACGCTAACTTGTATCCGTAGATACTTTCCTATGCGATAACTTGTACCTGTAAATGTTTACCTACGCGATAACTTGTATCCGTAGATACTTACCTAGCGATAACTAGCACTGGTAAATATTTACGCGACGACTTGCATCGGTAGATATCTACGTAATTACTTGCATCGGTAAGTATCTACGCGATAACATTTGCAACAGTGAATATATACTACGTGCTATAACTCGCATCGGTAGATATCTACGTGAAAACTGGCATCGGCGGATACTTACGCGCTAACTTGTATCCGTAGAGAAGACATTGTTTAGGAGATGACACGTGGACGTCAGAGGGACGGGGATTATCTTCTTGAAAATATTTTAATCGAATACTCGCTACGAAAAGAACAGAACAACTAAGACACTGTTTAAGGGATTACATATGGAGGTCGGTGGGTGGATCGCACGAAAAATGGACAACGTTCTACAAAGTGGATAATCCTATTAAAAATTTTAATCGAATGCCCGGAACGAAAAGGAAAGAGTAGCTAAGGTACTGGCTAAGAGACGACACAGAGGGATCGGATGAACGATCGCCACAGTGACGTGTAAAAAAAATTAACAACGTTCCACAAAATGGATAATCTTGTCAAAAATTTAATCGAATGCCCGGTACGAAAAATGGAGTACACGAGACACTGTCTAAAAGGTGGCACAAAGAGATCAATGGAAGAGGGTGTAACCTTGTGCAAACAATTTTAATCGAACACCCAGAACCTTCCATTAATATCACCAAAATGATGTACAGAAAAAATGAACAACTTCCGTACCGTACTAAATTTAGACAACTTATACCCATCGAAACAACCTAAGCTTAACCTCGGTGGAAAGGTGGAAAGGTTCGAGACAATTCGTTCGAAAATGTAAAATTCCTCCGGAGGCTCGGGTTTCCCGTGTCATCCCCGTGGTTCGTAAACCTCTTACGGTCGATCGTCGACGCGTACTCGTGGGATTCGAGCGGCCGCGCGATTAATCAAAGGAGCGGTTTTATCAGATCGAAAGTGAAACTCCGCGCTGCTTGATTATTAACGAAGGCCATCGATAACTGTATCGCGGCCCATTCGTCACAACACCCCGAAAAACGCTCGCGGCGCCCCGTCCAAGTGGTTCTCACACGCGAGGGCCTCGTTCGCCCGTTAAATAACGCGATCATTAATTAACCGCGAGGTTAACGCGCGGCGGCCGGTAGCGGGCGGGCGTGCGGCGGTTGCGGGCGGCGGGTTGTGGAAGCCGCATCGTAAATTAGGCTACACGCGAGCGATTCTTAATCCGCGTGGAAACGAGCCACCGACGAATACTACACCCGCGAACTCGTCGAACGTCGAATCAACAGGCGCGACTCGGGGCACCTCTGGGTACACGTGTATTCTAATTGGCCGACGCGCGGTTTACACGGGAATTCTCGCGCTTCATCGGTCCCGGTATCGCGAGGCCCGTAAATCACGGGGCTGGGTTTCACGCGGCGAAACGAGAACCCGACGGAGGACGAGCCGAGCGCGATCGAAGATCGCCGGACGAGTAACGGTCGAGATCGCCTATCACCGCGAAACGCGTTCGTCTGCCAGGGGCAGACATTGGTCTCCGACGTGCGTCCAACGCAGCCGGTACGGTTCCCGATCGCTCGTGATTCGAATAAATACGAGCGGATAATCATCTCGAAAGTGGCATTTTATCGTATTTTAACCGAATAAATTATCCGGGTAGGTTCGTCGCTCGGTAGTATCTTTCCAAGCTTTTGGGAAGCTTTCTTATTCTTTTTTTCGCGAAACGTTGTGTTATGTTTAATTTAAACGTTTCTGGAAGTAATACGAAGCGTTTTTGTGATTCTAGAACCGTTTCACGAGATGCTCCGTGCGAATACGAAACGAAAAGTTCTTTACCATTTTGCGATCCGAGGCTCCGTTCCCGAGATACGAGCGTATAATGTACCAAGCGCGTAACGTCACGGTCACGTGGTCCCCTAGCGTGGGCGCATGCGCGTGGGGCGCCCGATCAGCTGACCGGGACATAAATACCGCGTACCGGGAGTCGTATCGTGTAAACTTTAACCGCTTGTATCTCGATAACGGAGCTTCGGATTGCAAAATGGTAAAGGACATTTCGATTCCCCTTCGAGCGAGGAATCGAGCCCGAGAGAAGGTCGTTTTCGACGGTAACCTAGAATCCGTTGAGGTGAAACGTAAAATGGTATACACCGGGAGGTGAAACGTGTCGCAAGAGTTGTCTGTGAGATAAAGTTGTCGCGTAATATACGTTGACGGGGGTCACTTGTGCGTAGTTCTCGGTCAGTTTGTATTCGGGTACGAAATTTCCGAGAGAACGTAAATAAACGGGCAACGTAATCGCTTCACGGGGACTCTGGTGTCCCACGTGCGGGTTAGACGCAACTGGAAAATACCAGTTCACGGTATCGGTGACGGAACCCACCCGGAGGGTTTTCCTCGGTTACAAATAGAAATTCAAAGTTCTCGATCCCGCGATTTATGAATGTACCCCGTTTACAGTAGTCCGTGGCTATCGCGGGCCTAATCTCGATCCGTGTAAATCATCGATACGCCGCGTGGCCCCCTCCCCACCTACCTCTCGCGTCTCTCCTCCTTTTTTCACCGTCTCTCCTGGCCATTCCTGTAAATCATACGAAACGTAGCCGCTCATTAAACCAACAACGGTACATTATCGTCGGCGCGATACTTTCTCCGCGGCACCGGCGTCTCTTATCTTTATTTATCTCGTCTGACTCACGGCCGGGTACGCGCGGGTACTTGTAAATACGGGGCCCGACAGTGCGCGCGATAAACTCGAAAAATTCGCGCGCGTTTGGGACTCTGCACCGCCGCCTCGATATTAGGACACTCGTTGAAAGTGAGTTGAAACATTTTGTTAAACTGTTCGGAGAACTGGAAAATATATTCTATCGGCTTTCATACCGTAAAGAGAATAAGTTAAGTTGGTAATTAAGGGGTTACGTTACCTTTGCGATGGGAAAAGAATAAAATTTCTTTTACACAAATGTATAGCTCGAATCCTTAAAAATAATATAAATACAATTGTTTTTTATTATTAGTTTTTGAAATATAATGGAAACACGATTAGTAAAAGATGTTTATTTTTTCAAGTGATATACATTTTAGAATTTAAACAATTTTTTTAATTCCTGTACGTCAAGCGACTAGGAAATATTTCGAGAAAAAGAACGTTCCTCGACCTTTTGTTTTGAAATTCTATGAGCTTAAAATCGAAAAACTTCAACACACCGTACGGACCTCTAATTGAGAGGAACGCCATCTTGTTTCTTCGCGTCCAATATGAACGTAAAAAATAGTTTTCGAAACCCAATTAAACACTTTCTTCTCTTAATTCTTGTCGATCGGATGTTACAAAAAATTCTCGAAATGTTCACCCTCATTTCCAACAAAAAATATACAGTACCCTGATACTTATATTAAAAGAAGGGGGGACACTCTCGTACCATTCTCATAACTAATTATAAACAAACTCAACTTCGACGCGTGTGAAATATATTCCCGGTACCGCAAAAAAAGTTCCGTGAAAATAAGGGGGGGGGGGGGCGCCTGGCAATTATTCCTCGTTAACTCACTACACTCGAGTGCCATTATTGCGACTAATTGTGGCACAGATTCGGCTTTAGTACGCGCGAAGATTATTCCCGGTTCGAAATAATAATAAAAGAAAGAAAACAGAAAAAAAAAGAAGAAAACCCCTACTACGTTCCATGAAAATCAAGAGGAGGGGGGAGACACTCGGCGACCGTTCCTTGTTAGCGCATTACAGTCGAGTACCATTATTGTGACTAATTATACACAGATTGAACGTCACGGTACAACAGGGTTGTTCCCCGTTCGAAACCGAAATAAATAAAACCCCTACAAAGTTCCGAGAAAATCAAGAGGGGGGCACTTCGCGACCGTTCCTTGTTAGCGCGTTACAGTCGAGTACCATTATCGACACCAATTATATTCGAATTCAACTTGGTCCCGCGACACGGTTATCCACGGTACGAGACAAATAAATAAATAAATAAATAACGCGAGGGAATTTTCGTTCGTTGTCCAATACGCTCAGCTACCTGTGTTACCAACGGATAAGGAGGTTATCCGTTCGATGGCCGGGAGTTCGCGTAATCCTACGACACGTCGAGTTTCGTACGAGATAGCGCCATCGTGAAAAATCCGATCGCGGAACGTCCCTGCTACGCCCACGCCGCGATCATTTTCCCGAGCTGGAACACGATCGTCCCAGCGATTCACCGGTAAGCTACGAAGGCAGATTGGCTTGTAACTTGTAATTCCGAGGGACTCCTATCCCGCGACCAGATACCACGTACCCTGGAATCTCATTCCCGTCTAGTCCTCGGGGAACAAGCACGGACGACACTTTATTCGTACAATGGTGGACGAACAAGGACAGCTGTAACAGTGTCTCCCAAAGTAGGATGTCGCGGGAAGTAGTAAAGAATCGTGGACACATTTAGGTATCGTGTTTTACAGATTGGCGATCTCGATAATAGACGTATTTTATTCTTCGAAGCTCGTATTTTAATCGTTTTATTTACTTAAGTTTAATCCGTAGATACATTCTTAGAGAATATTTTTATTCCGAGATCGATGTACAATTTTGAGGTTAATAGATATTTTATTCTTCGAAGGTCGTATTTTAATCGTTTTATTTACTTAAGTTTAATCCGTAGATACATTTTTAGAGAATATTTTTATTCTGAGATCGATGTACGATTTTGAGATCAATAGGTATTTTATTCTTCGAAGGTCGTATTTTAATCGTTTTATTTACTTAAGTTTAATCCGTAGATACATTTTTAGAGAATATTTTCATTCTGAGATCGATGTATGATTTTGAGATCAATAGGTATTTTATTCTTCGAAGGTCGTATTTTAATCGTTTTATTTACTTAAGTTTAATCTGTAGATACATTTTTAGAGAATATTTCACCCGGAGAATATTTTCATCCCGAGATCGATGTATGATCTTGCGACCAATAGGAGGTTAGTATATTGGGGCTAGTAATTGGAACAGAAGTATTATACTATGAATACTCGACGAATCGAAATAATACGATTGCAGTTGGAGCATTAGATTTCTCGATTCTACTGTTAGAAATTTTGTGGATTATAATCGAAACAGTTGGAAGAAAGGTACTGTCTGTTCGCGAGAAGATGGCCGACGAGTGTTTATACCCCCCACTCTAGGTCACACATTACCAGCTCCTCTAGTAGATTGGTCGAGGACAGTGAGAAAGATCGACAACGGCCAATAGCGAGATAGGGGAGTGGTTTGCTGTGAGTGGTTAGAGTGGGGGATGTAAACACTCGGTGACTTTCTTCTCGCGGATAGTAACTTTATTACAATTTATAAAATTTACAAAAGACGAATTGAGAAATGGTGGAGCCTCGCTCGAATTATCTTTTATTTGCAATCTCTGAGAATCGAAAAGTTTTTTTATACTAGGTAGTGTGAAAAGTAATTTATCAAAAGGAAAATCGTTCAACGAGAAAATCTAATTTCGATCAATTAACCATGAATATTTTCAATATCATTATCACTATGATTATGATGTCATAGAAAATACAACCGACGAGCCCTTATCCACTTCTCGCTCATCATAAATATGATAAATTTCTAACCTTCTTTCCACGAAAATATCTCCTGAATTTATCATTACCAAAAGCACGTAAGAACAACCATACTTCCAATGTTAACTATTGGATAATATTCACAGCGTTAACTATTATAGGTTATGTTCCAAAAATGGATCGCACATCGTGATTACTTTATAAAAGAAAATAAACAAAATTCTTTATTACGATAATACAGCGAACTAAACAGTAACAAAATTAATCTTTGGCTGATCTTTTATAAAAACTAAACTTATAAATTGCACTTGGCACCCACAAACTCTCTTCTCTAACCTATCGCTCTCCTGTTTTCGTAGTTTCCTGACTTCCCACCAGGGTTGCCAATCTCTACCCTATACATACCCTAGTAAAGCAAAACGATTACATTACAATGCAACACTGACATCGCATCATCCAAGCTACGTTTACGCGTTCCTTAAAAATATCATAAATTCCTGCCACACGAGACCATCCACGATAATCGAACGACGCAATTATTTCTCCGAAACAATCTCGACTATTTTCGTTCCCCATATCCCCATATCCCCACAACGTTAAAAAGCCCACCGTATTTAACGAGTCGCGTAGAAACACCGCGCACTTCGTCCACGATCGTTAGTTTGTTTGTCTCCACGGGCGGCGCCACCGGTTCCCTAAAATCCTACGAATACTCTTTTCTTTAAACACTAAGTTCACGGACATTTCTTGCGTCAAATAGACGCGTATCAAGAAGAAATAGATACACCGTGTAGAGAATTATAAAATTAAAAAGCTTCGAAGAAACTGAATTTCATATCAATACATATTCTCGTTAAATGGATAAAAGTCGGTACAAGTGACCGAAGAAAAACGTAAACGGTATTCGGAATGGTGGATGAGCTCGATACCAGCTTTCCAATTTTTTCCGTTGGTGTGACGACGTGATCGTTACAATCTGTTCAGTTGTTCGTAACCATACCCCGCTGCACGACTGTAATATACTTATCTAAAAATAAACGTCCATTTACATTTTCTCTCGTGCTAAACAATTCCATAATCCCCCAGTAATTTTCCTCATCGATAGAAATGCGTCAAAAACCTAGTAAACCTGTCCCGTAAACCTACTGTTGAACACTCCGCGTTACATCGCTGTGAACAGTTCCCAGAGCCTCGGTTACCCACCGGTTCGTCCATAGTGACTCGATTTGAACGTGTCGTTCTCCAACGTCCCCGAAGCGGCCACTCGTGGCTACCGAGGTTTTCGTTTAAGCGCCGCTGAACTTTTCCCATAATCGCTAGACCGGTACGGGCCATCGTGGCACAGAGACGATGTCAGTATAAAAAACCGGGATTTACAAAGACACTCGCGCGGGACGGTGGTATGGTGGGCGAGCGGTGGCCGTGCCACGGTTACCAGAACCACGGCGTCCATAATAAAGTCGTAACGCACTTCGCCCCGTAAATTCGACAGAATATTACGGTACACAGCGGCGGGCCTGTTTCGTTTCTCGTAAAGTCACGGGGCCCGGTGATCACCGGGATATTTACCGACGTGTCAGATCACTTCGTAACCGCACACCCTCGTCCTCCTGTCGTTCCTCTCCCGATCGTTCGCGCCGTATATCGACGTGTATTTATAAGAGGGACGCGTCGATACGCTCGTATTACGCGCGAGGACCCCCGCTCCACGACGTCTCTGATATCGTCCACTTCCGTGGGGGGTCTTGAGATTTTTTCATCGGCAATGGGGAACACGGGGTAGGTGGACACCTATCGGTTTTAACTTCCCAACTTACGGTCGCTCGTTCGCGTTTTACAGAACCACGACACACCACTGTTATCGAACACCGCGATCTAACGTTCTTATGGTATGCCACCGCGGTGTGCACCGTTAGACGTTATCTGGAATCAATTATTCCCGAGTGTGTGATTCACGGGGAGCGTTCCGTAACGGGTTTTCTGGAACACTTTAGTGGGGATACTTTAGTGGGTCTTTTGGGGTTTGGTTCTTGGGACGAGTTGGATCGAGAATGATCATCTACTCGGCGGGTGCTTTGAATAGTGGGGTAACGGATTTGAAGAGTGTTAGTATTGGGTTGTTTGGAAAGTTATTTGGTTTTTCAAAATGGAGAATGTATAATTTAGTAAAATGTTTATACGCTATAAAGTAATCGTGTTTCATTTTTAACAAAAAAAAAAACGGAATGACTTTTCGAAAAATACAATTAATGAATTTTCTTCCCTGTGATGCAATGAGTATGTTGAAAAGTAGGGTGACGAATTTAGAGATTGTTGATAAATGATTTTTCTTCAGAGTGATTTAGTGAATACGTTGAAAATTGGGGTAACGAATTTGAAAATTGTTAATAAATGATTTTTCTTTCTTGTGATCCAATGTGTTAATTGAAAATTCGAGTAACGAATTTAGAGATTGTTGATAAATGATTTTTCTTCCCTTTGATCCAGTGAATACGTTGATAATTGGGATAACGAATTTGAAGATTGTTAATAAATGATTTTTCTTCTTCGAGATTAAGTGGGTGCGTTGAAAAACAAGGTAACGAATTTAAAAATTGTTAATAAATAATTTTTCTTGTCCGAGATTCAGTGGGTGCGTTGAAAAGCGATATAATGAATTTAAAGATTGTTAATAAATAGTTTTTCTTTCCTGTGATCCAGTGGCTACGCTGAAAATCGGTGTAACGAATATCAAAATTGTTAATAAATAAGATTCCCCTTTCGTTTAAAATACACATACAGTGAACGCTGGTAGGCGTTTCTTTAAGATTGTTTTAGTCTTTGAGATCTTCCATACGTTTAATGTAAATACAAAAGATATTATCAGGATGCACTGTATCGTCTACCAGGGTCTAAAGTGACCCGCCCATTGAATCTCAAAAAATCGACAACTTTGAACATTAAAAAAATCGTAAAAATTCAACCGTGGTACAATTATCTATCTTCGAGTACTTACAACAAATTGCTCGTAATCTTTTTTTCCCGTAATGCCGGTGTTCGAGTTCGAAGATGTGATAAATAATGACCTTAACGATGATAAATTCTTGTACCCCCGATTCTACGGTAAAAAGTCGGCAAACTTTGGTTCGCTGTAATTATTATTCATCGCTACGACATCACGCGCAAATTATCACAATATTTTTCCCCTCGTTGTGAAACCACCTGTACGTTATTTATCCGTAATTTTTCCCGAGTCGTACACGAGCCTTCGCTTAATCGGACCAGCTCCATCGGTTCAATTTTATTCGCTAATCGCGCTTCGCGATTTACGAGATCGCATGCTATTAATAACTCTTATTACCGAGCAAACAAGATCGTATGTAAATTGCGAAGATACAACGCAAGGCCGTTATTCGCATAATGCCGGTCCCACATACTGAATTCTAAATGTTCCCGAATGTTGCATAAATTTATCATAACTTTACGCAACATTTTATCCCCGGGGTTACCGCTGTCCGCGGTGCTGCGATCGACTCAAAGAGAAAATAAAATCGCGCGCCGAAATATCGAGGGAATTACCCCCGACCCCCTTATAACACGGTTTAGATGTAACACGGTGCAGAAATATAGTAAGTATGACGAGATTCTTATAAACATGGACAACCCTCGCAAATAATACGAATATTTCCATCACACTGGCTAGGTTTCGCTCAACACGTTTTCGATGCAACATGCAACAAATTAATAGTGTTATAGGAGGATTGAGTGTTTTATAAATTTTGAAAGAAAAGACAGTATTTATGTGAAAGAAAAATTAATAGTGTTATCGGAGGATTGAGTGTTTTATAAACTACCAAAGAAAAGACACTATTTATGTAAAAGAAAAATTAGTAGTGTTATAGGAAGATCAAGTGTTTTATAAACTTCCAAAGAAAAGACACTATTTATGTAAAAAAACAAATTAATAGTGTTATAGGAGGTTCGAGTGTTTTATAAATTTCCAAAAAAAAAGGCACTATTTGTGTAAAAAAAAAATAAATAGTGTTATAGGAATGTTTTATAAACTTCCAAAGAAAAGACACTATTTATGTAAAAAAAAAATTAATAGTGTTATAGGAGGATCGAGTGTTTTCTGAATTTCCAAAGTAAAGACACTATTTATGTAAAAAAAAAAAAATTAGCAGTGTTGTAGGAAGATTGAGTGTTTTATAAATTGTCAAAGAAAAGACACCATTTATGTAAAACAAAAAATTAATAGTATTATAGGAGGATCGAGTGTTTGAAGAATTTCCAAAAAAAAGACACTATTTATGTAAAAAAAAATGCATAGTTCTTTTTAAAACACACACCTCCTTTTATTCTTCTCGAAAAAGACCTCCAGAAAAGATCGATAAAAATTTCAAAAATTTTCTGAATACTTTCCATCGACAATTGTTTCAAGTTCTACTCAACGTATGGAAATTCTTTTCAATGCTCTCAAAAAATCCCAAATCTATGAACAAATACACTCGACCTTCTCATAACACGTTGCGTAAATTATAAACTTCTATACATTATTAATGAACCTCGACCAAATCCTACAACACGAATCAGTTCCCACCACGTTTAATGTTCACTCAACTTGATTTCGATTACAACACGGAACGAATTAACCGTGATAAATTTTAGCTAGACTTTGAAATAAACGAGAATTTATTTAATTATCAATGATTTTAACGTACCTAATACGTACACATGTTTGTTGTTCCGTACGTCCTTACAGAATAAAAACAATGACTCACGCGGCAGGCTCACACTCATTCTCGCGTACACACTCGTACATCCATACACAACACGTAGACAATAAACATAAGGATGTTACCGACCTACGATCGACGATTCTAATTGTATTTCTTCGCAAATCGTGTTGTACGAGGGTCGAGTGCACCGTAGCAGCGTCGATTAATTCCCGTGGCGTCGTTAGACGCAACAATGAGTAACGACTTTCCAAGAGTGGGCTGTTATTGCTCGTGCCCCCTCACCGATGCATTCAACGCGTAACAAATCTCGCGCGATAAGGGTCGTTATTAACCGCGACACAATTACCTTGTCACCACTTGTATCGAATACTCTCGAGGCGCGAGACAAAAATTCGTCGAGCGGAAATTTTACAAGCTTCCAAATCTCGCTTGTCCACGTTTCTTATTTCTGGTCTTTTTTCTTTTTTCTTTCTTTCTTTCTTTCTTTTTTTTTCTTTTTTTACGGTTTCCCTCGAAACGTTCGCGAACACTGTGGCGTCCAGGGAACGATCTCTATTTCATTGGTATGCGAGAGTGCGGAATAATCGCGGGCCGCGTCTCTTGGAACGTCCACGAACGGAGTCGTGAAACGCGACGGTTTAAATCAACGTTTTTATTCGATCGTGGCGTTGTCGAAAACCGAGGGAATTAAATTCGAGAGCCGACGGTCGTGGCTGTTGGCGCGAACGTCTCCTTTTGCATAAAAATGGGAACGAATCGAAGACCATTTCCGGGGCTGGAACTTTCACCGAGAGAGGGTCGTTGCCGGTAAGATCCCATTCACGGGGGATGGGCTACGGAGTCCGTGGAGATAGTCGAAACAGTGGCAAACGCTGTCTACAGGGTGTCTCGGATGAATAGAATCACCATCTTAGTGTTTTTCGTGTGAAGAAATTTTTTCAAGGAATTTTTTTTTTTTTTTTTTTAGAGATTTCAAGGTCATTGATATTTTTGAAATAGTATGTTCCATGTTCGGTTTTCTTGTACTTATAATATAGAATATTAAAACAAAGTTAACGATCATACTAATTATACGGTTTTTAGCATTTATTTTCAAGATATTTGCATCGGAAGGTATTTCAATTTTTCTAAACATTGCGTAGAATCTTGGAGATATCATCGACTAAAATCAAATGTCAATGTCTACCAAATAAGATCTCGAAAGTCATGGAACGTCTAAATACCAAAATATTGCAAAGATTTTATTTATTTATTTTATGGGCATAGGTTAAATAAACCCATTGCTCCGCAAAGAGAAATAAACATAGTGTATAAAATTAAAGAAAAAATATCACAAGAGATAATTTGAGTGACAATTAGCGAAAGTTGTGTCGAAAATGTCGAGAGATACATTTATCAACCGAGTATTTATTACTATTTGAAAAGTAATGGAAATTGTTGAAACGTTTAACGAAGAATTCTTCCTGAAGAAACTTCTTCCTGAAGAAACTTCTTCATGATTACAACTCCCATTCTATGAAACACGACCCTGAACAAAAGGAAAATAATTTCAATGATTCAAGAAGAGTGTACCCATTCGTATTATAAATAAACCTAGAGGTCGTCAGCTTCGAGAAATATACAGAGCTAATATACAGAGAATATTTATAGTACTCTTCTATATGTAATATACAGAGAATATTTATATTACTCTCTATATGTAATATACAAAGAATATTTATATTACTCTCTATATGTAATATACAGAGAATATTTGTATTATTCTCTATATGTAATATACAAAAAATATTTATATTACTCTCTATATATAATATACAGAGCTAATATACAGAGAATATTTATATTCCTCTCTATATGTAATATACATAGCTAAAATACAGAGCTAATATACAGAGAATATGTATATTACTCTCTCTAAGTAATACACAGAGAAATATACAGAGCTGACAATAGCACAATTCTGCACGAATTCCACCTAGCCATGTCCAAATCGCAATGGAAACCCGTGTATACGAGTGTCCCGCTGTAATTTCAGCGTGAGCGTTGTCCGTCCACGCGTCGAAGTCTCCGTGTACGAAATTTCGCGCGAGTACGCGCCGCCGTGACGACCGATCGGGAGGTTTTCGGTCCACCACCGCGTTCCCCCCACCCCCACTCGTTGGCGCGTCGAACACGAAACGGATGCTCGTCCCACTCGAGCCTCGTTAAGAGAACACAGGGACGCGCGAGGTCTCGTCGCGGCCGGGAATCATCGAAGTCCTCGAGGAAATCCGACTCCCTGTAGGCGGCTTTGCGGTGCCGAGGCGTCGCCTACCTGCGGCCTGTGGCATTTATTAAATCTTACTCCGGCATCTTCTCCCTTTTCCCTACGGCTCGGGTTACCCCCTCCCCTCCCCGCCATCCAGGTCTACGCGTTGTGTTCCCGGCGTATTCTAGATACGAGACGTCGATTTCGCCCAGTCTTTTGTCGCGCGATTTACGAGCCACCGTCTACCATAGCGACCTCGACTACTCCGATCGAACAATAATTTCGATCGAGAGCGGATTGGACGCGCCGATCGGGATACTTTCGCGGAGGAAAAGTCGAGGAAGAGTCGAGGGGCGGGGCAAAGAGACGTTATTAAGTCCGCGGTGAGAAGTCACTCGGTGTCAGGGGGAGGGGCTCGAACGAAGGGACGTCGAACGAAATCGCAATATCTCGCGCGACTTTAGCCATTGACGAGTGGCGAAGCACGCGGGGCTGATACCGGAACAGTGTCGCGTAATTTATGAAGGGCGAATGTTGTTTCATTTTGGAACTAACAAAGGGTCGCTTCGACTTCTTTCTAACTTCGATGCGTTACTTTCGAGAATTTTCTAACACTTTTACTGGATCGTTCACCGAGTGTTTGCTCACGATATTCATAGGCAATTATTTAAATAGACGAGTAATGGTACTCGCGAATTAATTTGTACTTTTTACGGTTTAACTTGGAGGGTACGGATTTGATTTGATACGAATGGTGATGCGTTCTAGTGGTAAGGTGTGACTCGGGATTGTTTCAGAGATTTTTATTTGAAATAGAAATTTGATAAAAGTCTGACGTTTGATTTAGTGGAAATTGTTCCAATAGTTACGACGAGCACGGATTTGAAAAGTTGGAGATTCGTGGATTTTACGTGAGAAGATTTGATAGATCTGGAATACTTTCTGATTGATTGAAAGAGGTTTAAGGAGTAACGATGAAGGACACTAGTTTGGAAAAATTTTTTTTTTTAAGATACACCAAAGTTGGCAAATTTTATACACGTAGATATTTCTTAATTTATTCGAAGTTGAAGTATAAGGACTATGAAGTATAAGAAGTATGAAGCATAAGAAGTAGGAAGTATGAGAAGTATGAAGCATAAGAAGTAGGAAGTATAAGTATGAAATATAAGAAGTATGAAGTATAAGAAGTATGAAGCATAAGAAGTAGGAAGTATGAGAAGTATGAAGCATAAGAAGTAGGAAGTATAAGTATGAAATATAAGAAGTATGAAGCATAAGAAGTATAAAATATAAGAAGTATGAAGTATAAGAAGTTGAAGTACAAGGATCTTCCTAAGAAACACCTAAGAAAATTTTTGTTCTCGAGATACAGAGATTCTAGGTTAGAAAATTCGACAAATATACTTTCTGCTCTAATAGAAGCTTAAGAAACACCGAGGAGCACAGTTTCGGAAAATTTTTGTTCTCGAGATATTTTAGAAAATTTGAATTAGAAACTTCGATAAACGTCCTCTAGATTCATCAATGTTCGCGCTCAAATTGTGCTCCCTTCTTTCAATTCTCAAACTATATTTACCACAATTTCGTAAATTCACACGGTCGTTCTCTACGTAACAATGGAATTCTTATTACTCGTTTATCAACTGAAGTACACTCTTTAGAGTACAAAGAAAAAATACAAATTAAGCATAAGTGTACAGACAACGAAATAATTGATACTCCAGCGGTCGATACTCCGTGAAGCGAACTCGATCGATGTATAACTTCTCTCTCGGTTCGCGGTAAGGATCGGCACGGTGGTACGAGAAACCGAGATGGAAATTTTTCTTTACTCCGCCACGGAGACAATTCCAAGATCGGAACAAGACAACTCGTAGAACGCGGCCTGTACCGAACGCTAGACGCTCCGTCTCCCGCGTCGTGTTGACGATTTATTTTCATAATTTATTCCGCGTCCGTGTATCTGTCAATACACGCGGACCGAGATCCTCGCGGATAACACGGGGCCCCGAAGGTTTCGTCTTCGGAACGATCCGTGGCTCGGTCGAACGGGGACCGAAACGATCCTCGTCCATCATCGTTGCGCGACACTCGCGCCCGTAACAGCCAGGAGGTCGCCCATAGTGTTTGCAAACTTCTGTGAAACGGCCACGGAGCGACACGTACGTTCCTTCACGTGGCAAACAATAGGGAGGAAGCTCCCTTTCGGGCCCCAGGGCGCAAGAAAGAAACAAGTCCATTTCGAGTGAAATACGCGCGTAACTGCATCTTTTTTCGTAGAGGAGGGGGAGAAGAGACTCGAAGGAGAAATGGTGTCCAGAAACTGGTTGGGCCTGCTCGGTACCCCGCAGCGTCGGTCTATCGGTCATTTAAGTCACTCTGTGGTCGTCTCGTTCTCTCTCGGTGGTTCTCTTTCCTTCTAGCTCGTCCACGGCGAGTTTCAAGAGGCGAGCAACGATGACTCGACGCTCCGCTACTTGCCTCGACCTTTCGGAGACGCGTTTCGAAACGGAAGAGTACCCCGTAACTTCGTGACCGCACCGTACCACCACGTAGCAGAAGAATTCTTTTTTTTTTCCCCCCCTACTCTTCCTCCACCACCGCCGCTCCCCTCTTGGAACGAGAAGAAAGAGTGGGAGACGCGACCACCTTCCGTGCTCCTTTTTCATCCACGGTACGAACGCGCCATCGAGAGCGAGAAGAGGAACGCCTTTCGTAACGTATCGCCAACCGTGAGCAGATAACGAACGACCACGACTACGACGACAACGACGACGCCCGGCTTGGAACGACTCGTAGAGCTCGAACCGTTACAATGGAAAGCTTAAAAACAGTGACTCTCTCCGGACGCTCGAGAGAGAGAGTGCACCGTTTGTATATGCACCTGGATCGCGTTCCTTGGTCGCCGAGCGATACCGAGACCGCGTTATCTCGTTCGGTCCCCGCGACCACCCGGCCGCCGAGTACGGTGAACGCGACTCACACGTTGCACCGTGGAACGGTTGACGAGCACCGTGGATAGCTCTCGGTCGTCGCAGGAAGTCGTAATCTCGTTGTACAGAGTACGGTGGGAGGGACGCGGACCATCGAACCGGGTGGACGATTCTCGATCGCGCGAACGTACAGTGGTCGGCCACCGATCCGTCATTCGCACGCCGCCGAGCGTATAATGGCAGGAAGACGTCAACGGACGGACCGGGTGTCGTGGGAACGATTGGAAACGCGATTCGGGATACTCGCGCGGCCGCCAACTGCTCGCGGTTTTCGAAGCATCGGCGATCCCGTCTACCGGTCTCTTCCTGCTCCCTGTTACGAGCACCACGGAGGAAGAAGAGGAGAGAACGAGCTGTGTAATTTCGCGGGGATCGATATCCACGAGACGGTGGCCGCGCGTAAGCTAATTTCGCGTCGAATAAAAGCGCCTAATGCCACCGACGAGAAAATCCGTTTAGCTCCGGAGTCCCGAGCTTCTCAAGATAAATTGGTTTCGGGGGATTTCTAAAGCAGGTCCTACGGGCGCAGGAAGTTCGAGGAGGGTGCCCCCGGTCGGATCTCTTTGTGAACGATGCCCTCCCTCGAGAATATCCCCCGGTGTCGTCGGCCCAGACGAGCCTGGACGCCCGTGAATGTCAACCGTGACCCAACAATGGCTACGGAAGACACTGCCACGCGGTACCGCGCGCACCGCGCACCACGCGGCAAGGGGAGCAGGACTTTAACTTCCACCCCCGGGGGCGACAAAAACCGATATTTCCGACCTGCCGTCGAGCCGCGCGGCTTTTCTGAGGACTTCATCCCCCCGATAGACCGAGGTCTGTCGCGCGAGTGAAAAAAACACCGTGGAACGGGGACGCGCGGTGGGGGAAGCGGTGAGCAGAGAGCAGAGGGTGGGAGGGGGCACCTCTCGACCGGTCCCTTTATTTTCGGCCGTGTCGAGGGTGTTTTGTATCCGGGATTGTTACAAGTTCCGCGGCGTGGCTACGACCGCGTGAAATTACCCTTTTTGGGACCTCGAAACCGAAAGAAACTGCGATTACCTGTTTCGGGAACTGGAAAAGAAAACGTGCGCGATTACCTGTTTTAAGAGCGGGAAAATAAAACGTGGACAATTACCTGTTTTGGGAGCTCGAAACGAAAACACGTGGAATTGTCCGTTTTGGGAGCTCGAAACGAGAACACGTGGAATTATTCATTTTGGGAGCTGGAAATGAGAACACGTGGAATTATTCATTTTGGTAGTTAGAAATGAAAACACGTGGAATTATCCGTTTTGAGACCTCAAAATAAAAATACCTGTACAATTACCTGTATTAGAAGCTCGAAAGGAAAATACGTGGAATTATCCATTTTGAGACTTCGAAACGAAGACACGTGGAATTATTAATTTTAGGAGCTCGAAATGAAAACACGTAGAATTATCCGTTTTGAGACCTCGAAATAAAAATACGTGCAATTACCTATTTTGGGAGCTTGAAAAGAAAACGTGCAATTACCTGTTTTGGAAGCTCGAAACGAAAATACGTGGAATTATCCATTTTGGGACTACAAAACGAAAACACGTGGAATTATTCATTTTGGTAGTTAGAAATGAAAACACGTGGAATTATCCGTTTTGAGACCTCGAAATAAAAATACGTGCAATTACCTATTTTAGGTGCTCGAAAAGAAAATACATGCAATTACCTGTTTTGGAAGTTCGAAAAGAAAACGTGCAATTACCTGTTTTGGAACTTCGAAACGAAAACACGTAGAATTATTAATTTTGGTAGCTCGAAATGAAAACACGTGGAATTATCCGTTTTGAAACCTTGAAATAAAAATACGTGGAATTATCTATTTTGAGAGCTCGAAACGAAAGTACGCGCAATTACCTGTTTTGGAACTTCGAAACGAAAACACGTGGAATTATTAATTTTGGTAGCTCGAAATGAAAACACGTGGAATTATCCGTTTTGAAACCTCGAAATAAAAATACACGTAATTACCTATTTTGAGAGCTCGAAACGAAAGTACGTGCAATTACCCGTTTTGAGAGTTGGAAACGAAAACACTTTTTCGCGAGAACGAAACTTTCGACGCGACACGAGCGCGCAAGTTGCACGGATTATCGAATCTTGTCCTCCGATTGCTGCTTCTCGATGGGGGGAATCTCCTCGAGGAGCTTCGAGTAGACGAGAAGGGCGACTGGTCCGTTGAAGAAGGAATTGGTATCGATTTTCCCAATGGTGCAACCTCGACGATCGCGTATTGCCAAAAAGAATCTCGCGCTCTGTCAAACTTACTAACATCGCTCGTAAGGAAGTGAATATAAATATCACTCGAGTTCGATAACTCGTTACTTATTCTACTCATCGAGTAGTTATCACGTCGATAACTGCTCGATTCTTCGAAGCACACTGACTTGTATTTTTCTTTTCCAAACATCCCCTATTCGTTATTCACTATTGTATTTTTCATCGATTCGATTCTCCAGAAGCACACTAATTTCTATTTTTTCTTCAAATCGCCATTATTCGTTATTCACCATTTTGTTCTTCCATCGATGACAATTCTCCCAAGCCAATCGATTTCTCTTCTTCTTCAATTATCTCCCGTTATTCCTTTTTTACTATGTTTTTTTTTTCATCGACAAGAATTCGATTCTCCAGAAGCACACTAATTTCTATTTTTTCTTCACATCGCCATTATTCGTTAGTTACCATTTTATTCTTCCATCGTCGACTAACTTTATTCTCCCAAGCCCACCGATTTCTGTTTTTCTCCCAATAACATCTCACGCTATTCCTTTTTACTATTTTATTTTTCTCTTCGATAACTACTCGATTCTTCGAAGTACTCTGACTTCTATTTTTCTTGTCCAAACGTCCCCTATTCGTTAATTACTATTGTATTTTTCATCGACAAGAATTCGATTCTCCAGAAATACACTAGTTTCTATTTTTTCTTCAAATCGACAACTAACTCTATTCTCTCAAGCCGCCGATTTCTCTTTCTCCCCAAATAATATCTCACGCTATTCCCTTTAACTATTTTATTGTTTTCTTCGATAACTACCCAGTTCTTCAAAACACACAGATTTATACATTTCTCTTCAAATCTCCATTATTCCTTACTTACCAATTTATTCTTCCATCAATGCTTAACACTATTCTCTCAAACCCACCGATTTCTCTTTTTCCCCAAATAATATCTCACGCTATTCCCTTTAACTATTTTATTGTTTTCTTCGATAACTACTCAATTCTTCAAAACACACAGATTTATACATTTCTCTTCAAATCTCCATTATTCCTTACTTACCATTTTGCTCTTCCATCAATGCCTAACTTTATTCTCCCAAGCTGCCAATTTCTGTTTTCCCCCAAATAACACCTCACGCTATTCCCTTTAATTATTTCATTTTTTTCTTCGATAACTCCTCAATTCTTCAAAACACACAGATTTATACATTTCTCTTCAAATCTCCATTATTCCTTACTTACTCTTTTTGCTCTTCCATCAATACCAAACTCTATTCTCCCAAACCCACCGCTTCCTCCCATCCTCCCGCGCGATCACCCGTTATTCGTTATTCGCTCGTGGGTCTTCGACTCCGATGATACACTCCGGTGAAAAAGCAGGTCCCTCGGTCCACGGTTCCCGAGACAGTTCCACCTCGCGACTTCCTCCCTCCCCCGTTTTCTCTGTGTGTGTTTTCTCGTTCTGTTCGCGAAGCGTTCGTTTGCGTAACTTCTCGGGCTTCTGACCGGGCGACGAGAGACGCGAGGCATCGCCGCGAAGGCGTTACAATGGAAACTTTCGCTTTGACGCCTACCCCACCGGTCCGGTTTCCCCTCCGGTTCGAACGAGAAAGAACTGTAATTGAATCCAACGAAACGACCGCGAGCTACCGATCGACTCCGCGGGGAGAATCCTCTTCAGACGCCCCCTGCCCCCCACACCCTCCAGATCTTCGTGAATCGAGGCTACAGAAACGGAAAAGTTTCTCGCAACTTTCCTCGAGATCGGTCCTCCTCTCTCTTCGACTCTCTCTCTCTCTCTTGAATTATTCGTCGCGCGGAATGGCGAGCTCCGACGGACCTTGGGGTCCATTCGAGCGGAGAAAGAAGAAAAAGAAAAAACACACGCACCCACGCACACAGAGAAGTAGAGAGAGAGAAAAAAAAAAAAAGAAACCCTTTTTAACAGCGGCGAGTCTATTCGTGGCGGTGACTCTTAAAATTTAAGTTCGACGGTAAATTCCTGGACCGTGGCATTGTTGCCGGAACAATCGTTGGAAATTCTTCGTTTTCAACCCCCACGTCCACCCAGCCACGCACCCAACTTCTTCGACTACTTCGGCTCCCCGAGTTCAACGGGCTGAAACTTGCGGCCATTGTGGAAACCATTGGCGGTGAATCTTTGCCGCGTTAATTAATATCGGTCTCGATGAATCGTATCGAGGATGCTCGGACGGTCGCATAGTTTTCGATAAACCCGGATAATTCGGTTCTTCCGGGATCAAGCGAAGGGGTGGTTAAGGAAGTAATGAACCGCGATGAATTTAATAAGGAGGATTCGCTGGCGCGAACTGAACGGATTCCTTCGGTAATTTCACCACCCCCACCTCCCTCTACCGCCCCCTCGTCGCGTGTTCCAGTCGAAGGATTATAATGGACCACCTTGCGCGCACGCGGAATTACAGTCATCGTCATTGTCGCTGGCTCCTCGGGGCTGGGGTGACGCGAGATCGTAATCAGAACCAATCCTCCGCGTCGTTCCTCTGCAACCCGGCCGCCACCGCCGCCGCTGCCACGGCTGTGGGGGCTCGTTCGGGGAGAAAAGAGCTACCCTTCGCTTTCTCGGCTATTGCCAGAGCAACGGGGGAAAGTGTCCGTGGCCCCCAAGGGCTCGGGGAGTTCCCTCCAGCCGCGAGGAGACGCCGAGGATAACCCTGGATGAGGGGACACAGACCTGGAGCTCGAGCGCGTACCGATGAAAAAAAAAAGATATATATATATTAATCATCCGCAGAGTGGCCATCTTCTCGGAGGATGTTCTTGTTGTTGAAACCCTCGATGATCCTTTCGATGTCGAATTCGGGCCACTCGGTGAAGGTTTTGATACATGGGATTGATTTTTGAATTTTTGAACGTTTGAACGTCTGAACTTTGGAATAAAGGGAATGAGGGTGTCGATACAGTTGAAGTTGTCTTGAAAGAAATAGCGAAAGAGGACAAGTCAGTGTTTTGGATGTCGAGAAAGTTGGAGCTCGAATCGAACAGGTACAACGGAAGGGAACTAGTTGAGGTGAATGGCGATACAGTTGTTGGGATTTTGGGACAAGTACTGTACAACGAAAGAGAACGAGTTTGCGTCGTGAATATCGAAATCGGTTCTGCTTTTTTTCTTGAGTTGGTTGTAATGTGTACAATTGATTTTTGAAAGTTGTCTCAGCTCTGGAATAAGTATAATGAAAGAGTTGGCGTTAGTAGGTATCGATTAAGTTGTATCAATCTTGAATCGAAGAGATAGGTACAACGAAAGAGGACAAATTAGCATTGTGAATATAGAAATCGGTCCAATTTGGTCTACAGTTGATTGTAGTATGTACAATTGATTTTTGAAAGTTGTCTCAATCTTGGAACAAGTATAACGAAAGAGTTAGCGTTGTCGATATCGATTAAGTTGTATCAACCTTGAATCGAACAAGTAGGTACAACGAAAGGGGACAAATTAGTATTGCAAATATAGAAATCGGTCCAATTTGGTCTACAGTTGATTGTATTGGATTGTTCGGAAAGTGATTGCGTTTTCCAAAATGGAGAATATGTAATTTAGTAAAATGTTTATACACTCTAAAAAAATTGTGTTTCATTTTCACCGAAAAAAACGAAATGACTTTCCGAACGACCCAATAATTTTAAAAAGAAGTTCGAAACAGGTCAAATCGACCCCTTTGGTAATTCTAACGTGACTTTGCGATTCTAAAATGACTTTAGAAACCACGTAATAATATTTACAATTGATTTTTGAAAGTTGTCTCAACCTTGGAACAAGTACAACAAAAGAGAACTAGTTAAAGCGGTGAATACCGAAATCGTTCCAATTTGGTCCACAATTGATTGTAATATGTACAATTGATTTTTGAAAGTTGTCTCAACCTTGAAACAAGTACAACGAAAAAGTTAGCGTTGTCAATATCGATAAAGTTGTCTCAACCTTGAATCGAACAGGTATGTACAACGAAAGAGGACAAATTAGCATTGCAAATATAGAAATTATTCCAATTTGGTCTACAATTGATTGTAGTATATACAATTCATTTTTGAAAGTTGCCTCAACCTTGGAACAAGTACAACAAAAGAGAACAAGTTAACGCGATAAATCTCGAAATCGTTCCAATTTAGTCTTCAGTTAATTGTGGTATATACAATTGACTTTTAAAAGTTGTCTCAACCTTCAAACAAGTACAACGAAAGAGTTAACTTTGTACAATATCGATAAAGTTGTCTCAGCCTTGAATCGAACAGGTAGAACGAAAGAGAACGAGTTAACGCGAATATCGACAAAGTTGTCTTAACCTTGAAACAAACGAAAGAGAACAAGTGAACGTTACGGGTATCGCTAACGGTTTACAAGTACATTGAAAAATATCTTACAGGTATATATTCTCGATTGACTCGGAACACGGTTCATTGATCGGACACCCCCAACTTTGGGTGGGTTTCGAACCGCCATTGGTAATGGCGCGTGGAGACTACACCGGACCCTTGCGCGAGCCACGAGCGAGTCATTTCGCTATTAGTTCGTTGGTTCGTTTCGTCGGATAGAGTCGTAAGTGCAAAATTGTTAAATGGAGAGGAAAAGGGTAGTAGCTGTTACGGTGGAAACCGTTACGGCAATAAAACTGGCCGAGATTATGGTCCACCCTGAAACTATTCTAATCCCTCGAGGTGGGGACGACTCTTCGTTTGGTCGTTCTTGACACTTGTCGGCCAGGTATATTAGAAAACTTGTATCTCTCGTATTCCGTTTACGAATACATGTATTCTTCGCGAAATAGATTGCGCAATATCTTCCCCGGTACGGTATGTACAGAGATATGAAACGGTACAATAAGCATGTGTCATATTTATGGAGTATCTTGCGTAGATTTTTGAACAAACACGATAAAGATTTCCCCTCCGCGCTCGGTTCAAAGGTTTATTGCACCGTGCACGGATGAAAAATCCTCGCCAAAGTTCAACGTGCAATTTCCAGAGGGACGGGTAGCATGTTGTTCGAGCGACGGATCACGAATAATAAACCGTACAAAATTCAATTTGGTCCAGACTCGTTCCAATTTGTTGGATTTGACGCGAAATATTTTTTTCACTGCTATTACGATCCTCGATCGACGCGCAAAAGTTTCTCAATCTTGTACTCGACGTTTGAAATTTGAATGTTTGTTCGTTAACGCGAAATATTTATTCACTGCAATTACGATCCTCGATCGACGCGAAAAAATTCCTCCGTCTTGTACTCAACGTTTGAAATTGAATGTTTGTTTGTTCAATAATGCAAAATATTTTTTTCTCTCAATTACGATCCTCGATCGACGCAAAAAAGTTTCTCAATCTTGTACTCGATGTTTGAAATTTTAACGTTTGTTCGTTAACGCGAAATATTTGTTCACTGCAATTACGATCCTCGATCGACGCGAAAAAGTTCCTCAATCTTGTACTCGAGATTTGAAATTTTAATCGTCAAAGAAAAGTAATGTCACGATAACTCGAGATCGGTGAAAACGATTAAAAATCGATCCGAAAATTGTACCATCGTCCGTGAATAATTATCCGCGATTCAAAGTCGCCGAAAAACTCCGAAAAATAAAACCACCGACCCTCGTTTTAAGCACGGTGACGTTCGTGGAACGTATATTCCGAACGCTATGTTACCCGAAACGAAGAAAAAAATATAAAGAAAAAGCGTTCGATTTCACGGAACCTTTAAACGTCGTCTGTAGAAGAAGATCCGAGTACGTGGGCAAAGTTTGGGTTTTTCTCGAAATAAATTCCGTACGAGGCTCGAGACACGAGTCGTCCTTCGGGACTGAATTCTGGTCTGGGATCACGACGCGCTCGTATCTCAAATCGCGATAAAGGGTACACAGGTCCGGCGAACAGCGGGCGCGACGTAACGAGGAAGGGCGATTAGCATTTTATTGGCGTCGCGTCTTGCAATAGCTTTGGGCAGAGAAATAAACGAGGAAGGGACGTTAAACTTCATCGTCCATCGGACACGCCTTGTCGCTGCAGGTGTGCTCCGCTCGGACGTTATTTATTGCACGAGGTCTCGTAGCGTCCTGCAAGGGGGTGTTTCGTTATTTATACGTCGAACGCGAGGCTCATTTTTGCGCGTATCGGTTGCTCGCGTCCGCGTCTCGTCTCGTCGTTCATGGAATTCGTCGCTCGGTTCGTTCGTACGAGTCTGGAGAAAAATCCGAGAACGATTCGGGGTCCTGTGTCGAGAAGTTAGCGCGGTCCCGAAGAATGTGTTTTACACACCACGTGAAACCTTAGATGGGAATTGTTGTACCCGGGGTAACCGGGTACGGTGTCCACCGAGTCGCTAGTAGATACTCGATCTTGATAGGAGGTAGGTCTCGAGGAACCGGTCGTGACTGTACCTACACGAGACATCATTAATGCCACCGGGGAACGAGCGGCCGAACGAAAATCCACGTCCGAGCGGGAAGGGTGACTACTCCCGGGTGCCTTCTCGGGGCCACACGATTTCTCCGTCTGCCAGCAGCCCGGGGAGAAAAAGGAATAAACCGAGCACGGAACGAGGCGAAACCTCTAGGACGATAATTAGCGATCGAGGGTCCCGAGGAAGACTCGGGCCATCTCGTTATCCACGCCACGGCGCCCAGCGTGACGTCACCGCGCGTGTAGAGCCTGCCGCGAGAGGGTAAGGTGGTACAGGTCGCGTGCACACGCGCTCGGAAACAGGTGTGTGCGTGTGGGAGCGCGCGAACGCGGTTCGAGGGAGCCGCGGGAGGAGTGAAAAAGGGCGAGAGGGGGGTAACGTGTACACGTCGGAACTGACTCTCGCGCGGCTACGTAGGGAACGGGAGGATCCTACGGTTGTGTGCCTGCCGGTTGTGTGCGTAACGATGAGCGCGGGACGCTGCGGGGTAGGGAACGAGCCGCGCCGAGGTGTCCCGAAGTCATCCGAGCGGGTTCCCCCACCGGCGGCCGCGGACTCGATCGGATCTCTGCTTTCGTGTTTCCTCGGTTGCATTCACGTCAGTGCGTTCTCGGTCGGCGTTAGGGGTGGTTCGTGACTCGGCGTCGCTGCTCGCACGTGCATCGATACCGTCGTGCTCGCTCGTCGTGTCTGCGTCGGGACGCGTCGCCAGCGGGAGCGTGCGCACGAAGGAAAATATTTGGAGAAACGTGTCCGGTGTGTCTGTGCGCGTACGGAACGCGTAGGGGAAAACGCGTTGTGTGATCCGCTGCCGTGTGCAAGCATTCGACTCCGTCCGTGACTCACGTTGCCGTGCATACGTTTACGGAGCTGATTTAGTGGCGGGCATCGAGTGTGTATACACGATTCGACCGACCGACCGACCGAGTAGAGCTGTCCGTCGACCGACCAGAAGGGAAAAAAAGAGACTCCGGAAGCGAGCAGTCGCCCGTGCCCCCGTCTCCTCCCCCCCGTTACTTCTCGGCCGCGGTGTCCGCGCGTCTCCGCATCGGCGCTGATTTGTTATTTTGTTTTCAACGAGCAGCCGATAATGGATTAATTTTCGCCGGGGAGTTTACCCCGGCGGCTTCGCCCGGATCGGAGCAACAGCAACGCGGCAGCACTCTGCGATAAATCAAGGTGAGATCCGGCTTTGTTTTCGAGAAGGGTGTTCCGATAGCCGGCCTACCATTGACCAGCCTCCTCGCCGAACCGTTCCACGTTCTCCTTTCCTCCGTCTCGCTCTGCACGCCGCCGGAGCGCCCGCGATTATCTCCGTCCCTCCACGAACGCTGCAAACGAGCATCCACGAGCATGCAGCATATATTTTGCGGCCTCTCGCTTCCTTCCCTTTCCCTCCTTTGCTCCTTCTCCCTTGTCTCCTCTCTCGACTCGCTGGACTCCGTGCATAGGGACGAACGAGAAACACATGCACGCGAACTCGAGCCACCCCGCACGCTCTCTTTCGTTCGGTCTTTCTGCATTCTGAATGCCGAACGACAGACCTTGCTTCCAATTCCCCTTCTATTTTACCGATGCCTACCGAATATCTCCTACTGCTCCTCCTCCTCCTCTTTCTCCTCCTCTTCTTCTTCTTCTTCTTCCTCTTTCTCGTTCCCGCGGTACCCCGCGTCGTACTTCTTCCCGCCGACGACTCGCGCGCGAGTCTCTTTCGTTTGTCCCTCCGCGAAATCATACATGCAAACGCGATCGATGGTTTAGGAATACGGTCCCGCTCGGTAAACAGGCCGCGCCGCGCGTTTGTTTTTTTTCCTTTTTCGGAACACTCGCCGATCGGGACGACCAGGACGGCTGTACGAGCAACTGCGGGAGCGGCGCTCGATGCTAAACAGTATTGTTTCGCATCGAGTAGTTCGGAGCGCGTACGAAAAGGAATGCTCGTTCGAGCATTTTCGCGAAATGCATCGATATGAATCGATTACCGGCCGATAGACCAAGACCGTGCTGAAGTCTCGATTGTGTGAAAATCAGTTTCCCGAAAGACCGAATATCGGAGGCGTGCAAGAGAACTCGGGTAAGCGACGCATTTCCCTCGAAATAGGTTATACACTTACGCCGTACGAATGTTCGTAGCGCTATCGTCTCTCGCGAGTATTGAGTATCGAAATTGCGGTAAAGCGTGGATTAACCGAGGAAAAGGGTGGGTGTGTATCGATCCGCGTGTATTTAATCTTCCGCGTTATTATCTCGATCGTCGCTGGAATTTCTCACTCGCGACGAATGCGGTACTAGACGCGATCGAGTTCCGTAGGTTTCTCACGTTCCCGAGAGAAAACAAAAACGGTTCGAGTACGACGTTCGCGAAATCGAACATTCGGTGTGCGAATCGCACTCCTCCCGTATTGTACGTATCGAGCGCGTGTGTTACTCCGTAATGTTCATTTGTAACGATATCGTGAGAAGGGGGAGGGGCAGATCGGTCGAGTCGCGGTATTAATAAACCGGGGCATCCGATAACCGAGCCTCAATTAGCGCGGTGAAACAAGGAGAAAAAGAAAGAATCTTTTGTCGACGCCTCTGACGCTTTCACGTCAGATTTTTCAGTCTAACGACTTTCCCCATTTTTCTCGGTCACCGTTTACACGGGCCGTTTCACGGCTGACGATATAAAAATAACGAGCGAGGGGAGGGGGGCACAGATCGCGTGGAACAAAGTTGCAACACGAAAGCAGGTCCGACGAGAGGCTCCGGTTCGCTCGCTCTCGTGTCGTTAATCCTCGACAATCGGGCTCTGGCCAACGAGACTTGTCAACTTTGTTTGCCGATGACATCTGCGCGCTCTCGTAATTGCGTACCTGCTATTCATACGCGATGAGCCCCGTTTCGAATAAGGACTTCGATCAAGGACGCGCCCGCGTCTATACGCGACCGACGAGACCGAGCACGTTCATGCAAATAAAATCGAGCAGACGTTGTATCGCAATCGCGACGACGAGAATCGTGGCTCCTTGTTCCCGTGAAGCCTCGGGCGGTGACAGAAGATTGATACAGTATTTATCGATCGTTTTACGATCGCATACGCGGCGTAGCGAACGAACAAATTATAGCGAAAATTTAATAACAATTTCTAACCCCTTAGACTAGGACGTATTTTTACATTATAAATTGTATCGTTCTTTTAAACCTGTCTCGCGTAATGTACGGTATTACGCGCGCAACGTGAACGTTCGTTAGACGCGAAAGATAAGATACAGGAAAACGAAGCGTACAAGGTGCGAGCGTTGTTCCTAACCTCCAATAGAGGTTAGGGTTTAACAACGGTAATTTTAGCCGCACCTCGCCTCTTACGCGCTCGTACGCCGCTCTCGTTTTATTTATTTACATTCGCGTAACAATCACGATACGCGTATCTGGACAATTTAGAAATACGGATCGCGTATCGTCGAGCGACGATAAAAATACACCGTGTCTGTTCGATACGACGACGACGGAGTAATCTTATACATGGATTCAGAAGCGGCGTTCTGAAAATTCGCAATCTGTATTCTACGTCGCAGCATTGAGAAAAGAACTTTTGAATAAACATGAGATACGAATCTTTATGTACGCTCGCGCGAGTTCGCGTTGCGGTCTGGACGCTTGGTAAAAATGCCGATTGAAATAGATACGTTCGCGTTGTACGAAGGATCTCGCGGCGATTAATTGAACGTTAGAATTTCTGCGTTGGTACACGCTCCGCGCCGGATTATCGCGTACAACTACGCACGCGTCGATACGCCGTATTATCGACCGTGTTCTACGCACGTATTATTACGTGTACGCGTATTATCGACAGGTTGATTTCTAACAGTATCGCGCGCATTGTTCGCGCATTCCTGGAGTTCTTGCGGAGTTCGCGGAGCGGAATACGTTACCGGATTTAACTAACCCCTGCGAATAGAGAAATTCGTCGTACACCGAGGTCAGGGTACCGTGAGGCAGGTAAGGGGGAGGGGGGCGGAAAGAACTGTCGCGGAAGGAATGCGGCGGGTCCGACTGGTCAAAATCTTTCCTCTTTTGTCGTGCACACGAAGAACCCTATCTATTGTCCGGCTTCGAATTTAGAGGCTCGCTCGGTATAGGAATCTCGACGATCGAGCAACGTTTCTTTACCCCAGTGGTATCCCTCGGGACTCTATCTTTCGACTCTCCGAACGGTAGCCTATCGCTACAAACGCGCAAAGTTTACTCTCTATCTCGTTCACAGAAGTTTGACGTGGTTTGACGTGGTTCGACGGACTGACGCGTTTATCGCGCACCTTCTCCCCCGGTGTCCCTGGCGTTCGAATACCGGTTGTAAATTTCTTTTCACGCATTATCGCGCGATATTGGGCGACCAGTGTAAATTCTCGAGACGTTTCGATATTCCCAGAGTTCACCCTCGCGTACCGGGAAAGTGGCCTCTGAGTCGGCGGGGCCCCTATCGTCGGCCATAGAATTTTCCCAAACACACCACCGTCTCCACGAGAATTTCTCGACATTCAACCGTGCGCAACCCAACAACCGGGCTATCTACTATTTATTATTCGAAAGGTACGTCCCGACCACTCCCGTTGCATATCCTAATCTGGCGCTATCTCCGGCTAGGCGCGTTGCTCGTAACCCATACTTCACCGAGTCTCCCCGTAAACAATCTTAATCCGTGCGTTATCTACGATATTTGTTATTCGAGAGACGACTGCCATTTATTATTCGAAAGACACACGGCTATTTATTATACGAAATCCATGTTTCTCAGCCGTGCGAGCGCGCGGGAGCGGGAGCAGGAGCTCGCGCGAAACACTCCGGTCGGCGATCCATCATTCGCGCTATTTATTACACGGAGGGGGGACACATTTAACCGCGTCTTTAACGCGAAGAATGAGGTAGTCGCGCCGAACGTATTCATCGCGACGTGTCCCTGTCTCTACCCTTTCCCGAAAGCGTGCAAAAGGATCGCTAGGAGCGTTTCGCAGGCTCGACATCACCCACCTGGGCGACGATATATCACGCGAAACGAGCCCGGTGGATCGACTTCTTATTGCCTTGGCAACGGAGACCGTGGGCTCTCGAGCAACATGACTAATTATTGCTGTCCCGCTTCGGTGCCGTCTAGTTTACCTTTGCCGCGAACCAGTGCGCGCGCGCGCCTGCGCCTGCGCATGCGCATGCGCTTTCCCGGCCCCCTGTAATTTCTCACGCAAACAACCCGCGTCGCGAGCGGTGGTCCGGTTTCGCGCGATTCTCGCTCCTTTTTCGCGATCCGTCGACCAGATCGGGATCTACGTCGTATCCTGAATACGAGCATCGATGGTTACGACAGACGTCGAACCAACGACAGGGAAGAAAACTGCTAACCGATACGAGAGACGACCAACACTCTCGCGAACTTGTTCGTACGTTGCACGAGGGAACGATAATTAAGGCCGTTCTCCCACCTACGCGACCCGATCGAAAAAATACCAAAGTCGATTAATAGTCGCTCGCGGATCGAACATTTAGGCCGTTCTCCCACCTGGTCGAACCCACATTTGTAGATGAAAAAATTGGTAACGTGGGAATACGTGTCTCGTTTGCTTCTTACGGTCGATCGGTAATTTTGTGCAATAGTAAGATCTAGTATTTGATAATTACTCGCGCGTTGCATAGTTGGTACTTCGATTGGGTAAAGGTGACTATAATTATACGTCGTTGAAAGGAGGCTGCAGTTGATCGTAAATTTACATTGTATTGGTTTATAGTTCTTTGTGCGACTAGCTGCTTGCCTTCACCCGTACTCCCGGCTAACTTCGAAGCGAAGCGGTTCAACCAATCTCTCGTACGAACACCTAAACGAGATTAGAAGAATTATCAATCGATTTATTTTTGGACGTTAAACATTGAAGCAGTTGTCTACTTTACTAATGTTTTCCATCGTTCTCCAAGGTGACAATTTTCTAATAGGATAACGGCTTGTGTGTTTCACTTGTAAACGACCATCGAGTCATAATCGCGTGAAGTGCATCGTAGTATCCGCACTCTAATTGGATCATGACTTAACGTTCGATGCGACTACTCGCGTAACAATATTTTCAATCGAGCTCCGAAGTGACAATTTTCAAGTAGGATAACGGCTTAAGTATTCTCCGTGCAAATTGACTCGCAATTGTTTCTCTCTCATCGCAGTACCTACGTTCAAGTGGAACAACAAGCTTAATGTTTGTCGCGGTCTACTCATATACTCAAATTTTCAATCTCACGATGATAATTTCCAAGCAGGATAACGGCTTAAAAAATATTCTCCATATAAATTGACTCGCAATTGTTTCTCTCCCATCGTACTACTCGCGTTCAAGTGGAACAGTGGCTTAACAGTTTACGTGTCTACTCACATACTAAAATTTTCAATTTCACAATAATTTTCAATTAGAACAACGGCATAAGTATTCTCCATATAAATCGCCTCGCAATTATTTCTCTCCCATTTCAGTACCTACGTTCAAGTGGAACAATGGCTTAACACTCTACATGTCTACTCATGTACTAAAATTTTCAATCTCACAATGATAATTTCCAAGTGGAATAACGGCTTAAGTATTCTACGTGACTATGACTCGCAATTGTTTCACACATACTAGTATTTTCAATCGTGCTTCAAAGTGACAATTTTCAAGTAGGATAACGGCTTAAGTATTCTCCATATAAATTGACTTACAATTGTTTTTCTCCCATCGTAGCACTCGCGTTCAAGTGAAACAATGGCTTAACACTCTACGTGTTTACTCACGTTCTACAATTTTCAATCTCACAATGATAATTTCCAAGTAGAACAACGACTTAAGTATTCTCCATATAAACTAATATTTTCAATCGTGCTTCAAAGTGACAATTTCCAAGTAGAACCACGACTTAAGTATTTTCCATATAAATTGACTCGCAATTATTTCTCTCCCATGGCAATACCTTCGTTCAAGTGGAACAATGGCTTAACACTCTACGTGTCTACTCACGTACTAAAATTTTCAATCTCACAATGACAATTTCCAAGTAGAACAACGGCTTAAGTATTCTACGTGACCATAACCCGCAATAGTTTCTCTCATACTAATATTTTCAATCGTGCTACAAAGTGACAATTTCCAAGTAGAAAAACGGCTTAAGTATTCTCCGTATAAATGGTCTCGCAATTGTTTCTCTCCCATTTCAATAGTCGAGGCGCAACAACGGCTTGAGGTTCGAGCCTTGGCTCGACTCTGCCGCGATCTTTTCAATAGCCGTCACCCGGGTGGAAGAATGGCCTAACAAAGCGAAGCGAGCACGGTCGGGTCTCTCGCGCGATGCACGCTCACGACCTTTTCCTTGACCGCGCGTCGCTTAGGTGGAAGCACGGCCTAAGAGACGTACGAACGAACGGACGTACGGACGTACGGACGGACGGGTCTTCTTCGCGCGTTCCTAGTCGTAATCTGAAGCTGGTACGCGTTCTTATCGCACGCTGACGGTCGAGTATCTGATAGAGGCGGACGGATTCCGTGGAAAACGCGCCGATTTATCGTCCCGCGTTTCCGTTCGAACGACACGCCGGAATAAATATCGCCGGCGGTGGCGGGCCGACGGCCGACTAGCGGGCGAAGAAAAAATATACGGCCGCAAATATCGCCGTCGCGCGGCCTGGTGCAAATTTAACGAGAGCGCCGGGACGCAGGCAGGAAGGAAGCCGCACGATAGTCGTAAAAAGGCCGAGAGATAAACGACGCTCAAGTTTTCTTTTTTTTTTTTTTTCGACTTTTTTCTTCTTCTCTTTTTCTCATTTCTCTTTTCTCTTTTCTCTTTTTTTCTCTTCTTTTTTTTTCGGCGGTTAGATTAGATCGGGCGACACCGCGCCGAGCGAAGTCCAACCATGGCGGCCAGGCGTGCGTTTCGTTCTTTCATTCATAGCGCTTGCGTCGCGATCGTTTGAATTAATTTCAAACGAGGGGTGCCCTCCTTCGTGGTGTCGGAATAATTGATTTTTTTCGGATAAGTGGCCGAGATTAGACTCAACGGTGGAAACGATTCTGTTCCGGTTGACATTACGTTTAGCTGCTCGAGATATAGTCGTGCTTCTTGCAACCTGGTATACGTTCACGTGGCTTAACCACTTAAGGGTACGCGTGCGTTAGTTTACGGCTTAGTTCCAGTGTAGAAGAAACGTAATTGGGAATAAATATTATATAGACGAACGGGTAGATATTTTTTCTTTTTCTTTGTTTTTTTCAATCGAAGATACCGATTATCGCAATCTCTCGAACGTAATTGCTACGAGTGAATCGGATGACGCGCTCGCTGGAAGAAGTCATCGGAGCGGTGAAACGTATAGGAGCTTATCGCGATATGGGTCAATATCGGTGTGTATTTTTAATTTCAAAGAAAGTAATCTGTCCCCGCGTGGACGTCGAGAAAAACGAGGGAGGAAAACTTGCGGAGAATTCTAATGGCAAACACGTGTCGTACCGTGGAACGAAGCCGAAGAAAATCTTGCGGAAAGTCTGGAACGAAGGAGCTGGATAAATTCGAAGAGTCTTCGTTAGCTGAACGGGGGGTACCGACTTGGTTAATGCGAGAAGTTGCGAATCTTGGAAGCGTGTTACCTCCGAGCTGAGAAAGAGGATATTTCGCGCGTTGCGATTCAATGATTAATCGTCCGTTGAAATTACTCTATCGTCGGTTAAAAGATATTGTATACGAACGTTTGCCCGCGTGTTTGTGCGGCTTATCAAGTTTAATAAGATCCCTGAGATTGAGCGTGGAGAAACGATTGGGTGGGGATGAGGTCAGACCTTACAGCCAACGATTGTCGTCCGATAGCGTTGAAAATGATGACAAAGGCTGATGACGAATTCTTGGATATCGTTCGACTGGTTGTAATATTTATAAACGTTGTCCAAAGCTGAATAGAAATTTACTCCCCAGGTTTACAATTTATTTTTCCACATTGAACTTCCTCCTCGTTCGTATATATTCTCGGGGGATATCTTATACGCAATGAACAAATGACGTGGGAGTTGTAACTTTTCTCGAATCTGGTAAATATTACCAGACCGGTGAAACCTCGTTACATTTGCCGGCTTTGAAAGAATCTGGAACATCAAACTCCCCCGGTCATCTTGAAAATCTCTTACGATCGAAACTGGCTCGCGATGTCTCGAACCTCTCGAGGAAATCTTCGACCGTGTCGGTTGTTATCGTTTCATTTTCATACGCGGAAATGAAAACGAAATCGTTGCCGCGTTTGAACACTTTGAACGCGTGAGTTTTCCTTGTTTAAGTAGACACTCGAGATTTCTACAAATAGTAACGTAGAAAGTAAAAATACTCGTCGACGTATCGATGTAATTGTTATTTTGTCACGTCGTTGAGTAAGATCGTTTAAAAGTTTACAAATATTTCATTTCTTGTAAACTAGTGACCATTGTAACATTCAACGTGTTTGCACTCGATCGTTCTTCTCTTCAAACTGACAACTTTTAATCCACAAAACAGATGAAACTTTTCGATAAAATATTGCACCGTAACGATACAAATTGCGTAATTTACCATTCGTGTCTAACAGCACAATGCTCGACACTGAAATCGACGCAAAGAAAAAACATTCACCCACGCTCTACATACCTATGTTAAATGTTGATCAACATTTTCAGTGTTCTCGTTTCGTCGAGTCTCGGTACCATTCGCGCAATCGTTTCAGAATTTCGCCGAGTTTCTATCACACTAGTCTCGCGACACTTGGAATCCACGATCGCTAATAATATACGAGCGCCAGTGTCTCTCGAGAAACCTTATCGATCCCGGCGCTAGAAAGCGGCTGGCTCACGGTGGATGGAACGCGCGCGAACGATTTCGTCGCGTCACCTGTTACTTTGATCGAACTTTCTAGTTTTTGTTGCTCGTTTCTCTGTTTCCCGGTTTTTCTCCTCTCTCTCTTCCCGTGTTTTTTTTCTTTCTCTCTTTCTTTCTTTTTCTCTGCCCCCTCCGGTGCCCCGTCTCCCGTCGATTTTTTCCCCTACCTTGTCACGCTGTTCACCTTGTCCGTTTTTACCGGCTCGTCCCGATCGAAACCAGCGTCGTGTCCCCGTTGATCCCGGGCACGCGGCGCACGAATAGACGGGCCCCCGAGTCATTATCGACGTCGTTTCGCGCGTCGTCCCACTTGGGCCGGGCAAAAAAGCGCGTTCCACGCTTTAGTATCCGGTAAACCTACATCTGGAGGTGCCTCCCATTATGCGAACGGGTTCCCCGAGAATCCATGGCCTTTTTTGGTCCACCCTCGGCGACTCCCCGGCCCGTGAAACCCCCATGAAAGGCGAAGGTGAACGGTCGGGTCTCCGGGAGTCGGCGTGAAAAGACCGCTTAATGAAAGAAAAGAAAATGTTTGGAAAGGGCGAAAACGGAAACGGGAACGCCGCGTTCGAGGCCGTGACATGCTTTCAACTTACGGACAATGGTCGCATCGATGCCTACGGCCACTATGATTCTCTTCAATATTATCTATTATACGTGTAAATATATACATATATATATACATAACCATATACAACCATTCGTATATATAAATGAGTGAGTGAGAGTGAGAGTGAGTGAGAGAGAGTGTGTCGAAGAATTATATATAGATATAATATATATAGTTAGATCGACAATATATATAGATATAATATATATAGTTAGGTCGACAATATATATAGATATAATATATATAGATAGATCGACAATATATATAGATATAATATATATAGTTAGATCGACAATATATATAGATATAATATATGTAGTTAGATCGACAATATATATAGATCGAAGAATATATATATATAGATTCGAAGAAAGATTGAGTGCAAACACGTTGAATGTCACGATGGTCACGAGTTTACAAGAAATGAAATATTTGTAAACTTTTAAACGATCCTACTTAGCGATATGACAATATATATATATATATATATATATATATATATATATATATATATATATATATTCTCTACGGTGCGCAAACTAACGTAGTACACGACCATTCGTATATATAAATAAGTTATGGGAGTGTAAATAGTTTGTGACTATTTGGAAAGTTCAGACAATTAGAATTTTACTGGAATAATAGACGACGAATGAAAACTCCACGCGACTATTTATTTGTATTTTAGTCGATTGCCAATTATTTGGAATTTTATTCGAATAATAGACAAGGATTGAAAACTTTGTTGTTATATTCGTATATTTCATTTTTGGAATAATACTGGAATAACAGACGACGAATGGAAACTCTACGCGACTATTTATTTGTACTTTAGTCGATTGCCAATTATTTGGAATTTTATTCGAATAATAGACAAGGATTGAAAACTTTGTTATATTCGTATATTTCATTTTTGGAATAATACTGGAATAATAGACGACGAATGGAAACTCTACGCGACTATTTATTTGTACTTTAGTCGATTGCCAATTATTTGGAATTTTATTCGAATAATAGACAAGGATTGAAAACTTTGTTATATTCGTATATTTCATTTTTGGAATAATACTGGAATAATAGACGACGAATGGAAACTCTACGCGACTATTTATTTGTACTTTAGTCGATTGCCAATTATTTGGAATTTTATTCGAATAATAGACAAGGATTGAAAACTTTGTTATAGTCATATATTTCATTTTTATATATATATATATATATATATATATATATATATATATATAATGTGTACACATATATATTGTGTACTACGTTAGTTTGCGCACCGTAGAGAATAGAACGAGAAAGAAAGGTAGAACGTAAACGAACAAACGGGCCCAGCTCGTCCCGCGTTATTATCATTCGAATCGCTGGATCGTCTCCATTCAACCGCGACTTCGCTTGGTATCGATCGGGGGTGGGGATGCTGGTGCTTACAAATTTATTCAAGTTGGACGAGCGGTGGTGGAGGGGGAGGTTTAATTGACGACAATTCGACGAAACACTTTTTATAATCCGGTCGTTTCGCTCCGGAAACGGTTCTTCCTCCCTTGTGTCGAAGCTACCCTTCGCTAGCGGCCGGATCATCGTCCCGTTGCATCGGGTCCTCGACGATTTAAAATACCCGCGTGTCTCGTTGTGTACGAATTACGCTTTCCACGTCGCGGACGGTTTACTTCGTTGGAATAAATTCACGGATTCGCGTGAAATTAGTCCCGTGGACCTTAGAAGTCTCGGAGTGTCCTTGAACGGAAGAATAATCAAGGAGGGGAATGTGAATAATTTAACGATTATTTATACTTAACGTATCGATCGCCACTTACGTGCACTGGTGTGTTTTTCTATTTTTAGATCGTCCGTGATTTGTTTTTTTTTTTTTTTCTTTTTTCGTTCGAAATCGGGTCGTTTGTTTTCGAACGCTCGATTTAGATTTCAATGCTATTGAATTGTACATTATGGTATTCGAAAGGTCGACTTCGTTGCTGCGTACCTAATACAGTGGAAACTGTGGATTATTGCGGGAAAACGGGGATGAAAATTCGCGCAACGATCGAGGTAACCAATCCAATGAGAAGGAGGCTCACTTGTAGGGAATATAGCCACTATACGTATATGGTCACTATTACCAGTTGCTTCCCCCTCCAGCTGCCCTCGTTAGCAATATGGTCATCCCCTTCCACTCGTCGATGTAATGCAACAAACGAGGCTCTTGTACAGTAATCGGGGCTCGACCGCGTGCGCGTGTTCTATTTTATTAAATTCGAAACGTGAGCGCCAGAAGTGGGTGAAATTCGAATAACGAGATAAAAGCCGAACGACCCTTGACGCGTTATTTATTTACAAACGATTGGAGAAAAGCTCACACGAGTAATTGTCGATCGATTGTACCTTGCAAATAAATAGTTGTACGAAGTTTCCGATCGAATGGAATTCCAAGTAATTGCCAATCGACTGAAGTAAAAATAAATAGTTGCGCAGAGTTTTCACTTGTCGTTTATTATTCCAGTAAAATTCTAATTGTCTGAATTTTTCAAATAGTCACAAAGTTTTCAATCGTCGTCTACTATTCGAATAAAATTCCAAGTAATTGGCAATCGACTAAATTGCGAATAAATAGTTGCACAAAGTTTTTTCCTCGTCACTTGTTATTCGAATAAAATTTCGAGTAAAATCTACTCTATAAATACTCGTCAAAAATATTTCGGTCAATCAACGTTGCAAACAAATAATCACACAGAGTTTTTCTAATCATCTGTTACTCGAATAAAATTTCGAGTAAAATTCTACTGTATAAATACTCGTCAAAAATATTTCGGTCAATCAACGTTGCAAATAAATCGTCGCACAGAATTTTCCTCATTATTTATTACTCGTATAAAATTTCGAGTAAAATTCTACTGTATAAATACTCGTCAAAAATATTTCGGTCAATCGACCGAACGTTGCAAACAAACAGTCGCGCAGAATTTCCCCGAGTAAAATTCTACTCCATCTCGGGTACACAGTGGCCGGTTAATATTTACCGGAAAAATATCGACCACCGGTGCACTCAAACTCGGTTCGAGGAGCGTGAAAAGGCCGAACGGTGGACGCTAAACATCCCGCGGTTCGAAGGTTCGTTCGGTAGCGCCGCGACACTTAACCGCGGTCGATGCACGAAACGCCGCCGCGGTAAAGATATTCGAGCGCGCGTGATACACGAACGGTACGAGTAGCGACGCGACACGGGGTTCAAAACCGGGACAAGTGCGACGAAACGAAAGTAAAATTGTCTCGGCCGTTGACGACGATACGACGACGATGCCTCTCGGCGGGCAGTTTCGAAGCGCCGAGTCGCTTGTTCGCGCACGATGCTTATTTATTGCGTTAATTACAACGCGCTGTTTTCCCTTGGTATAACGCCCCGTCGCGGTGCCGCGTTATTGTGAGCACAGTGACGCGAGTAGGGTGGGGTCTGCGCGCAGGACAAAGGGGGGCAGGCGCACTACTGGCGGAAGAGATCGGAGTAGGGGGGTGGGGGTGGGGGGGAGAGAGAGGTTGTGTGTTGTTGCGTATCGCCACGAGGGGGTTGCACCGGAGACTCGATGCGGTGTTGCTCGTCTAGCGTGCGCGGCGCGCGAACTTTTGCTTCTCCCACGTCGTCGAAGCATAGTGGTTAAATGAATTATTTTTTAACGAGGCGGGCATTATACCTGCTACGGCGTTGTTCCTCGCCGTTGTTTCGCGGAAAAACTTGGCGAACGCGTCTCGCAGTACGGGACTTTTTCTCCGCCTCCTTCCTCCCCTGGCCTCGCCGCTGCGGGCTCTGAGCGCTTTTCATGTCGCGTCAACTTCGCCGAGTCGCGCCGCGACCAACCAACCAACCAACCAACCAACCAACCAACCCCCCCTGGTCCCTTTTTCCCTTTCTGCCGCGCGCAGAGTCGTTTGCCGGGGCGCGCGCACACACAGGGAAGCGAGAAGAAGCGTACGCGACACCCGTCCCTTTGACTCTTCTCTCCGGTGGGCAGGTGAAACCGTAATCGACGCACGCGAGGCACAACCGCGCTCTGTTCTCCTCTCTCTCTCTCTCTCTCTCTCTCTCTCTCTCTCTCTCTCTCTCTCTCTCTCTCTCTCTCTCTCTCTCTTTCTCTCTGTGTGTGTACACGTGCCTATGTGTACGCGTCCACGTTGAAGTCAGTCTACGCGTGTACACGCGCGCCCGTGTACGCGATAGAAGCCTCCAGACGGCGGTGGATTAACCTTTCCCCGCTCGAAGACGCGGCGTACCGTCTCGCTTAATGAAATCACGCGTTAAACGCCGAACGGAACGCGCTGGAATTAAGTGTACGCTAAGTGTATGCTAAGTATATATTGTTCCGGGCAGGTGACAGCCACCGCGTGGCCATTCATTAAGCTACGAGAATTAAATTGGTACACGGGAATTACGTGAATATAGTAATTTCGCCGCGGTGGAATTACGATAATCTATTAAGCCGGTAACAGCTGGCGGGAAGGAACGCCAGTCACCGTTCGCTCTCCGCCGTGCTGGATGGATGCTACAAGGTGTACCGGTAATTTTGGTACACTCCACGGTAACGTTGGGAAGTGCCTCGTTAAGATCGGCTGGAATAAGATCCGTTTAATTAAAGAGGTGGGTTCACTCGAGACACTCGTAAGTCGCTGGTTGCCCGAAACTTTAGATCGGGAGAGATTTTTCGCGGGTCTCGCGCGGCAGATGCAACGAATTTACCTAATGTAAAAAAATTTTGCGCGTCGTTGTAAAAGAAACGAGACGACGGATAAATATACGCTCGCGCGGAACCGTGTACTTGCGCCTTAAGAATATATATTTATACATCGGACGGGTTGTTTTTTTTTTTTTTTTCTTTTTTTCATTTTCGTTTCCCTTGCAGGAGAATAATGGGTTCTTTGTAGTCATCCTGTGAGTAATGGCTTCTATGATTTATCGTAGTTTGCTCTGTATTTTAGCTACTCTTTGGAAATATATTATAAACAAAAAAAAAAAACGCAATTGTGTAACGAAGATGGTGGAATAAAATCTTTTTTCAGTTAGACTTCCTTAATTTCTTCTATTTGTACATTTTCTGTGTTTAGAATCAAAGTGGGAAAAGTGACACAAAAAGAACGATCAATATATATATTCTCCTTGAATAAAATTTAAAATAAAAAATCGTCAAAGAAAATGGTTCCTTCGTGAACGATTAATATTTTTCCCACATTTACATATATTTTTCTCGAGCACGATGTAAAAAAAATCATGCGAATTGTCCATTTCGTGGACAATATTTGCACCCAATGTATCGCAGAGGAATGCCAGGCATTCGAGCAGGCTGTGACACAATACGTTCCTTTTATAATGAAAATGTGAAATATATTTAAAAATGGTACTCTTCGCTGTACGCGGCGCGACTCTGACCACGATCCAATCTTCTCTCGACAAAGCTCTTTCTATGATCGCCTCGTACGTCTCCTGTCTAAAACGCATTCCAAGACTCTATTCACACTTTCGAAACCGATATCGCACTGCAAGCTATAAACATCCTCTCCGTATCGCTCTATCCCAAACACATGTCGATATTTATCTCATACCTGCAATACTAGTACACGTTTTCGTCCTGTACAATTTTCTACGATAGAAAAATCACAACAGTCGCAGAGAAATTTTTACATTGCTCAATAATATCGTTAGTACAACTTTAGAAACTTATATAGTCACTACAAAACGATAGAACTTCTGTTCGAAATATTTGCACGAACCGAATCAAAATACGGGTCAGTTTCGACCCAAACGTTACCTTCCCTCGCCATCGGCCGAACAGCTGGTATCGCAATGGTTAATAATTCGTTCCACGTTCGTTTGCATTTCTTTCTTTTTTTTTTTTTGTCTAGAGCAGAAGGCTTCTCGATGAAAAAAATACAGAAGGCAACCATTTTGGTACCAAAGAGCAATTAACCGGGCATTATTCCTCATAACGCGATACGCTCTACCCGGAGTTGTTTACAACCGCGCGGATTTTCGGCGCGAGACAAGAGCGAATTAAGCGCGCATTACTCTTCGTGAGCGCGAAATATATCCACCCCGCGAGTTGTTTACTACTGGGGAACGTGGCCCGTGGAACGATCGCCGGAGGAGGAGTGTTAGGATTGTTGCTCCTCCGTAACCGAGCGAGGCCGATACTCGTTTACGAGAAAATTTTTCGCCCGGTTTCGCGCGACACTCGCCTCGATTAACCACCCACGTGCGCGTTTCCTACGCGCGAGGCCCACTTTTCATCCCGAGGTTACACAATTCCGCATAATTCGTTCGCTCGCTCAGTCGGTCGGTCGCTCGCTTATTCGCGCTAACGTCAACGCGATTCGTTGCTCGTGGCAACGTTCCACGTCCGTGTGGGCCGCCGCGATTCGCGGAATACCGCTCGCGGACCACGTATCTGCATAACGGGTGTGCGCCGCAAAAGGGTCGAAAAAAATAGGCAGCAGGCTGCGGCCGTGGTCGTCGTCGTCTTCTCTCTGCAGAGCCATGCGAGTTAACACCAGTTGCGAGACGACTCCCCCCACCCTACTCTCCCGTGTCTCTCCCCCACCCCTCTCTCTCTCCGGTGGGTTGCTCGCCGGCCGTTTGCTCGCTCGTCTCGCCTCTACTCTTCGTGTTCCTTCGCTTCCTCTCGTTTCGTTCTTCCCTCGGTTCGACTCTTGGCCAGCCCTGCCTGGAATCTGCATCGAAACGCGGATAGAGGAGAAAGAGAAAGAAGAGCGACCGTGAGTGAGTAAGAGAGAGAGGAGAAAGAGTGAGGGAGGGAGACGGAGGGCTAGGTCCCCTTCGAAAGGTCAGGAGAGCTCCGTGAATCCTGGCGAGATCGGCGATCGTAACTCTTCGAAGGAGGAGGAATCCGTGGTTCGGCTCGGTTCCCCGAACGATAGATAAATAAAGGAGATACCGACCGAAGGGAAAGAATTGTTCCTTTGTTGTCTCCCAGTTGGCTCCTGTGGCCGGCGACGAAGCGCGCGGAGACACGCGATGGAAATTGAAGCAACAAATAAAGAGGCGATTCACGGAGGGTTGCTCGCGAGGGGCGGGGAGGCTCGCGAGGGTTACGCTCGACTTTTAACGGGGTTTTCACCCAGCGATAGCGGTTTTCATTTCGAGAGTGATGGTACGCGATTTTAAACGCAGACGGTTGATAGTTTATGAAATATAGCCAGAGAAACTTTGTCGAGGAGGCTCGAGTTTTAACGGGGTTTCTTACACAACTTTTAAGCCGGAAGTTACTAATACCAAGGTTTCCAAGAGTAGACGATTCATAGACTAGAGAGAGGCTTACGAAGGTTACGTTCGACTTTTAACGGGGTTTTCACCTAACGATAGCGCTTTTCATTTCGAGAATAATGGTATTCAATTTTAAAAACAGACGATTGATAGTTTTGGAAATAGAGCCGGAGGAAGTTTGTTGGAGAGGCTTGACTTTTAACGGGGTTCCTTGCGCGACTTTTAAGTTACTAATATCAAGGTTTTCAAGTGTAGACGACTCATAGACTAGAGAGAGGCTCACGAGAGTTACATTCGCCTTTTAACGGGGTGTTCACGCAACGATAGCGGTTTTCATTTCGAGAGTAATGGTACGCAATTTTAAAAGCAGACGATTGATAGTTTTGGAAATAGAGCCAGAGAAACTTCGTCAGAGAGGCTCGACTTTTAACGGGGTTCGTTGCGCGACTTTTAAGCCGAAAGTTACTAATATCAAGGTTTCCAAGAGTAGACGATTCATAGATTAGAGAATACGGTCGAGTAAAATTTTTCTGTAGCTTCGGTATTGCAAAGAGATATAAAGAACCTGTGCTATTTGTGCCCATAAATTGCATTTCCGCGACCGGTAGTTTACGCGATACGAAATCCCAAGCAGTAGAGAAATAAGAATCCGGAAGCTATTTCTACAACTCTCTGGTGTAAAAGGCGTTGAGCGACGTAGTTGACATAAGCGTAACCTGTGAAACCGTTAAAACTACTTGCGGCGATAATTTAATATTCTTCAAACCTCGAAGAAAACACAAAAGGAAATAATTATCTGTTGTACATCTACAAACACCCGGTGTACACAGAAATGCTAGGTCGTTTTCTATAAAAGAAAATTTTCTATGGATATAGAGACATTTTTCAAAAATCACCATAAAAATTCCACCACCCTTTAAACGCACAATTTATTTAACATATGAGCACAAGATAAATATTAGGTTGTTCGGAAAGACATTTCGTGTTTTTTTTGGGGGGGAGGGGAATTAAACACGATTTTTTTATAGTGTACAAACATTTTATTAAATCATATATTCTCCATTTGGGAAAACGAAATAACCTTCCGAACAATAACTACAAAAAGTCATAATTTATTAATAATTTTCCATGATCACCGCTTTATATATAAAACACGATACAAAAACGAATTAACCTAGTCTACACAGTGTGAATCGGTAAGCACTATTATCCAAAACACCTCGTTAATCAACAACCAGTTAATTCGCTTAGAAAACATATCGATGGATTTCGTTGCGTTCAAAGATACCTTACAAAAGAAATCTGAAACCGAATTTTCCAACTTACTTCGAAAACGCCCGAAAACTCACTGTACCGTATTAAACGCACCACGAACGAAAGGGTTAGTCGTGTACCGTTCCGTTCCCGGTCTCTCTGTCTCGTAGCGTATTATATTTGCTTAGGCGGTGCTCGATAACGCGCAGCGCGCGGGCCCTTTTGAATCCACGGTTGGCCAAAGGTAACTCGAAACTGCTGAACGTTACCTGGGGGCTTTTTCGAGGCTCGCGGATCAGTCGACGAAGCTGCGCAGTCGGGGTACGCGGTTGATAAGGATCAAAGCCGCTTTGTCGGCCGCTGCACACCGAAGTAGTACCGGTGAAACTTTGCCGGTGTTTTCCTTCGCGGTGTCACGTTACGCCCGCGGAATCCTTGGAAAAAACCACGAACGCGGCGATATCGTACACCGTGGATGCACCGCGCTTTGTCTTCTTCCGACCGTGTTCGGGGAATCGTTGCCCCACTCGAAATAAGTAGCTTCGCCCTTTGTGCGCCGATCATTGCGCGAGAAATATCGGAGGAGGGTCTCGAGGGTGGGGGAGAGTGCCGCGCGAAACGCTCCGGCGACAAAGAATGGGATTGGGTTTCAGAGAAACACCGTTGGATTTCAGTAATTGCCGAATGCTCGCCCGAACGAACTCCAAGATACGTATATTCAACCCTTTGAGCGGCGATCGGCTCCTGGACAGTGGAGTCTGATATTTGACACCGGTTGACGCTTATTTGTTAACATTATTGTCTTTTATAATATTGAAAATGAGAAATAAATTCTTGGTTATCAGGTAACGAAGAGGCGTAGAGGTACGTGGATACTATTCGTGGTTAAAAATTGATACCAATGAATTTTTATATTCTTTCTATTATTCGAGAACAGATTTAATTTTTTGTACTTGAGGTGCGAGAGTTCTTTGCTACCAGAAACCGACGCCACGAGAAAATTCTTTAAGTCGTAAAATTCATATGGAATGGAACATTTTTATATAGTTCGCACACGTGCGTTTACATTCCAGAAGAACTATTTAAATTCCAATTTGAATTCGAAATCACCAAGTTTTCCCGGATCGAAAACAGTACACTGAATATTAAGTGGCGAGCGAGGATCTCTTCTCGAGTCCTAAGGGTTAATATTTTGAAATTCAATTACGATTTATCACCGTTTCTAATACAGTTTACTTATATGCGTATAGTAATTATTCAAAAATCTAATTTTTCGCGCTGTTTCTAATGTAGTTTACTTATATGCAATTAATTATTCAAAAATCTAATTTTTCGCGCCATTTCCTCGATAAAGATACCCGATACTAGTTTCGAGGTTACCTTCGCCGCCATTTGATTTTAGTGTACATTCGGAAATGTGATTTCTGTGAAATCTTTCGAACGAATAAATCAGATTAAATGTACTACGTTGAGAATACAAGTTACGGAAGTATGGTCTGGTTGGTCTTTTTATTTCGAGGTCAGCTTCGTTTACTCATACGCGTATAGTAATTATTCAAAAATCTAATTTTTTGCGCTGTTTCTAATATAGTTTGCTTATATGTGTATATATTACCATTTCTAATACAGTTTACTTATACGCTTCTAGTAATTATTCAAAAATCTAATTTTTCGCGCAGTTCCCTCGATAAAGATTCCCGATACTAGTTTCGAGGTTACCTACTAATATAGTTTACTTATACCCTTCTAGTAATTATTCAAAAATCTAATTTTTCGCACTGTTCCCTCGATAAAGATTCCCGATACTAATTTCGAGGTTACCTACTAATATAGTTTACTTATACGCTTCTAGTAATTATTCAAAAATCTAATTTTTTTTAGATTTAATTTCAATGTACATTCGAAAGTGTGATTTCTTTGAAATCTTTCCAACGAATAAATCGTATCAAATGTACTACGTTGAGAGTACAAGTTACGGAAGTATGGTCTGGTCGGTCTTTTTATTTCGAGGTCAGCTTCGTTCCTCGAGCGACGGTTGCTGTTAGGTTCCCCCGTTGCCACGGTTTTTTGGGTAAGGTCAAAATTTCGCGTATAGTGGTCTCACGGGAAGCTGTTGGGTCGATAGCACCGGCACGCTCGGAAAGCTTCTCCAAGGGGAGCCCTGATGGTGGGTGGAATGACGGTGGTTGGGACGGTGGTGGTGGAGTGGCGGCCCTATCGACCGTGTGCCAACGAGAAACGTCGTCACCGCACCATAAGATTTTCCATTACGGTCTTCCCTTCGTGTCGGTGTCTGGGAGGATACATCGCGTATTTTCTGCCCCGTGTTCAAATTTTTCCCCAAATCGATACGGCGACGCCATTGTTCGGTGGAATTTTCCACCGTGACGAACGACTATCGATTGTTCGCGTTTGAAAAACAACTGTAAACATTTACGAAGCGAAACACCGTTTTATTTGTATCGAAGATAGAACTGAAGTACGAAGGTGTATTTTCTTCGTTGGAAGATAACCTTAAAATATATGCGCGGGAGGGGGTTCAGTGGAGCTCCACTCGAGCACATTATGTGCCACCGGTTGATACGAATAGCTAACTTTTTAATTAAATTTTGTTTAAAAAATGACCCGACCGCGTGACGCTCCCTGGTACTTTCGTTTACGATCCTCCGCACCGTCCCTTAACCCCTCTCGACGACCGAGACTACTGAGGAGGAAATTTACCAGAAAGTTATTCGTGCCTAAATAAATAATTTTCCATATTTTTCGTTAAAATTACCATCGCGTTTTCGTTCGGTTCTACCGAATACCGAAAATGCGGATCAAAAAATTAGAAAATTTACACTAAAGAAAAAAACGATTAAAGTTTACTTTGTTCGAAATCATAAGTGTATTTTGAAAATTTTTAAAGTCCCCTATACTTTCATCCATAACCTCTCGACGACCGAGGCCATCGAGGAGGAAATTTACCAGAAAGTTATTCGTGCTTAAATAAATAATTTTCCATATTTTTCGTTAAAATTACCCCCGTGCTTTCGTCCACTTCTACTGAATACTGAAAATGCCGATCAAAAAATTAGAAAATTTACACTAAAGAAGAAAACCATTAAAGTTTACTTCGTTCAAACTATAAGTATACTTTGAAAATTTTCAAAGTCTCCCATACATTCATCCACGACCACCCACACCGTTCCACAACCACTCAATGACCATGGACCACCGAAGAGGAAACGTCCCGAGAAAAATAATTCGTGCCCAAAATAAATATTCTTCCCTTAAAATTACGTTCCTCCCACTCTATAAAAAACTCGAAAAATAGTAGGAAAAAAAAATCATAAAATTCATGTCTCGAAAAGAACACTTGCCAAAGTAGTTGAAAAACTACTTGTTGTTTCGTAATGACGAGAGGCGAGGAACACGCAAGGCCCGTAGGATGGTACGGGCAGGTGGTGATCGCGAAGAGTTCGATTCGCGCATAGTTCGGTTTCCGAGACACGTATTCAACGTCCACGCGGAGTGTGGTCCCCCCACCCGTTGTAGAAAAGCTCTCGGAACTGCGTGGAAATCGCCGAGCGCGTTCCGCGAAGAGGCCAGACCTCGAAACGGCGATCGATTCGTTTAGCACGGTCGCGGAGCACCGCCACCGTGCGCGGCAGCTCGGTTTCGTGATAACCGGCATTCGTTCCGCGGAATCGAGATCGGGCGGCACACGGAGTCTTAATTAATGTTTTCCCCGCGAAGCGGCAGAAGAAGCGGCGCGCGAACGACGAAGAAACGACCTCGTAAGTCCGTTATTGGTAAACGGACGGATCGGTACAGTTCGCCTTGTCCCGCGATCAATTAAACTACTCTCCCGCTCGCTACGAGCGGGCCGACCCGACGCGGTGAGGTCGGGCGAAATAAGAGTTTCTCGATGAACGTTCGAGAGATTCCGGTCGCGTCCTCTGTCGTGCATACGTAGCCACGGTGGCGGTGTGCACCATAGCGGAGAAACCGTCGTCGTCGAACAGGTTCTTTTTTGCGCGCCCGTAGGTTTCGAAAAACCGACCGTTTCCATAAACGAGCCGCAAAATAATGACGTACTTGCTCTCGCCCCGTTCGGCGAGGTGTGTTTTTAGTTTCTACACGCCAGGTTACCGGGCGACCGACTCCCGTTCCAGACGCGTGATAAGGCACCGCCGTGCTCAACGCGTGTCGTTAACGACGGCTTTCGATACGATTGGTACAGATTGGGATTGAAAACTACTCGATTATTTTGGAGGTGTTCCGAGGGATTTTACGTGGGAATTGTTTTCAGCTTTTGGAACGATTCGATGTTCGGATTTCTTGGGGGTATTCGAATGCTTGGATATTCGAATATCTTGAGGGTATTTGAATGTTTGGATATTTGAATATCTTGGGGATATTCGAATTCTTGGATATTTGGATATCTTGAAAGTATTCGAATGCTTGGATATGGGATATCTCGGAGGTATTCGAATGCTTCGATGTTTGAATATCTTGGGGGTATTCGAATTCTTGGATATTTGGATATCTTGAAGGTATTCGAATGCTTGGATATCGGATATCTCGGAGGTATTCGAATGCTTCGATGTTTGAATATTTTGGGGGTATTCGAATGCTTCGATATTTGGGAATCTTGAGGGTATTCGAATTCTTGGACATTTGGATATCTCGGAGGTATTCGAATGCTTCGATGTTTGAATATCTTGGGAGTATTCGAATGCTTCGATGTTTGAATATCTTGGGGGTATTCGAATATCTTGGAGGTATTTAAATGCTTGGATATTCGGATATCTTAAGGGTATTCGAATGGTTGGATATGGGATATCTCGGAGGTATTCGAATGCTTCGATGTTTGAATATCTTGGGGGTATTCGAATTCTTGGATATTTGGATATCTTGAAAGTATTCGAATGCTTGAATATCGGATATCTCGGAGGTATTCGAATGCTTCGATGTTTGAATATTTTGGGGGTATTCGAATGCTTCGATATTTGGGAATCTTGAGGGTATTCGAATTCTTGGATATTTGGATATCTCGGAGGTATTCGAATGCTTCGATGTTTGAATATCTTGGGAGTATTCGAATGCTTCGATGTTTGAATATCTTGGGGGTATTCGAAATCTTGGATATTCGAATATCTTGGAGGTATTTAAATGCTTGGATATTCGGATATCTTAAGGGTATTCGAATGGTTGGATATTCGAATAACTTGGGAGTATTCAAATGCTCCGATATTCAAATATCTTTGGGGTATTCGAATACTACGAAGGAACTTTTCGTATTGCGGAGGTATTCAAATAGAGTTATCAGAAGATTAAATATTGTGAAGGTATTCGAATGCTACGAATGATATTTGAATATTATGGGGGTATTCAAACGAACGAACTTTGAATATTCGAATACTACGAATAAACTTTAAATATTTGAATATTTGAATGCTACGAATGAATTTTAAATATTTGAATATTCGAATACTGCAAATGAATTCTAAATATTTGAATACTACGAATAAACTTTAAATATTTGAATATTTAAATGCTGCGAATGAATTTTAAATATTTGAATGTTACGAATAAACTTTAAATATTTGAATATTCAAATGCTGCGAATGAATCTTAAATATTTGAATACTACGAATAAACTTTAAATATTTATATATTCGAATACTGCGAATGAATTTTAAATATTTGAATATTCGAATGCTACGAACGAACCATGAATATTCGAATAGTCGAACATTATTATCGTTATTCGACTATCATTATTTGACCATCGTTATTCAAACATAATGCATCAATAATAAAAAAAAGCTTCAGAGTTCAAAGGGGAAAAATCTGCGGTGCAGATTAAAAATACTAACAATCAAAAATATGCGTCTTGTAATTACATCCAGAAGCCAGCATGTGGCTGAAACGTAGATTAAAAAACAGAAATACACATGTAGTAATTCAATATGTACCGTTCTCCTATTACCAAAGAATCCTCATCCGTCTGGTTGGACGTTAATTAGAAGAAAAGTTACGATAAAAATACAAATTGTCATTGTTAAAATTATCATTACTATTCGAATTTTAGCGTTCGAGTATCCCCATTTCAACGATCGAAATCGAACAAAGAAATGGCACTAGACTTCGGTTATCCGATAGTACTCGAATCACCGTGGTACTCCAATATTCGGCTATTAAATATATAATAGCAATTCGATAAAACAATTCGAATCACAGTTATCTGATCGCAATTTCAGTCTAAACGCCGATCGATACCAATGTTACGCGAACCGAGCAAATCTCGATAGGGTTACAAAAGCATCGAATACAATAAGCGTAATATAATCGTTGGTTGGATAACAAATAGACCGTTCTAGAATTGTTCCAATACACGGAAATCCGGAATATTTTCGATAAATATAGATACAGGTATGACGATGCGATCAGCTACAGGGAGTACGATTACCATAATATCAATATTGTAAAATTTCTTTTCCGATTGATACGTATCGTGGTTCGCATAATCGAAACGATTCGATACGATGCTTTTACACACGAGTGTCGATATCGATTCGGTATTATTTCCGACGCAGTTGGCATCGATCTAATCCGAAGATCGAAGATCGCGCGATGCGACGATGATAATGTTCGAAAAAATTCGCGTACATCGAGAACGAAATCTACAACCTTGGATCGAAGGTGTTCCATTTGTTCTAAAATTAGATTTAAACGTTTCTTTTCTCAAGCTGCAAGGATCACGGCTCGTTTGAGCAAAAGATTAATCGATGAAACGTAAATATTATCGACGATGGAATCGCGTTGCGGTAGTTTTATCATCCAGGGTTCGGTTCTTCCTATTTACAATCGTTCCGAGTGTATCCGCCATCGCGGTGATTGCTTCGCGAAGTGCTCGCTTCCGAAATGAAAAATGGCGAAGATTACGCGTTGCTCGTCTATCGGTAATTTAACTCTAGAACTACCGATAGATTGCAGAATATTAATGTATACCTCGTATCTGTTTAAAAAAGAAAAAATCGATTGACCAGGAGAAGGAAGAATTTTTAAAATTGATCACATGTATAGAATAAAAAAAAACCATGACGTCCTTGAAAAACTTGTTATGGAATTTGAACCGAATTTCATTGTGAAAGCAGTTGGAAAACAGTAATTTTATGTTATTGGTAAATCTAGTGTTCTCTTCTTTTTTACTCAAGAATATTTTCTCTATTTTTAATTTCAAATTCAAATTTTTCTTGGAGAATGTAAGCAACCTTGCACGAAGCATTCGAATAAAAATATCACATTATAAATTATACGTTTTGAAGGATTTCCTCGAGGTGGCAATTTTTTGCAACGAAAAAAATGTTGAATGTAAACAATTCACTTTTAATCCTTTATCCCTTAAGATTCTTCTGGAACGAAGAACTAGTCGTTGGTTTTGTAAATTTTGGTTTTTAGAACAAAAATTACGTATAACTTTAAACGTAACTTTTTTACATCGACTCTTTTAAAAATAGTTTTACTCTTTACAAATCTTGAAATTTTTCACGGTACGACGTCGAGTAATTGTTTTTTAAATTCTACGGCGAACGAGAGTCGCCTTTCGAGCGGAAAGGGTTAACTCCGTGTCTCGAACACCAGATTGGACCAACTGCACGTAGTATAATATACACACACACGTAAGTATATCGATGAACAGGTATTCTCGACTTCCTCTCGAGAATAGAATTTAATTGGACAGGTGTCTCGTCCCCCGATGAATTCCGAAAATGTTTTCGGACTGACTCGACGTTTCCAGTTTTCCATTGCAAAAATTTGATAACAGTCGAGTTAGGTAGGGATTAAAAATCGACGATTTCTCTCTCTCTCTCTCTCTCTCTCTCCCTCTCTCTCTCTCCCTTCGTCGATTGATCGACTGAAGCCTCTGTTCACTGACAACGCACGAATGATGAACACTAGAACCTTATATCTATCTAAAAAAAAACCAATCGATGAGGAAAAAGAGGAATTAATAAAATTGATCATACCTGTAAAATAGAAAAAGTCATAACGTCTTCAGAAACTATGCTATGGAATTTAAACAAAATTTCATTATGAAAATAATTGTAACAAGTCGTTTTGACTGGTTGGTAAATCTAGTGGTAACATTCGCAAGCTGCGATGCTGGGTCCGTTCAGACCCTAACGTAACTCACGTAACATTACGTGTAATTAACTATTTTTACAAAATATAATACGAATAATTAGAAGGATAATGAATAAAACAAATATCTGTATGTATACAATCATTACTTATTACACATTGTTTATTGTATTGTATATATACAAACATTGCTTATTACATATTGTATATAAACAAACATGGCTTACTACACATTGTTTAATACATATTGTATATATACAAACATTACTTATTACAAATTCTTTATTACATATTGTATATATACAAACATTGCTTACTACACATTGTTTATTACATATTGTATATATACACACATTGTTTATTACACATTCTTATTACATATTGTCTATTACACATTGCTCATTACATACTGTTTATCACGCATCGTTTATTACACATTGTTTACCCCCACACACACACAATTAATTTCATTCATTATTCTTCATATAATTCGTACCATATTTTGTAAAACTCCTCAATGAAACATAATCTTGCGCGCGTGACGTTGGGGTCCGTTCGGGCCCAGCGCCGCCGCTGGGTAGTCGGCCGACGGTCCGGCGTCCGAGTGTTAAAAGGAATCGCGACAGATTTTCCCCCCGTTCGTTCGTTCGTCGACGGTTGTCGACGGCACACGAGCGTGCGAGCCCGTCGTCGGGTAGCGACGAAGTCCCCTTTCGCGGAAATATGGAACAAGCGCGCGCCTTGTGCCCGCCGCTGCCCCTCGCATTAAATCCCGTCTAATAAAGCTCGCGAATCCAGTTCGACGCGCACCGAGGGGCCCTCGTCGGCCTTTCATCGCGGCGCGCGCTCGGACCAGTTCTGCGTTTTTCCAATCGCGACGAATGGGGGGAAAAAGGCTTTCCGCGCGCGCGCCCGGCAAATTCGCATTTACCTGAAAGCGACGCCGCGGCGAAGCAATCGCGAAAAGGATCCGCGGCGTGCCCCCACGTTGCCGCGTCTGCCACGGAAAATCGATAAGTTTCGCGCGCGGAGGGCAACGCTCGTTAACGATTGAAAAGAAAAAAGACAAATTGCATACCGATAGATAAATCGCGACGATAAAATCCGACGCCGCGCTTGGAAATCATTTTTTTCTTCTTTTTTTTTTTTTCTTCTTTACTCGCGACACCATGTCCGTGGGGAAATTGCGTTTAATCGAATCATCGACACGTAGCTGGTACTCGAACCGTCGAGCGTAAATTGTTCAATTAGAGGCGTCCGATGATCCGAGGAGTTTTTTGTTTTGTTTTTTTTTTTTTTTTTTTTTTTTTCGTCGAAAGAAAGATGTTAATTCCTCGACTCGGTATCTCCGAGAATTCATCGCGATGCGCGCGTATCGAGATAGCGACGACGACTGGGCGTCGGTGATCGACGACCTTCGTATTTATAGTAGCCGGGCGCGGGTAATGAATGCAACGAGGACCCCGAGAGTCGCTAATGTAATGTAATTAAGTTTTCGTATTCGCGATTCGTACCGCTTCGTGGTAAAGTTTGTTTCGTGATCGACGAAGGTGAATGGAAAATTTGTTCGTTGAATTCGCAGCGCGAAAAATACGAAAGGAGGGGTGAAAGAAAAACAAAAAAAAAAATAAATACAGAAAACGAGAACTCCGTACGGTAATGTAAAATGCATGACGAATGTAAATAAGTGTGAAAGCAACGCGCACGCACGCCTAATCTTGAGTTTTAAACCGTTGCCCGTTTGTAGTCGTTTCACTGAATCTGATCAAACGATGCCTTGATTATCTCAAATAGTAAACACGACTTGAATAAACAGATAAGATAAACATCGTCGTCGCGCTCCTATCGAACGACAAACCGGTTACTATTTTTGTTCGTGCCTCGTATCTCCTCGTACCTTTTTAATAAAGAATCGTTATACCTCTGTTTATACAAGGTCTTTCCCTCCTGTTTTCTACTCGTAGAACATGCCACCAACGTTTGTTCAACAAACTTTCGAACATGTCACGTGTATAACAGATAGCAACGTTGCTTGAAAAAATACGTAAAATACGTGGAATGAATTTCATTCCTGTTTGGGGAGAAAATCGATTTCGCGCGCGCGCGCGCGAGCGGGGGTACGCGCCTGCACTCGATTCGAATCCAATTCTACGGATCTGACTTCTTCGTTGGTACAATATTTTTAAAACTCCTATGATTCGGGTGTAAGTATCTTCGAAAAAAAAAAAATTATACACGCACCAATTTGCGTGTAAATTAAAATAAATTAAATCCCCAAACACACTGTCCAAATGTATTTTCTATTAACTATCACATTTTGAAATATCAGCATTGAAGAACTACCCGGTAGAAATCGTACAGAAATTTTATATACGACAAAAAGTATGTCGTATCACCGTTAAAAAATTTTCATTATCTCGAACTCCGCGCGAACTTGAACAAATCTTCTCTAACGATGGATTATTGCAAGGCGCGCGAACGATTTCGATATTTAATTCGTCGAAAAATTCGTCGGAAGGAACGCGAGCGTTCCACTAGCGGCAAAGTGCTAGAAAAACGAGAAACGCGCGAGACAGAGAGTTCGAAGCGCGCGACGATGCCCCGGCGCGCACTCGAAATCGATTTCCTCGAAAAGGCGAGACCTCGCGGGGCAAAAATTCTATTCGACGCGCGTTCTCGCTTCATTTTTTCGCCGAAGAATCGTTTCCTGTCCAATCGTTCCACCTTTTACAGGATGCGGCTCGATCCGTGCGTTCCCAAGCCCCTCCCCTCCCTCCTTCCCGTACGCGCCATTGTAATCTTCCCAATGCGCGAGAGATAGGGTCGGAATTATCGGAATCTTCCCGATAAATCCCCGTCTCTGGGAATATTCGTCTCGCTGGGGACTAAATTTAACCCCAGGTGATTAACCCGGTGGAACGGTGGTGCGCGAGGCGATTGCCGGTCGACGACGACGCCTATTGTTCCGCCGTTTACAGCCGCGTGAATTTTATTTTGCGGTTCTGGCGCTCGCCCGTTCGCCCGCTCGCTCGCGCGAACTTCTCTCGTGTGTAGGGGACGCGCGGGGGAGCTGCGCGCGGGCGTCCGCGCAACGCACACGCACGCGCATGCGCCGCGTACGTTGAACGCACAGGGCACAGCCAGGCGTGCGTATCGGTCGTGCACGACCTCTTTCTCCCTGCTGGGCCGGTTCGAGCGGACGAGCGGGAAAGTTTATCGCGAAGCAACGAACGGTTGACAGCTCGGTGATGCATCGGTAGCGATTTGCATTGGCGTCGAGAGCACGGAAACCAGCCTCTCGTCCTTCTGGGATACCTTCGGTCCTCGGGGAGCGGGCAAAAACCGTCCGTGAAGGTCGGGAATTAACCGCTTCACCGTTACTCCACGGACACTCGTGAACGCTTCTTGGTAAAACGAGCGGGGAATTCTTGTGAAAATTGGACGTTCGATCGTGGTAATTCGAGATGATCGTTCTGCGTAAATGACGGACGGTGTCGTCGGTCTCTTGGAACGGTCCTCGGGCGATGCTTTATGGGACCGATAGGAGGCTGTGTGTATGCGGGATTCGGTTGTAGAGTTAGGAACGGTACGATTTTTAAACGTAGGAATAATTGTTCTTGTTGGAAGTCGTCTTTTTAACATATTGTATAAATCTTTAACCCTTTCCACTCGAGAGGCAATTCAATTGGGAAAATCATCGTGGTTTGGAATTGAAATTAAAATTCGATTATTACTTTCTTGTAAGATGTGAATGTATGTATACGAAATGTTGAAATGAAAATGTTCCGTTTTAAATTAATTACACGATGTCAAGGATTTCATCGAGGTGGTAGTTTTTGGTAGCGGAAAGGGTTAAATGTTATAGTAGTTCTTTTTGGGAATTGTTTCTGTAACGTATGATATTGGATTGTTTGGAATGTGATTTCGTATTCCAAAATGGAGAATATATAATTTAGTAAAATGTTTATACGCTCTAAAAAAATCATGTTTCATTTTCACAAAAAAAAAAAAAAAAAAAACGAAATGACTTTTCGAATAACCCGTTACAATTTTTCGATACAGGGATAGCAATCCTCGTTAGGACGAGGCAGATGATCGACTTGTTTCGTATTCGGTGATTATAATTCACGAGTGCTTGAATTCTAATCGAGTCATCTGGATTGTAAATCGTGTACTTCGACACTTTGCACACCAAGCGTCGCATACGCGTGGCGTCGTTGATTCTCCCGAGTGTCACTTGCGATGACTTTCTATTTTACATCCGTATAAACGAACAATACACGAACCAGTGTCATATTTCGCGAAACGCTGTGAACAAAAAAATTCAACCGACCTGTTTAATGCGTTTCAATTTGTACAAGATTAAAGGCCACGCTATTTCATTAAAATCGCTATAAATGCACCGTGGTGGCAAACGTGTTATTCTTTCTTAAACTTTATTTTCGTGTATAATAAATATAATGTATAATAATTTTTCTAAACGATGCAGTATTTTTATTCCGAGAAGGATAAACTAATTCCTACGAGTGTCTTTCTAATTGTTTTATTCGATTTATAATTTTTACATATTTATTTGACTCTTCCTAAAAATAACTTATAAGGTTAAAAACTTTCCAAATTGAAGAAAATTTAGTGAAAAGTATACACACCTATCGACCGTAAACGTACATTCCCCTATGGAATCGTTCTTGGATCCGAATTCTAGAATATTTGACAGACCCTTGAGGAGAGATCGAGACACGCCACATCGTGGCATCCAGAACGTCGCGAAATAAATTCCAAGGTAGCGGCGCCCCATAGAAAGACCGAATTTCACGGACCGAGGGCGGATTCTGCGCATTCCCTTTGACAACTTCTCCAATTTGTCTCGCGAGCCACGCGCTTCCCACGCGTTCGCAGGAGTCGTTTACTCGCCCGGCGAGCAGAGCTCCTTTCTAAGCCAGTGTTCCTCGAACTACGAGTCGCGCCCCGTCGGTGGCTCGTGGAATACAGTGGGCTCCTCTCCCGGCAACCGAAATAAGGATCCGTTTGCTCTTCCGAGCTTCGAATCGATAACCGAGTCGATCTCGGTGTCCGTGGAACGGAACGGATTACCGTGGCTTAACCGTCTCCATTCACGCCGAAGAGTGATTTCGAGAAACCGAGTTCACTGTCGTTTTGTATTCGGATTAACAATCTGGTTACCGACACGATCTAGAACGAGAGAAAGGATTCCGTATATGTACACTATAAGACACTTACGTGTCTTTGCACGTTTCCGACGATGATTTTTTTTCTAAAGAAATTTACTTGGCAGAGAATTCTTTTGTAACGAACTTGATTTTGTAATCAATTCTTTTTTTAAACTTTGCAAAGAATTTGTTTTTGTATAAAACTTGATTTCGTAAAGGATTCTTTTGTAAGAAACTTGACTTGGGAAGGAAGATTTTTTATAACAAACTTGATTTTGTAAAGAATTTTTTTTGTAAAAAATTTGACTTTGTAAACAATTTTTTCGTAAAAAGCTAGACTTTGTAAAGAATTCTTTTGAAAAAAAATGACTTTGTAAAGAATTTTTGTGTAAGAAACTTGACTTGGCAAAGAATTTTTTTAAAGCAAACTTGACTTTGCAAAGAATTTTTTTATAAAAAAAATTGACTTCGCAAAGAATTTTTTTGTAAAAAGTTAGATTTTGTAAAGAATTATTTTGAAAAAATTGACTTCGTAAAGAATTTTTTTGGTAAAAAACTTGACTTTATACAGAATTTTTTTTTAAGAAACTTCACTTGCCAAAGAATTTTTTTATAACAAACTAGATTTTGCAAAGAATTTTTTTTGTAAGAAATTTCACTTGGCAAAGAATGTTTTTACAACAAACTAGATTTTGCAAAGAATTTTTTTACAACAAATTAGATTTTGCAAAGAATTTTTTTGTAAAAAATTTGACCTTTCAAAGAATTTTTTCGTAAGAAACTTGACTTTGCAAAGAATTGTTTCGTAAGAAACTTGACATTGCAAAGAATTTTTGTACAACTTTTTTACACAGATATGTATCTTCCAAAGAATGTCTTCTACAAAGAAATCCATTTGCAAAGATTCCTCTCCACGAAGTAATTTTTCTCCAAAGAAAATCACAATTCCCAAAAAATTTCTTTTCATCCACCCTTTCCCCCGAGCGACATGTACGAGATGTGCCTCGATACACCGAGGGAGAACCAGTCGGTAGTATTAGCGTTAATGCGCTCGTCCAGTTTCCACGAAATTATTCGCCACCGGTAACCCGATACTTGACGTCAGTATCCGTCCGGCTCACCTATTGGTAACGCTTCGCGCTCGTCCCGCGTGGTGGAACTCGATTCGCGGAGTGGGTCTGGGTCGGGAAAGTTCGAAAGGCAACGCGGTCCGTCCGTGTCGGACGATTTATCGTGTCTCCCGGTAGCCCCGGAGATAACGCGGTGTCTGCTGCCCCCACCCGTGGTCCACCGTCGGGACATTGTGTTTCCAGCGATTCCCATCGAGTATCGGGCGGGCGGCCGTCCGTCCGAGCGCACGTCTGAATATTTCGCGACGTCACGCTCGTTCATCACTCTCCGGGCCCGTGTTGCGTTTGCCCCGGTGTTCCGCCTTCGACGCGTACACCGTCACGCCGCTCGCCTCCGCGTAACATAATTAAGTGACAACGAGCCGTTTAAAGAGCTTGTAAACACGAAACACGCCAGCCGTTTATCTCCGGGCACCCTCTCATTAAGGGAGCCTCGCATCCACGCCCGTAAATCGGACTCGATACGGGGGTAGGTGAGGTACGACGCTAGGGGGACCGGGTTCCTAATTAAGGGCACATGTGGACGACACCTTGGCCCAGTGTCACCGAGACACTCACCGGGGTCCCCTCGTACGGATTAGAGCTTCCGTTCTGTCCCATCGAACGGCGCGATCTCTCGAACCCATCGAGCTTCGTTGCGTCCCGACGTGTTGTACGTGTGTGTACGTATATGTGTGTGTGTGTGTTTCCACGAGAGATAAAGAGAGAGAGCGAGGGAGAGACTCGGAGAAGAGAGAGAGATAACCAGACCTAGAACGCGCGCGAGAGAGAGATAGAGAGAGAGAGGATGGGTCTCTCGTTGGGCGATGCGCACCCCGGGTTCAAGGTTAGCCGTGGGTAGGAGACAGATCGTCGCGGATAAGAGCAGCAAGAGAGGTATAACGAGCACACCGGGTCCGTCTCCCGTCCCTTTCTCCCGATCCCTCGGTCTCCCTTTCTCGTCGTTCGCTCGTCGTTCGCTTCTGTTTCGTTTTCTCCCTTTTTTCCCTCTTCGCTTCCTCCCTTTTCCATCAGATGCGTCATCTTCGAGCCGGCCAAGGGATACGGAGAGGGGTGGGGGTCAGGGCTGGCAGGGAGGTAGGGGGGGTAGGAGGGGGCAGAGTGGGACGATGATTTACGGTCTCGAGCCTCTTTCCGAGCTCCTCTATCCAGGCGAGGTCGAGACCAGGACCTTCCCTCCCTCCCTCCCTCTCCTCCCTACTCTGACCGTACTTCGTTCTCCGATCTTTCGAGCTGGTTTCGCCAGAGTATATACGAGCAGAGGACGACCGGTGCACGCCTGCTTGCCCTGCCTGCCTGCCTGCCTGCCTGCTTGCCTGGCTGGCTGCTCGGCCGACCGGCCGGCCGGTCAGCTCGTGAAAAGTAAACAGCGCGCCGTGGCAACGACTTGCCAGCGCGTCATCGTTGCACCGCCCTCCGCTGGCCGCCGGCTAAACGATAGAGATAGGATAGAGCCGAGAACGGCCAGGTAAAACGGCCGGTGGTGGTTGGTGTACTTTCTAGCGAGTCTCGGGCAGGGACGCGCTCACGGCTACCTCGTTCATCGCTTCCTGGAACAGGAAGACCTCGTCGTCGATGCTTGTACGGGGCATTAAGCTCCTCGTCGGTGCACACCGGACAGCTGCGGTGAGGAAACGGCGCGGGATTTTAGCGCTCCACGGTAGTTCGTTAGACCCGAAACCACCCGGCCTGCTTCTGTTTAATTTCACACGTTTGCCGACCAATCGTCACACGTGTGTCGTCAATTCGACGGGGCATCGAGCCTTCGTTTTCTCGGTATCAGGTGTTGGGGAGAAATGGTTGACTATTTGACGATTTTGGTGTGCAATGTTTGGTAGAATCGAAAGTAACAGGTCTCTGTTTGTTTTAACCCTTTCCACTCGAGGGGTGATCCTACATCGTCATTCAATTCGGTGTACTTCTCTCCAATTGGGAAAACCATCGTGGTTTGGAATTTAAATTAAAATTCGATTATTATTTTTTTGTAAGATGTGGACGTATGTCTATGAAATGTTGAAATGGAAATGCTCCGTTTTAAATTAATTACGCGATTCTGGTAACAGAAAAGCTTCGAGTGCAAAGGGTTAATGTGTGTTAAGTTAGGGAAAAGTTTGCTCTTTGGGGTATCAAACGTAGAGAGGATCGAGAAGTTTGACACTGTATACGCTAGGGTCGAGTGTGATAAATTTGTAATATAATATTTGTTAAGACAGTAAAGTCTTTGCTCTTTGGGGTGACAGATGTGAAGAAGTGAGGATTGACGACTTCAGCGGTGTGCAATGTACCTCTTTGGGGTGTTAAATCTAAAGAAGATCGAGGAGTTTACCACTGTATACGCTAGGCCCGTGTGTAACAAATTTGTGTAATATAACGTTTGTTAAGACAGTAAAGACCTTTGCTCTTTGGGGTACCAGATGTGTAGAAGAAAGGTCGAGGATTTGAACGCAGTACTCGTTAAAGCCTAGAGTAACAGGTCCGATTCTGTTTCTTACAATACGCGTCAAGTTACGCACACGGAACATTAAACCTCCGGCTCTTTGGTGTACCAGGTGTGGAGAAGAGAGGATTGACGAGTTTCAACGATGTGCAGCGTTCGCTAGAACCGAAAGCACCGGGTCCGCTTCTGTTTAATTTAACACGTTTGCTACCAGACGTCACACGTGCGTTAGCATAGGTTGCACGGGACATTAAACTTTCGCTCCTTGGGGTACCAGGTGCCGAGAAGCCAGGATCGAAGGCTTTAACGTTGCACGGTGTTCGTTAGAGCCGAAAACACCAGGTCCACTTCTGTGTAATATAACACGGTAGACAGTATGCATCGTGTAATGTCTTAGATTAAGTGTACCGGGACATCGAACCTTCGAGATAGCAGGTGTTGAGGGGAAACAAGGGTCGAAGATTTTAGCGCGGCACAGTGCTCGCTAGAGTCGAAGATTCCAGGTCAACCTGACCTGACGAGTATAGTATGGTTCGTCTTTCGGTTTAAGATTCCGATTAAGATCACGTACGTATCTGCGACAGAGATGATTCTCTATTTTAAGTCTAGAGAAAGAAACGAAACAGTAGAGTGTCGTCTAACGTGCGATACACTTTTAAGAATATTCAGTCGGCGTATTTAAAACATCTCGTGCGAGACAGTGATTCTTTTGTGTCGCGACCCTAGGTGGTCCTCTTCGGAAGTCTTTGGTAAATATACGCAAAAAGGGATCCAGCTCCGGTGACGTCAACCTTCGCATATGTGTCGGGTCATTTATTACTCGAAAACTACCAAAACGAAAAAAAAACGATGGATCGGTGACCGTGTTGTACACAACTCTGCATACCAGCTGTACAATACCGTTGAAAGAATGTCGCGACAGTGGTACCGCGTCGTTGCACGCGTAATTCGCTAACAGTCGCCCGATGATATCGCGAGAAATCAAAGTCGGGTCGATGTCGTGACACAGAAGTCACGGCACGGTCTGAAACGTCGTTAAAACGCGACTTTCAGTTTTCACGATGATAAATGTCGTAACATTCACTGTCACGGCGGTAAAACTCACGATTTAATGCCACGAGGACACGCACCTTACGGGGTAACGCTTCCCGGCTCCGCGCGTAGATTGCGTTTCCACGACAATGCAAACAGACTACGTACACCGAGCCAGCATCTAGCGATGGCTACGAGTACCCGATTCAACGATAGGGCCGATCGCGTAATTTGCTGTCAGAAATATTCGAATATCACTGTACGAGTACTACCATTCGAATATCGTTATTGCAAATTTACTCTTTCGATATCAGTATTCGAACGTTAGCGAGTATTCGAATATTAGTAGTTTAATATGTTTAGGTATTTGAATATTCTCAGGTATTTGAATATTGTTATACGAGTATTTGAATGTTAGTATTCGAATACCTGTAGGTGTTTGACTACCGTCAGGTATTTCAATATTATTATTTGGGTACTTGATTATCATCGGGTATTTGAATATTATCAGATATTTGAATATCGTCAGGTATTTCAATATTATTGTTTGGGTACTTGAACATTAACAGGTATTCGAATATTATTATTCGAATATCTTTGGCTATTTGAATATTATCAGATATTTCAATATCGTCAGGTATTTTTAATATTATTATTTGACTATTTAAATATTATTATTCGAATACCTTTATTTGACTACCGTCAAGTATTTGAATATTATTATTTGGATATTTAAATATCATCAGGTTTTTGAATACTATTATTTGAATATCTTTGGCTATTTGAATATCATTATTTGATTATTTGAATATCATCAGGTCTTTGAATATTATTATTCGACTACCTTTAGGTATTTGACTACCGTCAGGTATTTAAGTATTATTACTTGGGTACTCGAATACCATCAGGTATTTGAATATTATTATTCGAATGGCTTTGGGTATTTGAATATTATTATTCGAATATCTTTAGGTATTCGAATATCATCAGGTATTTGAATACATAATATTCAGATTTAATATTCGATCATTGTTATTCAAATTTGGTATTTGAACATCATCAGGTACATTGAATATATATTATTCAGATTTAATACACGAATATTGTTATTCAAATTTGGTATTTAAACACCATCAGGTACATTGAATATATATTATTCAGATTTAATATTCGATCATTATTCAAATTTGAACATCATCAGGTACATCGAATATACATTATTCAGATTTAATATTCGAACATCGTTATTCAAATTTAGTATTCAAACATCGTTATTCAAATTTGGTATTCGAACATCGTTATTCAAATTTGGTATTCGAACATCGTTATTCGAACACTGCCGTTCCGGTGAAACGGGTACCCCGGTAAAAGTCGAGAATCGAACGCGCAGAAGTAAGCTTCAGTAACAAAATTGGCGAGATGCATTTCTAAATATACCTGGCGTTTCTTCCACCGAAAGAGTCCGCTCCCGCAGAGGTCCCGTTTCCAGGAACCCTAACGGTCGGGGGAACTCGTGTGTCCGACAATCGTAATCGCCACGGAACACCGTAGCGTACCGGGTCTCGCCGATCAAGCGTCCCCGTTCCTCCTCATTACGAATTCAGAAAAATCCATCGAGCACGTCCACGGACACGGAAATCTCGTCACGACCACTCGACGCGTCAACGGCGTTCAACCGTCGCTTGAAACACGTCGGTGGGAGGGAGACGAGGAAGAGCCCGTAGGAAAGGGGAAGAAGGGAAGAGAAGGGAGGACGACGACGACGACGACAGTGTACAGTCTCGATCGTATATCCCGCGCGCAGTGCGGCCCTGCGGGGTCTCCGACGCGGCGAAACGACGACGCTCGATAACGTCGATATTCGCGCGCGAGTCACGAGCGTTGCACCGGCGGGTCGTTTGGCGCATCCGCCCCGAAGGAGTCACGGCCCCGCTCGCTGGCTCGGTCGGTCGGTTGCCACGGCGCGCGCTACGAGAGGAAACGCGGAGAAGCGGACACGCATCGGCGTCGTTTCCGCGGGAGGAGCGACGGATCCAATTAACGGGCCCCGCGAATCCATAATTCACTCCTAATTAATTAGCGTACTCGCGCGGAGAAAGAGACGGCGCGCGGTGATGGTAGTGGTGGGGGCGAGCTGGCGTGGTGGGGGGAGGGGTTGCCGGTACGGCGGTGGTGGTAACGCGGCACCGAGCGGAGACGAGCAGCGGAACGACGGAAAAAGAGAGAGGCGTGACACAGGCCTACTGTAATCCTTCCTTTCCTGGCCACGTTTACTCGTGCCCGACGAGACGAGCGTGCTGTAAACTCGCCAGCTAGGACAAAAGCGGCTGCGAACCGCTTCTGGCCTCGCGGCACGCCGCTGCTATTAACCCCTGGATTATTGTTCGCGGTGGAAACGACAGTGGTCTAGGCCAGGCCTGTCCGGCTCCTAACGCGGTTTTACAGCGAAGATCGGTATGCTCGTTGCGCGGTGGTGGGGGAAGGGGGACGCGCGCGACTTTTAATTGGTAATTGCCGACTCTCGAACTGCGCGCGCACGTGGATCGTTTATTCACCGTCGCGCGTGGAAACGATGAGAACGCGTCCTCTTGTGACCCATTCCACGGGGTTGGAATTTTAGCAACGATTTCGAAAAAGCGATTAACGGTCGGAATCACGTTCGATTTATGACCGACGGCCGCCTCCGTATCGCGAAAACGAGATTTACGATCGAGGAGAGACGGATTTCTCTTACTCGGTCTTCGGCATCGCCCGGGGCCGTTCTTTACGGTTACGTGTAGTACATAAATTTCGTGACCGCGCGCGTTAAAGTTGATTCTCTGAAATTAACGAACGGCTGAGGACAAATTCGATGGCGTTTCTTGAGAAATACTACGGTGTTGGACGAAATGTTTACGTTTGTAAAGAATGTTTGCGCGATGGTATCGATCGTCTGATAGTCTCTGAATTTATTTCGGCCTCGGGGATTCTTCCATCGTTTTTTGCGATTCTCGCACGGGTTCTCGTTGGAATACCACTTGGACCGATGCAGCCCTTGAGAAGTGAAGGCACGGGGGTGGGGGTCGTTAACGACCTCGATATTTTTCGGTGTCTCGGTTACAGTCTAGTCGGTCGTTCATCGCCATGCCCCACCGCGTCACTCTATTATCTTCTATTATTTAAATAAACGTTCTATTATTTAAATAAACGTTCTATTATTTAAATAAACGTCATATTATTTATATAAACTATTATTTAAATTACTTTTCTCGTGTGTTCAACAATTCCATTATTCCACAATTCTCGAATCCTCCGTGAGATATTTGATCCTCCGCGTGTTACGATACTGTTGCACTTGCAAGTGTACGTTAGCGACCTTGGTCACCGTCTCGCAACGTAAACGTACTTTCGTCGTTTTCAGCGAGCAGAAATCGCACGGTGCGTGGTCTCGGGAACGCGTCGGTGGTGTTACGCTCCTCCCGCGATAAGAAAACACGCACTTGCACGAATTTTCTTGTGTAAATATTGACACTTTTCGAGCGCGGTGCGGGAAGCGTAACTCGTTACAGACGGTGGAGAATCCACTGGCCGTTGAAGGCTACCGTGGGATTATCCCCACCGTAACTCTTTGGTTACCTCGCGAAACACTCGGGTTTTTTCGTACGCGCGAGTCTGCCGGCAATTTCTGTCTCTCGGCGGTAGAGGCCAGCTGGCCGGTGCAGCGTGAAAGTGACGATTGCGTCCAGACGGACCGAACGACCTTGAGCGCTCAATTTAGTTCGATCGGACCCCCTGATGTATGTGGATTTGAAAATTATTCGAGAGAGTAAGAAGAGAGTCAGTAAGAAAGAGCGCTCTGAGTTTAGACAAATATCCGGTGTTGTTACATGTTCGGTGTTTCATCGACAGATGTATCGATAAATCGAATTTGGTAGGAATAATTAAGAAATTTACATTTTCCTGAAAATCTATTATTTTTAACCAAACAGTATCTCATCGACAGATATATCGATAAACCAAATTCGGTACGAATAACTAAGAAATTTACATTTCCCTAAAAATCTTCTATTTTCAACCATACGTTGTCTCATCGACAGGTATGTACTATCAATAAACCAAATTCGGTACGAATAAGTAAAAAATTTACATTTCCCTAAAAATCTTCTATTTTCAACCATACGTTCTCATCGACAGGTATATATCAATAAACCAAATTCGGTACGAATAACTAAAAAATTTACATTTCCCTGAAAATCTTCTATTTTCAATCATACCATGTCTCATCGATAAACCAAATTCGGTACGAAGAAAAGAAAAAAAGAAAATCTGCACTATTCCAGAAAATCCTCAATTTTTGCCTCCGTGGTTACATTTCACCACCAAAGTATTTTACCAGAAACGTTCCCCGCGGTCGAAACGATCGGAAAAATTCGTTAAAAGATTCCCAACGTGAACGCACTCGGTCGCGCGTAATTCGTTAGAAAAGCCGGTGGCGTCTGGTCGTTGTCGCAATCCCTCTTCGTTCTGGTCCGCTTTATCCATCCTCCGCGCATTCATCCCGGGGTAGTATTTCGCGATTAACAAGAGGAGAAAGGAAAGAAGGCGTTTGGTGTCGCGTGATCAGGATGCAGACGGTCGGTAATCGCACACCGGAACACGCAACCGGTATTTCGGCGGGAACCACCGCGCTGGTCTCTCCCCCACTCCCCCTAGCTCCCCCTCTCCCCCAACCCTAACGAGACGCGCAGAAAACGGGCTAACGCCGAGAGGTGTCAACTTTAAAGTGGATCCCAATACCGACCACTTCCTGCGTCGCGGACTCTCGGGTTTCACCTTCGGTCGGATCCGTTCGGCCGGACAGAGAAGCTGTGGGGCCGCGGGGAGGGGATAGAACGCTCGAGGTGGGAGTGGTGGGGGCACGGGGGGCCTTTCGAGCGGAGAAGCCGTGCTAAAAAGAGCCTCACCGCGGTGCGCGACACGTTGCCCAGAACCCGTCGCCCGGTTAGTGTCCTGGACCGTAACACGAATACGTGTTTGTTTTCTCGCGGCGTGAATACGCGCATCAGCCGTTGTCGTATCCTGTTCCCGGAGTCGACACGCAGCAGCGCGCGGCCATGTAAACGGCTGCGTGTCCATAGAAATAGTCTCGACTCGCTCCGCGCGTAAAAGCGCGACGGACGTGTCAGGAGGAGAGCCAACGTCTCGCGACGCGACGCGACTCGACTCGACTCGACTCGACTTGACGCGACGCGATGCTTTTCTGCGCTCGGAATTCGGAGAGTAAACGAGCCTCTCGACCGGTCGACCGATCGAGATGTACCTTACGATCGGGACGACCGGTTGGTTATGTTTATTTTATTTTTTTTTTTTTTTTGTTTTTTTCTCTCGAAACTTTCACGCGCCCGGGGAGTTGTTTCACAATTGTGGAGTCAATTGTGGAGACTGGTACTTTGCGTTCCTTTTGGGACCAACGAGTGATTATCAGTTCGTATGGAAAAATAATGAAGTAGTAAGGTTTTTCATCGCGATTTGGGACACGTAATACGGAGTGTACGATTTTAACCGATTCGATGGTTCGAGTATTTGTCGATTTAATGGAGATGTTAGGATACTTTTCGAGGGAAAAATGTAGTTCGTTTAATATTTAAAATTTTGTTAAATATTGTTTTTAGTAGGGAAGATAACAATGAATTTTTTATTTATTCGAATTTTTTACCTACAATTCAATTCGCTTGGAGATCAATGGAAAACATTTGTTAAAATTTTTACAAATAAGGAATGTATCTATGGGAAGCGTTAAATAAACATTGTTCGCGATTCGAAAACCTATTCAATCGTTTAGATCCAATAGTGTTGTACTTACGTATATGAAAAAAATTTTTAAACTTCCATTTCAAAATAGTTCTCCACCTGTAATACTTTTCTTTCTCGTAGCTCGGAAAGAATAAACCCCCCGTTAAAACGAATCGAAGCGTCCGAGACTTTCCAAAACATTTTTCCACGGGGATCCTCTCCTATCTCGCACCTCGGAAAATATAGACTCCCCGTTAAAACGAATCGAAGCGTCCAATACCTTCCGACCGATAAGAAATCCGAATCTACCATTGAAACGTATCCAAATTATTTTCAATTCTCAAAAACCTTTTTCCATGGAAATATCCCCACCTTTCTCGTACCTCGTAAAATACAGGCTCCTCGTCCGATAGTTTCCAACCGATAAGAAACCCGAATCTACCATTGAAACATACCCAAATCATCAGATTATTCGGAAAGTCGTTTCAGTTTCCAAAATGGAGAATATATAACTTAATAAAACAATGATACACTCTAAAAGAGTGTACAAGTGTGTTTCATTCCACCAAAATAAAAAAGAACAAAATATCTTTCCGAAGAACTCAATATTTCCAATTCTCAAAAACCTTTTTCCATGGAAATATCCCCTCCTCGTACCTCGAAAAATAAAAAAAAAACGCACCGTTGAAACCAGTCGTGCGTCCCGAAGGCCTTCCCGAGTCCCGTGTAACCCTTCCCCTCGTGTAATAAAAAGAAAGAAGAAAAAGAATCTAAATCTAGAAAGCGAAAGAAGATCGTGACGGAAACGTGTCCGCGAACGCGCGTCGAAGACCCCCGAGACTGTATTTCACCGTGGCGCGGCGCGACGTGGGCGAGTATCAGGAATACCTTCCGCGCTTTTTATCGGCCGAGTCCATTGGTCGCGCGCGTAATCGCGCGTTGCGTGTCCTGTCCCCGCGGTTGAAAAAGGAACGACGCGTCGCGTTGCATGCCACCGGTGCCTCCCGTGGCCTGTCCCGGAATAAGATATATAGAGTTATTAGCAAGCGGGCCGGCCACGGGTCGACACCAGCCACGCTCGGAAACGTATAAAGCGTACTTTATAATCGCATAAAGGCCCTCTCGTGGTACATCGTTCGCCCGCGAACGCGTATCGCCCCGGGGCACTAATAAATAGTTCCGGTTATCGGTCCTTTCGCGACTTCGACTCTCTTCGCTCGCTCTCTCGCGCTCTTGCTCTCTCTCTCTCTCTCTCTCTCTCTCGCTCTCTACACCCCCTCTCTCATTGTTTCTCACTCGCACGCTCTCTCCCCACCCCTCTCCCCCTGAACTTTAACTCTTCGAGGCACGGTCGCTGAATGCGTGAAACGATACTGAATACGTGAAACTAAAAAGTGGAGCAATTGGATACTTAATCGTCTGATGGAATATTAAGAGTATCGTCGTGGAACTAATAAATATTGGGTCGTTCGGAAACTCGACTATTCTTTCTTACGAGAACTGTTTCATTACCAACTTACAAAGAAGCTTTCTATACTTTATAAATTCAACTCGAGCTAATGATTTTACGATCCACTTTTTCGTTTTCCAAAATGGAGAATATGTAATTTAGTAAATGTTTATACGCTCTAAAAAAATTGTGTTTCATTTTCACTAAAAAAAAAAAAACGAAATGACTTTCCGAACAACCCAATAGTTCCGGTTATCGGTCCTTTCGTGACTTCGACTCTCTTTCTCTCTCTCTCTCTCTCTCTCTCTCTCTCTCTCTCTCTCTCCACCCCTCTCTCACTGTTCCTCACTCGTTCCCTCTCTCTCCACCCCTCTCCGTCACGGTTTCTCCCCCTGAACTTTAACTCTTCGAGGCACAGTTACTGAATGCGCGAAACGATACAAATTAAGTGAAACTAAAAAGTGGATCAATTAGATATTTAATCACCAGATGGAATATTAACAGTCTCAACTTGTATGCAACTTGTATAGATATTATTTCATTTTTCACGGTGGATGGAAAAATATCCCACAGTGCATATCAGGGTATTGAAAAGGTGGGACATTTCTTGACATTTCTTGACAAGTACCAGATGTCGATGTCAGTTTTAAGGACTGTCTCCATATTGGCGCGGAAGGGTCGTCCGCCAAGCGGTCAACGCTTTGGCTGTTTTCCTTTTGGTTTTTCTTTCTAATCCAGTTCCAAGTCGAGAGTCACGAAGACCACACGACACTGTCGTCGTTCACGTCAAGGCATATCACTGTATACTCGTTTCTTCGGACTTTGTATTCTCATATGTACAAAAACTATACTACTGGATACGCGAGATTATATATTATAATAAACTACATATTATAATTTGAACTTTACAACATAGACACTAGCCAGATAACAGTAAGTAACGCGACTGCTATGCACAGTCTTATTCAACGCTTCACGACTCTTGGTTCAACACTACTCGACTCAACACTACTCGACTCAACATTACTCGACTCAACACTGCTCGACTCAACACTGCTCGACTCAAGGTTATTTTTCCTACTCGAGATCCCTGCATATTGTACTAAACTACATATTATAATCTGAACTTCACAACACAGACACTAGCCAGATCTCTGCATATTATAATAAACTACATATTATAATCTGAACTTTACAACAAAGACACTATCCAGATAACAGTAAGTAACGCGACTGCTGTGCACAGTCTTATAAAACGCTTCACGACACTTGGTTCAACACTACTCGACTCAACACTACTCGACTCAGCACTACTCGACTCAGCACTACTCGACTCAGTACTACTTGCCTCATTGTCAGTACTACTCGACTCAGCACAGCTCGACTCAACGCTACATTTCCTACGCGAGATCCCTGCACATTATACTAAACTACACATTATAATCTGAACTTTGCAACAACTGAACTTTAAACCACTATATTACCGTATATTGTATTAAACCTGATAATATAATCGGAACATTACAACAAAGACACTATCCAGATAACAGTAAGTAACGCGACTGCTGTGCACAGTCTTATAAAACGCTTCACGACACTTGGTTCAACACTACTCGACTCAACACTACTCGACTCAGCACTACTCGACTCAGTACTACTCGACTCAGCACTACTTGCCTCAGTACTACTCGACTCAACACAGCTCGACTCAACGCTACATTTCCTACGCGAGATCCCTGCACATTATACTAAACTACACATTATAATCTGAACTTTACAACAACTGAACTTTAAACCACTATATTACCGTATATTGTATTAAACCTGATAATATAATCGGAACATTTGCGACAAAATAATTCCAGCCGCAAGGAAGACACCAAATACGCGTCACGTAGTCTCGAGTTACCCCTACGCCCCAATGGAAAACGGCCTCGAGTGCAAACGGTTAATAAACTCGTCGCTTTGAAACAGCGAAATCGAGGTTTTCGTATCGTGGAGATTGTTACCCGTGCAACGGAGAGGCAATCTGAGAAACGCTCCGAGGTACCCAGCCGCGTCTTTTTCGCGATAACGGTTTCCCAAGCGTACAACGAGCGAGCGAGTAAGCGCCCATCGGGTGGGCTTATAATTTTCGTCGGCGTATCGCGGCTGTTTCGAGTAATGTGGAAAAACGACGAGAGGATCTCGTAAAAGTTTAGCGCGGGGAACGGTGAGTTTCGACCGAATGTCAGAGGGAGGGGGGTGAATCGCGGGCAATTTCGGATCCATTAGGGAAATGGCGGCGCGCGTAGAACGACTTCGTCGCCCGTAGCCGCGAAAAATCCGACACTTCAACCGGCCGCGTTTCCGTGTATTAAGTATTTAGCATTAAACGAAACGAGTACCCCGCGCGGAGCACGACACTTGGTTACCACGCGGACTATTAAATACGGAGTTTCTAATTGTAACTCCAAGTCGCCTCGATAAAAGTTCGCGCGCCCCTCTTGGACTCTCTCGCGCGAGCCACGTAGTGTTTTTCTTTATCGCGGTAAAACGATCCCATTGGTCCGTGATTTTCTGTTTTGTGGAACGACACCGGGGATCGACTTCATTGGGGAACTTTTATCGTAGTTGCGATTTTGTGGGAAGAATTAACGATGGTTCTTTATTTTTTTTTTTTTTTGTGTATTAGGGATACACGAGGGAGGGGTGAAGATGACTCTCTTTGAACGGATAGGAATTTTTGAAGTTGTGTATGAATGTAATACACGCGAAGTTTGATGAAAGTGTTTACAAATTTGTATCGGAGAAGGTTGAAGCTTGATTTGTTCGAGGTTGCAAAATAATTTGGAACACATTGGAGGATAGATGAAGATGTTAGATCGTGTTGAATTTATGAAGAATTGAAAGCTTCTTTGTTAGTTGGTGATGAAATAGTTTTTGTAAGAAAGAATGGTCGAGTTTTCGAGTGACAATATTCGAACGCTCAAATATTCGAATAATTGTATTCGTGTATTCAAATACTTGAATAGTGATATTCAACTCCATAAATACTTCAATACTCAAATACTTGAATAATGATATTCAACTCCACAAATACTGCAATACTCAAATACTCGAACAATGATACTCAACTCCACAAATGCTTAAATACTCAAAAACTCAAACAATGATATTCAATTCCACAAATACTCGAACAACGATATTCAACTTCACAAACACTTCAATACTCAAATGCTTGAACAATGATATTCAATTCCAAAAATACTTCAGTACTCAAACACTCGAATAATGATATTCAACTCCAGAAATACTTAAATACTCGAATACTCGGACAATGATACTCAACTCCACAAATACTTCAGTACTCGAATACTCAAATACTTGAACAATGATAGTCAACTCCAAAAATACTTCAGTACTCAAACACTCGAATAATGATATTCAACTCCACAAATATAATACTTAAATACTCGAATACTCGACAACGATACTCAACTCCACAAATACTTCAGTATTCGAATACTCGAATAATGATACTCAACTCCACAAATACTTCAGTACTCGAATACTCAAATACTTGAACAATGATAGTCAACTCCAAAAATACTTCAGTATTCAAACACTCGAATAATGATATTCAACTCCACAAATACTTAAATACTCGAATACTCGACAACGATACTCAACTCCACAAATACTTCAGTATTCGAATACTCGAATAATGATACTCAACTCCACAAACACTTCAGTACTCGAATACTCGAACAATGATACTCAACTCCACAAATACTTCAGTACTCAAATACTCAAATACTCGAATAATGATATTCAATTCCACAAATACTTAAATACTCTCGAATACTCGAACAATGATACTCAACTCCACAAACACTTCACCACTCAAATACTCATACTCATACATTCAACAACCCAAAAAAACATTCGCACACACACGGGCACTCAAAGTCGAATAAACATCGTTCGAATATTTAAAAAAAAACAACCATTACGCAAAGCTGCGGCGCTACCGTATTTATCGCAAAATGTTTCCGGCCCGTTCGCGGTCAGCGGCTCGAAGCGGTGCATCGCGGAACAAGAGAAAAGGATCGTCGAAAATTTGAACCACGTACGATAAATCGACACCGGTGTATATACATTGAACGCGATCTCTCGCCGCGATCGCGTCTCGCTTGTCATTCGAATCGCTGGATCGCGATTCAGCGCGTCGATACCGCCGGAATTCACGGAACACGGAACTCGACTGGCTGGCACGGGGATGGTGGATGGTGGATGGAAACGCATCACGGAACGCGTGTACGATCCCGCCGCGCGGAATTTACCGATCGTGCTCGTTCCTTTCTGCCTCGGTAAGCGAAATCGGCCGACCCCTGCTGTAAATTATAACACGAGCACCGATGAGCTCGCGCTTCATTAGTCACGGTTTTCCATTTATCCGCGAAAACGACCGAATACTCGCGCTTCCACCAATTGGTAAGAATCTCGCTCGCACACGGGCAGCTCGCGCGAGCGCCCGCCTCGTTTCGACCGGGCGTATTTAATTTGAACGGGCCGCGATCGCGTTTGGCCGGTTTTAATTCGAATTTACGGTCCACTTTCGCGTCGCGACGCGCCGGCCCCGCCACCGGGCGTTAATTAATACCAGGATATCCGGTTATTAACGCGGATCGTGATTTGTGTTTACACGAATCGCGCTAATGATCGCTAAATAGCCGAGCGGTTGCGACACGCTTTCCCGGGGGTTGTTTTACGAGACCGCGGCGAAAAATGCCGGGATACACACCATTTGGGAAATTCGATGGTTAGGCGCGTTCCGAGCATTGGTTAAATATTTATACGGATAAACATCTATTGCGGATGATGCGATAAGTGATTGGACTTTTTGTCTTTTTCGGAGGGTATTTGATTTTTAAATAATTTTGCATTTTGGATAAAATATTTCTGCGCTGAAAAAAAGTTGATATCAATTTCTGACGCAACATTTCAGGATATTTAAATAATTTTGTTAATTATTTACCATCAGATACGTGGCAAGCATTGGTTAAATATTTATCCGGATAAACATCTATTGCGGATGATGCGATAAGAGATTGGACTTTTTGTCTTTTTTCGAGGATATTTGACTTTTAAATCATTTTGCATCCAGATGAAAATTTTCTGCGCTGAAAAAAAGTTGATATTGGCTTCTAACGTGAAATTTTGGGATATTTAAATATTTTTTGTTGTTGGTCTAGCATCAAATACGTGGCAAGGATTGGTTAAATATTTATACGGATAAACATCTATTGCGAATGATGCGATAAGAGATTGGACTTTTTGTCTTTTTTGGAGGATATTTGAGTTTTAAATAGTTTTGCATCCGAATGAAAATTTTCTGCGCTGAAAAAAAGTTGATATTGGCTACTAACCTGAAATTTTGATATATTTAAATATTTTTTGTTGTTCGTCTAGCATCAAATACGTGGCAAGAATTGGTTAAATATTTATCCGGATAAACATCTATTGCGGATGATGCGATAAGAGATTGGACTTTTTGTCTTTTTTCGAGGATATTTGACTTTTAAATCATTTTGCATCCAGATGAAAATTTTCTGCGCTGAAAAAAAGTTGATATTGGCTTCTAACGTGAAATTTTGGGATATTTAAATATTTTTTGTTGTTGGTCTAGCATCAAATACGTGGCAAGGATTGGTTAAATATTTATACGGATAAACATCTATTGCGAATGATGCGATAAGAGATTGGACTTTTTGTCTTTTTTGGAGGATATTTGAGTTTTAAATAGTTTTGCATCCGAATGAAAATTTTCTGCGCTGAAAAAAAGTTGATATTGGCTACTAACCTGAAATTTTGATATATTTAAATATTTTTTGTTGTTCGTCTAGCATCAAATACGTGGCAAGAATTGGTTAAATATTTATACGGATAAACATCTATTGCGAATGATGCGATAAGAGATTGGACTTTTTGTCTTTTACGGAGGATATTTGATTTTTAAATAATTTTGCATTTCTGATAAAAATTTCCTACGCTGAAAAGTGGTTGACATTGACTCTTATCGCGAAATTGCAGGATATTTAAATACTTTTTGTTATTTATTTAGCATCAGCTACGTTGTAAGCACTGATTAAATATTTATCTGAACAAATATCTCTTATGCATTGTGTTAAACGGGTGAGATTGGACTTTTTACTTTTTAGGAGGATATTTGATTTTTAAATAATTTTGCATCCGGATAAAAATTTCCTGCGCCGAAAAAAAGTTGATATCGGTTTCTAACTTGAAATTTTGGGATATTTAAATATTTTTTTGTTATTCCTCTACCATCAGATATGTTGCAAGCATTGGTTAAATATCTATCCGAATAAAAATTTGTTACACTTTAAAACGGGGCGATATCGACTTTTCATCACCTAACAGGAAATTTCATTACTCTTAAATAATTGTTTTATCCTCACGAGATTCCGGTCAGAGACGGAAAGGTGAAGATCCAAAGACGAGACGAATAAAAGACACGGCGAGCACAGAGACACCTGCTAATTAGAATTGACAGTGTCTATGGTACGGTTTCTCGTAAGAAAATCTTTAAAAATTAAATCGCCGTCAACCTCGCGTAATCTTGTATACTGGGTGTCGCGTAGAGACGAAAATTTGATCCTAGAAAACTATTATTTCAGGTAATCTAAAAGTAAAAAGACTATATATTATTTTTCCTTCAAATTTTAATTGTCAATTTTCACTGCAAAATAAATACTCCTCACACTTTTAATTCACCTCAGATAATCTCTCCACCTTCTTTGCAAAATAAATATTCCCTACCCTCTTAATTCATCTTACATAATTTATCCCAAATATCATCTCTCCACCTTTGCTGCAAAATAAATATTCCCTATACTTTTACTTCATCTTACATAATTTGTTCCAAATATCACCTCTCTATCTTCACTACACAATAAATAATTTTAATTCATCTTTGATAATTTATTCCAAATATCTCCACCTTCACTACACAATAAATCATTTTAATTCATCTTTGATAATTTATCCCAAATATCACCTCTCAACTGTCGTTACAAAATAAACATCCCCTACATTTGCAATTCACCTCACAAAATTTCTCCCAAAAATCACCTCTCCACCTTTACTGCAAAATAAATATTCCCAACACTTTTAATTCATCTTACATAATTTCTCCCAAATAGCACCTCTCTATCTTCACTACACAATAAATAATTTTAATTCATCTTTGATAATTTATCCTAACTATCATCCCTCTACCTCCACTGCAAAGTAAATATTCCCTACACTTTTAATTCATCTTTGATAATTTCTCCCAAATATCACCTCTCCACCTTGACTACACAATAAATAATTTTAATTCATCTTTGATAATTTCACATCACCTCTCCACCATCACTCTAAACTAGCTACTCCCTACACTCGTAACTCACCTCACAAAATTTCTCCCAAATATCACCTCTCCACCTTCACAACCCAATAAATAACCAAACAATCAAAACCTCCAACTTTCACGCCGCTTCCACGAAAATCCAATCCAAGAAACCGCCTTCGCGAACGAAACCCGTTCGTTCGTCCTATTACAGACGATAAAGTCCCACCGAACGTAGAAACTAAAAGATCGCGATCGTTAAGAATCGAGCGGTACGACTCCGCGAGATCTATGCGATCCCGAGGTCGTTCGAATAAAATACCCGTTAAAAGAAACCAGTTCCAGTTTCCGGGATCTCGTACGGCTCGATCGTCGAAAATTTCGAATTCTCCACGGAGTATTCGTACCACCGTACGCGGGGGAATCCGCGCGTGAAAAATCGCCGTGGAAACGAACGAACGAACGAACCGCTCGGTTCCACTCGGGTCGCGTCGTTTCAGCGATACGTCGGGAATATTCGAGAGGAGGATCGACTTCCGTGGAGATTGGACGTCGGGGAACGAATCGATCGGACGTACGAAAGAAACGCTATGACATTTTTCATCGAGCGGGGCACACGTGTCCCGCGAGCGAAACTCGCGTTTCTTTCGCGAGCTCGTAACGTCGCGTCCATGGCATCGACGTATATCTTCGTCCCGTGCAAAATGTTAAGGCGACAGCAGACATATTTTACCTGTCTCTTCGTTCCCGGTGCACCGTGGCTCTCTCTCCCTGCCCCTGCCCCACCACCGCCACCACTCAGTGCTTCTCATTCGTTCGAAGACGATCCAAGGTAATTTCGATTAATAGCCGCCAGTCGCGCGTGGCGAGTCACAGTCCTCGAAACCACGGAAATACGATCCCACGACTCGAACGAACGCTCGATATACGCGCGTAGATTCCAATATCGCGGCGTTCGACGATTTTAAAGGATTTTTAAGGATTTTTCAGGATTTTTTCTCGTTCTTGTCCCCCTTTGTCGACACACGACATTCTGCACACCCTCTCTCTATTTCTCTCTTGCTCCCGCCCCCCTTGAAACGGTAATTTATCGTTGTCGTTATTTTGAATACAGCAGTCGTGAAACATAGTCGTGAAACGCGATATCGGACGGAGGTGTAGAGTTTCAAAGTGGAGACCTGCCCGTTCACCCCCTTTTGCCCCTGCGATATATATTTTTAACCTTTCGTTGTTCAAGTTTCTGCCCGAAATTTTTCATAACTCGATATATACCATGGCAACACGTATATATGTGTATGTATGTATATATATATATTTTTTTTTTTCTTCTTTTTTTCTCGGACGAAATCGTAATATTTTATCGTCTTCGTAGGGATCTAAACAACTTTTACAAGGACGGTGGGCAAATTTTTTTTAGGAATATATTGTACGTACTCCATGCTTCTAATTTTGTATTCGAGTATTTTTATTCGAGGTCGGAAGAGAAATCCACGAGTCGACTCTTCGTTTTATGTCGTACGGCTCCTTTTTTTTTTTATATTGCACGAGTTTTTATAACGACGCTGCTTTTGACGAGGGACGTCGAATCGTAGCAAATTTCTAAAATCGAACACTCGTGTACGTGACTCTCGGGCTGCGTATCGTATTTTTCTTCTCGGAAGTGAGAATTTTAATATTACTCTCGAAACCTGTGCAAAGGTGTTATCAACTCCGCGAATTAAGACTCGTTAAAATTTTCGCAGTGTATATATCTGCTGGTTGTACTTTTCTTCTTCAAGGTACGAATTTTATTTTAATTTTTAAAATCTGTGCAAAGTATTATCAACTTCGTAAAATTTTCTGTGTATATATATCTAGTAATGGTACTTTTCTCCAAGGTACGAATTTTATTTTAATTTTCAAAATCTGTGCAAAGGTATTATCAATTTGTTTAAATTTTCTCAGTGTATATATATTTAGTAATTGTACTCTTCTCCAAGGTACGAATTTTATTTTAATTTTCAAAACCTGTACAAAGTATTATCAACTTCGCGAATTAAAACTCCGTAAAATTATCTCAGTGCAAATATCTTCGAGTTGTACTTTTCTTCTCCAAGGTACGAATTTTATTATAACTTTCAAAGCCAGTACAAAGGTATTATCAACTCCATAAAATTTTCTCAGTGTAAATACCTACGAGCTGTATTTTTCTTCAAAATACAAATTTTATTATAATTTTCAAGACCTCTACAAAGCTATCATCAACTCCGTAAAATTTTCTCAGTACTGTATTTTTCTTCTCTAAGAAAAATTTTATTATAACTTTCAAATCCTGTGCAAAGATATTACCAACTCTGTAAAATTTTCTCAGCCCAAATACTTACTGTACTCTCCTTCCCCAAGAAAAATTTTATTACAATTTCCAAGACCTCTACAAACCTATTACCAACTCGGTGAATTAAAACTCCGTAAAATGTTCTCAGCGACCATCTCTTCGATAGATTCCCGCAATTTTCAAAAACGAACGAAAATCCGCGCAAACTCCCCCGTAACGTCCCCCGAAGAAAAAAAGAAGAAATAAGAAACCCTCCCTTTGTTTCATTCGACATCCTCAATGCACGCGAAACCGTACACGTAGAAAAGCTACGAGGCTCGATGTCCCCGAGGGTGTACCCGAATACCTCCTTGGGAAGCAGGAACCAGTCCAATTCCCCGGTGTCTCGTCGATTGATAACCATAAACGCGCGAAATGGAAGCACCGGGACACATTACGAGCGGACGGTTTCACCGCAAGAAAGAAAACGCATTAACGTATCAAGGCCCGCGACACCCGAAACCCGATAACTATCCAATCGTTTCTCGCGTAAACACCCCGCACCGAAGATAGCCTGCCCGAGACACAGACCTCAAACTCTTATCTTGTTGAACATTTTACTACTTTCCTCCACCGACGGGGCGAGAAAAAAAATATCTCGGCTCGTATATATTCTTTCGAAGGTGGTGGCCGTTGGTCGTGTTCTTCCCCCCTGTACCGAAACGAACCAATAAAACCAGAAAGAAAGAGACAGAGGTGGGGTGGTGTGTGCGGTGGTCGTGGTAGTGGCGAGAAGGACACGAGGAACCCCGAAAAGCGTCGAGGACGGAACAAGAGGGAGAAAGACGCGAGAAATAAAACGATACTCCGCTCGGATACGCGGCAGCGCTTCCCCACGCTCGCAAATATTTTCCCTATCGGGCGAGCAGGCAGCCTGCGTCGGACCTCCCGCGGCAAGGGGATAATTTATGCAAAAACCTCGACGGCTCGAGGTGGGGGGACGCCCGGTCCCAACGCCGGCGCGAATACAATTTATTCGCGACTTCTTTCGCGACTTCCCCGAAACTCGTAGGTCATCCGTTACGGGCGACGATCTCTCTTACGGTGTCTCTCTTTCTCTCTCTCTCTCTCTCTCTCTCTCTCTCTCTCTCTCTCTCTCTCTCTTTCTTTCTTTCTCGCTCATTCACTCACTCACTCACTCTCTCTCTTACGGTGTGTCTTTCTTTCTCACTCATTCACTCACTCATTCACTCACTCTCTCTCTTACGGTGTGTCTCTTTCTCTCTTTCTCACTCACTCACTCTCTCTCTCTTACGGTGTGTCTCTTTCTCTCTTTCTCACTCCCTCACTCTCTCTCTCTTACGGTGTGTCTCTTTCTCTCTTACTCACTCACTCACTCACTCACTCTCTCTCTTACGGTGTGTTTTTCTTTCTCACTCATTCACTCACTCACTCACTCACTCACTCTCTCTCTTACGGTGTGTCTCTTTCTCTCTTTCTCACTCACTCACTCACTCTCTCTCTTACGGTGTGTCTCTTTCTCTCTTTCTCACTCACTCACTCACTCTCTCTCTTACGGTGTGTCTCTTTCTCTCTTTCTCACTCACTCACTCACTTACTCATTCACTCTTTCTCTCTCTCTCTCTTACTCTCTCTCACTCACTCTTACTCTTTCTCTCACTCACTCACTCTCTCACCTACTCTCACTCACTCTCTCTCGCGGTATCTACTCCGCGTACCCCCTCCACCAACCACGGTCCCCAGTGTGGGGCCCTGTTCGATCTCCGTTGGCTCGATCCATCATGCAACGACGCGTACGCGCGACGGGCGGCCGATTCGAAATTCCTACCTCGGAATATTTCGCCTCTGGCCGTGACCGTTTGGCACCGCGGCGGTGGTGGGGAGAGAGAGAGACGAGGGAAACGAAACAGCTCGTTTTGTCTATAATTAACACTCGCTGCCTCCGATCGTGCTTCTCGGAAGGAATTAATTTCGTCTGTTTATGGGGCCCGACGCGCGACCGCGACCGAGACCCGAATTCGTGTTCGTCTCCTGTTTATTCGCGATGAATTACGATTCTTATGGCCGGCGCGTTCACTTTTTCTTTATTTTTTTTTTTCTTTTCTTACCACGGACCCGCCAAGCCAAGGAGGAATATGCGATTTCGGGGAAAAGGAGAGGGAGAAACACACCTGGGACCGCGTAAAATGTCGCAGAGCCGGGTTTTTTCGTCGGTGGACTCTCGATCGTGGAATAACGTAATGAGGGTGTTTTCGTGACGCGTTAGGACTCTCTGATGCACTGAGAAGGGGGGACGGGGGATATTTCGCGACTGTAGATGGCTCGCTGTAGATGGCTCGCGACACGGGCCCCCTTGGGCCTCCTTTCGGCTTTCGCGCAATTCCGGGTACGACGGGACGTTTCCTGTAAGTTTGTGGCACTTCGGGGACATTTGACAGGGAAGAAACGTTGTGCAAAGAAACGGTGGTAAAAATTTGAAAATTTCTAGAAAATCTCAGATTTTCGAGAACGACCACGATTTTGGAAAATATAATAGTTTTCTTTCGTAAGGAGATCGAGGATACTTTTCCTTTCCTGAATATGGATCTTTTTTTTTCAGAGAAGTTAATAGACACACACAAGTAAAAAATCGTTCAAGATTTATTACATTGTTATTTTATTCGAGATATTTGCAAAAATAAATTTTCAATCGTACTATTTCACATTAACAGAGGACATTTAGCATTCGGTACAAGTATGTTCACCAAGCAAATATCTGGTCCTCCTGAAAGACAATTTCCCACCCCATTATTTCCATTTTCATTTTGGAAATCCCCCCTCCGGTTCAATCTGCCCACTATGAATCCCTTTGTCGAAACTTCCGTTTCACCGACTCTCGAGTTACAACGAAAAAAAAGAAAAAAAAAAACAAAACAAAAAACTCGAAACAGTCGTCAGCAGGGGTATCTCCCCCCATTTCGTAGATAATAAAATTCCATAATTCGAACGGGCTGTTATCGGCGATACACGGTCGCCAAACGCGGCAAACGTAACAATAACCAACCAGAAACTGCATCGCGATACGGGCTGGCAACAAAGAGGGTTCCCCGGAGCAGCAGACGACGAGCACACGTCGAACTCGCACGCACTCTCGCTCACGCGCACGAGAGAATTAACAAGTTTGTTTTCCAGCGTAGACATTCAGAGCCGATACCACCAGCTCGCGTTTCTCTGTTCCATGGGCTTCAATTATTAACATTCCGCGTCGAAGCAGCTCCGGGCGCATTCACGGTGTCCCGCGCGTACCACCCGGTCCCGGTACAATGAGATAAACGTGAACAGAGAGGAGAACGCGAGCGAAACGACGAGCGGCCATCATCGGTACCGCGAGGGAGAATCGAGCGCGACAGATTTCGTTGTTTCGTGTCCCTGTCACCTCTCACGGGGGCCCCTCGGTGAATTCGTGATTAATGCCTGTGACGCGCGATTTGATATAAAACCTGACACCGTGGCCCGTCAGTTTTGCCAACTAACGAGCGTGCACCGCGCGTACCTTATCCATACCTCGCCATAAATCTCCGGGACCGCTTTGATTTATGCATCTTTCGGTCCGTCGTTCGCGCAGGATTTCTTCTTTGAGCTTCTTTCACGGTTCTACGTTGCCCTCGCTGCTACACCTCTCCGTCTGTCCGTATTTCCGTCTCACTTCGTTTCTGTCCGTGCCTCTGGCGAACGGGTTACCTTTGACCGTGGACCGTGTCGAGATTAAAAAATTTCTGCAACGACCGCGTCAGAGGGACGCGTGTCCCCGGTCACCGGTGCGACGTCCTTTCAAAGATGCTGAACGTCAACCAGGAGGTTCCACTAACCGTCCCCTCCATGCTCCTCGTCCCCGCCGCGATCCTTTTCACGCGGTTTCCGGCCCCGCGGTCTCTCCTGAAAGTTTCTCGCGCGTCGTGAGTTATGCTCCGACGGACGTCGACAAATCGTCCGTTACTCGGCGACGATCGCGAAACTCCTTTTTATTTGGTTGATTCTCGTCGGGAGGATTTTTCCAAGCGTTCGTGGGGGGAGAAACAAAATTTTTTTCGAAGCGTCTAACCTCTCGTGACGATTGTCTTCTTGATAACGTGGGAGGGTGGTATTTGTGAAGCGGTGACTCGATGCTTTGTGGGAAATTGTGTAATAGGATCGATACAAGGGGGAGAGAGAGAGAGAGAGAGAGAGAGAGAGAGAGAGAGAGAAATTCGTAACGTGGAAAAGAGGGTGCATCGATGAAAGACCTTCGCGCTTACCGATCGCGAAATGTCGGAATAAGGGATAGGGTTCTACACCTAGGACTGGTCGTACGCTGGGTATAATTTTGAAATGTTTTATGGATGTGAGAATATTCGAGGATGGTCCGCGAATGTATTATATGTATTCGAATGGTAGGAATACTCTCCTTTCGGGTATTCGAGTAGTCGATGATCGTTATTAGTGTACCAAGTACACTTGGATATTTGCGCTGTTCAAAGTCTACAAATACGCTCGATCGGTGCGCGAAATATTGAAATCGTCGAACGTTCGAATAGTATTCAAACGATCGAGTGTTCGAGTACTCTACGAAAGATCGAGTGTTCGAATAGTGTGTACTTGAACGATCGATTATTCGAATAGTATTCGAATGCTATTCGAACAATCGAGTACCTATCTATTCTTCAAATGTCGGAGTATTTGAATAGTAAGTATCCGAATGGACGAATATTCGAGGAGTATTCGAATGCTGTTCAAATAATTAAGTATCCGTCTATTCTTCAAACGTTGGAGTATTTGAATAGTAAGTACTTGAATGATCGAATAATCAAATATTCAAATTTATATTCAATAATCGAGTATTCGAATACTATTCAAAAAGTCGTGTACCTATTTATTCTTCAAATATCGTAGTATTTAAATAGTAAGTATCCAAATGGACGAATATTCGAGGAGTATTCGAATGCTGTTCAAATAATTAAGTATCCGTCTATTCTTCAAACGTTAGAGTATTTGAATAGTAAGTACTCGAACGATCGAATAATCCAATATTCAAGTCTATATTCAATAGTATACTCATCGACTATTCGAAATAGTATTCAAATAGTCGTTATCCAAATACTGTTCAAATAGTGGAGTATCGGAATACTGTTCAAATAGTCGAATATTCGAATACTATTCAAACAGTCGAGTATTCGAATAGTATTCAAATAGTCGACTATCCAAGTAGCAGATATTTGAACGATATTCACCGTATACTCATCGACTATTCAAATAGTCGTTATCCAAATACTGTTCGAACAGTCGAGTATCCGAATACTGTTCAAATAGTCGAGTATCGGAATACTGTTCAAATAGTCGAATATTCGAATACTATTCAAACAGTCGAGTATTCGAATAGTATTCAAATAGTCGACTATCCAAGTAGATATTTGAACGATATTCACCGTATACTCATCGACTATTCAAATAGTCGTTATCCAAATACTGTTCAAATAGTCGAGTATCCGAATACTGTTCAAACAGTCGAATATTCGAATACTATTCAAACAGTCGAGTATTCGAATACTATCAAATCAAATACTATGAAAGTATCCGAGTAGCAGATATTTGAACGACATTCACCGTATATTCGAGTAGCTATAATCGAGTCGGTGGACAATTCGTGTAACATTCGCGCGGAAAATACGAGCGACCGAAGTCGCGAAACGGATGAATTCTGACGAGTTCTTCCCCGGTGTTCCCCGGTCGAAAGCCGTACAATACGCGCGTGGTATTTAAGGAAAGGAGTTTCACAGCGAGACGTCCGCGTGCGTCGCGCGTAGGCAGAAAAGAAAAAGGGGCGAAGCAGAATTTACATGCAAGAAGTGTAAATCATAACCCAAACAACGCGCTGCCAGCGGGCCCCGCGTATTCCTGGCAGGGGCGAGGCCTTTAAAACTGATTCATTACACCGACACGATCCATCCTCCTCTCTTACTTGGCGCGAGAAACCCGCAAACGTGTCCGATGTATCCCGCGAAAATGTTCCTTAATGGGAAATTATAGCGCGAGCGGAAGAAAGGGAGAAAAAGAGAGAGAGAGAAAGAGAGAGAGAGAGAAAGGGGAGCATCATCGGCGCGGTTCCGCGCGTTCTCGTTCGAGGCGGTCACGTAGAAGGAAGCACGAATCCGCGCGAGGGTGAGGCAGGAATAATAAGCGGTCGTTCCCGCGGCGAACCGGGGCTCCAATCGCGTTTTCGAACGCGATAATTTCCCGGGGCCGTGGGGCCCCGCTCGACGCGTCAATAAGCGCGGCACGTTGTTGTCCGGCGATTAACGATCGATCGCTCGTATCGCGCGTGACCGTGTTCCGGTATAAGGCGCAGCTCGCCGTGTTCGTTCAGACCGGATGAATTACGATGCCTCGGCCACGTGGCGATTAATAATCGAAAAGACGCGCGCGTGTTTCCGTTTTCGACCGAGCAGACGCCGCGGTGGTGGCGTCTCCTCGCGCGGGGATGCCGTTGTGTCCGGAATTATACGCGAAACTGCCGCTACTTTTTTTTTTTTTTCAATTTGTATTCGAGATCGTCGAAAGGATGTGCACGAATCGTACAAGTGTCGCTTAAATGTGATTCAAATACTGTTACGATAATCGATCGTGTGGATATTATTCCAGTATCGTTCGTACACTGATCGAATGCTCCGAGCAATGGAATACACTATTCCGATAATTGAGTATCGAGTATTGTTGTAGTACTCGACTGTTCGGTAGCATTCGAACATCTTTGAGATGATTTACTGTTCGAATACTGTTGGAATACTCGGCTATTTGTATACTGTTGGAATACTCGATTATTCGAATAGTATTGGAATACTTGATTATTCAAATAGTTTTGGAATACTCGATTATTCGAATAGTATTGGAATACTCGATTATTCGAATAGTATTGGAATACTCGATTATTCGAATAGTATTGGAAAACTCGACTATTCAAATACTGTTGGAATACTCGACTATTCGAATACTGTTGCAGTACTCGATCTTTCGAATATTAGTCGACTATTCGAACATTGTATTAATAATTCATCATTCGAATACGATTGCAATTCTTTATTATTTATATACTGTTTTAATACTGTACTATTCGAATACTGTTGGAACACTCAACTATTCGAATAGTGTTTGAACACTCGACTATTCGAATTCTGTGGGAACACTTGACTATTCGAATACTGTGGGAACACTTGACTATTCGAATACTGTTGGAACATTCGACTATTCGAATACTGTTGAAATACTCGACTATTCGAATACCGTTGCAGTACTCGACTTTTCGAATACTGTTGGAATACTCAACTATTCAAATACTGTTGCAGTACTCGATCTTTCGAATATTAATCCCTCAGTCAACTATTCGAACACTGTATTAATAATTCATCATTCGAATACGATTGCTATTTATATACTGTTTTAATACTGTACTATTCGAATACTGTTTTAATACTGTACTATTCGAATACTGTTTTAAAACTGAACTATTCGAATACTGTTGGAACACTCAACTATTCGAATACTGTTGGAACACTCGACTATTCGAATACCGTTGCAGTACTCGACCTTCCGAATACTAGTCCCTCAGACGTCGATTCGAACACTGTACTAATAATTCATCGTTCGAATACAATTGCAATTCTTTACCATTTAAATACTGTTTCGATTCTGTACTATTCGAATACGATTGCAATACTTGTTACGTCGAATATTTTCTCGAATCGCGTATCTAGATAATCGTAGTATTTAAACAGTGCAAACGCGAAGTATAAATATCTTAACCCCTCGCCTTACAATATCGAGTCGGGCCCATTGCCCGTATTACAGGCCAAACGTGATAAATACGAGACGCAATTCGCGATACACATTACGCTGCCCCCAACGCGACAAAAACAACTCGCGCAGCCACTAAAATATATATCACACGTTCCGTATTACTCGTTTAAACGTTAATTTATTTATTAACCTCGCGTACACCGCGGTACCGAGAATCGTCGAAGAACAACTTCGCTGATAACTCGAGCGAAAGTCGTGACACGTTGGACCTGTAACGCGTGTACCGCGTTTACTCGCGTGTAAAGCAGGGAACCGATCACGTGGGACTACGTATACAATTCCACCAATTATCGCTAATTGATTCTCAATTTGCTCTACGGTTACCGCGTCGATCGTTATTCCGGGCGTGAAACATTTCCATGTGGTGGAAGACACGCAACGATCTTTCGAAACAACGAGTGGTTCAAGTTGATTTTTGTCACGGGGCGCGGCCGCGCCAGGTTTTCAAACGCGTTAACAATTACGAAAGTGTTGAGACGTCGTAAGGCCCGTGGGAGTTGCCCGCGATCCGCGTTACGGGACTTAATTGAATCGTTCTCTAAGTCGCGAGCTACGATACTCGCCCGGGCTCTCTCAATGCGTTTAATGTTAAACGATGGCATAGAACGATAAGCGGAGTACTTACCGAGAACTTACCAAGGTTTTGATTTAATCGATACAACGATACGTGCACCGGGTCTGCTATTCCTGAACAAGACATATAGGACAATAGATTGTCCAGTGTACCTGAATAACCGTTCGATAGATCGGTATTCGCCGTACCCCACTGTTGCAAGAATACAAAGCATCTACGATCAATTTTCCTATTCTATTTCTTGGTAGCGACTCGGAGGTCTCGTTTCAGTTTCTGCGATTCGAGACAAAGAGCAGCTCGTGAACTTTTTCTATTTTTTTAAGGAATGTATTGTAACGTACCCTAGTAACGTTTTGGTATGAGAAATCGAAGACTGAGGAATTACCATTTTGTGGTAGCAACTTCGATGTTTAAGTTTCTGGGATTTGAAATAAAGAGGAACTCGTGAACTTTTTCTATTTTTTTAAGGAATGTATTGTAACGTACCCAAGTAACGTTTTGGTATGAGAAATCGAAGTCTGAGGAATTACCATTTTGTGATAGCAACTTCGATGAGTAAGTTTCTGAGATTTGAAATAAAGAGGAACTCGTGAAATTTTTCTATTTTTTCAACGAAAGTATTCTGATATAGCCAAGTAACATTTTGATATGAGAAATCGAAGTCTGAGGAATTACCATTTTATGGTAGCAACTTCGATGTGTAAGTTTCTGAGATTTGAAATAAAGAGGAAATCGTGAACTTTTTCTATTTTTTCAACGAAAGTATTCTGATATAGCCAAGTAACATTTTGATATGAGAAATCGAAGTCTGAGGAATTACCATTTTATGGTAGCAACTTCGATGTGTAAGTTTCTGAGATTTGAAATAAAGAGGAAAAAGTGAACTTTTTCTATTTTTTTAAGGAATGTATTGTAACGTACCCTAGTAACGTTTTGGTATGAGAAATCGAAGACTGAGGAATTACCATTTTGTGGTAGCAACTTCGATGTTTAAGTTTCTGGGATTTGAAATAAAGAGGAAATCGTGAACTTTTTCTATTTTTTTAAGGAATGTATTGTAACGTACCCTAGTAACGTTTTGGTATGAGAAATCGAAGACTGAGGAATTACCATTTTGTGGTAGCAACTTCGATGTTTAAGTTTCTGGGATTTGAAATAAAGAGGAACTCGTGAATTTTTTCTATTTTTACAACAAAAGTATTTTGATATAGCCAAGTAACATTTTGATATGAGAAATCGAAGTCTGAGGAATTACCATTTTGTGGTAGCAACTTCGATGTTTAAGTTTCTGGGATTTGAAATAAAGAGGAACTCGTGAACTTTTTCTATTTTTTTAAGGAATGTATTGTAACGTACCCAAGTAACGTTTTGGTATGAGAAATCGAAGTCTGAGGAATTACCATTTTGTGATAGCAACTTCGATGAGTAAGTTTCTGAGATTTGAAATAAAGAGGAACTCGTGAATTTTTTCTATTTTTACAACGAAAGTATTTTGATATAGCCAAGTAACATTTTGATATAAAAAATTGAAACCTGACGAATTACCATTTTGTGGTAGCAACTTCGATGTTTAAATTTCTGAGATTTGGAATAAAGAGGAACTCGTGAATTTTTTCTATTTTTACAACGAAAGTATTTTGATATAGCCAAGTAACATTTTGATATAAAAAATTGAAACCTGACGAATTACCATTTTGTGGTAGCAACTTCGATGTTTAAATTTCTGAGATTTGGAATAAAGAGGAACTCGTGAATTTTTTCTATTTTTACAACGAAAGTATTTTGATATAGCCAAGTAACATTTTGATATAAAAAATTGAAATTTGACGAATTACCATTTTGTGGTAGCAACTTCGATGTTTAAATTTCTGAGATTTGGAACAAAGAGGAACTCGTGAATTTTTTCTATTCTTACAACAAAAGTATTCTGATACAACCAAGTAACATGTTGATATAAAAAATCGAAATCTGACGAATTACCATTTTGACGTAACTTCTATATGAGTTTGAATCTCTGCGATTCGAGACAAAGGACAGTGTACAAAATTGTCCAAATTTTTATACCAAACATCTCGTCTTATACTATGCCTAAGTAATATCCTTTCGATACGAGAGATCAATGTCTAACGAGTTACCGTTTCGTGGTAGCGACCGAGATAATAAGATAATTAAATATTCACAATTTAAAACGAGGCAAAACTGGCAAACTTTACCTATTCTCGCGAGGAACCTTGCCCCATATCCCAACCGCGTAATCCCCTTTCGATACAAAAGATTCGTCGACGAAACAAGTATCCCAGCGCGAAAGTTTTATTTCTCGAATGATCGAAGGGTGCTCGAAACTCTCGAGCAGTTCCACTTCCCGCTTAATATTCTCGAGGGGCAATGGCTTCTAATACACCAAGATTTCATTCCGATTCGTCATGTATTATTCATAACGTCGCATCTAACCTAACAATTTCCGTACCCTGACGAAGAAACTCGAATCCCGGAGACCACAAGGGGAACGGGGGGTTGAAACGTCACCGTTCGAGCCACCCTTTGCTCGTTGGAGAGGGGAGGTAGCCGAGAGGGACAGCCAATGGCTGTCGTTACCGAACGGAGAAACAGCGGATCCATTAGCCGCGCGTCGATTAACCGAAAGGTGCACCTTTGCAGACTCACGCGCTGGTCGTCCCAACGCGGGCGTCGCGTAAATCCAAGGGGTGTCTCTGTCACGGGTGGGGAGACACCCGGTGGCATGAGTCACGTGTTTCCGAATACCGGGGCGAAGTCCATGGTAGGGGTGGAAATATCGCCCCCGTTGGATGGATCGGAGCGTACCGAACCCTAGACCGTGTGCCAGACCTAGCCGGTGACAGCCGTATCGCGAAAGATCGATTAAACCCCGGTCGCGACTACGTCCAGACGTTCACCAGAGAGAGAGAGAAAGAGAGAGTGAGTGAGTGAATGAGAGAGAGAAAGAGAGAGAGAGAAGAGTCGTCCGCCGTGAATATCGGATTCTCGTTTCACCCCGGTACTTGAACACGGGACTCGCGAAGCAATAAAGCGTTTACTTTATTTTCATTTTATTTTGTGCTCCTTTCCTCTTCGTTAAGAGGGCGCCCCGCGTAAGCACGAAACGGTCGGCTGGCTCGCGAGCCGCGTTCTTTTTTTTTCTTCAAACCGAGACCTCGAGTATCTCCAGACCTTCGGCGTTCAACGGCCATTGTCCCTGAAAACGGGAGCTGCTCGAACGCGCTCGGAACCCTGGATACCACCGGGGAGACGCCACGGGGAGAGAAATATCAGCTCTTCCTCGAAGGGAAGCAATTTGTCTCGAATCCTTCCTCAATCCTTCCGTCTTTCAGTTACGAGGGACGGGAGCAGCACCCGGCGAGTCATCCTACTCGTGACGGCTGGCTCCGTTCTTTATTTCTCCAAGAGTTTAAACCCATATTGCTCCACTCCTAGGCTCCTCCCTGGTTCCACGGTTAATCCTGTTGGTTGGTTTTTATCCCGGGGAATCCCATATCTCGCGATAGGTCGCGGATCGGTGAAACTTTGTCGTAGGGGTAACCCATCTCTTGAACTTTCGAGTTATGGAGAGAAAATACGCTGGTGTATCGGTTGGGAGTGGAGATATGCTCTTTAGATAGATACGGAAGAGGAAATACTCTGCTGTATTAGATGATGTTAGGGACACTTGAATTTGTCAATTATACAGAGTAGGAAATACTCTGCTGTGTTGGATGATGTTGGGGACAGTTGAATTTGTCAATTATACAGAGTAGAAAATACTCTGCTGTATTAGATGATGTTGGGGACACTTGAATTTGTCGACTATTCAGAGTAGAAAATACTCTGCTGTATCGGATGATACTAGGGACACTTAAACTTGTCGACTACTCAGAGTAGAAAATACTCTGCTGTATCGGATTATATTAGAGACACTTGAACTTGTCAACTATTCAGAGTAGAAAATATTCTACTACATAGGATTATATCAGAGACTTGAACTTGTCAACTATTCAGAGTAGAAAATACTCTGCTGTATCGAATGATATTAGGGACACTTGGATTTGTCAATTATACACAGTAGAAAATACTCTGCTGTGTAGGATGATATTAGAGACACTTGAACTTGTCGACTATTTAGAATAGAAACTACTCTGCTGTATCGGCCGATATTAGGGACATTTGAACTTGTCGACTATTCAGAGTAGAAAATACTCTGCTGTATCGGATGATATTAGGGACACTTAAACTTGTCGACTACTCAGAGTAGAAACTACTCTGCTGTATCGACCGATATTAAGGACATTTGAATTTTTCAGTTACCCAGAAGAGGTAATACTCTTCTGTATTAGCCTATATTAGAGTCATTTGAATTTTCCAATTACCCAGAAGAGGAAATACTCTCTTGTATTAACCTATATTAGGGACATTTCAATTTTCCAGTTACCCAGAAGAGAAAATACTCTCCCGTATCGGCCGATATTAGGGACACCTGGACTTTCTAACTACTCAAAAGGGAAAATACTCTCCCGTATCGGCCGATATTAGGGACACCTGGACTTTCTAACTACTCAAAAGGGAAAATACTCTCCCGTATCGGCCGATATTAGGGACACCTGGACTTTCTAACTACTCAAAAGGGAAAATACTCTCCCGTATCGGCCGATATTAGGGACACCTGGACTTTCTAACTACTCAAAAGGGAAAATACTCTCCCGTATCGGCCGATATTAGGGACACCTGGACTTTCTAACTACACAAAATACAAAATATTCTACTGTATCGGTCTTTATTCTTCGGTCGAGATTAGGGACATCTCGCCAGCTACCCAGAAAAGAAAATACTCTCCGATAACGGTCGAAATTAGGGACATCTGAATTCTCCAGCTACTCAGAAGAGAAAAATACTCTACTGTATCAGACAACATTAGGGACACTCGAACTCTCCACCTACCCAGAAGAAAAAAATACTCCTGTATTAGACGACATTAAAGACGCAAACTCTCCAACTACCCAGAAGAGGAATTACACTGTTATATCAGTCGAGATTAGAGACACTTCACTAGTTACCTTTAAGAGAAACTATTTTCCTATATTGGTCGATATTAGGGACACTCGAACTCTTCAGCTACCTATACGAGAAAATACTCTACAATATCGAGAATAGGGACACCTGAACATTCCTAGCTCCTAAGAAGCGAAACTATTTTCCTGTATCGGTCGATATTAGGGACACTCGAACTGTCCAGCTCCCCATACGAGAAAATACTGAACGATATCGTTCGAGAATAGGTACACCTGAACTTCCCTAGCTACCAAGAAGAGAAAATACTCCGGCGCATCGGTCGGTTGGTCTCTGGAGTCGAGATTAGGGACACCTCGCGACGTGTCCGCTCCTTCTCCGCCTCCGATCCTTTCCTCGCGCGCGTCAATCTCTCCGCTCCCGGGAGCCACACACGTAGCGCCCCGAGAGCTTGTTCCTCCGCTCGCTCGCTCGCTCGCGCGCACACGTCGTCTTATAAATAGCCACGGAGCGCGTGTCTCGGGGTGCTAGCAGTTAACAAACGTTAAAACTAACACCGCCCTCCTACAATAACATTTCGCTCCCGGTCACGTGTTTTCCGCGGGTCCCGACTATTATAAGATCCGTGACTGTCGTCTTCTCTAACCTCCTCCAACTCCAACTCCTCCACCTCCATCTCCTCCGCCTCCTTCGAGCTTCGTATTCGCCGGTCGGTTGCCTTAGAAGCTCACCCTTTCCCACCCCCTTGCTGCGCCGATTCCTCCTCCGTTTCCTGCGATATCTCCGGTGCCGGCCGGGTGCCTAGAGAGAGATCTAGCCCGGGATCTAGCCTCGGACGTTGATTTATGCGTCCCAGCCACCTGAACCCCCTCGTGCGCGGTGCCCTTGTTCGTTAAGGTCGCAGACGGTCGCTCCCTCCTCCCCTCTCTCTGTATTCTCTCCACGAATAAACCAGCGAATCGAGATATTCGGTCGTGAAGACGTCCCTGGGTCTACGTAGTATCCTCCTCCTACTCCGTATGCGTGGGTTATGCAAATACACCGGATCCCCGATCGTCTAGAACCGTGAGTCCCGGGGTTATATAATGTTATGCTAGTTCAGCCGCGGACGGTCGCGTTTGTTCCTTTTTCACCGGCAACGAGGACCATCGGCGAGCTTAATTAGGACCACCGTAAAGGGATCCGTAGATTGAACACGTTTTTGCACGGTGAACCCCTCCTCTGTCCCTTCTCCGCCGTCTACCGCGGGAAGGTACGAAGAAATGACTATATTTAAGGGGCGAGGGACTCGACGATGCGGAGAGACAGATAGAGACGGAGAGAGTTATTTCTCTCCAAAATTGAGTCTCTTTCGTCGGGTCCTCGCTCGTCCTAGATTGGACGAGGGGGGGTGAGGAACCGCATTCAATGCTCGATCGATTCCACGGTTGTGTACGAAGTGACCAGTTTTCGGCCGGTCTTAATCTAATCTCGCGCGAGCCGTCTGTTCGAATAATTGCCCGTTTTGTCCGGTTGGAGTCTCTCTCCCTCATCTCGGTTATTATCGAACAAGTACGAAGTCAGAAGTTTATCGTGGTATTTTTCAGTTGCGCGCGGTGGAATGTCTGACTCACTCGGACAACGCGCGAACCCGCCACCAAGCGTGGTTACAAGGAGGTTGGAACGATAACAGTGTAATAATATCTGTCCATTAAGCGAGTCTCGATAACAGGGGCCTGCACGGGGCCCGCGCGCGTATCCCGGGTATAAGGACGTGTGTCACGGTTGGCCGGGGACGAGTCTCTCGGGTGTGCATATTTACGAGAGTCTCCGTGAAACCTCCATCGATATCGGCCTTCTGCGAGCATCTCGGAGTAATACCGATAATAGACGATTCGTGTGTTACCACAGCTCGTGTCTCGAACAACGCTGGAATAGATACGGGAACGGTTTCGCGACTTCGGGAACGGTTCGTTTCGGTATCTAGATCCGGGGGATAATGGCGATGATAACTGTACGTTCGAGAACCATAGGAGAACACGCTCGACTCGCTCCGCTCGCTCGATACTAATTTTCCCCAAGGCGATTCCAGGCTAAGTGCTGTTCCTAGCGATCCACCTAGGGAAGACACGGAAGCCCCTCCTAGGTTTCAGATCCCCAATAGACCGTATTTTCTTTCTTCGGACGATCCAACGTGCTCGCCTCTCTCGCCAAAGGTCCGTGGCTTCTCTAAACAATCGCGCGACACTCGATGGCTACGTGACTCTCGTAGCCACTGTGTACGGCCCGAACCTGGTCGTAAACCTCTCCAAAGTCAAACAGCGATCCGCCTTCGGTACCTGTCGACCAACAGGTGCGATCCTGGCTCCCTGAACGATCGTCCCCTGTCGTTGTTAATTCTTTCGATACGGATGGGGACGAGGACGAGGTACACACTGTTCTTGTATCGGGAGATATTTCAGGGCAAACTTCTACCAATGTGGGCAGTTTAGACGGTTTCGAGGTGTTTGATAGTATTGCTCGATCTTCTTAGCGAAATGTTTTGTGATGAGTATGGAAACGGAGTAATTGCATTCGTGAATTAATTCATCTTTATTGCGTTTGAGTTTCAAAAGTGTGTACTATGCGCTGATGGGAGAATGACGAGTGGAAGGAATGTGAATTCGATTGGTCGGAGCGGATTAGGCATAATTGTATCCACATTTGGTCTTAGTGTGTTTGTATTGGGCGAAACGGTTCTCATCTGCTACCGATCGCGTTGCCCTAACAAAGAGGGGGACTCGTCGAGAGGGAGCGAAATATTGGGTTGTTCGAAAAGTAATTTCGTTCTTTTTGGTGAAGATGAAACACGATTTTTTTAGAGCGTGTAAACATTTTATTAAATTATATATTCTCCATTTTGGAAAACGGAATAACTTTTGGAAAGTCAATTCGTTTTTTTTTTGTGGAAAGGAAACACGATTTTTTTAGAGCGTGTAAATATTTTATTAAATTATATATTCTCCATTTTGGAAAACGGAATAACTTTTGGAAAGTCAATTCGGTTTTTTTTTTTTGGTGGAAAGGAAATACGATTTTTTTAGAGCGTGTAAACATTTTATTAAATTATATATTCTCCATTTTGGAAAACGGAATTACTTTCCGAACAACCCAATAGTTCGAAGCAAGCGATGCAATGGTGGGAGATACGAGAAGAGGTACTCTTCTTGCATCTGTTCCGCTAATCGTTTCTCCAGCAACGCATAGTACGTGGTCTGGTCAAGTGGGAATACGGTTCACTGTCGGTTCTTTGAAATGAAGGAGTTGTGGTATGTTTGAACGAAGTTGCAAGTCGATGGTAAATTTTAACGAGTAACTGTAGTCATTAGTGAGACGCAACTGTAGTGCGCGACGATACGAGTGATCGTAGTGAGTTCTAAGACACAGCGAGCACACGAGTCTATAGGTGACCATAGTTACGAGTAGGGCACAGCGAACACATAGTGATGGATAACCATAGTTACCAGTAGGGCATAGCGGACATCTAGTGATGGAAGACTATAGTTAACAGTAGGGTACAACGGACACACAGTGATGGACGACTATAGTTACCAGTAGGGCACAGTGGACACATAGTGATGGATGATCATAGTATCCCGTAGCATACAGCAAACATATGACGATGGATGACCATAGTCTCCCGTAGTATTATAGCAAACATATGACGATGAATGACCATAGTCTCCCGTAGTATACCGCAAACATATGACGATGGATGACCATAATCTCCCACAGTATATAGCGAGTGTACGGTGGTGATTCACGTCATCGTCTCCCATCGTCCTCTGTTGAGGGTCCCTGTAGGCTAAGGGATGACTATAGTCACCGTGAGCATCGAAAGAATAACTGAAGGAAAATATGCACTGTGGTTTTATATGTATATATAGTTATAAAAGTAACATGTGAATATTAGTAAAATTAAGTATAAAGTATGTAATATATATAATAAATATATATATATTAATTTTACTAGTTACATTATACTTAATTACACTAATATTCCCATGTTACTCTTTGCACATAGCCACACTCGTGCTCGCCATATAACAATCTAGATCTTCTTTTGTTTTTTTTTTTTATTCTTTCCCATGCAAGCAGATGTCACCATCAATAGAATACAGAAGTATTCTCTTAACCCTTTAGCTCCGACGGACGTACATATACGCTCTCAAAGAATGACCATTCATATACAAAGAGCGTATATATACGCTGTAGAAAAGTGGTCGCTGAAGTACGAAGAGCGTATATATGCGTTCATGCAGTATATACTTTCACCTCATACTTTACACGAAATACTTTTGTTAATCGAATATCTGGCATCAAAAATGCCTCGAATGAGGCGTCAAAAAAAAAATCAAGTCCGAAAATGTGTCGTCTGTAATAAACGCGGAAAAAGACGCAAGTCGAGGTACTATTGTTCACAATGTGACGTTGGCTTATGCGTGGTTCCACGCGTTGAACTTTCTCACACCAAACTTGATTATTAATATCGCGTTTGGCTTCAAATACTTTAGCAATTTCGTTACACTGTATCAAATAATATTACACGAGCATTACGATGTAATATATAAAAAAAAAAGTAAATTACGCTTACAAAGTTTAATATTTTACAAAGTAAATAAAACGATATTACCAAATATAAGAAATATCATTGTGAAATTTCGAGAACGAGAATTTCGAGATACGTTCCGTTTACAACTATCAAATTTCGTCACGAGCGCAATAGTTAACAATAACACATTCACCGCTCGGTAATCCCCCCTCCTAATCGATGATCCTAGGGTCTAGTCTCCTGTCGTCGGGGATGCAACATCTCCGGCGCGAGCACCTGACCAAATATGCCGAACGATCCCCGCTTAACTCCGAATCCGCTTACGCAAGTGGTAGTCACGCGATAAAATGTCTTCCGTTGTCTGTTCCAGGCCGGAGTGATGCGACCCACGCAAGAGTAAGGCCCTAAGCATCGTTCACAATGGGACTCGTTCGACGGACGAAGCTGCTCCCCGGGCGAACGATGGCGTCTCTGTTACCGTTGCTGCTTCAACTCGCGGCGTTACCGAACGCGCGATTAGAATCGGCGATCAATCCGGCGAGCAGCGTGGGCTCGGTGTCGAGCGGCTCGTCGTCGTCCTCCTCGTCCGCGAGCTCCTCGTCGATGGTGGGCGTCGCGTCTGGCAGCGGTTCGGGTTCCGGTGGGATGGTGGGGTCAGACGGTGGTGTGGTAGCCGGTGGAGGCGGCGGTGGCGGAGGTGGTGGCGGTGGCGGTGGCGGTGGCGGCGGTGGCGGTGGCGGTGGTGGTGGACACTCGTCGTTGAGCGGCGGTGGGGCGACAGGGAACGGTAGATGCGAGGAGATCACGATCCCGATGTGCCGGGGTATCGGTTACAATCTGACAGCGATGCCGAACGAGCTGAACCACGACACCCAGGAGGAGGCGGGTATGGAGGTGCACCAGTTCTGGCCGTTGGTGGAGATCAAGTGCTCCCCGGATCTGAAGTTCTTCCTGTGCTCGATGTACACGCCGATCTGTCTACCGGAGTACACGAAACCGTTGCCAGCCTGCCGTAGCGTCTGCGAACGTGCCAGAGCTGGATGCGCCCCGTTGATGCAACAGTACGGATTCTCGTGGCCGGAGAGGATGGCGTGCGAGCGTTTACCGACTCACGGTGACCCGGACAACCTCTGCATGGAGCAGGACAACCGTACCAGCAGCACGGGACCCGGATCCGGGAACAGCGGAGCGGCGAGCAGCGCACCGTTGCCGGCCGCTGCCCCACCGCGTCCCACGAGACCGACGAAGACCACCCAACCACCGCGCTGCAAGCCGGGCAAGAATCAAAAAAACTGTCAGCATCCCCCGGGGGAAAGGGCGAGGGAGTGCGCGTGCCGGTGCAGAGCACCCCTCGTACCCCTGGGGGCGGGGGGCACGGTAATACCGGGTCCGATAAGCGGCAGCAACGCCGGCAACATCGGCAACGGGGCTGGACTGGCAGGCATGGCCGTAAGTGGAGCCATACCAGCGCCACCGATAAACATCGCCCGGAACATCATGCAGGACATTGCCGGAGTACAGAACTGCGCTCTCCCGTGTTACGGGGCGTTTCTCACCCCCGAAGAGCGAGGGTTCGCGGCCGTGTGGCTGGCTCTGTGGAGCGGTCTGTGCGCCGCAAGCACACTCGTGACCGTCACCACGTTTCTGATCGACACCCAGCGCTTCAAGTATCCTGAGAGACCGATCGTCTTCCTCTCGGCGTGTTACTTCGTGGTCTCGATCGGTTACCTGTCGAGAAGCGTCTTCGGTCACGAGGAGATCGCGTGCGACGGACCGGCGTTGAAGTCCGGGGCCCAGGGGCCGGGAGCCTGCGTCACGGTGTTCCTGATGATCTACTTCTTCGGGATGGCCTCGTCGGTCTGGTGGGTGATACTCGCGTTCACGTGGTTCCTCGCGGCCGGTCTGAAATGGGGGAACGAGGCGATCGCCTCTTACTCTCAGTACTTCCATCTGGCCGCTTGGTTGGCGCCCACCGTTCAAACGGTGTCGGCGTACGTGGCCGGTGGGGTGGCCGGGGATCCGGTGGCGGGAGTCTGCACCGTGGCACCGGACGGTATACGTTCGTTCATCCTGGTACCGTTGTTCGTCTACCTGTTGCTCGGCACCAGCTTCCTGCTCGCCGGTTTCGTGAGCCTGTTCAGGATCCGATCGGTGATCAAACGTCAACCGGGCGCCAAAGCGGACAAACTGGAGAAGCTGATGATACGCATCGGCGTGTTCAGCGTGCTGTACACGCTACCGGCCGGGGTGGTGTTGGCATGTCACATGTACGAGACCGCGTTACGGGGCGAGTGGCTCGCTTCGTTGGCCTGCCCGTGTCGGACGCGAGCGAGACCGCTCTACTCCGTCCTGATGCTCAAGTACTTCATGGCGCTCGCGGTAGGCATCACGTCCGGCGTGTGGATCTGGAGCGGCAAAACCGTCGACTCGTGGAAACGTCTATGGAGGCGTTTGTTCGGAGGCGGGAGCGGCGGAGGCGGTCACGGAGGCGGTGGCGGCGGTATGGTAGCAGGCGTGACAGGCGTCAGCGGCGGCATAGGCAGCACCAGCATCAAGGGCGTCGTAGGACGTGTCGGAGTCCCGTATCCACCGGCATCCGGACCGGGTAGCGCGTTGCTACCGCCGGGTAGCGTCGCGAGCGCCTCCCAGCATCATCTTCATCATCACGTTCTCAAGCAACCGCCTCTCTCGCACGTATGACGTCACCAGTCGGCGGGGGGCGACATGAACACCGCTGGCTGCGATCAGCAGCAACAACAACAACAACAGTCGGTGCAGCAACAGGAGAGGCCTTCCGCCCTTAGCAACTACGGGCCCATTTAGCCCTTCGCCTCGGCCTCGCGCAGGCATACGCCTCACGCGGCGCCTCACACAGCACCTCACACGCCCCACTCGGCGGCCACTATCTACTCGAGGAGGTCGCTGGCGTCGACGACGGGCCCGCTCACGCCGGCCCACGGGCTCGCGCCATCTTACACCCAGGCCACTGAGGTCTGAATCGATTTACGCCGGTAGGTAGGTACGTTGCGATGCTCGAGCGCGATCGCGATCGGCTCGAGGGGACGCCCGCCCGCGTTTCGTGGTTAACGCGCGGGCCATGTGCCACTCAACGCCGCCACGAATCAGCGTCGATCACTCGCGACGGTGCTTCACGATTACCCGATATACGTATTAGCCCGTACGTGTCTTCTTCGCCGGGTGTCTCGAGCCGCCCTTTTTTTAACTACCATCGTATCATCGGTGCGCGTTATCGCGGGAGTCGCGAAAGGGGTTACCGACGTCTCTTCGTTTCTGTTTTTTTTTTCTTTTTTTTTCATTGGGTTCTTTCGATCGGTCGGTGAAATTTCTCGGTGAAACGTATCTTCGTGATCGGTAAAAACGAGTCGCGACGAAAACCTCCAGCGATAGACGGCGCACGGACCCTCGTTGCGCGAGACCGCCAGAGGGCGCGGTGGTATCAAAATGGCGCTCGAGACAGCTCGGTTAGCGAGATTGTGATTTTTTTTAGTGCATCGATCGAAAGCAACGACGAACGAATGGGACGCGCGAATGCGAGAAAACGTGTGACAGGTACACTCTCTTACTCGTATCTATCTCTAAAACTCTTTCTTACTTATATACCGTAGCGGAGCTCGTAAAGTCCGCATGTCCGTCTAACGTGTATCGTCTCGTCTATTTATCTAACCTAGGCCATAACTGAATATAGGTGTAAAACACGATTCTTTTCTGGATCGTACCGCGCGCGTGGACGACGGTGAGTCCGGTGTTCCGAAGCGAACGAGGTTTCTTCTCCTTTTTTTTTTCTATAATTTCGCACACGGTCGAGACGAGCCGCGCGGGAGGGGAAAAAACAACCGACCGTTCCGTCTCGATTCTCGCGGGGAGAACGAAGAAAGTAAACAGACTCGGAATACAGACTCACCGGCGACGATCGCCGACGGGGTACGACGAGCAAGTGTATAGCGCAGACGCTGGGAGACGAGGAGAGAAGAGAACGGTGAGGCGACGTAACTGTAAATATTACTCTTAGGTGTTAGGTAAAAAGCGCTGTAAATAAACAAAGAGAGAGAGAGAAAGAGAGAGGGAAAATGAAACGATCGTCGGAACGATTCATCGATCGGCACGAGCTGTGGATCCACAAGAAGGCGTATAGACGCGAGGATATGGTCATCGTACGCGTTCCTTTTTTATTTTACTTGGTCTATCGCGTACATAAGTCCGTGGAGCCTCGAATTCGTCACGAATCTCTTTCGAAGTGTGTGCGCGTGTGTCGTCGCGGCTGTCGGCTCGGGTGACGTCACGGTGCGACGAAGATGGACGATTCGCTCGTTCGAGAATCCGACAGATGTCGAGCCGATCGCGTCGCGTCGGCTTCGACGGATATCAATTAGCGATCGGAATACCTCGAAGGAAGCTTCGAAGAGCCGCTAGTCTTGCCACGGACGAAGGAACGCGTCCGGAAGGAACGCGATCGCGCGTGCGATGCACGCGCGGCGACCCTGCGCGATTTCACGCGTGCGAAACGAACTTTCCGTTTTTTTTTTTTACCGCCGAACGAAGGTCTCTTTTTTCCCCCCCTTGACCGTTTTTTATATATTACTACTCGTATATACGCGTCTCGAACGTAGCAGGCAAAAAAGTGTATAGAGACAAACCACCACCACCATCAGAGACACACCTGTTTTTTGTACCTAGCGCGACTCTCGGTACCCGATCGGTGCCTCGGGTCGCGCATACGCACACGGGACACTAACCTCATTCGCAACACAGTATTACACACACATAAATATATATATACACACATACACGCGGGCGCGCACGAACACATACATACAGCCGTACACGCGCACGCCGTAGAAGAAAGATACGAAAACATTCTCTGTGTACCCCCTGAGTATCTCGTAGGTAAAAAATAAAAAAAAAGAAAAAGTAACGAAGCAAATTTGTACACGCTCACGTGTCTATGTCCGCGCAACAACAAAAAGAAAAAAAAAAAAACCTAGAAGTAGCTGTCGACACGAGTGCGAAATCGAATGCACGCATAAACGAGTAAGTCGTCGTCAAGTACGTAAATATATACGTGTATATAGAGATATATATGAATATATATTTAAGTACGCGTATATATATAAATATTACAGAATACGTATAAATATATAAATATAAATATTATATATGTCGAACGAATACGCGCGCTGTTCACCGACGGATATCTCGCAGTTCTTTTTTTTTTTTCTCTCGTCCTTTTTTTCGTACTCACTGGAGGAGAACAGAGAGGATAGAAAGATTCCCGGGGTGAACCGTCTCTCGTCGGTGCTTCTCGCTCGAGGCGCGTCTCGCGAGGAAATCGCGTGCGTTCGAGGTTAGGATTCGATGGCACCGAGGCAAACGAAACGTTTTCTCGCGTTGTTCTTCTTCTTCTTCGTCTTCGTCGTTCTTCTTTTCTTCTACTTCTACTTCTTCTTCTTCTTAATCGGGGGGTCCGTTTTTCGTCGTTGAAATTTCAACGGCTCACGCGATCGTCTCCGCGAGACGCGTCACTCGCGAGGAGAGCAGGTGGGAACGGGTGCACGCGAGGAGAGCGAAAGGAAACAGGCGAAAGGACTGAAAAACGATAACTGCCTCAAGCGACCTTAAAAGAAACACGACCCGTATCGCATCCCGGACGGGGACCCCTGCCAAACGAAACGTACACGTGTAATGTTGTAAAGTAGCGAGAGTAAAGAAACCTTTTAGTGTCACATATCACGCCAAGCCGTTACGAGCGAAAACGGACAATGTCGCGTTCGCGGACGATTGACGACGAGGGCCGGCCGGAGAAAAAACTGGTGGAAAAAACGAACGACAGAGCGCGCTGCCGTCGCGAGACGGTCACCGCGCACCGATCGTACGACCGATTGAGGAAACGAACGCGACGCCGGAGAAACAAGAGGGAGGAGTTTATAACGAGTATTTGTAAGCCACTTTTTGTCACGATGATTGTCAATAAAATTGAAAATACTGTGTGTAACGTGTGTGTTCCGGAATTTTATCCACGTTCGGGCTCTTTCTCGAGACTCTTTTCTTTTTTTTACTTTGGTGACGATTCTACGACCGGGCTCGAACAACGGATCGTTGTTTGTCTTCCTCTACTTTTTCTTTTGTACGTTTTCCTCGTTTGGCTTTTATGTTCTCTCCCCCCCCCCCCCCCCCCCCCATTGAAAACGTATCGGATCCTCGAGATCCGTGCACGTCACCATCTTTGTACAACTTTTACGTTGCCATAGTAGTTAACGAATGACCGACGACCATATCGTTATATAAATATATATATACTGAAATCAAAATTGTATACGATTTTTAATATACTTTATTATTATTTAAGTTCCTTGCGTTTGTTCTTGAGTACCTCAGAGCTGTCCTCGATCCTCGTATTATCGGTTTCATTTCCCTAACGATTCGGCGAACGTCCACCGGCGCGAAATTCAAATCCAGGATACGGGAAACGGAAACGAAGGTAAGTTAGTTTTGTGTATATTATTTTTTTAATTTTATACGTATGTATATTTTGCGATATAATTAGTTTTACATACATAATCTGCGACAACGTAATAAGTTGTTGCAACTTCGACGTTGTAATTATTGGATAAAAAAATAGTGGCTGAAAGTTTCGTAACTCGTGTACCACCATCGACAACGAACACGCGTTACATTTCTCCGACACGGGTTCCAAACGGTTAAGATCGTACTGTTTTTTCCGCTTCCCAACGTGAATCACGGAAAACGAAATAAATATTTATGTTTTGATCCGTGGAACACCAGGGGTATAATTATTTAACGTCGGGGTCGTCTTAAGTAAATACTTCCTGCTTTAAATCATGGCTGACTATAAACAGAAGTCCCGGGGACCCCACACTTCAGTTTGTATAAAACAAAAAAGGGTCCCTTCTGTTTAAGAGGCTCGAACAAGTGGCCACATTCTTCCATCTGGGAGCGAGAGTACCCCAACGAGAAGAAGCTACCAAAGGAATTCAGACACAGATCATACGTATCGTTAATGCAAGTTGTGTCATCGGTGACCACCGATCCTTAAGAAAAAAAAAACTACAAATTTTTTCCCCTTTGAAAAATCGTGCAAAATAATTCCAACATAAAAAAAAATAGTATCGTGAAAACAACTTTCCACACAGATACACACTACCAAATATCAAAACCAATCCACCCTGATCAAACCTATTCCACGGATACCACAAAAATTAATTTTTCCATTTCTCCGTTACAATAGTTCGAAACACATCCTAGACGAGTCTCACCTGAAAGTGGGCGGTGCAATAACAGAGGGCAGCAGTGTACCGAGCGTCCCGCCCACCGCGTCCCCCCACTCCACGCGTCCCGAACAAAGTAACCCGTACCGGACGCGATCGTTCCTCACCGCAGACGAGGAAGGAAGCAGCCCCTCGAATTCTATTTCCACGGAAAAAGCGGCGTAAAGTAAAGCACGACGCCCGCTCCGACCGAACCGTAACCGAGGAAGCTCGTGGCTAAGAATACTCTCTCCGTTGCCTCAAAGGGTTAAATGCCGAAAATTTCGCGTTTCTCGGCGGATCCATTAGGGAGGATAAATCTGTCTTTAAGACGCGCCAGTGGGGTGGCAGAAAAGCTGGGAAACGAGCCCGTGGCTGGATATTGTTTATAACGCTTTCCTTCTCTGTATCACCGGCTGGCTCGGAATTAATGTAAACGCAGACGGGTTTGAAACCCGGGTGGACGTCGGTATTTACACGAGGTTACGAATCGCCCTGGTGAAAATCGCCGTTTAACCCGGGGGGCACCTAAGTAAACCTACCCCTGGGTGTCGTGAGTCACTGCCGGCGGCGCGGTCGCCGCCGTGCGGGGCAAACACCACCGACGTTACCGTTCCCCGCCTCCAACGACCCCCCGCCACCACCCACAATCTACAACGACCGCCCCCTCTCGCCCCACCTCTCTCCTTCCGAGCGCAGCGACGAATTTATGGTGCGTCGCTGCACCTCGAGGATCGCCGCCATAAACAAACGATATTAACCGAGCGGACGTTTACGGCCCTCGGTGGCTGCTCCGGAAGATAAGGATCTCCGTTAGTCATTCGCTCGTTAAGTTAACTGGCCGCGCGCGACGCGTTGATTTCCTTAATTGCGGCCCGCCCGTTGCCAGTTTCCGCGGAACGGAAGGGCTCGCGGTGAATCGCCATGTTGTCAACCGATGGAGGGACGGGGTGTGCTCGCGTGTCCCCGTATCGTTCGCTGATATCTATGGGTGTCCCGTTTTGACTTAATTAAACGCGTTCGCCGTCGGGATCTGGACGCTGCTCGATGGAGGACCGGCTTCGATTATGGTCGTGTTTGGTAGCGGGCAGGTGGAGAGTATGGGGGGGTTCGATGGGATGGTTTTTAAACGGAATTTTTTGAAGGATTCTTCGGACATTGGGTGTACTGGATTTGTAACAATTTTTGTATCTTTGTATTTATGATCATTTTTATATCTTCGTATTTGTAACAATTTTTACATCTTTTTTGATTTCGTTCTTTCTCGATTTTGTTCGAGATCGAGAGTTTGACCGTGTATGTCCATGTTTGAGTACTTCTCTAGACATTGTATATACCGCAAGATGTGTATTTATAATAATTTATCTCACTTGGGGGGCTTTTTTTTCCTTTTTGAAGCGTTTCTTAAGTATTTGTTTTATTTTGTCAATTTTTAAGTATCCTTTCCTCTAAGTACGCAAGATAGGGTCGAGAGTTTTAAATACGTGGTTCAAACATTGCTTGCGTCCGACCAATTCGATCGCCATTTTTAGTACTAGTCTAAGGTGAGGGGAATCTTCTATACAACATGCATCTATCTACCAACCCATACTTAATCAGTCAGAGTATCAATTATTATATTGTAAAACATCATCGGCTCGGTATGAATGCGCGTTACATAAACATAATATTTCATACTTCCATTTATCTAAACTCAAATTTAATTATAACATAATTCCCTATTTGTTAGGTCCCATTGTACCTTACACAATTTTCTCTTCCTCGATTCGTATTATTCTTTCTCAGTAATATCAAAGATGGCGTCAAGGGGTGCGTCAAAAATGATGAATAGAAATAAAAAATGGCGAGTTACAACTACAATCGACGATACTGATGTTAATACACGCTTTTTTTTACCAAAAATTGGCGATTATTTTGAATTTTATTAAAATTACAAATGGCGACTATTTTGAACCTTACTAAAATTGCAAATGGCGACTATTTTAAACCTCACTAAAATTGCAAATGGCGGCTATTTTAAATCTCACTAAAATTGCAAATGACGACTATTTTGAACCTCACTAAAATTGCAAATGGCGACTATTTTGAACCTCACACAAATTGCAAATGGCGGCTATTTTGAACCTCACTAAAATTGCAAATGGCGACTACTTTGAACCTCACTACAATTGCAAATGGCGACTATTCTGAACCTCGCTAAAATTGCAAATGGCGATTGTTTTGAACCAGCTAGCCCTTCAAGCGTTACATCGAAACCACAACGAATCTGTTTCGACTTTGATCGCGGGTCTCTACGTAGTTCGTTTCGATGGCTGTCCGAAATAGATCCTGGGACATCGTTATTTACCGAGAGACTGGCTTCGAGAACGATTTACGAGTAGATTTGCCGAAAGACACCTCACCGATCGGTCGCGACGCTGGTCTCCTACGAGGCGTGATCGACGACGACTAATTGCGCCTAAGAAAACTAATTTACGGGGGCGGGAACGGATCTCGTGCGTTCGCCCTCTGTTTGTCGAGTCAAGAGAACATTTTCCAGGCGGCGTGGAAAGGACCTCGACTTTTCGCCCTGATCCCTACGAGGCGTCTAACATTAGATCGTATCGAGCGTAGGTACCGTTTCCCGTTTTCTCTCGGTTAGGCGTTCATTGTCGGTTCTTCCCACCAAATCTGGAGTTCTCTGATAACCGTCGCATTCCACGACTCGCTTCGTGGAACTGCAAGCGTTTAACGCAACACAATTGAGTTTTATCCTTTTTAACCTCTAAACAAGGTGAGTTTATTATCAGTGGGAAAAATAACGAGCAGAATTCTTTTACGAAGAAATCGCGTTGTAAAACATCACGATCACGTTGTTGATTATTAAATAAAAGTATGTACTGTGAGCAGCTGTAAAGAACGCATTCGAAAGGATAGTCTCACAAATTGCGTTTTCACGATAGTTATTTCACGATAGTCGTTAATTATTTTTGTGTAACGCGAAACTTCTCAAAAATTGTGACAGCTAAATTTGAATTTCATTCAGAAGCATTCTTTCCAGCTGCGTACAGTACACGCAGGTTACACGTGTGTACTTTCAAACCGTTACTCGGATTTTAACGAAACTTCATACTCAAGTTCTATATTCTCGTTACAATAATTGGCTCGATCTTGAGCAAAATCGGTCGATAAACAACGATGGTTACCTCTGGCACTTATTACAATTTTTTTTGTTACGTGTCTCTTATTCGTAAACATACTTCAAATATTTTGAATAAATCGCAAAGAGAGTTTCCACTTATTGGAATTTTGGGTTTCTAGAGAAATATTACAAGAAGATTCTAGAAAGACATTCTATATATACACATGCATATATACATTCATACATGCATATACACATACATACATTCATATATATACACATACATGCATTCGGCTACAAGAGATAATTTTTGTTGTATCATCTTTAGATCCATTATTGGAAATTCAACGCTATCAAAAGAAAGCTCGATAAACGCTCTTTAAACCTTCTCGGACAATAAAACAATTCACCAAAATCTTATTCGTTGCTCCACTTTCTTCCCATGGAGAAGTATCATTACCTATTCTTCTCAGATAATTTTGTACAATCGACGAACCCGATCTCTTCACTCTGCAAACTACTACATTATTCGATAATTTTTGTCGTGTTTTCCATTGTAAAAAAATACTACAACACTTCAACTTCGAACAACCGTAAATATACAAACGAGTCGACAGATTTATATGAAACTTCTACATATGTTCATTAAACGACAGTACTATTTTTAGAAAAATAAAACGACGAACCTAACAGCTCCATTTCTTATCAAACAGAAAAAATTTATTCAGCAATTTATTATATAGTATTCCAACGTCCGTGTGTCCAATACATCTAGTATATAATACACATACTAAATTGTTCAATAACTTTTGTCTTTTTGTCCATTGTAAAAAAATACTACGACACTTCAATTGTAAATATACAAACGAGTCGACAGATTTATATGAAACTTCCACATATGTTCATCAAACAGTAATACCATTTTTAGAAAAAAAAAAAACGAACCTAACAGCTCCGTTTCTTATCGAAGGAAAATTTATTCAGTAACCTATTATATTCCAACGTCTGTGTGTCTTACATACCTAGTACATAGGTATAACATAGTGTATACATATACTAAGTTGTTCACTAAGTTTTGTTTTTTGTCCATTATAAAAAAATACTACGACACTCCAACTCTAAATATACAAACAAGTCGAAAGATCTATATAAAACTTCCACACATGTTCATCAAACAGTAATACCATTTTTAGAAAAAAAAAAAACGAACCTAACAGCTCCATTTCTTATCAAACGACAAAATTTATTTAACAACCTATTATATTCCAACGTCCGTGTCTCTTATACACCTAGTATACTATATAATACACATACTAAGTTGTTCACTAAGTTTTGTCTTTTTGTCCATTGTAAAAAAATACTACAACACTCCAACTCTAAATATACAAACAAGTCGAAACATCTATATAAAACTTCCACACATGTTCATCAAACAGCAGTACCATTTTTAGAAGAATAAAACAACGAACCTAACAGCTCCGTTTCTTATCAAATAACAAAACTTATTCATCAATTTATTATATTCCACCGTCCGTGTACCGGATACATCGACGTGAATAATTTATTGCTCGTGGTCCCGTATTCGTCCGAATCTCGCCAGTTTCGCGAGCGCGTAGCTCCAGTTCCCCATTTGATTTCTTCGTTGAAGCGTTCTCGGTAATTGTATTCGCGATGGGTAACTTGACCCTGTAGCCTCGTCACGCTTGAAAACGACAGGGCGGTACGCGCGGGACATCCTCGTGCATCGCGTAGCCGCTGTTAAACCGCTCGTGGTCCCCGTGTCCCATGTTTTCGCGTTGAACACTCCTCATTTGTCACTGGTTATTTTTCCACGGTGGCGGTTCGCGGCTTGCACCGTTTTCTCGGAAACAAGATAGAGACGTAAAATCGGCTCGATGTCCGATTACCCGTTATCGCGTCGCTCATTATATTCGCGCGTGTAAGCGATTTATGCGTAGGAACGTTACCACACGACCATCCCTTATCGTGGTGTCAAGGGTCGACCCAACGTCGGGATCGTTCTCCCGCGTTCATTCCACGGGGAGATTAATCGTCTACGCGACGATAATCTATCGCTATATAAATTACCAGAGGCGCGTATTAAGATACGAGTCCGTAAATTGAATTTTCTTTTCGTCGAGCCAACTCGGGTGCACGCTAATTCACCGACGGGAAATTTATTCACCGAACTTTCCACGCGAACGAAACTTCCGAGCTGGTCTCGCCGCGACCTATACGGGTACCCGATCGTACGAAATAATTCGATCTCTTTCGTCGACCATTGAGTCGCGAGAGAGGAAGTTCTCTTACTTTCGGTGTATTTTCGATTCGTGCCCCGAGAAGAATCGTAACGATAGAAATTAACTAACAAACCTCGAGTGGATTCTGGATTCCGGATACGATATAAATACTTGATTCATTTCGGCGAACTTTCTCATATTTTTACTAATTTTATTTTTATTCGCGCCGAATCAAGCGCGTTATATTCAATTCTCTCGATAGATATTGTACAATTTGAAGAAAGAAATTTCTTCGAGGAATTGGAGTATTGTAAGTTCACGGGGAAATGAATTCTTTTGGTCGATTATTATCGATTTTACGGAAACGAAAGAATTGTAAGCTTCTTCTGCGTTCTTTGAATGTTTCAGGGTGTTTCGTTTATGGGGTCTGAGACTCGTCACAGGGGTGGGTTGGGGTACCGAACACTCTTGACAATTAAATCGATATATGACTATAAATTACAGTCTTCCAATTTGAGTAAACGGAAATGTAATTTTGTAAATATTTTATTCGAAAATTATCAAGACCATAAATGTAAGCGAAGAAAAACTTGGTAAAAAATAATAAAATGTATCATTGTCTTTTTTAATTAAATCAACTTGGAATTTTTAATTTGAGTAAATGGGAAAGTAATATTACAAATAGTTTGTTCGCCAATTATCAAGACTGCAAAAGTGAAGAAAGATTTGTCAAAAATCAGGTAATGTATCGTTGCTTTTTTTTTTTAATTTTTTAAATCAACTTGTCACTTTTAATTTGAGTAAACGGGAAAGTAATTTTACAAATAATTTGTTCGCCAATTATCAAGACCACAAAAGTGAATAAAAAATACTTGTTAAAAGAGAAAAAATTGTTGTCTTTCTTAATTCTTTAAATCAATTTACGACTTCTAAATTGAATAAACGGAAAATTAATTTTACAAATAATTTGTACGTCAATTATCAAGACCATAAAAATGAAAAGAAAGAAAATCTACCGTTTTCTTTTTTAATTCCTTAAAACAACTTACGACAGCTGATTTGAGTAAACGGAAAAGTAATTTTACAAATATTTTATTCGCCAATTATCAAGATCACAAAAAAGAAAAAAAAGAAAATCTACCCATTACCTTCTTTAATTTCTTAAATCCACTTACATTTAATTTAAGTAAACGGAAAAGTAACTTTGTAAATATTTCATTCGCCAATTATCAAGACCACAAAAAAGAAAAAGAAGATCTACCTATTATCTTCTTTAATTCCCTAAATCAACATAAATCTAATTTAAGTAAACGCAAAAGTAACTTTGCAAATATTTCATTCGCCGAATATCAAAACCACAAACAAAAGAAAAAGAAAAAGAAAATCTCCCATCGTCTCTTGTCTAATTCCCGAAAATTCGACGTCTCGTTTACGAGTGATCGGACACCGCCGTAATGGAAAAGGAGGAGCACGTAGCGGCACAGAGAAGGGTAGACGGGGAGGGGGTCGGTGAGGGTGAGGAGAGGAGTAAAATCGAAATCTCAGGGATCAGTGGGCACGCGCGCGACCCATCGACTCGGAAGCGAGCAAGACGGAAATTGTTTAGCGGCAATAAAACGAATCGTTCCGGTGACCATAAACGGCGACGACAGTCGCAGTTCACCCTAACGCGGTGCCAGGACGGATTTACCCGGGGCGGGTAGGGATCGTCGGACAGTCGATAGTCGTCGACTGTACCCGAGCGCTTCGGCTCGCATGCCGAGCCACCTCGAAGAGACCGCGCATAATGCGACCGCGTATCGCCGGAGGAAGGGCTTTTCGAAGGCCCTCGATTCCATTCAAATTAGATTCCCTTGTACCGTTAATCCTCCTTTGCAATGCCAACAGCTGCGAGAGACGCCGGCTCGCAGCTGATCATTAATTATTTGCGTCCACGGATTAACGGGTTAAACGAACGCGTGCGCGCGCAACCGCCCGCCCCTCCACCCGCCCACCGCTCGCGAGCCTGTTGACCTCGCCTCTGGCCCGCGAGTCATTCATCACTCGCGCGCCGATACACGGGGAGGTTAGATCCGGAACACGTGACGAAATCCAGACAAAAATCCTACGCGAAGCTCTACGAAGTTTTTCATTGAATTCTTCTCGTCGTTAGCTTGTATTTTTATCAGCGTCTCGTGGACCTCGTCGAAGGTTACCGAGTACGGTTCAACAATGTTCAATGTTGCTCGTAGACACGCTTCGAACGTTTAATACTTTAATGTGTAATTCACTGAATGATTCTTAGCACGTGTTTACAATGCCAGGCTCTCGCGAGGACTGGTGGGGTCGACTGTTACGCGCTAAGAGCGCGCGCGTGCGTGTGTGTGCGCGCGCGCGAGTGCGTACCATAGTACGCGATAAGAATGTTCCAGAAAAGGACGAGCACGGTGTATAAATAGTTAACATCTATGATCAGAGATGTCGCAATTAGTGACTTTTGAATACTCTAATGGACCCCGTGTGTGTTTAACACGAGGACTATCGATGGTGGATGTATTATTATTTGCATCAGACCGTGTACGTGCGTTCGATGTTGGATAGGGAAATGGTGAATTAATTCACGAGTATCTTTAGTTGTTTGTTTTGATAATTGACCACGATTATTGCAGACACTGTTAACGATCGAGTAATTTTAAAAGGAAGTTCGAAACAAATTTAATTGACCCCTACGTTAAGAAATTGAAAATGCATAGATTTTGCATATTTGTAGGTGAGTTTGATATCAAATTCTACGAATTATTTTCTAATGTTTTGTATTGTTTGTATGCCTTCGAATTATTTTTTCTCTTCATTGGATAATTTTCCATTCCATTCTATCAATTTTTAAAATTGGTGGAATTTGGAGAGAATTAAATATACTCGTTTGATTCTACGTAACTTTATATCTATCGAAACGTGTTAACTCGCAAATAAAACTCATAGAATACTTACTAAAACATGGAAGACCCAAACAAATGGGGCTTCCATGACCCAAGAATTTTTTCTTACACTTAACGCTATCAGCTACTTGTAGAGCACAAACACGTGCAATAATTTGTCGTTAACAGTTAAATCTTTCTTTCCTCTACATACCCTGCGTGTGCTTCATGTACAGAAATTTTTTAAATTCTGCAAGTGTCCCATAACCTCCAAACGGAGGTGTGTATCTGCAAACCATTTCTCTGAAAATAAACCGAAGCATCGAACTGTATCTCCCTGCAGTATTATTGTATTTATTCGCTAAGAGCGCAGTACGAACGAACACAATGTTGGAATTGCCACGAAAATAGTAGTGGTGGTTTTAGCGTGGCCGAAATGTCGCGCGACATAGTATCGTTTGATACGTCTATCCTACAGATCTCCTCTCTCCGGGTACATAAATGAAACTCTCTGTCTACAATCCCCGCTCGCTTCACCGTCTCATCTCACATTTCGTGTCCCCTCTCTCGCGATACACTGACCGCCGTTAAGAGCTCACGCCCCCCCCCCCCCACTCCCCCCACTCCCCACCCCGTTCCCCCGTACGCGTGCGAGCACACATCCACCGCTTACAATTAGCCACTTCAACGCACGCGCGCGATTCCCAGATACTTGATTCGAAGCATAATTTACTGCTACACTTTGACAATTCAATGGAAAGTTCCTGCGCGGGATTGAAGTACCGTGGGTTAGATTTAATCGTTCGGGGTTGGTTCGAGGAATATTGTTGGGTTTGAAGTGAATAGGAAAGTGGTTTGTAGATAATTATTATGTGCGCGTGTGTGTGGGCGTGTTGTGTAAACTATGATATATAGAATAGTTGTATGTACATAAATTATACATATGTAATAGTTATATGTATATAAATTATATATATGTAATAGTTATAATATATGTATATAATTATTATGTGCGTGTGTGTGTGTGTGTGTAAACTATGATACATATAGAAATTGTATGTATATAAATAATGTATATGTAATAGTTATATGTATATAATATGTATATATATAATAGTTATATGTATATAATATGTATATATATAATAGTTATATGTATATGAATTATTATGTATATATAATAGTCATATGTATATGAATTATTATGTATATATAATAGTCATATGTATATGAATTATTATATATATAATAATTAAAAATATATATAATAGTTATACGCATATAAATTATTCTGTGTATAATAATTGTATATATATAATAGTTATATGTATATAAATTATTCTGTATACAATAATTTTATATATACAAACAATTATGTATATAATAGTTATATATATATATGTATGTATACATACGTAGAAGCATGAGCTTTCATAGCCAGAGTAGGCGAGTGGTGTCGATACCCGAGACACGAGACAATTAGTCAGTTACCCATAAACGAGTCACTCTGAGCATGCGTGGAGAGAACGTATCGCGATTAGTGTATTAGTTGCGTAGAATGAAAAGCTAATTGATCCTAACGTGATCGACAGAATGAGAAGTTATACGATCGACGTTAAATATTGACGAGAAGAATCGATTTACGAACCTACGAACGATTAAAGAAGCAAACGCGAAAAAGGTTCTATATTTTCGTGTAAATTGTATCGAAGAGAATCAGAACTTAACGTTTTCTTAAAAATGTTAACGACTCTCGCTGTAAATGTTCGTCTTCGATATCACAGGCGCTCGTCTCAAATTTTTCACCGAATTAAATTTCATAATGGCGTTAGATCGCGCAACTGCTCGTATTCTCTCTCGGTTACTACGCGCGTCTCCTTCCCGATCTATCATCTTTTGTAACAGGCGTGTCTCCGAGTGCAATAAAGACGTATCATTATTAATAGCACCGCAATCTCGCCGCGCCATTTATACTTGTACACATTCTATATAAATTTCTTGCACTGTGAGGCAAACTATTTATCGATCGTGTCGCATATATTTAATGTACATCTATTCTATATAAATTTCTCGCTCTATACGATGCGGTAAGGTAAGGTAATCTATTTACCAATCTCACCGTGTATATATTTCTCCGACCGTCAATTATCCAATTAATCGACCACCTAATTACGAAACACAGTCGCTCGACTGAAAAAGGCACCACTTGCGAATTTAAATTCATTACCGATTTATCTCGTAATTCTAAATCAGAAGACTTTTCTATTTCAGTAGTGTCGCTGTTACAATAAACGATGAACGTTCTATTGTTATCATATAATTATCACTTTTCCACTCAAAATTCCACTCAAATTCTCAAATCTTTACAAAATTTGTTACTCGATTTAAATTCATTAGCAATTTATCTCGTAATTCTAAATCAGAAGCCTTTTCTATTTCAATAGTGTCGTTGTTACAATAAACGATTAACGTTCTAAAATACTATCACTTTTCCACTTAAAATTCCGCTCAAATTCTCAAATGTTTACAAAATTTGTTACCCGATTTAAATTCATTACCGATTTATCTCGTAATTCTAAATCAGAAGACTTTTCTATTTCAGTAGTGTCGCTGTTACAATAAACGATTAACGTTCTATTGTTATCATATAATTATCACTTTTCCACTCAAAATTCCGCTCAAATTCTCAAATCTTTACAAAATTTGTTACTCGATTTAAATTCATTACGAATTTATCTCGTAATTCTAAATCAGAATATTTTTATATATTCTATTTCAATACTGTCGCTGTTACAATAAACGATTAACGTTTTAAAATACTATCACTTTTCCACTAAAAATTCCGCTCAAATTTTCAAATCTTTACAAAATTTGTTACTCGATTTAAATTCATTAGCAATTTATCTCGTAATTCTAAATCAGAAGCCTTTTCTATTTCAATAGTGTCGTTGTTACAATAAACGAATAACGTTTTAAAATACTATCACTTTTCCACTAAAAATTCCGCTCAAATTTTCAAATCTTTACAAAATTTGTTACTCGATTTAAATTCATTAGCAATTTATCTCGTAATTCTAAATCAGAAGCCTTTTCTATTTCAATAGTGTCGTTGTTACAATAAACGATTAACATTCTAAAATACTATCACTTTTCCACTTAAAATTCCGCTCAAATTCTCAAATGTTTACAAAATTTGTTACTCGATATAAATTCATTACGAATTTATCTCGTAATTCTAAATCAGAAGACTTTTCTATTTCAATAGTGTCGCTGTTACAATAAACGATTAACGTTCTATTGTTATCATATAATTATCACTTTTCCACTCAAAATTCCGCTCAAATTCTCAAATATTTACAAAATTTGTTACTCGATATAAATTCATTACGAATTTATCTCGTAATTCTAAATCAGAAGACTTTTCTATTTCAATACTGTCGCTGTTACAATAAACGATTAACGTTCAAAAACACTAATTATCAATTTTCCACTCAAAATTCCGCTCAAATTCTCAAATGTTTACAAAATATAAGTAACTCGAGTATACGCGAAACGAGTCACGCACAGTGCCCAATCGCTATTATATCAATTTACGTACTTGACCCGAGAAAAGGAAGCCCAATTTCCAAAGCTTCTCGATTACCCTACGGGCCAATTAGATGGAGGTACCGTCGTGGTTCGCCGTGGCGATAAAGACGTTATTATTAACCTCGTCGAAGGGTATCTCTGAAAACCGGAAAGACGCGGGTCCGCATCCGCGATGCGCTGATAAAACATCCGATCGAGTCACAGACCGAGTCGGTAGACACTCGCCTGGTCGCGAGACTCGAAAAAATAAACCGTGTACGCTCCAGCTTCGTGCAATATATTTTTCTCCGGTTTCTGCTCCAGATCCGCCACCCCTGTGTGTATCGAGGACGCGATCACCCTCCGCCACCTCCTCGGCCACCCTCATATTCCGCGTCGTAGCGAGGAAACGAGACTCGTATTCGACTCCGGAATAATACCGACCCCGTCGCCCGTAAAGCCACGGCACGCCGTTGAAACAATATTTTCACAGGGGCGGGCTGCCCGACGTCGTCGTAACCCAGGCTTCACGAATATCGCTGTTTTTCGACGAGCCCTGATGTGTCCCGAGAACACCACGCGGGACCGTCAGCCGGTCATTGACGTCCTCCCACTGATCGATCCGTAGAAATTGTGCGCGGCGGGCACGGCCATCGACAGATCGTAAGCCACGCTAAATATAGAACCGATACACCCCGCGGATCAAAACCAATCCCGGTCGTTCGCGACGCGACGCGACGCGACGCGGCGTCTTCCGCGATCTCACCGCCGGAACTCACGAATGGGACGTGCTTCCGCTACCGGCGAACGATCCTCCTGCCCGGCTGGGGGATCCACTTTGCGTTCGTGTAACGATAACGCGGCCACGGCACCGCACCGGTTTTCTTGGAAGCGGAATTAACCGAGACTCGGGACGACGGAACCGTCGGGGCAAGCTGTTAGGCGGTTCTGCGGTTGGAATTTTTACGAGACGAATATCGGTGTTCGGGTAACCGGGTACGTGTTGCACTGTTCCTGACTAGTTTCGGTGGTGAATGTTCGTGTTCGTGTGTTTGACGATTTTAAGGTTTGAGATCTTAATTCTCGTTGATTCGAATTTTGGATGATTTTAAGGGTAAGAGGGTTTGAGTGTTCCAGGATTTGAGTGTTTTGGGATTTGAGTATTTGAATATTTGTGTATTTGAGGATTTAAATATTTGAACATTTGAACACGTGAACATGTGAACAACTGAACATTTGAACATTTGAATTTTTAAATTTTTGAAATTTCAAATATTTGAATTTTTAAATTTTTAAATTTTCAAATTATTAAATTTTCAAATTTTTGAATTTTCAAATATTTGAATTTTTCAAATTTTCCAATATTTGAATTTTTGAATTTTTAAATTTTTAAATTTTCAAATTTTCAAATATTTGAATTTTTGAATTTTTAAATTCTCAAACTTTTGAATTTTTGAATTTTTGAATTTTTAAATTTTCAAACTTTTGAATTTTTAAATTTTTGAATTTTTGAATCTCCAATATTTGAATTTTTTAAATTTTGACTTTAAAAATTTTCAAATATTTGAATTTTTGAATTTTCAAATTTTTGAATTTTTGAATTTTAAAATTTTCAAATATTTGAATTTTTGAATTTTCAAATTTTTGAATTTTTGTATTTACAAATATTTGAATTTTTAAATATTTGAATTTTTAAATATTCAAATTTTTGAATTTTTAAATTTTCAAATATTTTAATTTTTGAATTTTTAAATATTCAAATTTTTGAATTTTTAAATTTTCAAATATTTTAATTTTTGAATTTTTAAATTTTCAAATTTTTGAATTTTTGAATTTTTAAATTTTTGAATTTTCAAATATTTGAATATTTGAATATTTGAATTTTTTAATAAATATTTGAAAATAATTTTTCAATTTGAATGTTTGAGTTTTTCACACTTGTTTTTCACAAGTTTGAACACTTGAACACTTCAATTTTTGAGTAGATATTCAAATACGGCTACTTGAATATTTAACCAAGAATTCCAATACCATTATTAAAAGAAGAAATACGTGTATGAAATGAAGCATAGCATTCAATCCACCGATGCTTTCACGATGTAAAAATCCATCTCTTCACTACATAAACCGCGTTCTCTCAATAGCGATCGATAATCACTCCGCTCGCAACAATAGCGAAATAAACTATTCCCAAATTTGTCGGGCTTCTAAATCCGAATTCCACTCAGATACATTCTCTCTAGTCTTCCACAATAGCTACACTGTCCACCAACCTACCTCTGCTTCCACCACCGTACACATGTTCATTCTCTCAATAGATACTTCGTCCAAGTTCCGTACAACCCCATCGCGATAAATACCTACCGCAACAATATCAACATTTTCCATATTCTTCCCGAAACTCTCGCACAATAGCCCTCGCTTCCATTCAATTTGCGTGTCTCTAAGCCTTTTCATTCTTCTCCGACGAACAAATCTCCGCAGCTGTGAGGCGCTAACAAACGCCACCGAAAGAAAGGAAAAAAAACAAAAAAAAGCAGAACGAAAGAAAAAAAGGAAGAAAAGACGTTGTAAGATCTCCGCGAGCCGGTTCTTCGAGTGGCCCGGAAGACCATGGGTTTGCCCTAAACGCGTCGACTCTCTATCGTTATCTCGCGGGCAACCGTCGGAAGGTGTACTTCAGACGCGACACGATGATAAAGACCATCTTGTTTCGTTTGATAACGTGCGGACAACACGACGACGGATGGAAAAAAGCTGTGTATACACTTGTGGGAACAATTCGGGGAAAACGTCTTCCGTTTCACGGCGTCGGGCATAACTCCCGGCGTGCTTCTGCGACACGCATGTTTCCACGCGCTGACAGCCAAACGACGCGCCCGCCCCACTCCCTGATTTCGCCCTCGTGGACCCCGCGCGTCGCTACGGGGGCGCCACGGCACCCGTGACCTCCGTACGTACCCCCCACCGCTCTCTTCGCTGGTCCACGATCGCGTCAGACACGATCGAAAAACCACGGCGGACGGAACGATCCGCGAAAAAGCGTCGCGAGCAAAGTGCCGCGGTCGTTTAGCCGTCGACAACCTCGTACAAAGATCGCTTTACCGAGCGTGAAAAAAAAGAAAAAAAAAAAAAGGAAAACGGTGCTTGGCGAGTGCTCGCAGATTCGCCGTGGAATTAAAGCGCGATAGCGGAGGGACGGTGGCGCGTGAGGAAACGGCCGAAAAATGACTCGCGTTAACCGCGTGACTGGGGAGAAAGTCGACGGGGAAAGAAACGGGGGAAACGTTTACGAAATTTTATCGATCGTCGACGACGGACCGATGAGCTTTTTAAGGTGGTCACGTGGATGATTTAGGTTGTAATGTTCGAGCGAAACGGGGTGTTTAAGAAAGGGTCGAATTGGATACGGTGAACACGGACGAGATTGTGGAGAATTTTCCTCGACTGGTGCGGTGAGACAATTTTAACCGAATAGAAAAAAGAAAGAAAGGGAATAAGAAACACGGAGGAAATTGTAGATAATTTGCTACTGCGGACGGTATAAGAAAATTTGAACGAAAAAGGAAATATACGAGGATAAGGAGTACGAACGAAATTATAGATAATTTTCATCCGTGGATAGAATAAGATCATTTTTGTTGGAACGAACGAACCACCTTGGCCAATTTTAGAATAGGACGTATAACTAACGCATAATTGCCTTATGGAAAGAAGGAATTCACCTGATTGTGAAACGCGGACTGTTAGGATCGAACATGTATGAGTCGAATGCAGAATGTACGAGGAAAGAAGGTCGACTCTCGGACCAATCCCAAGCACGAGGAAACCGTGTATCTAAGCTGAGGGTTGGGGGGGGGGGGCAAATAGTTTTTTTCCTTAAAAATATTAAACTTTCAAGTGCCTCTAGCGGGATTGGGACTAGTTATTATTAGATGTTAGTTTCTCATGTGACTATAAGTACATATATTATTATATATGATGAAAAGAAATTTGTTGGTTTACTACTTTCTTTGAATTTTAACATCAAATTACAGTTGATTGAGAAAGAGGAAGTAAACATCGATATAAAGTTGTTTATTTCGAAGAACGTTTTTTGTCAGATTTTATCGACGATGATATACAAATAATTGAGAGTTACTGAAATTTCTTTTGAAACTGCACATAATTTTAGTTGAGAAGAAGACGTTTACCAGAAGAAATGAAACAACGTTGCAAACGTTGCAATAGACCACACAAGAATAACGATAATTACCTCCTGGAGAAAACAAATCCACCTACAGTCGAACTTGATTACAACGAGCACGGATGTGGTCGAGGCCACGACTATAACGAGCAAAAAGTTTCAATGATTTTAATTTACGAGTATTCCCATACACGTGCTCATTTTTATTGCTAGCCAACCACGCGAGTAGAACGTACAAAAATTGGAAAGTTCGGAGCGAAGCGAAACCCTTCGAAGAATCAATTTAGAGTTTCGCGAATAAAAATTTATCATTAAACAGTATCGCGTTCGATTACAAATAAATTGCGTTTAACACAAGCTCTATACTTTCAAAATCACTGATACATAAATTGCGTATATTATTCAGCGTATCTTAATCTGTACAAGTGTATTGATAAAAATAATACGCATTTATTCGATAATGTCTACAAATATTGCTCTGATCAATGCACATTTCTAAAGTTAACACCACGCCTCGGATAATTAACAAAAAAAAACCACAAGTGTCGTTTAACAAGATTTTCTCTACTCGAAATTCTTTCTACGAAATAGAAGAGTAGATTTTCTCTACTCGAGATTCTTTCTCCGAAATAGAAGAGTAGATTTTCTCTACTCGAAATTCTTTTTACGAAATAGAAGAGTAGATTTTCTCTACTCGAGATTCTTTCTACGAAATAGAAGAGTAGATTTTTTCTACTCGAAATTCTTTTTATGAAATAGAAGAGTAGATTTTCTATACTCGAGATTCTTTCTACGAAATAGAAGAGTAGATTTTCTCTACTCGAGATTCTTTCTACAAAATACAAGAGTAGATTTTTTCTACTCGAAATTCTTTCTACGAAACAGAAGAGTAAATTTTCTCTACTCGAAATTCTATCTACAAAATACAAGAGTAGATTTTCTCTACTCGAAATTCTTTCTACAAAATATAAGAGTAGATTTTCTATATTCGAAATTCTTTCTACGAAATAGAAGAGTAGATTTTCATTCTACGAAATAGAAGAGTAGATTTTCTATACTCGAGATTCTTTCTACGAAATAGAAGAGTAGATTTTCTCTACTCGAGATTCTATCTCCGAAATAGAAGAGTAAATTTTCTCTACTCGAAATTCTATCTACAAAATACAAGAGTAGATTTTCTCTACTCGAGATTCTTTCTCCGAAATAAAATAGTAGATTTTCTCTACTCTTCAATTTCTCCACTTTGTATTTGTCCTCCAAATTCGATTTTCCTTCAACCAGTATCATTACCCGTAAAATTCACCCGAGCACGAAACCTCGATAAAAGTACGCTCATTCCCAAGATAAAGACATTCTCCGATCACCGTAATTTCTCACTCCGGCGGAAACACAAATTGAACGGCCAATTAACGCCATCATTGTCGAATCACCGCGATCGTTAACGACGAAGTTTCAAGGTGCGCAACTCTCTGAAAACGATCGAGAATATATATTTTTCCGAAGTTTCTTACCCGATACGAATGTCCGCGGGGAAAAATTCGCGAAACCGTGAAACATGGAAGGAAGGGCGAGGGGGGGCCTGGAGCTCGCCGAGGGGCCCGAACGAGGCGATAAAATAATAAAAGCGGGCAAACGTATATGCGGGCATCCACTTCGGCCATAATAAATACCGTTGTAAACTGCAATTCGTTCTCGGTGTTGTATTAAATTGCAAACGGGCTCGGGTCGATTACTTTACCCAGTTCGGGAGGCTGAATTACGACGACGAAGAATGCGCAACGAGCGTGCGAAGGAACAACACCGCGAGAGGTTTTGCGAAAGAGGCATGCAAAGTGCCGTAACGAGATGGAAAACGCGAATGATTAGTTGCACCTGAGAAGATATAAAAAGGAAACAGTATTTCTTACGGGATGTCGTAATACCTTAGCCAACGTGGATATATACCCCAGGGTGGGGCACACAAACGGATAGTAAATCTCTCTTATTTATGGATGTATGAAAAAAGAAAAAAGAAAGCATTTGGAAAGAAATTCGTGCCGCTTGGAAACGTTATACGATGGGAAACCCCCGCGATCGAGTTGTTTCGTTTCGTAAACGATTTCTTTCGAGTTGTTGCCGCGAGGGTGGATTAACGACGATCCGCTCTGATTAATGGGATGAAAAATACGATTCTTGAACGGAAGAAATTTGCTTGGAGGATGATGCAAGAGGAAGCTTCTCTCGCGCACGTTTTGTATTTCCTCGTTTGATAAGTTTTTTTTTTTTCATTGGCAAAAAATACTACGACACTTCAACTGTAAATGTACGAACCAGTCGACAGATTTATATGAAATTTCACACGTGTTCATCAAACGGTAGTACCTTCTTTAGAAAAATAAAACGACGAAATTAACAGCTCCATTTCTTATCGAAGGAGAAAATTTATTCAATAATTTATTATATGTCAATGTCCGTGTGTCGAATACACCTAGTATATAATACATATACATACTAGGTTGTTCGATAAGTTTTGTTTTTTTTCATTGGAAAAAAATACTACGACACTTCAACTGTAAATGTACGAACCTGTCGACAGATTTATATGAAATTTCACATGTGTTCATCAAACGATAGTACCTTTTTTAGAAAAATATTGGGTTGTTCGGAAAGTCATTACGTTTTCCAAAATGGAGAATATATAATTTAATAAAATGTTTATACACCCCAAAAAAATCGTGTTTTATTTTCACCAAAAGAAAAACGAAAGACTTTCCAAATAACCAAATAAAATGGTTCACACAATAATTCCATACATACTCTCACACTCATTCTACCACAGAAACATTATTCACTTTTACGTCTAAATATATCACGTTTTATGTCAACCAGTATCACAGTTGCTAGACATTTTTTTAATTTTAACACGTAAATGGAGCTCGTAGGTTACGCGCGAATTTTTCTCGAGAATTGTACGTTTCGTAGAACTTTCCACGGTGGTTGTAATAGTTTTGCGAGATAACCGTGAATACGTAGCTGCAACTGGAATCGTCTGCTCGGAAGCTGAGGTCAAGGGTATGGTTCCCATAAACCTGTCACTTCTTTCCTGGGACTCGGTTAGGACGGTTCCTCGGGATTTGTATTTTTTTTTCTCTTGTTTTTTCTCCAGGGGAGACACAGTGGGAAAGCACGCAGTCACAAATCATACTTCGTTTTTTTTTTCCATTTCGAGCTCGCTACGAAGAAAAATTAATTCGACGATTTTTCGTCAAGTTTGCCAGAAAAAGTCAGAGTCGAAATTTTCGTACTCACCGTAGCGATTTGTTAACAGAATTTCGATCGAACGATTAAATTCCCAACGTGTACCATATGTGTTCAAAAGTTTAAAATCATTAGCATATCTGTCCATGTTGCTTAAGATAATTGAAGAACCTGTCGTACAATAAATAAGGAAATCTGCGAACGTAATTACCGTACACAATACGCAGTCTTAATTTAATACCGGGAATCGATAACTGTCCGATGATTTTCAACAGTACACCTTAAACATTCTTGCTTTCCTACATATTTTTAGAACCCCGGTAAATTCCGCTTCTTGAAATACCCGAACCGATAATTTTCACCAGGATATTTTGAACATTCTTGTTTCTCCAAATATTTTTAGACCCCCCGTGTATTTCACCCCTCGTAGTACTCCAATAGTGTATTTTTATTTTCAAAAATTACAGCACACCATCGTCGATGGCAAAAAGTACAATATTCAACGTTCGATTCACATTTGTGGTCCAGCGTGATAATTCTTATTTCTCCAAATATTTTTAGACCCTTCTCCCCCGTGTATTTCAACCCTCATAGTACTTCAATAGTGTATTTTTATTTTCAAAAATTACAGTACACCGTCGTCGTGACAAAAAGTACAATATTCAACTTTTAATTCGCATTCGTGGTCCAGCGTGATAATTCTTGTTTCTCTAAACATTTTTAGACCCCCCTTCCTTCGTGTATTTCATCCCTCGTAATACTCCAACACTATATTTTTATTTTCAAAAATTACAGTACACCGTCGTCGTGACAAAAAGTACAATATTCAACTTTTAATTTGCATTCATGGTCCAGCGTAATAATTCTTGTTTCTCCCAATACTTTTAGACCCCTCTCTCCCGTGTATTTCATTTCTCGTAATACTCCAACACTATATTTTTATTCTCAAAAATTACCTCACACCGTCAATCCCGACAAAAAGTACAATATTCAACGTTCGATTCGCGTTCGTGGTCCAGCGTGATAAATCGCGATAAATAATCGCGCAAAAAGATCCCTAAATCGTCCTTCACGCTTGTCCAGAAATCGCGCGCGAAATCACGGGAAGCCGATAATCCGTTGGAATTAAATTTCTTTAAAACGGGGAAACTTTATTGGCGGAGAAAATAATATCCGTCGTAGAGAGCGTAGCCGCTAACGGGCGAGTTAACGCGAGCCAGTTCGCAAGAAAAACGATCGTCCTCCAATCTCATCTTTTAATCGAACGAAACGAGCCGTGAATAATCGATCCGGGGCTCACGTGATCGAGGAAAAAGCGCCCGAGCAATTTTCAGCGCTCGTCGTGAGCTCCGGTGTCGCGAAACGAGGGACAGGGAGCCGCGAGGGGGCGCCCCTCTCGTTTCAAGCCACGGTAAGTTTATAATAAGATTGTAATTACTTGTTTTAATAAACTCGGGCGACAAACTGGTTCTCGAGGCGGGCCCCTGCGATCGATCGATCGATCGATCGATCTCGACGCGAACACGAACACGAGTACGGGTTCGCAACTTCTTATAATAGACGGCTATTTCAATTAATTCGATTCCACGACGCACGGTTTCGTATTTCGTTCCGTTCGCGGAATGGTCAACGCGCATGCGCGAGACTCCCGTTTCGCGAGGCCACGCCATTGGCCCGAGCCTCGTCGTTAACGTCGCGGTCCCTCGATCGCTGAGACGAAACAACGATTCGCGACGATTTACGAGCGAAGTGTAACCTCTTAGGGATTTTTTTTCAATTAAAATTCTGGGAGGAGCAACTTCGACGAAATTTCGATACTCGGGTCGTAATTGGAGGGAAATGATTTTCATCGGGATAATTATAGAGTGTTTTATATTTTGGAGCGAATCTCGTTTCCGAGTGACTTTCTCTGCCCTGGAATCGTGTAACTCGTTTGTGGGATTGTTTATATCTCTTTTCAATGTTACGAATTTGTATTTTACGGTACGATGAATGGATCGGCGAGGATTTCCCGATAAAAACGAGTACAAACACGACCTCCTTCGGATTACTTTTAATTGTACAAAAATGGACATTTTGAATTTTGAAAAAGATCCATGTGTTCGTACGGGATGGTGTTTAAGCTCGTTTTGAGCGGGAAAAGGTTAGATCTATTCGTGACATTTTCATCGAATAGAGAAATGTATCAAATTTATTTAAAAAACAAGCAGTTTTGTTTGAAAAAACATAAAGAAAAACATTGAATAATATAACACTAGCGTGGAAGCTATTTAAAAGATTCTCCTCTCTGTCTTATCTCACGAATTTTATACCACATTACAAAATTCTATTCCAAAAAAATAAATAGATACATTATCCCTCTCAAAAAAATATACCGCGTTCACCAAAGTAATTTTCCCGCGTCGATAAAAATTCACCCGACAAATTGTACGGTAATTTTCCATTCGCGCCGTGAATATTATAATTCCGAATCGTGTTGCACATAAATTGTTACTACTTGCCAAATAAGAGAAATAGACCCTCGTACATTTTCTAGGTATCCCGTGATGATCAGATTCGTCGAGCAAGCGGTTACTTCGCTCCGGAACCAGAGATTACATAATAAACGCACGATTTGCCAAAGAAGGGCATTTGTCGTATTTTTTTTCCTCGGTTTTTCGAGCGGAGCAAATTATACGGTAAGAATGGGGGTAAGGGGGGTACAGGGGGAATGGTAAACAGCAGTAGCCGTGCAACAAAGTTTCCATCGCGAGCCACTGGCCCACGGGATTTCTCACATCGCCTCGCTTATTCCCGTTTTGCAGAACCAGCGCGAGGAAACGGTAGACGGGAAGTGGAAAATTAAGATCCGGTAATTTGTTGTATCTCGCTCGGTGATCGCGGGGCCATAATTAAGGGAAGATCGAGCGCGATTGTATAATAGGGCCCCGGACGCGTAAGTGAAAGTCTTGTTCGCGCGTCGTTATAGTTTTCGCACGATCCATCTTCCGTGGGGCTACCGTGCGTCGATCTATCGTTGGCTGGCGATCGACGTGGAAACCTCGCGAGCGAGACGACGACGAGGAGGCATCGTGATTTTTCGAAACGCGCGAGAAGGGGGCCCCCGCGTAGTAAATATACGTCGAGTTAATTCAATGGGGAACACCTTGCCCCGAGTTTCGAATTTCGCGCGACGCGGGAACGACGGATCGTAAAACGGTCCCGCAGGATCCTGGAGACATAACATAGCGAGTTAATCGCGTTTAAGCCACGCGCACACCAGGCGGACCGCATTCCCATCTTTCGAGAGTGTTGCGCAGTGTGCGCGTGTGTTTTCGGCGGTAGGGTGAACCGCGAATGAATCTTACCGGTGGGTTACCGAGGGAGAGGAAATTTTAGTATTTCGAGTATAGAGTGTAGCGCGGTCTTTGAATAATATGGTACGGTTGCTTACGATGGAAATGTGTATATTAGTAGGGAGACTACGTGTAGTGTATAAGTAAAGAATGTGTGTAATGTAATAGTGTACAAAAATAGTAAGTGAAACGTGTATCTCGAGTGTAGAGTGTAGAGTGGCCTTTGAATACGTAGACGCGGGCTACGGAGATTTGGCAGAGGGAGTTAATAGAGAAAATGGGATAGAATGTATGGTTGTTTATAGTGGAAACGTGTATATTAATAGGGAGACTATGTGTTGTGTATAAGTAAAGAATGTGTGTAATATAGTAGTGTACAGAAATAGTAAGTGAAACGTGTATCTCGAATGTAGAGTGTAGAGTGGTCTTTGAATACGTAGACGCGGGCTACGGAGATTTGGCAGAGGGAGTTAATAGAGAAAATGGGATGGAATGTATGGTTGCTTATAGTGGAAACGTATATATTAATAGGAAAAATTTATGTAGTATATAATCAAAGAATGTATGTGATATAGTACTGTAGAGAAATATTAAGTGAAACGTGTATCTCGAGTATAGAGTGTAGAGTGGCCTTTGAATCCATAGACACGGACTGCGAACATCTGACAGAGGGAGCTAATATAAAAAATGGTATAGTATTATATAGTTTCTTGTAGTAAAAAAATACATATTAATAGGAAGAATTTATGTAACACAGCACTGTAGAAAAATATTAAGTAAAACGTATATCCACCGACTTGTTTTCAAAATAAACTACTTTATAGGATAGAATAATATAACTATACTAGAGAAACTATACCTAGCACGTGAGAGACGAAGAATGTACATAATAATATACGTATACATAATATAATATTGGGTTGTTCGAAAAGTCATTTAGTTTTTTCGGTAAAAATGAAACAAAATCTTTTTAAACTGTATAAACGTTTTATTAAACTATATATTCTCCATTTTGGAAAACGAAACAACTTCCCGAACAACCCAATACATATAGTGAAATCCATATCTATGGAATTCTTTTCATAATAAACTACTACCGATAGAACGAATATTACAACTAATTGTATAATTGTATAATAAACACACGCGACGGACACACATCGAAAGTATCGTTACACAGCAAGAAAGTATACTTAAGAAAGTATACTTCTGCAGCCAGAAACGATGTACAGGGACCTAACCTCAAACACATCGAGGCGTCTGTTTACCGAAGCTCGTCGACAAGATGGCGTCGCCCCGATCGATTGGAAATCGCGGAAAGCGCGTATCCCCGTAGGATACGGGATTATCTCCGGTGTGCAAGCTGCTTCATCGTCCAGCCAACACCCCCTCCCGTATCATCGAAGTGAAACCCATAGAGCTTATGGCACCACGACCGAGCCGTGTGCACACCCTCGCTGAGTTTCGACGTGCACCGGTCAAGAACCCTGGCCGCACGGTTGATCGAGGTGCACGGTGCGACTTTTAACGTCAGAAGCGACGGAGATTTATGGCCGCGAACGACGCTAAATTCGGAGTTATTTTTGCGCCGTTTTACGATCCGCGATCTTGGCCAGCTTTGTTACCACAGGCCCGTTCTCTGCCTCAGATCGAAGCGGAGATTGAATTCGAGCCTTAGCAACGAATATAGTAGGGACCGACTTAAGCCGGTGAGTCAGTGACGGCTAAGATTTCTGTCAAGTATTGTTTGGTACTGGCGGACGTACACCCCGACCTCGATTCGGGCTCGCGACAGGAATCGGAGAGTTCTAGAATGAAACTTTCGCATCATCGAACAACAAAATTCGAGAGAAAAGGGAATAAAAATTTCAACCGGTTCCTTCCGAACGATTATATAAATATATATATTATTTATTCGCGCGAAAAACTTTTTACGTTCACTTTGGAACAATCTTGTTGTTTGAACTATGAAACCACCTTCATGGTTTTAGAGAAAACTATATATATGTGTGTGTGTGTTTGAAAGAAGTCTTCAAGATCGTATTGATTTTTGATTAATTCGTTAAAAGCGTGCTGGTAATTTTTGATCGTACGTGTGTGTGTGTTTGAAAAAAGTCTTCAAGATGGTATTGATTTTTGATTAATTCGTTAAAAGTGTGATGGTAATTTTTGATCGTACATGTGTATGTGTGTGTGTGTGTGTGTGTGTGTATCATTTCAAGGTCACAGTGTCAAAGGTTGGTGACCTCTCGGTTCCAGCTGCAACGTAGCTTAATAACAAACGTACGATACTCTGCAGGGGGAAAAAAAAGTTGATGGCCTTGAAACGACCTTGACAATGTCCTTCGAAGCAATTACTTTTATTACCGTGTGTAACTTTCTCTTGGTTACTTTTTCGTATCCCCGACAGCAGGGGGAATGTTCAAGGTGCTCGCGATAAACCGTTCGATAGTTGATTGATTATTTCCATCTTGAAACAAGACCAGTTCTGGTTTTGAATAACTCGCTTTAGAGGGCGCTACGAGCCAATCGGACCGCACTTGGTACAATTCGATTCTTTTGCTTCGATTATGTAGGTCAATGGCATTTTAAACGGATCGTAGAACAATCCGAAAGATTGAACGGCAAAATATTGTTCGTCGAAATGAAAAATACAATCGAAGGAAATATTCGAGAAGAATACTATTGAGTCGTTCGAAAAGTCATTTCGCTCTCCAAAATGGAGAATACGTAACTTAATAAAATGTTAATACACTCTAAAAAAATCGTGTTTCATTTCCACTGAAGAAAAACAAAACGACTTTCCGAACCCAATGTAACTCTGTACGTTTCAATCTTTCTTTATTTTATTATATTTAAACGCGTAGGTAAGTAAGTAACTGGATCGCACAAGCCGTACGATCCACACAAACCATAGAATGGTAAAATAAAGAAAACAATAATCTAACGTGAAAAACACTAATAAAAAAAAAGGAAGAATTAATTCAACAAAGAATCAAAATAAATCTCCATCGACGTACGCACACAGAAATACAGATACTGTGAAACAAAGATAACAATAATACATAGAAATATTCTCAAGAAAGAAAAAGAATAAACAGTATAATTTTGGAAAACAGTAATTTTACACGAGACGTAAAATTAATCCCGATCGATATACCTGCTCGATTTTACCCATCGAGATAGTATTATATTATTCGAGTGGAAATAGTAGCTACTGTCGCATCAACGTTCAGAAGAGTCAACAAAGAAGTCACATTGCTGCCGTAAAGAATACTTTGTTACTATAAAGCTATCCATAAGCGTGTATTCTTTCCCCACAAGTGTGGATAGCTTGTAAGTGTGTATTCTCAACGATAAGCGTCGAGAATTTCGTTGCAGCCGGTGGCCGATGCAACCGTAACTCGATGCTGGAAAATAAGTGAATCACGCGAGTGCATTGTTGGCGCGAGACAAGCTTATCGTTTCGCTCTCGTTGTTCTCTTTTCGGTGGAATTGTCTCTGATCGGATTCGATCGACGAGTCGCTTAGGTAAATCGTTCTGGATTAAGCTGTCTGTTTCTATGCCAGCTTAGGAATGGAACGCGGTAATCCGACACCCGGTTAATGCTCGACAGGAAGTCAACGGGAAAGACGAGGAGAGGAGACACGGTCGATGAGTGATACCGGCCGCTTCACGGGTATGCCCTGGAGAAAAAAGTTTATGGTACTTTTTTTTTATATATCTCTCTCTCTTTCTCTCTCTGGACACCGCGGTCTGTGGATCGTCTTATCGTATAATTTCTAGCGACTTTTTCGACGCACTCCTCACAGTCTCGAACGAATAAATCCCAAGTTCCCGTAGATCGAACGATTTCAAAACACGGTCAAAGAACCCATTCGATGATCTCGAAATGATCACGTTGCGTACGCGGGTATCTGAGTACATTCCACCGATGGAACGTCCGAGATGCAGGTAACAGGGAGTATTTACGTTTCTGCGAGTTGTTACACCGAGCAGATTGAATTCTCTTGAATAAAGGTGTTTCTTTAAATAAATATCGACGCGTTTAATCATTCTACTGTATATTCTCTGAGAATATTTTCTATCGATTCACGAAACGCGGAACTATTAGTGTCTTCGAATCGTTATTTATTCACGATCGATGTGTACATTGATCGATTCTTTGGTAAACAGGATAAATAATTTTCACAATAATTTTCAAAGTGTCTTGTGAATGAGACACTGGCACACAGAAGTGACAGAAGTTGACATTGGAACAACGAACCCGGATACGTATTTTTAAAAATTTTGTTACAAAAAAGAATTTATGAAAAATTACATTTTAAATCGTTCTCACTTACTTGAATAACATCTTAAGAAATGCAAGGGTCGAAAAGTTTTGTAAATTAAAGAAAAAACAATGTGCAATTGTCGTTAGTTTTTGTCGATATTTTGAATAAATTTAACGTTCTTTTTTTTCATCTTTCTATCCTGAGTGTACCTCGAGCAAAAGAAACACGTGACGTTCAGTCGCATCGAATTTTCTAAATTTCGAATGTCTCTGTGGGTCAGAAAAGACCCACGCGTGGTACCCGAGGATTAATATTGGAACACGGATACGTATTTTCAAAAATATCGATTTTCTATTTGTGTACGATTCTCTGAAAACGTATTTTCCAAAATTTGTTACAAAAAAGAATTTATAAAAAGTTACATTTTAAATCGTTCTCACCTATCTGAATAACATCTTACGAAATGCAAGGGTGGGAAAGTTTTGTAAATTAAAGAAAAAACAATGTCGCGTCTAATGATACCGTGACGCTTGTACGTGCTAAACAATAACAAACGACACCGCGATATTATAAATATTCCTCTTTAATCGCAATCTGGGAATATTCCAGACTGATGGGATCGAGTCGAAATCGTTCGCTGAATGAGAAATAAAAATCGTATCAACGATATTCGAGTAAATTGGCAAACGGTGAAAAAATACTTTTTTTTCCCCCACGAATGTCCTCCAAAAGAGCCTAGAGCTTTTCATCTCGAGTTATCGCGTATCGTTCGAGGAGCTGATCGTATTTTCGATTTTTACGATCGTTCGTGTATAATTGCTCGGGAATAGACGCACGAGTTCTGTTTTTTTCTTTCTTTTTTTTTTTCTCTCCCCCTACGTCAACGGGGATGAATGAAAATTCCCGATTGAAACGACGGAATTCAACGATTTATCTTCATCGGGAATGAAACGATGCAACGAGTGCGCGCGCGTGCACGCGTGCACGCAATTGCACGCACGAAGGAGACGCGAAATCGTGATCAACCTGGAGCTGAGCGCATTGTTCGCGATTCCTTTTCGCGAAGGCGACGATGATGACGATTCTCTGCCCCCGGCGATTCGAAAGAAAAATGGAAGAAAATGTCATTGGCCGAGTGCGTGAGTACGTGAGTGCGTGCGTGCGTGAGCACACGCACCGCGTAATTGCGATCGAGATACGTGGTACAACGAGAGCTCAAACGAGGCGTGAAAACGATCGAGTTTTTCCAGTCGAGATCGTACCTGGTGTCGCGAGCCATTTCGCGCAGTTTCGATGACTAATCGTGGGTCCAGCGAGTGCTGGAATCACTGTTATCCGTAATAGTAATTTTTATTTATTGGAATTCCATTGTTGTATCGTAAGTTTGTCAATTTATAGAAAGAAAAGAAATTTTGTTACTGGTACGATTGAGGGAATGTCTCTGTGGGTCATAAAAGACCCACGCGTTGTAATCGAGGATTGACATTGGAACATCGGAACCGAATACGTATTTTCCAAAATTTGTTACAAAAAAGAATTTATAAAAAGTTACATTTTAAATCGTCTTCAGCTATCTGAATAACATCTTACGAAATGCAAGGGTTGCAAAGTTTTGTAAATTAAAGAAAAAGCAATGTGCAATTGTCGTTAATTTTTGTCGATGTTTGGAAAAATTTAACGTTCTTTTTTTTCATTTTTCTATTCTGAGTGTACCTCAAGTAAAAGAAACACGTGTCGTTCCGTCGCATAGAATTTTCTAAAGTTTCACAACGTCGAGATTTATTACTCGTAATTTTTATTACTCGTAATTACATTATTATATCGTAATTCCATTATTATATCGCAACTTTCCCAATTTGTAAAAAGAAACGCAATTTAATTACCGGTATGATTGAGAAAATGTCTCTGTGGGTCAGAAAAGACCCACGCGTGGTACTCGAGGATCGACACTCGAACATCGGACCCGAATATGTATTACAAAAATATCGATTTTCTATTCGTGTACGATTCCCTGAAAATATATTTTCAAAAATTTCTTACAAAAAAGAATTGATAATAAGTTACATTTTAAATCGTTCTCACCTACCTGAATAATATCTTACGAAATGCTGGGTCGAAAAGTTTTGTAAATTAAAGAAAAAACAATGTGCAATTGTCGTTAATTTTTGTCGATATTTGGAAAAATTTAACGTTCTTTTTTTTCATTTTTCTATTCGGAGTGTACCTCGAGCAAAAAAAAACAAGTGACGTTCCGCCGCATCGAATTTTCTAAATTTCCACAACGTCAAGATTTAATTGAATAACTTTCACGATTGCAGCTGCACCGAACTCGAAGAACCCCGTTTCTCTCGCCACCGTGGTTCGTGGACAGCGTAAGGATCGCGCAAAGTTAAATTTTCTTCCTTCGCCGGGAGCATTGTATGTTAAATTCTTTTGGGAGCAAGGTTAAGCTGGAAGACCGGAGTAACTCGCAATCACTGTTTATATTGCTTGTTCGAAGTACGAATAGCGGGACGCAATTCTGGGTTGTGCAATACATGACCCCCCAACGCCCCTCCTCGTCTTCTCTTCCGTGTTACCGAAGAGTTTCCCTAATCCGGGAAATTGCTCCTCCCAGCGCAGTGATTTCACGATGTCTACGAGGTAAAATGAGTTTCCACGAGAAGAAAGGGAGAGAATTTCTAAAGGAATAACTTCGAAAGCAGAAAAGTAACATCGAATCGAATTTGAAACAGTGAGAAATTTCGAAAGAATTGATCGCGCGAAGCAACCAATTATTTACACCGTATATATTTACCAAAACGCGAGACAAGTGATTTCAGGATGTCTACGAGGTAAAATGAGTTTCCACGAGAAGAAAGGGAGAGAATTTCTAAAGGAATAACTTCCAAAGCAGAAAAGTAATATCGAATCGAATTTGAAACAGTGAGAAATTTCGAAAGAATTGATTGCGCGAAGTAACCAATTATTTACACCGTATATATTTACCAAAACGCGAGACAACAATTCGAAAACTAATCTTTACTGTTAGAAACTTCGACTTACTGTTCTTTCCTCGCGAACGGTATTTAAATTTTAATTCAAAGGAGAATCGCTCCACGGGTGCATAAATTTTTATTTTTCCTGCTTCGTTTAACAACCTTATTCGACGCAACGAAAAAGTAAAAGTTCAAGTTCACGAATACGCGATCATGCGTTCCGGGCGAAGGTGAACTGGGCGAGGTTCAACGAATTGTCGTTTCGCAATCGGAATTCTAATTTTTGCGGAGGGTTGGAATTTCAAAATGCAAAAATTCCGATCGTAGCGTTTCACGATCACGTTGATAGTCGATCGTGTAAGAACCTGGAACAATTCCGTGATCGATCACGGTACACGAAACGAATAATTGCACAGAACCTCGATACTTGCACGAATCTGAACACTTTTCGAGGTTTTCGAGGTTCTACGGTTACGTTGAACTTGAAACAATCATTTCTTCGTTGATTCACCGTTTTTATTATCCACTACATTTTAATATATTCACTACTCGTACTCTTTCACGATCGTGGATCACGAAGAAGGTACGTGAAATATTCTAACCTATAAATTCGCGAATAAATAAATACATTCTCGAAGTTAATAGATCGTTGTAGAAAAAAGTATTCTAACCTATAAACTCGCGAATAAAACAAAAGATTTTCGATGCTAATAGAACGTTGTAGAAAAAAGTATTCCAACCTATAAACTCGCGAATAAATAAATTCGATTTTCGATGCTAATAGATCGTTGTAGAAAAAAAATATTCCAACCTATAAACTCGCGAATAAATAAATACATTCTTGAAGTTAATAGATCGTTGTAGAAAAAATTATTCTAACCTATAAACTCTCGAATAAAACAAAAGATTTTCGATGCTAATAGATCGTTGTAGAAAAAAGTATTCTAACCTATAAATTCGTGAATAAATAAATAGATTCTCGAAGTTACTAGATCGTCGTAGAAAAAAATATTCTAACCTATAAATTCGCGAATAAATAAATACATTCTCGAAGTTACTAGATCGTCGTAGAAAAAAATATTCCAACCTGTAAATTCGCGAATAAATAAATACATTCTCGAAGTTAATAGATCGTTGTAGAAAAAGGTATTCTAACCTATAAATTCGCGAATGAGCAAATCCATTCTCGAAGCTAATAGACCGTTGTAGAGAAAAGTATTCTAACCTATAAATTCGCGAATGAGCAAATCCATTCTCGAAGCTAATAGACCGTTGTAGAGAAAAGTATTCTAACCTATAAACTCGCGAATAAATAAATAGATTTTCGAAGCTAATAGATCGTTGTGGTAAGAAAAAAAAAAAAAAAGTGTTTCGTGCTCGTTCGGAATATATCATTAAGACATCCGTCTTAAGTGGAGGTTGCGAGTATTTAAATGAGCGACGTCCCACTCGTCCCTGAACGATATTTATAACCAGAAATTATTGCTTGTCCACGTAGCGGCGTCTGTCTCTCCCGTGGCCGACGATTTTCTCGGGTGGCGAAAGTTCGCACGTTCCACGGTCGATAGGAAACACTATCGCTCGTTAATGTCAGGACGCTCGGCGGTCGAGTGTGATGTAATACGTTGTAACGCGCTCAGCATCGCGATAAAAGCTTTCGAGGGCGACAATGAACCCTGGTCGAGAATGATAGACGAGCAAAATGTGTTTAACGACGCCCCATCATTGATGACGCAATTGACGAATGATCCACTGCCGATAGCGCCTCGAGGGTGGCTTTTACGAGGAGGCCTCTTTCGCGACGCCATTCACGAAAACACCGCTGTAATTTTAACGAGATCGAAAATCATTTCCGTATCCATTCTTTCGACGATCATTGTCTCCATCTGGATTAAACATCGACGCGCCATTGGGGGGTCAAGATGCGTGTTTCAACGATGATCCACCACTCGTGGTTAATGGTTCCATATTTTAATTGCACCGAGGATTATTCATCCCTTATTCGAATGGAACGAAAACTTCTACGATTCTTGTCGGTTTTAATTTTTATTCATTCGAGTAGTTAAGAAATGACAATGTCGCGACATCGCGTCGAAAATAGAGGAAATGGCGCTCTTATTTAGTAACAACGAAACAAAATGTTTTAACAGGCCATTAATACTGTGGAAGATTTTTTAGAATAATTATTGCAATATTAGATCTGTATGACTCTCGAGTGGATTGAATAGAATGGAAACTTGTTCGAGCTTCCCATGACCTTTGTTAATTTTCTACGTTTCTATTGAATTGTACGTTTTTTTTTCGTGAAATAAAACATGATTTTTTTGGAGTGTATAAACATTTTATTAAATTATATATACCCCATTTTGGAAAACGAAATGACTCTGAACAACCTAATGGTTAAGAAATGACAATATCGCGATATCGAAAATAAAGAAAATGTCACTGTTGTTTAGTAACAACGATGGTTCTTGAAAGGTTGTTTGGAATAATTATTGCAATATTAGATCTGTGTAACTCTCTTTGTTACTTTTCCACGTTTCTATTGAGTTGTTTGTTTTTTTTTAGTGAAAATGAAACACGAATTTTTTAGAGTGTGTAAACATTTTATTAAATTATATATTCTCCATTTTGGAAAACGAAATGACTCTGAACAACCTAATGGTTAAGAAATGACAAAATCACGATATCGAAAATAAAGAAAATGTCACTGTTGTTTAGTAACAACGATGGTTCTTGAAAAATTATTTGGAATAATTATTGCAATATTAGATCTATATGACTCTCGAGTAGATTGAATAGAATGGAAACTTGTTCGATCCTCCCATGACCTTTGTTAATTTTCCACAATTTTAGTTAAGAAATAACAAAATGCGATATCGCGTCAAAAATAAATAAAATTTCGCTGTTGTTTAGTAAGATCGGTGATTCTCGAACGACTACTTGGAATAATTACTACAATAGATCTATATAGTTTCCTGACGGATTACTTGAGAAAATGATTACAATACTAAATGTACCCAGTTCCTGTGCGATTATTCGGGATAGTTATTACGCTACTAAATCTACATAGTTCCCGACTAATTACCCCGGGATAATTATTACAACACTGGATCAACGTCCAGCCAACAATTAAATCATTTCTTTCCCTTCCGCCCTCCGACCGCTGATCCCACTACCAAGAACAATAACTCCGTACAGTTCTCGAACGATTACTCAGGGATAATCACCACAATAATTTCCAATCGCCCCTCCTACTCGCTCGAAAAATTAAAACATTCCACTCCCACCCGATCTCCCGCTGAAATTCCAGCTCGCGAAATAATTATTACGTACGCCCCCGGGGGTTTCTCGAGGTGGTCGGAAAATTAATCGCAAACCGTGTAACGATTTCGGTGAACTTTTCACCGATGCTGGAATAACATCGTTGCATCCTGCTGGAGGAAAATTTCCGATCCAGAAATACCGTCGCGGCGCGATTTATCGGCAAAATCGATAACGATTACCGCGCCCTCTTCCACGGACGTTAGTACCGAAATAGACGCGCAAATGGCGCCGAGACGAGGGTGCCACCGATTGTTTCCGACGGGATCGGGTTTCGGGTGCATTTTCGAAGACAAATACACCGGGAGGGCCGGTCGAACGCCCGAAGTAAATTCAATTTAACCGACCACAGTGCGCCGAACATGGAAGAACAAACAAAGAGAGAGAGAGAAACGCGCGCACGTAAGAAGTCTCGTGCGGTGTTTCGCGCACCACGGGGGGGCTTTTCGTGTCCAAACAATTACGCGGTAGGTGAAGGCGTGTGGGGAGGGGGGGTGTGTACGCACGCGGGCATAACCCACTTACCCGTCCGCTCTAAAGAGTGAAACGCCATTCCACGGACGCTGCACCGTATTAATGGCCTGTCGCTAATGCGCGAATATTCCATCGCACGGCTTAAGATATTTACCAACCTCTCGCGAGCCGGATTTTCGTGTCACGCAGCCCGCGAAACTTCTGTCGAGTAAACGGTAGAGACCAGTGTCACGGCGCATCCGACGTTACTTTCTCGGCCGGCTCGATCCTCGAGCGAAGCGAGAAAGTGGACAAATTGAAATACACACGAGCGCCGCACCGTGTCGCTTCGTGTCGTTTCATTCGGTGGCATCCTCGCAGAGGAGACGGGACGCAACGACGACGGCGACGAGCTACGCCGATATTTCGCGGAACGAAACGAGCGTCACGAATCGCTTCGAGACGAGAGGTACTATCGTAGCTTGTTCGCGATCGCACCGAGGCTCGCGTCGAATTGCGTACAACGAAGACGAGGACGATCGGATATACGTGGAAAATGAAAACGGTAATCTCGTGCCGGGCGTAATGCCTAGGAGTGGCTCTCACACGCGTGGGACACTACGCGTGTATTATTATCAGAGGATCGTTATTGGTAACATCTTTATCGCGGGGTTATTATCGTTGCGTTCACGCGTTGCACGTGGAGTTCAAGGTTGTGATTCAAAGCTGTTGCACGGAACGGAAATATAATTATGAGAATAAAAACGAGGTTAGGCACGGTGTTCACGAGTAGACTCTCCGGGGATGTGTGTATACGTGTAACATCGAAGTTCGATAGGACGAAACGGAGAGTACGATTATAAAAATAAATGCGCGGACCGGCTCGCGAGTTTCGTTATGGTTTTACGTTCAATCGTGTTGTTAACGGACACGTGAGTCGAGAAACGAAACGTGGCGAGCGAGTGCGCACGGTTTGTGGATTTTTGTAACTCGAGACGCTTTTAATTCGGGTGTTAGTTTACGCGAGAAACGCGCAAGTGTGAAAGTGAAGCGAATAGATCGCGACGAGGGTATATTGTGCGTACCGGGTACGAGTTTCGTGATTTTATGGTTAATTTCAAAGTTCGCGAGGTACACGGATATAAAAATAAAGGGAGCGAAGTAAAATAAAGCGAGCGTACGCGCGGTCTGTAGATCGCTGGTAGTCTCGAACTTTCGTGTACAAACTTAACCTCAAAGTTGTGCAATGAAATAAAGATGTAACTATAAAAGTAAACAAGACAACACCACTTGGCTAGAAACGCTGCTGTAAATGCGGACCTAACAATCTTGGCCTAACCCCAAAGTTACTACTCGAAACAATTACATCTATGAATATAAAAAACAAAAGAATATATTGGGTTGTTCGGAAAGTCATTTCGCTTTCCAAAATGGAAAATATATAATTTAATAAAATGTTTATACACTCTAAAAAAATTGTGTTTTATTTTCACCAAAAAAAACGAAATGAATCAACCTAATAGAATGGAAGTACACATAGCCTGCAAATTGTCGTGAATCTGAAACTTCTGCGTACAAACCTAACAATCAGTGTACGCAAACCATGTACAACGTTACAAATTTCAAACCTATAATTTCGAATCTAACCTCGAACTTGTTACACGAAAAAGTAAAAAATACGACAAAGAAAGTAAAGGAAAAATAATAGCGCGAGACTATAAAGACAATGTCTTTATAAAACTGGAACGTATAATTTTGAATCAAATCTTAATCATCAAAAGTATGGCGGCATCTCCCATACTGGCCAGCAGAGGGAAACCGACCACTGGTCGTTTCTCACAAGTTCCCGTACAAGCTCCGATTGGTATATATACGATCCTTTACCGATCCCCAATGTTCCGGCGTATAAAGTAGGGCTTGTTAGGGTGCCTTATTGATGAATCCACTTAACAGTCCTCGGAATGAAACGCTGTGTGCTCTCCTCCCTTCTTCCTTTCCTTCCTTTATCACCTTAGAAGTCACCAAAAAAGGTTAAAGAAAAATGAATTAAGTAGGTGTCGAGGCTACAAATACTACTACAAATTTCAAACTTTATAATCTCTCGACCTAACCTCAAACTTATTACAGGAAACCAAAATGTAACAATAAAGGTAAAGAAAAGCCTTTCCTTCCTTCATCAGCTTTTATAGAAGCCATAAAAAAAATAAAGAAAAAAAAAAGGTCGAGGTGTTACAAATATTGCTACAAATTTCAATTTACAATCTCCTCGACCTAACCTCAAACTTATCACAGGAAACCAGAATGTAACAGTAAAGGTAAAGAAAAGCCTTTCCTTCCTTCATCACCTTTAGAAGCCATAAAAAAAATAAAGAAAAAAAAAAATAGGTCGAGGTGTTACAAATACTGCTACAAATTTCAATTTACAATCTCCTCGACCTAACCTCAAACTTATTACACATAGCAGAATATAACAATCAAAGTAAAGAAACCGTAATACAACAGTATAATAAACAACACGTATTACCGCATATATCACATGCATCGTAAAAAGGTGCGAAAGTACCTTCAAGACAAAGCAAACGATGGAGAACGCGAGAGACGTACATAAACCAACCAACCCCGGTTGTCGTCGCCGCAAGTTCGAGTCGGTTACGACTTCGCGAACCGATATCCACTATTACCAACTATTTACTGCAACACATGTCGCAACTCGTGCGCCGCGCAAAGGGGTCGAACCCCATTCGCCGGTTTGCCCCCTAACCAACAACCACCACCAACAAAACCAGCCAGCAGTAGTAGTCTCGTTCGCGATAAACATCCCCCGTTATCGCCGACAGAGCGTCGTCGTCGTCGTCGGGCACCGTTGAATCTCATCGGGCAACCGCGGGCGGGCGGCGTTGCCGGCGTGTCTCGCTCGCGTTCTCCACCTCTCTCCCATTTTCATAAATCAGCAAGTAGCGATCCGGAATGATTAATCCCGGTCGCGGAAAGGGGTTGAAAATGCAAATACCGATCACTGGCGGGGGTCCCAGGGCGCGCGACACCGCCGGCGCCCCGACGAAAGTGGATGACGAGGAACTCAGTCGCGAGTAACGTCCTCCGGCTGTCGCGGAGGAAAGTAGGCGTCGCCAAAGCGTGTACGCGTACATTAGCATTTAGCAATTAGTAGGGAACGGTATTCCATCCCTCCCCCCTAGCCCTCCGTCGCCAACGGAGCCCCTCGTCCCAACGCACACACCTCTTTCCAACACCCGGGGGCCGCGACGTCTCGCTACTCCGTCCTCCTCCACCATCTCCTCCTCCTCCTTCTACCTCACCTCCCCTCTCCCTCGCTACGGGTTCGCTTCGACAGCGCGTGGATCAAGAGGCGGCGAAACCGCGCGGAAAGGGTGTCTGCCCCGCGTGTGTGCGCGCGCGATCGTAATGGTATAAATATGGAGTACCAGGCGGACTTAAACGGCGTCGTTCGCACTTCTGCCAGGAATTTCCGCTTTTCGCGCGGCGCGCCGGTTCCGCGCGCCCAGGATCGGGCGGCGCGCCTCGTGGGGTCGTTGATGCGTTCCGCAATGCCTGTTTCGACGTTAATGGCAAGGGTTTTTCCTCTGTAAGGAAGGAGTCGGGCTCTTTTTCCTTTTTTTCTTTCTCTCTCTTTTTTCCCCCTTTTCTTTTTCCTTTTTTCTGGTTTTTTCTTTCTTTTTCTTTTTTTTTCTTTTTCGCGCACCACCGCGCGCGAGAGAGACTACAGGGGCTGGGAACACCCGCGTTTTGTGGGACGCGATTGTTCGACGACGCGGATCGCGGGCGACATCCTTTTGCCGGAGATTTCAGCCTCTCGCGAATGTATCGGGTTCTTTGGAAAGTCGTTTCGTTTTTCAAAATGGGGAATGTGTAATTTAATGAATTGTTTGTACATTCTTGAAAAATCGTGTTTCATTTTCACAGGAAGAAACGAAAGGACTTTCCGAACAACCTTATATACGCGTACATCCGAGATTTCGAATCCGAGACTCAAGTTCGTGGAATTGGTAACGGGTTGTAATTTTCTTCGATGGAATTTTTAAAAACGAAAAAAAATTGAATAGGTCGAGAGTTTTACAAACACTGTTACAAATTTTGAACTTACAATCTCTCGACTTAACCTCAAACTTATTACACGAAACCAGAATATAACAATAAAGATAAAGAAACCACCTTTCTTTCCTTAGTAGAAGTCACCAAAAAAGTAAAGAAAAAAAAAATAAATAAGTGGAGACTACAAACACTGCTACAAATTTCAAACTTACAGTCTCCTCGACTTAACCTCAAACTTATTACACGAAACCAGAATATAACAATAAAGGTAAAGAAACCACCTTTCCTTCCTTGGTAGAAGTCACCAAAAAAGTAAAGAAAAAATAAATAAATAAGTGGAGGCTACAAACACTGCTACAAATGTCAAACTTACAATCTCCTCGACTTAACCTCAAACTTATTACACGAAACCAGAATATAACAATAAAGGTAAAGAAACCACCTTTCCTTCCTTGGTAGAAGTCACCAAAATAGTAAAGAAAAAAATCGCGGTTCTTTCGATTACAATAGCGTTGTTGTCACGCGTTTTACGGTTGAAGGTACTCGAATGCAATCTTCGTAGCCGCGTACAGTACATCCCGCGCGACAAAGTTCGTCGACAAACGGTGGTTCGTGCATTATTTTTCCAGATCTCTGAGCACCACTCTATGTCAATTAAACACGAAATCGTTTAATTGGTCTTAAAATCGATAAAACTATCCCCAAGGAGTTTTTTAAGCGTTATCGAAGGAACGATTATTTAATTCCAGTCTCGTCGTTCGAATTCTTCCGAAAGAGTTATAGTCGAGACGAAGTCCACTTACCGTTCAAGGTCAGCTCCCCCCACCATAAGTTATGCCAGCCGTAGTCCAGCACGGAGACACGCGGTAGGTATAAATAGTCCGGGAATGGATCTACAACGAACGTTCAGGTACAATTTATGAACACGTGTACGGGGACAGGTATTCGGATTCATGTATTCGGTCGATGAATTTTACAGTTAGCTCAACGAGAGAAACTCAAACGCGGTCTGAACGGTAACGAGCCGGCTGTAAACCACTTAAACGATTTACGCTAGAATGTCTACGAAGAAATCACCTTCTATTTCAGTACGCGCTATATAAGACGTCGATTCATTGAATCTTGTTAACGAAACCATGGAAAAGCATTCCTTGGGTGCGAGCAGCCCCTCCACGAACGAGCGACCAATGTTTCCCTTGTAGCCACTTTAACCAATCGGCGCTCGCCGCTACGGTGATAATTTCGAACGAAGCGGTTCAAGAACTTTAAACGGGACGAATGTCGCGTTCGTGGTATAAGAAGTTAACCTTAAGGTGCCTCGATGTAAATTTCGATGCAATATGTATCTTCGCTGTTGGTACTACTTCCCTCGAAATTGTACCTGCTCGCGGAATTCGTTTGCGATCGCTCGCTGTTTCGAAACGCTCGTCGTGTACTCGCGAACGACCTTTCCTGAATTTAGAAGCGCGCGGAAAGAATTCTTGCGTAAAATTCAACAATCGCGGTGGAATAAAATAATAAAAAAAAAATAATCCTTTCTCTTCGATGGAAAACCACGTTCTAAAATTCCAATTCTTACAATTCTGTTATTATTTATTTTTCTGTGGAAAATTTCAGGTTCCTGGAACAATCATCTTTGAGGTGATGTATCGTTTGCAAGCGCCCAAGTCAACAATCGTGGTAAAATAAAATAAAAAGAAAAAAATACTCCCACCTTCTAAAATTCCAATTTTTACAATTCCGTTATTATTTATTTCCCCGTGCAAAATTACAGGTTCCTGGAACAACTATCTTTGAGGTGACCTATCGTTTGCAAGCGCGCAAGTTAACAATCGTGGTAAAATAAAAAAAGAAAATACTTCTTTCTCCTCAATGAAAAACTATGTTCCAAAATTCCAATTCTTACAATTCCGTTATTATTTATTTTTCTGTGCAAAATTCCAGGTTCCCGGAACAACCATCTTCGAGATGACGTATCGTTTGCAAGCGCCCAAGTAAAAAATCGTGGTAAAATAAAATAAAAAAAAAATACTCCCACGTTCTAAAATTCCAATTCTTACAATTCCATTATTATTTATTTTCCCCGTGCAAAATTCCAAATTCCTGGAACAACCATCTTCGAGGTGACCTATGGTTTGCAAGCGCCCAAGTAAAAAATCATGATAAAATAAAATAAAAAAAAAATACTCCTTTCCCCTCGACGGAAAACTACGTTCTAAAATTCCAATTCTTACAATTCCATTATCATTTATTTCCCCGTGCAAAATTCCAGGTTCCACAATCTTCGAGGTGACCCATCACCCAAGTCGTTCAATTTCCTCGAAATGGTTCCTCAATCGACCACGTGTAACGACATCCCTAACGCGCGTACCCACGATGAAAAAAATGTTCACCGGTTGTTCGAGAACCGTGTAAACATCCTGCGGAAGGAAAAGTCCGTACCCGCGTCCGTTCTCTCGGAATTAATTCCCAAAGCGGACGTTATTTCGGTGCGATTCGGCCGTCCGTCCGGCACCTTTAAGTGGTAACACATGGACGTGTCTCGGTTCACTTGCGATTCGTATTCGGTCCACGAAACGAGCAGGCGTATTAACGTAAACTTTCCGAAGTAAGACAAGCTATTAGAGCCAGCGCGAGATAATCTTCGGGAACGTTGAATTTTCCCGAGCGTTTCTAGGATCCTCTCATCCACGGCTTAACAAACCGCGCCCCCTCTCTCGAGCTGTTCGAAAAGGATTAGAGCGAGTCGACCCCCCGAGAACCTTTTTATCGTTCCGAATGTTTCCTGAGGCCAACGGTGAACAAAGTCACGGTAGATAACGTCGACGATGACCCGTGGAATAACCCCACACCCTCCACCCAACCCTTCCCCGCTCCGCGTGCCAGAACCGCGACTTATTATCGCGGCCAATTACCGGATTGCGAGTTAATTAACAAGCCGCACGAACGGGGCTCGCGCGAGCACGCGCTCACTTCTTCGCGAAAATCGGCGCGGTTGGTGGTGTTCCTACAGGTGTTCGTGGCACGAGGTAATACGAGAACCCTCACCCCTCTAACCCCTACCGTTTCCTTTTTTTTCCTTTTTCTTCTTCATTTCCCCCCTTATTATATTGCGTTACGATTTTATCGGCGCGTGTCTTTTCTTTACAATATTGCGTTACAAATTTATTAACGCGTCCGCGCGATAAGCCGCGCACCTCCAGCGAATTAACTCCGTTTAGAGAGGAATTATTTGTACACATTTTGTAGGGTGTTTGGAAATTGTGGTCGAAAATGGACGAAGACGAATAGTGGATTTATCGAGGGTGAATGATGATGTTGCAGGGGTGATCGGGGAAGATTTACGAATTTGAAATTTGGGACGAGGGGGAGGGACGATTTGAGGGGGAACGGTGGTTTGGAGATGTATGAGAAATATAAGAAAATATTTTTTAAGGTTTGGGGTATGTGTGTATGGGTAAGTGTGTGAATATATTTTTCGAGCTTTGAGTTTTTCTGTATGTGTATTGTGTATTGGGTAAGATTTTTTTTAGGAATTATTTGGGAAATTTTGAAAAAAATTTCTATCGGTTCTGGGTTCGTAGGGCAGTACCGGAAGTGGGACGATTCTTCGAATAAAGATAAATCGATGATGTAAGGTGTATTTTTAATAAAATATATTAGCACGAGGGTCCATTTTCGTGAATAATCGACTTTGAATATTTACGCGTGTATTCGAGCGCGATGCAGTTCGTCGATTGGCACCGTACGGAGTTATTATATTTATAGACAAAGTCTACGCGAATTCACGAATGGCAAGACTCAACAGAATACGTCATACGGTTAAAATTTGTTTATTTTATTAACCGAGGAATCGCTAAAACCGTTCTCTCCATCTTGCGGGTCAGACGGCGCACGGTGAATGTTCGAAGTTAATTTTCCAGAAAAGAAAACCTCGTAGGAACAAAAATTCATTCCCTTATTTTTTATTAATTCTTGTCCAATGTATCGATTACGGTAAAATTTCGATAAATGTTACCGTTCGTTGATCCGAAATTGTAGAGTTCGTTTATGGAAGTCAATCTGGTATTTCAAGTTCAAACATTATTGATCTTCATTGTTTTTCTACAAAGGAATAATTAGGTCGCAATGAAAATCAGTAGGTACACCTTGTGCAATGTTTATTTTCACGGAATAATTTTTATTTTTTTTAATTCGTACCACGATAGACGAAAAAGAAATCTACTTCGATGGTATGGCACGATTTCAAAGAAACCATTGAGATTATCAATCTAGATTAGTTTATCTATCGACTATCGCGAAGTTACAATTCCAGAAATAAAGAAACTCTTCGAACAGAAGTATCCATTACCTCGTTCTATTTTATTATTCTCGTCGGTAAAAGAAAAGTGGAATTCAACATTTTATACTACAAACGATTCTCTCTATAAACAAACGTTTCTTCTATTCGAATTTCTCTTCTACTTTGTTACTTTCAAGGTACCGTGACCATTATGTAAAACTTTCGAGGCACAGTGCCATTTTTAGAAATATGGAAGACTCATTAATATATAAAAGTTATTTGCCATACATATATATACAGTGGATCAAGAAAGTGTTTGTACACTATATTATGAGGAAATTCTCCTAACTTACAAGTCTGATTTTAGTGAAAGTTTGTGTGCATGTAAAGTATACTGGGCCACATATCATATATTTTTTTTGACAACAAGAAATATTCTCAAGAAGATAAAATCAAGATTCGAAAATTCAATATTTTTTCATTATTTCGATACAATTTTTTGGGGAAACTTTTTTCACTGTTGGACGACAGAGCACTGAAAATTGAAGATATTTTGTAAGAAAATTTGTATTGTATCTCGCATAATTACAAAGTTACAAAAAAAATGAAAGTCGTTGCAAGTTTCAATTGTTTAAAATCGGTTGAAATCGGCCATTACAGTGACACTTTCTCTTCCATTTTTCAAATACAACGTTGCAATAGTGTTAACTAGAAGAAAACTGTTCACACGAAAAATGTTCTTAGTGCCCTATTATTCTATTAAAAAAAAGTCTAAAGAAAAGTTCCACTAAGAAAATAAAAACCACATTGAAACCTACAAGACTTGATTTCACCTTCTCAAAGAAACTTCCAATATACAAAAATAAAATGTCTCTACACCGAGTTGTCCAATAAGTTTCCTCGAATTTTCCATTACAAAAAAAAATACTACACTTCAACCTTTCAACAACTATAAATACACGAACGAGTCGACAGATCCACCCAAACCATCTCACACGTTCACCAAACACTAATATCATCTTTAAAAAACTAAACCAAAAAACCCAATACTTCCATTTCTTATCCACCTACAAAACAAATCGTACAACCTCATTAACACGCTACAGTGTTCCACACATACCTAAACTTTCATTAAAATCTTAAATCCGAATACTTGTCAAAGCCACGTTACAAACTCCTTCAAATTTTTCCAAATTCACCACGATCTCCCAACGATAAATATTCGAGTATTCACATGAAAGTTTCACGTAGGAAACGATGAAGAAACAAAGAGGGACTATTTCTTTTAAATTCAAAATCACCGAGCAGACTGGCCGGCCGATTGGTTCGCGCGTCGCGTTACCATTCATACGAGCGTGGTAATTACACGGAACGTCAAGGCCACGTGGCTGAACGCGCGAAGACAAGATCCCGGGCCGGTGATACCAGGAATCGGTGTATTAACATTGGAGCGTTTCGGAGCGTGTTACCGGCGGGAGCGGGCCGCGCGGTCTGCCCGATTATAAATAGAACGACGTATCCAGCGCGCGATCTGCTTGGGAATTCGTATCTGGATCGTGTCGCGCGCGGATCACGGGCCGTTCGAAACGTACACGACGCACGGACCCCCGAAACGCGTCGCGTTGGTGTCGTAACGAGGATGCCGGATGGTTGTCGGCCGGCCCTCGGCCAGGGGAAGCCGTGCCAACGCCATTAACGCCAATTGTGCTTTCATTAATTTTCATCCGCACTTTCGCGCGTTAACGCTGCCGGCACGAAGGTGACGGCCCCCGTAATCCCGAATTGGGAAGCCCCGTTCCGGGACCACGTTCCACGGATCGCACCGGTTTCGGTTCAGGGACGACGGTTTCGGTTTTATAACGCGTTGCTGCGCAACGTCGATCGTTTCGGTGCTGTTTCGCGGGGCGGTGATAAGTTCCAGTTCGAGCAGGGTAGGTGTTAGCTTTGTCGAGGACGAAAGGTGGAATTTTGGGACGGGTGGAAGTTGGAATTTTTTTGCTGGATGGAGATTGTAATTTTTAGGCAGAGTGGAAATTTGTGATTTTTTATAAGATAGAAATTGTAAGTTTAGGCAGAGTGGAAATTGTAATTTTTTACAAGATAGAAATTGTAAATTTAGACAGAGTGGAAATTGTAATTTTTTATAAGATAGAAATTGTAAGTTTAGATAGAGTGAAAATTGTAATTTTTTACAAGATAGGAATTATAAGTTTAGACAGAGTGAAAATTGTAATTTTTTGCCGGGTGGAAATTGTAATTTTAGGCAGAGTGGAAATTGTGATTTTTTATAAGATAGAAATTGTAAGTTTAGGCAGAGTGGAAATTGTAATTTTTTACAAGATAGAAATTGTAAATTTAGACAGAGTGGAAATTGTAATTTTTTATAAGATAGAAATTGTAAGTTTAGATAGAGTGAAAATTGTAATTTTTTACAAGATAGGAATTATAAGTTTAGACAGAGTGAAAATTGTAATTTTTTGCCGGGTGGAAATTGTAATTTTAGGCAGAGTGAAAATTGTAATTTTAGACAGAGTGGAAATTTGTAATTTTTTACAGGGTGGAAATTGTAATTTTGAACAGAGTGGAAATTGTAATTTTGAACAGAGTGAAAATTGTAATTTTTTACAAGATGAAATTGTAAAATTTAGACAGAGTGGAAATAATCATTTTTTACAGGTTGGAAATAGTAATGTTAAACACAGTCGAAATTGTAATTTTTTGCTAGGTGGAAATTGTAATTTTAAGCAGAGTGAAGATTATAATTTTAGACAGAGTGGCAATTTGTAATTTTCTACAGGGTGGAAATTGTAATTTTAGGTAGAGTGGAAATTGTAATTTTGAACAGAGTGAAAATTGTAAATTTTTACAGGATAAAAATTGTAAGTTTAGACAAAGTGGAAATTGTAATTTTTTATAAGATAGAAATTGTAAGTTTAGATAGAGTGAAAATTGTAATTTTTTACAAGATGAAATTGTAAGTTTAGACAGAGTGGAAATAATAATTTTTTACAGGTTGGAAATAACAATGTTAAACACAGTGAAAATTGTAATTTTTTGCAAGGTGGAAATTGTAATTTTAGACAGAGTGAAAATTGTAATTTTAAACAGAGTGGAAATTTGTAATTTTCTACAGGATGGAAAAATTAATTTTAAACAAAGTGAAAATTGTATTTTTTTACATGGTGGAATTTTGTACAGGATAGAAATTTAATTTTGCACAGGATGAAAATTGTAATTTTAAATAGAGTGAGAATTGTAATTTCTGATAAAATGAAAATTTGTAATTTTTTATAAGATGGAAATTGTAATTTTCTACAGGATAGAAATCGTAATTTTGTAGAGACTGAGAACTATAATTTTGTACAGGATGGAAATTATAATTTTAGACAGAGTGAAAATCGTAATTTTATACAGAATGGAAACTTTATTTCTCGTGCCATTGAACTATTTTGTGATATATAAGATCGTCGCGAAAGGATTCCAAAATCTAATTTTTTTTTCTTTTTCAAAATAAAGTACAACTGGATACAGATCACTGGATATTAAATATCGTGTCTCGAGGAAATAAAAACGGTTCAACGTTATGAAAACGGTACAATATTATTAAACATTAGACTACTGTTCTCACGTATGGTATTTCATGATTGCCGTGTTATGGAGTAACGAGTAATGACGTTTTAGAGGGGATCCTCAACGAGGGTCGAAAATGTCGAAACGTGAACAGCATTCATTTCGTAAATCCGCGTTTTGTAATGCAGCATCGTGTCAAGGGGATGACACCCTGTTTCCCGGCCGTGAATGTATAATCCACAAAGCCTCTTTGGATTGCTTTGCAAATTCTAGTAGCACACGTTGTTGCGTTGCACTGTAATATTTAACGCGTCGTATAAATTGTAATCAGTTATTAATAATCGGTAGTATTAAAATTGGAAATACGGCACGCGAATTAACCGTAAATAAACGATAAGTGATATCGTGTATTAATCGGTTCAAGATCCTGTCGTTAATGTTGAATATTATGGTAAGATATACAGACACGTCTAATACTAAAGTTCACGAGCTCTATGCCATAAAGATATGAAAAAGAGACTTTAAGCATCGTACAGGGTGTATCGTTCAAATGGGAACACTTGGAGATCGTAACGACAATTAATAATGGTAATCAATATCAATAATCAATAATAATAATAATCTTCACAACCTGTTCAATCTGTCTTTATTATCTACAAGTGTATAGAATTCCATTTGAAACAAAATTATCAACGACCTTGATATCTCTAAAAAAAATTTGTTACCAAATTCCCCTCTCTCTCTCTCTCTCTATAGATTCTCTTAACCTTCTCCCAAATGACTATTTCAGACCCTCTCCGCTAAATATTTAGACTCGTTTAATCGGTCCACTCTGTATATCCCTTCTTCGAAACCAGAGAGCAGTTCCTTGACTCGCTGCACAATCTGTTGCGCGAGACCTTTATCCCAGAGTGTGTGTCCGTACAGCGATAATGATGACGTAACCCAACGACGATACGAAATTTATTAACCTGTAACGTAAAATCTCACTGACACGGAATTACACCACGTGTCGAATAAAATTGTAACGCGTGGAATTCTCCCGCACGGGAACGCTGTAAATCGAATGTTTGCCGCGCGGTTTGTGGGTGTTTACGACAGTGGATTTCGCCATGCAGGGAGCTGACGTGAGAAAACGTTCGAATCTATCACGAAGGATTCCGTCGCGGAGAATTCAGCCACGTCGACGTGGCATTACGGATTCCTCTTGTGCCGTAAAAGACTTTACAACGCTGGTTTGAAATGTAAATTTCTCGTAGACGAACACTTGGCGGTGCGGCTACGGTGCGGAACGATACTGTTGGAAAATTTTTGGGACACGAAGACGAGAAACAAGGGTTTGCAATATTGTAAAAATATAATCACGAAACCATTGCGTTCGAATCGTGTACAACGCGTCTTTAAATATATTGGGTTGTTTGGAAAGACACTTTGTTTTCCAAAATGGAGAATATATAATTGAAGAAAATGTAATTTTATACACTCTAAGAACATCGTGTTTCATTTTCACAAAAAGAGGAAATGACTTTCCGAACAATCCAATACTACCTCTGAAACAAGAGTTTTAGAAACTGATTCAACTGGATTCAACTCGTCGAATTTAAAACTTAACCGATCAGAAGTTAACTCGTGAAGTTAACTCGATAATAGTACAGACCGATGATAAATAATTACCAGTACACGCACATACCGACGACAAGTGAAATACATATCTCGTAAACTCGAGTTCCGAAGTCTACCCGAGCAGAGTTTAGAGTACCAATCACGGACCGAAGAAATACTTCTAAGTTTAACAATACGGAAAAACTGATACACCATCGTCGAGTTCTACGTGCACTCGACTCGTTCACCGGTTCGACAGCCTCGAAATTCGTCGAATTCGCGCAACATTCGCGGACCGTCGATCGTTAAAATTTTTTATAGAAAAAATGATACACCACCGTCGAGTTCTGCGTGCTCTCGACGCGTTCGCCGGTTCGACGGTCTGGAAGTTCGTTGAATTTTCGTGGTATGCAACATTCGTGCACCATCGATCGTGTAAATTCACTTGGATCGTTCTACTTCGTCAACGATCGTAGCCACGAGCGTTTCCGTTATCGGTGATTCTCCATCTTAGCGTCCGATCCGATAAGGAACTGGTTGCACTCGAATCGCGAGGATCGACGCCGTGGAACCGGTGCCACGTTACCACGGAACAGTGTCAAAGATCTATCTGCCCACCCCTCGACCATCGACAGTTCGTTATGTCTCACGGGCGTGTTCGTTGGCCGCCCCGCGGATTCAAAGACGACGTAATTGCATCTCGTGCGCAATATACGCTACTTACGTATCTCTTAATTAATTCGTGCCTCGCCCCGCCCGGTAATTATTTCCATATCGCCAGACACGTACCCCCGTGACCCTCTCCTCCTGGTGGCTGCGTCGCCTCGACGACGCCGACGCCGAGGACGAAGTCAACGCCGCGGAGAGGAGCCCACGGACACGCAGCGCTCGCGGAGAGGAGCCGGTATCGAGCATTCGCAACATCGGCCCGCGCCGTATCGTTCTCTCCTCTCCTTTTATCCGTAATTAATTACGCGGCAACGAGATACACGCCCGACCAGCCAGCAACGGGCAAAATGCTTATCGCCACAATTATACTTTACGACCGCGACCGGTATTTATGGGGTTTCGTATCGGCCATGGGGGACGCCGATCGAACTCGAGTATTATTAGCTCGGCTAATTTCGCTCGCGAGTACGTTTTTAGACCACTCGAGGGATGAATTTTTCTCGAGTGTCTCCGACGAGTGTTCTGCGCGCGGTACGATCGCGGTAGTTCTCACTTTTGAGATAGAATTCTTACCCCGCTTTGGAGATGGAATTCTTACCCCGCTTTCGAGACAGAATTCTTACCCCGTTTTCGAGATAGAATCGTTACCCCGCTTTCGAGATAGAATCCTTACCCCGCGTTGGAGACAGAATTCTTACCTCGCTTTCGAGACAAAATTCTTACCCCGCTTTCGAGGTAAAATTCTTACCCCGCTTTGGAGATAGAATCCTTACCCCGCTTTCGAGATAGAATTCTTACCCCACTTTCGAGACAAAATTCTTACCCCGCTTTGGAAATAGAATTCTTACCCCGCTTTGGAGATAGAATTCTTATCCCACTTTCGAAAGAAGCGAATAATTCAACACTGAGAATTCCTACCGGTGTTCCCGTTCGTGGAAATCGATCAATTTTTATATTCTCGGTAAATCGTTGCGAGAACATTATCAACGGAACGGTGAGAATCTCCCGATGAGAACGAGTCCAAACACGACACCTTTCCGAGTATTTTTAATATTAGTCGGTTTTATGTTACATAAATAATTGCATCTCCGAATAGGGTCGTGTTTGTACTCGTTTTAATCGGGAGAACCTTGCCAATTCGTTGATAACACTCCCGCGAAGATACGATGGAAAATATAAAAATCCTCGACACATCTATACTAGTATCCACTTCCGTTTGAGAGTTCGCTTCTCCGTAAGATGAACATTCGACCTTGAACATCCGATTTTAATCCAACAACATCGTATCTTACAGATAATTTCTCGCTCCAATCGCGCTCGACTTACGCCTCGGAGCCACGCCCACCTGTCCCGCACAGTTTCGCGCAAGCGCCGTTACGCGTTCCGTGTTCGGTCGCGAGATACGGAAAAATTCGTCTGGTCGTCGTCTTCGTGCATAAGAACTGTTCGCTCTATCCGTTCGACGACCCAGAGTCGTCGATTCCTCGCGAGCTCGACCCGTTCGCGGAACCATGGGGAGAATCGACACTAGGGATCTCCTAGTGTCGCGATCAATTCAATTCACCGGTCACATTCCCGGCGGGCCACACCTTGGACTACCGACGAGAAACGGGAACCTCTTACGGGTGTGCGACGTTAATATTTACATTTCAATTACGCTAATACCGTCCTACGGGCGCTATAATCGATTATGGCGATCGGTCAATTAAATCGTTCGTTGGACGAACTCGAGCCACGTAGGAATCGGGGGACTCCCCCACTCGATCCGTCCTCGGTGATCGAGAGGAACCGACGAGGAACGACGTAGCGGGGGGGAACCGTGGACGCGCACCGCTGCCAAATTCTGTCCGCTTGTCGCTGATTGATCGACGATCACGGATATGCAAATGGTTCCTGAAATACACGACGCAATGGTTGAAATTCGAGCGTACACCACCATCGCGGCGATATCGGCGCTGTTTTCGTTGATCGTTTACCTTTCTCTCCTGTTTCACGACGATTCGTCGACACCCTGTTATCGGGGGCAATAAAAGAAAACCGTAAACCGTAAATTATTCAACGGAGCGTGGTACACGCTCCGCCTACATAATGTAAGAATCACCACGAAGGAACAAAAGAATCGCTATAGCAGGCCTGGCCGTGGCTCCCGTCCAACGAAACGGATGATCCTAAACGGTACAGTTGTGTCATACCGTTTAATACAAAGTCGAATGGCCGTCTCGAACAACGATCGTGTGTTCCCGCTTCGTGGCCACGGTTCGATTTCTCTATAGATCCTTCGCCGTGGTTACGTAACGTTGAATCGTAACTTCGCATTTTCCACGACGTGGGCGTCCTCCTGCTTCCCTTTCCTCTTTTAACCGCGCGATGCTCTCCGTGAAATTCGTCTCGAGGATCGCCGCGTTTCCGCGAAAGGGACGTATTTTCAGCGACGAGCTTTCGGTCAAAGTCTCTCGTTGTCGCGGGCTATTTTGTGTTTGTTTTTTTTTCCTTTTTTTTCTTCGAGGCGTAAAATACTGCAAATATCGTATTGCGCTCGAAAACATTGTTTGTAAATTTATTTCTTAGATCGTCTTCCAGAAGCTTCGCTACAGAATATTTTAGTAAGGGTGCGTGGTTATTTATCGTCGATATATTTTTCTTCGAGGTAAAATATTGGTCGAGGTAAATTTATTTCAGACATGGTTCTAGTATTCCAGAAACGTGGTTAAACAATATTTTACTTAGGATACGCGATTTCTTCGATGTATTTTTCTTCACTGAGGTATTTTTCTTCGAGGGAAATTATTGCAAATGTTGTATCGCAGATCAAGGTATCGTTTGTAAATTTATTTCAGACATAGTTCTAGTTTTCCAGAAACGTGGTTAAACAATATTTTACTAAAGATACATGATTATTTATCTTCGATGTATTTTTCTTCACTGAGGTATTCTTCTTCGAGGGAAAATATTGCAAATCTTGTTTCGCAGATCAAGGCATCATTTGTAAATTTATTTCAGACATGGTTCTAGTATTCCAGAAACGTGGTTTAACAATATTTTACTTAGGACATGTGATTATTTATCTTCGATGTATTTTTCTTCGAGGTAAAATATTGCAAATATTGTATCGCAGATGAAGGTATCGTTTGTAAATTTATTTCAGACATGGTTCTAGTATTCCAGAAGCGTGGTTAAACAATATTTTACTAAGGATACGTGATTATTTATCTTCGATGTATTTTTCTTCACTGAGGTATTCTTCTTCGAGGGAAAATATTGCAAATGTATCGCAGATGAAGGCAACGTTTGTAAATTTATTTCAGACATGGTTCTAGTATTCCAGAAACGTGGTTAAACAATATTTTATTAAGGACATGTGATTATTTATCTTCGATGTATTTTTCTTCACTGAGGTATTTTTCTTCGAGACGGAAAATATGGTACATATCATATTATAGTTCAAGTCATAGTTTATGAATGTGGTTTGGTCACGGTCTAGACTACCCTTCAGAATCTTCGCTAAACAACTTTCTACTAAGGGTACTTGGTTATTTATCATAGTTAATGTATTTCCTTTCGCTGGGGGATCTCCCTTCGAGGTGTACGGGTCGTTCGATACGCAAAAAAATAATTTCAATATCGCGTTCCGCTAGAAGCCATCCTTTATAAATAAATCTTGGCCAAAGTTCCAGTTCTTTAGTAAACATCGTGCGCGATATACTCTCAACAATGTATTCTCCATCTCTAATCAATTCTTCTCCGTTCTCATCCAATATGCGAACAAACAATACGAATATCCTATCGTAATTATTTCTAAATTAATATTCAATTCATCAACTACATCCAACATCGTCTCCACAGTCTTCCTAGCAAAAGATTTCATCTACCAACTGTACACGTTACTTAACATTCGTAATGTACACATTACCCTTAATCTCTCTTCAAGACACATTCCAATCACCCGATCCTCGGAAAAATATAAACATCGTACAGTACCAAAACACATCTCCAATCAATCTTCAGCCAGATCTCAGACTCCACAATCTTCGTGAAACATTGCATCCACCATACCCTCCTTTCACCATCCGTATCAACCACAGCATCGCCATCGATCTCCAGCTACTCAACAACGACCTTCTCTCGTCCTAGGATCCAAACACGGTACCCAATAATCCTCAACTCCTCCTCCTCGATTTACCTGTGACAATTCCCAGGCACCGAAACGCTCCAAAAAAATCCTCTAGCAACCCCAGTCCCGAGCCACCCAGTGACGAATGCCTCCCCTAACGAAGACACGATGTCGATCGAGTGTACATACGGTTCCACGGGTGTTCGACGACGTCCTCCGATCTCGTCCGAAGTGATCTCGAGCAACGTTGTTCAATTGCTGACAGATCTGCTGGCGCTTTCCAAGGACCCTCGTCGGGCTCTCTCGGTCCTGGTCGCGATGCCATAGTGCTCGAACGGGTCCTTCCCGTAGCCCAGAGTCTCGTCACGATGCCCGGTGGTTCTGGGTTTCGGTGGTGTGGACGTTCTAACCGGTGTGGACGTTCTCACCGGTGTCTCGGTGGGACTGGTTTTCGGTGTCGGGCCCTTGGCCGGCGTGGAGGTGGGACTGTTCTTCGGTGTGGTCGGTTGATCGGTATTCAAACCCTGGAGAGCGTTGAAGCTCTGCATGACCAGATGCGAGGCCACCGACATCGTCAGGGTATTCGTCGTTTGTCCGGGTCCCGTTTTCTCGTTTCGCGTGGGCAACATCGATTGATTCTCCACTCGAGCCGCCGCATTTTGTATCGCGACGGATTGATTCTCTACTCGAGACATTGATTGGCCCACGGATCGATTCTCGAGCCACGGCGCCGACCTCTCGTTCCGTGGCGGACCAGAACCTGTGGATTGGCCGTTCGCTTGAATCGGTAATACCGTGGCGGTCGGTGGTAAAACCGACCTGTCCGTCTGCGTGGTCGGCAGCGTGGCGGTAGACTGGCTCCTCTTGGCGGCGTCCGGCCGGCTTCCGTTCAGTACGGGGGACGTCGGCGCCGGAAACGGGGCGGTCTGGGAGCGATGCTTTCTGGCAGGGGTCTGGGGACTCCTCGGTGCGCTACGATCGACGCCGACACGGCTCGGTTGCGGTGGTACGGCTCGATCTTGGACTAAGTCGGAGTTTCCATCCTCCAGCGTTAGATTAGGGTTGAAACCGGTGCTGGTAGTCGGGAACACCACCGTGTCCTCCCTCGGTGTGCCCAGACCGTTCAACGGAGAATTATTGACCGTCTGGCCGTTACGGTTCGCGATCGATCTCGTTTCCTCGTGTACGGGTGTTCCGAGGTTGGTGGACACCAGGCTACCGTTGGTAGCGTTCTCGGTGATGGCCAAACTGGGGTCACCGTTCGGGAAACTCGCGAATCTGGCGATGGTCTCGCGTTCCACGGCCACCTGGGGTGCAAACGGTATCTTTCTCTCGGTAGGTCGGACCGAGTGTCTCTTTCGCGCCGAGGTGTGGCTCGTTCTGTGCTTGTGACGCTTGGTCTCGGTCGGTTTGACGATCGGTCGCGTTTCCGGGAAGTGTCTCCCTTTCATGGTGTTCGGTTCCTCGTCCTCCTCCTCCTCGTAGAAACGTATGTCCTCGTTCAGATCGGACTCGTCCTCCTCGTTCTCCTCGACGATCGCGCTCGCCTCGATCCATTCCCTGATGCGGTCCTTCTTCTTCGCACGGTCCACCGTCGTCTCGATCCCGTATGTGGTCAGCGTGTGAAGTAGCTGGTTCTTCTCCTCCAGGGAGCTGTGGAAGCTGTACATTGACGGGCAGAGTTCGTCCCTCTCGTCAGCGCCACCTGGGCAAACGTTTAAATCAGCCTGGTCGGAGAAATAAGCTTCCACGTGGACAAGGAGTGGGGGAACGTAGCATAAACAAAGTGACATAAGTAGCAGATGTTTCTTATGTATCATAATCGGATATACCTGATACCTAGTACATCGATACGGTAAATACACCAGTTACTTCCCCACTCCTTGCACATTCAGCTTATTTTTCTTGGGTAAAATCGATTATGCCCTACTATGAGTTGCTAGAAAGATGACAAGTGGAAGAAATGCGACTACGATTGGTCGTAGTCGAAAAAATAAGCTTTCATGGACAAGGAGTGGGGGACGCTGCATGAACGAAGCAATATAAGTAGCAGATGTTTCTTATATATCATAATTGAATATACCTGATACCTAGTACACCGATACGATAGATACACCAGTTACTTCCCCCACTCCTTGCACAATCAACTTATTTTTCTTGGTTAAAATCGACTATACCCTACTATGAGTTGCTAGAAATATGACAAGCGAAAGGAACGCGACTACGATGGTCGTAGTGGGTTGGCCACGCCTGTACGCACACGTGGCCTTCGTTATCATTGGCCGAAACGTTCTCAGCCACTACCAATCGCGTCACTTGGCGGAGAGAAGGATAACGTCGAGACAAAGCGAAAGAGTGAGAAGATAAACGAGCCGATGATGGGGGAGAGTCAGAGGTGGGGGTTAAGTAGAGTCAGGTGACCCCCTGATCTGTGAATCATCTTTCCAGCAACGCACAGTAGCTTCTCCTCAATTTTTTATCAATTTCGAGCGATCGTTACCGTTCATGGCCTTCTCCGCGCCGAGTTTGGCCAACCACCTGTCCTCCAGGTATTTATTCGCCTCCAGGACACTGACGGGCCTCTTCTCAGCCTTGGGGTCCAGCAAACGCTTGAACATTCTGGGAAACATCGACGATACACGCGTTAGAGATCGTTTCTCTCGAGTTTACGTTCGTTTCGAGACGTCTCGGCGAGTCAAGGTCGGAAACCACGGGAAGCGGTAAAACGGTTCGCAAGGTCTTCTGGTGATCGACAGCTTCGATAATTTTGTGACGTGCACCGAGCGTCTCGAAGGTTTCGAAACGCCTCGAGTAGGTTCGACGTCTTGAAACGGGCTTCGAGTACCCTCGATGGACCGCGCGCGTTCCATCTCGGATAAATCGGGCACCGAGAGGAGGATAATTGCGCAACCACCGATTATTCGATATTTTCGAGACATTCGAGGGTTTCGGGTCTTTTCAAATTTCACTCCCGGAGGAACGTCTACGAAGCCATCGAGCGGTATCCCCGCTTTCAAGCACGGTAATGCACTGTTCGCTTAAAGAAGATTTAAGACACGGCAAGCCACGTGTATTGTTCGTAGAACTTGAACATTGCTCGACGAAGAAAGAGAACTGTTCTAACGAGAGAAAGTGAGATAGATATAGTATAACAAAACACTCGTGAAATATACGAAACTTGACTTTCAATAATTTTCATGTTACCTTTTTAAAAAATAGTATCAAATCTAATCCAATAGAATGTTCTTTGGATCATTCCGATTAAAATGAGTCCAAACACGAGGCAAATCGAACTACTTTCAATTGACGCGATACATACAATGTTACGCGACGCGTTCTTTTTTTCTCCCCAGCCGGGTCGTGTTTTGTTGAGCTCGAGACACCGAGTGCAAGCGAACCCGTGCAAATTACAACGAAAGTTAACCGTGCATTACTGCGCGTCCAAGTGTCGTCGTTTCTACAGCTACCCGATCGTTGCAACCCGAAACGGTCGCGTGAACGACAATCGAGCCTGTACACAACCGTTTCCCCGAAAAATGTAAATTCGTCTGTCCCCGAATCTTAATTCCGAGCACGACGAACCGACGATCCGTGAAGTTTCGGCGGGAACGGGGCCCTCGAACTCACCTACGTACCACATTCTACGCGTCCGTGTAGCGAACTCGTCCCGAATAATTATCCCTCATTTTAATTTACATCGCTAAAGACCGACCGTCTCGATGCGTTTGAAACGAGACCGTTCTCTTTGGGACAATAAACTATTCAACGCGAGGGTGAAGAGACAGTGTATCCGTGATCGTCCTCGGGCTCATTTCGAAACTAAACCGTCCCCGAAAGGGAAGCGTCTCTCCGTGTATCATCGTTTCACGCCCCGTGACAATGCGGTCTATAATTGTCCGCGAACCCTTTTCGATTATTTTCGCGCGTAGAATCGCTCGTGAAAAGCTCCCATGGTTGTCCCCTCTACCCACTCACTCCCCCCTCTCCCTTTCTATTAACCTCCCCTGTACGCATCCGTGGAACCGTGCACCGTGCTTTCAGCGTCAATTTCTATTCGTTCTTTTCACGCTGTTTTCACCGGTATTTCCGTATTCGCGGTGGCAGTTCCATCGTAGGAACTCTGGATTTTCCAGACGGTCGGTGGTGGGCTACTCCCCCCCACCCCCCACTCCTCGTCGTCTGTCGCAATTCGGGCGCGCGCCGGCGCCCGACGCGACACGAGGCGACACGAGGAGACACGATGATACGGTGCGAGCGTTTCGCTCGACGAGAACTGACCTCTGCGCCCGCGAGCTGATCAGCTGAAATAATTTCGGCTTCTTGGCTATGTTCAGCGTAGCGTTGTGCCAGTTTTGATATCTGGTGTACCGCGGGTCGTCCAACGCCGCCTTCTGCCACGGCAAGCATCCGGTCAGACAGACAAATAGGACAATGCCGAATTGCCAGACGTCGTGCGACGTGAGAGCTCTGAAAACGTGAAACGCAACGGTAGAGTCGAGCGGGAGAGAAATATAGCCGAGGTACTTGAGGCACGCACGAGTGGTTTGTTAAGCGATACCCTTGTCGGGCACGAGCCGCCAAATGTGCTTTTCCCTACTGAAACGCTGTCTGTTGGCTACGGTGGCTCGAGGGGTGTGTCTAGTTCGGAGATGAAAAGAAATCGATTTTTCTTTTCTCTTTTTATAGCTTCCGCGAGCGAATCTCGAAGACACACCGAATGGAACGCGATGGAATTCGAAGAATTGGCAACGTTAGAGGACCTCCAACTTCTGGGACGAATTTTTTTTTTTTTCTTCTTTTTTAACGCGCTGTAATTTATTCGCTGGTTCAATTTTCTCGTTGATGTACCGAAAGATGGAGTTCGAAAAATTGGCAACGTTAGGGGTCCTCGAACATCGGATCGAATTTTTTTTTAACGCGCTGTAATTTATTCGCTGGTTCAATTTTCTCGAAGACGTAACGAAAGATGGGATTCGAAAAATTGGCAACGTTAGAGGACCTCGAACATTGGATCGAATTTTTCCTCCATTACGCTGCAATTTATCCGCTCTTCCAATTTTCTTATTTATTTCCGTTCGATAGCCCTGTTTATACGGAATAAGAATCTTCTCGATTTTTCGGCTCAGAATGCCAAGAACTGCCTTGCCAAATCTGGACGTAGTTTCTATGTACGCGTATTACTCGAACAAAATCGTTTATTGGTACTTGAAAATTTTTTTACAGCTCAACCAAATGTACGTAAATACATGCGTAAAGTTTGAAATCGATATCCGCGACAGTTTTCGCGAAATAAAATCTCAAAAATCGCTCCAAATTAAAGCGATCCCCGAATAGAACACGTAGGTGGGAATTATCGTGTTAAACGTGGGCACAAGTTCCTATGCACGCAATACTTAAAAAAAATTGTAAACATTTGAAAAAATTCCTATAACTTGACAAAACTCAAATAAATATATACGCAAAGTTTGAAATCGATATGTCCAATAATTTCCTCGAAATAAAATCTTAAAAATGATCATCCAAACTAGACCCCAAGTTCTTGCGTACTTACACTACTTCAACAAAATCGCTGATTAATTTTAAAAAAAAATCCTTCAGCTTGGGAAAACATAGATAAACATATGCACAAAGTTTGAGATCGATGTGTCCAATAGTTTCCTCGAAATAAAATTTTAAAAATGATCATCCAAACTAGACCCCAAGTTCCTGCGTATTCACACTACTTCAACAAAATCGTTGATTAATGTTCGAAAAAAATCCTACAGCTGGGCAAAACATACATAAACATATGCACAAAGTTTGAGATCGATGTGTTTGATAGTTCCCCGGAAATAAAATCTTAAAGATCATCATCCAAACTAGACCGACCCCAAATTCTCACGTACTCATACTACTTCGACAAAATCGCTCATTAATATTAAAAAAAAATCCTACAGCTTGGGAAAATATAGATAAACATATGCACAAAGTTTGAGATCGATGCGTCCGATAGTTCCCCGTAAATAAAATCTAAAATATCAGCTAAACTAGACCGACCCCTGTTTCGAGCACCTGGGGGAGTTTCGGTGGCGTGATCACGGTTACGCGTTAATGGCTGATAATGGTCAATCGTATAATTACTTGTACGTCTCGTCAGTGTCGATCTGCAATACCTCGGGCGGCGAGTACGGCAGCCACTCGTTGTGTCGTCGCACGACGGTGTTTGCACGCCTGGTCTCGCCGAAGTCGCATAACTTGATCCGTGAGAAGTCGCTACGGAACACGAGGATGTTGTCGAGCTTGATGTCGCGGTGCACCAGGTCGCGGCTGTGAATGTGATGCACCGCTGCGGCCAGCTGTCTGGCCACCCTCTTCGCGTGCAGCTCGCCGAGACCCGTCTCTGTCACGTTGGACGTCAGGTCTCCTGGAAATCGAACGATGCGTAACGAAAATAATTCTAATGGGACAGGGCGAGGCGATCGGGTGATAAGAACATTCGTCTCGTTACCGGTAATCCTCTATGACAGCGGTTTCCAAAGTGGGGGACGAGCTCCCCCTTGGGAAACTGCCTTACGATCCAAGGGGGTCGCGAAAGAAAATATTTAACGTGGAAAAATATGGACGAATATCTTATCGTAGAGGTCCTATTAATGGGAGTGTCCCATTAATATATAATATGTATGTATATTTTAAGCATAATTCAAGTTTTAATCGATTTATGCTTTTACTCAAATATACTATGCGCGTATTAAATTTTTATTTGTTGAGTCATAGTACACATTGCAATAAGTCATTGCAAATCATTTAATCGTTAGAAAATATGGACGATTCGAATATCTTATCGTAGAGATTCTACGTATTAATAAAAGTATTTCTTATTCGTTTAATTTTGAATGTAAATTTTTGTTTGAGAATATTGTACACGGAGGATATTGGATTTTTAATATTCAAATTACGTAAAGTGTATGATGCAATAAATATCGTTTATTTATTAGCCAGACGAGCATTTAATTTGGCTAGAGGCTTCCTTTGAATAATTTTGTATATTCAATGAATAAGTAATTAAATCAAAATGAGTAAAGCTTGAAATTGAATTAAATATACAAAAATGTTCCATCTATAAATTTCGGGCGCTATTTTTTTTTTGTTATGAAAAATGCAATTTCAAAAAATTTACAAACCGCTCCACAACGTGAGAATATTTGTAAATCACGTTTGTACAGTTTTCTAGTACTTTTGAGTACAAGTTTCCGCGGAACGCGTGCACAGAATGATTCTTAACCGCGTGTCAAGTTTAAGAGGGTAAATCTGGAGCACCGAACCAGAGAAGAAAGTTCGCATTTCTTGAAGAGTTAAAATGAATTTACGAGAGGGCTTATACGGTGCCGTACATTCAACGTAAGTGTAATGTTTCGGTGAAAGTATGCGAGGTTACTTCGTCGTCTTATCGCTTTCGATGAAAGTAACAAATGGCAGTTAATTACCGAATGATCGATATCGTGCTTCGGTTGGCGATACGCGTAAATTTGTTTGGAGCTACGTGTCGACTGCGACTGACATAACCTAACAATATTCGTGACAATTATCGATATTCGAATTCATTTTAATAACGACGCAAAATTTATTTTCATTCGATAAATAGATCTTCGAATAATTAAAATATAATTTCTTATTGTCGGAGTAGGATGCTAAACAAGAATAATTCGCATTTTTCTTCTAAACAATCCATGTGAAACGTTACTGTTCCGCGTAAATGTCAATTGACATAACCTAACAACATTTCCGTGACAATTATCAATATTCGAATTAATTTGAATAACGATGAAAAATGTATTTTCATTCGATAAATAAATCTTCAAATAATTAAAATATAACTTCTTATCGTCGGAGTAGGATGCCAGACAACAATAACTCGCATTTTTCTTCTAAACAATCCATATGAAACGTTACCGTTCCGCGTAAATGTCGATCGACATAACCTAACAACATTTACGTGACAATTATCGATATTCGAATTAATTTTAGTAACGAGACAAAATTTGTTTCCGTTCGATAAATAGATCTTTAAATAATTAAAATATAACTTCTTATCGTCGGAGTAGGATGCTAAACAACAATAATTCGCATTTTTCTTCTAAACAATCCATGTGAAACGTTACCATTCCGTGTAAATGTCAATTGACATAACCTAACAACATTTACATGACAATTATCGATATTCGAATTAATTTGAATAACGATGCAAAATTTATTTTCATTCGATAAATAAATCTTCCAATAATTAAAACATAACTTCTTATCGTCGGAGTAGGATGCTAGACAACAATAATTCGCATTTTTCTTCTAAACAATCCATGTGAAACGCTACCGTTCCGCGTAAATGTCAATTGACATAACCTAACAACATTTACGTGACAATTATCGATATTCGAATTAATTTTAATAACGATGCAAAATTTATTTTCATTCGATAAATAAATCTTCCAATAATTAAAACATAACTTCTTATCGTCGGAGTAGGATGCTAGACAACAATAATTCGCATTTTTCTTCTAAACGATCCATGTGAAACATTTTCCACGTAGATGTCGCTTATTATCAAAACGACGAAATTATAAGCATAAATGGCATATAATTGCCATTTAAAGAAATTCGAACGTCTTATCGACACTTCTGTGTTAGCGGTTCTTCAGAAACAAAGGAACTTGGTGGGGTCAACGCCGAGCATAAACCACTCGGGAAAGTTCGGAGTGTTATTTTAGCTCCCTCTTAATTAGAGCAGGCAATCCGGACTCAAAGTGACACGCGTTAAATCAATCCCGTTCGCGCGGACGCGCCTCTATATTCAGCGTTAGGCTCCTTGGAAATTGGGTGGTTGTGAAACAAATTATCTCTTTTAACGTCAAGGGAACTCTGCAAGTTGTTAGAACCTATATAAGTAACACCAGCCAGGTTGTTGCAGCTTATAAGTAACACCTTGCGCGTTCTCACCGCTATTTGTTCCAATTTGTGTACGATCGAACCGTATCTAAATGTGGCGTAAATAAATAAACGTTCGGAGATTGGGAAAATAATCAAACGGCAACATTAAACGATCCATTTTCGTTTGTATTAACGCCGACCGTGCGAATGGATCGAGGAGGGGGAAAAGAAAAAAAATTGGAAAAAATCGAATTTTTCATTCATTTCTCGACACGTTAACCGTGATAATGATAAATGTGCAAAACGATTATTAAAGGGTATCGAGACTTAGGGCCACTTTCATAATCACCGACGTATTTAAACGCTCCGTTTTCTCGTGCTACAATTACGCAGTTACGTGCGTGCATGCAAACTGCAATTGCATTTCTCGTTTCGTCGAAACCCATACTTTTCGTTGCGGTTTCCACTCGCTGCAAGAAAGTACCACGATATTTGTGAAAATGGAAACTGTTAGTTCCCGAGATACTTTAACTTTAAATTTGCACCTTCGAGCGTGGAGACCGCGCGTGTTCCCGAACAAGTTGACAGACGCTGGCCTTTTTAAATTAACATAATAACAGAGGAATACGCGGCACTTGAAACCATTTAAATTCGTCTCGTGACTTTTTTCGCTGTGTCCAACTGTTTTTAATTGCACAGTCTGGTCTAGTTGCGTGTTAACCACAACACCCCCTGTATTTTTCTTATAATTGGTACTCGTAGAGTCTGTAATTACCGAAGTTGTTAAATGATAACACAACGCGATGTAAACTTTACTCGAAAAACAGCAACGCAACAGAGAACATAAAATCATGGCAACAATGTGCGTCTGTCTGTTCTCCTAACTTTTTAACTGTCAGCCAAATAGCGTGTTTTTCCAAAATTACTGATAGTATTCCTGCAAAGTAGAATTCTGGTAATCCATTAAGTGCCAAATGATTTTTTCTCAAAATTCCGTGATAATTATCGATATTCGAATAAATTTTAATAGCGACGCAAAATTTGTTTTCGAGTGTTCTGTAAAGAAGACAGTGCGTAATAAAAATTAAATTTATCCGTTTCGAATTAACTCTTCTCGAACCTATTTTTTTTTGCCCTTTCATTAATGCTTCGTAAGTGTTGAAACACGATAGTTTTACCGTACAAGGTGCGGGTCGATAGATATGTCAGCAGCCATTAATAGGGTTAATCGGGTAAACGAGTAAACCAGACTCGAAGCAGTCAATACTTTGTTCTCACGGATAAAGAAACTAGGACTATTCGAATAATTTAATATTTGAACTAATCGTTCGAAGAAGTAGATTTGTAGTTCGTAACACGTTATTCGAATAAGGTAAATATCCAGGTACCTGATCAGTGCAGAAAATGTTTGAATATTCGAGCATTCGATTAGTATTCGAATAATATTCGAATGGTTGAGTATTGGAGTAATATTCGAATGGTTGAGTATTGGAGTAATACTTGAATGGTTGAGTATTGGAGTAATATTCGAATGGTTGAGTATTGGAATAATATTCGAATGGTTGAGTATTGGAGTAATATTCGAATGGTTGAGTATTCCACTAATATTCGAATAATATTCGAATAGTTGAGTATTCCATTAATATTTGAATAATATTCGAATGGTTGAGTATTCTATTACTATTCGAATAATATTCAAATGGTTGAATATTCCATTAATATTTGAATAATATTCGAATGGTTGAGTATTCCACCAATATTCGAATAATATTCGAATGGTTGAGTATTCCACTAATACTCAAATGGTCGAGTATTCGACTAATATTCGAATGGTTGAGTATTCCACTAATATTCGAATAGTTGAGTATTCCATTAATATTCGAATAATATTCGAATGGTTGAGTATTCCACTAATATTCCAATGGTCGAGTATTCGACTAATATTCGAATGGTTGAGTATTCCACTAATATTCCAATGGTCGAGTATTCGACTAATATTCGAATGGTTGAGTATTCCACTAATATTCGAATAATATTCGAATGGTTGGATATTCCACTAATATTCGAGTGGTTGAGTATTCGTCTAATATTTGAATGGTTGAGTATTCGACTAATATTCGAATGGTTGAGTATTCCACTAATATTCGAATGGTTGAACATTCCGCTGATATTTGAATAATATTAAAATGGTCGAGTATTCGTAAGATATTCGAATAGTCGAGTATACATAAGGCAATCGAATAATATTTAAACAATCGTATATTCGTAAGGTATTCGAATGGTCGAGTATACATAAGGTAATCGAATAATATTTAAACGGTCGAGTATTCCTAAAGTATTCAAATAGTCAAGATCGAAACTCGAGTTATACTCGCCGAATATACGAAACCTTATTCGAATTTCGATTCGAAATCGATTGTTCGAATTTTGAATCAATTTCCACCATATCCAAGTACACAAAAATTCGATAATTAGTCCCGATTCCAAAGAAGATACTGTTCCAATGCCCGTGAATTTTCTACGCTCATCGGTGAATATCTATGCAAATATCGATCGATACTCATTCTCTCCTCTACTAGTATTTCTCACCGAGTGGAGCGTATTCCTGGCTGAAGACGTAGAAACCTGCGGTCTCGAAGGCCACGTCGTAGGTGGTGATGATGTTCCTGTGCGCTGCCAGGTGCAGCCCGTAATGGAACTCGCGGAAGAAGTCCGAGATGCCAGTATACGCCTTCGGTAGCGCCTTCAGCACCATCTCTGTCTGGGTGCTGCGGTGCTCTGTCAGCAGGATTTTCCCGAACCATCCTTCACCGACGATTTGCAGGATGTCGAACTCGTCGATCAAATTCACCTGTTCGTGAAAAAAGACACGATTCAAACAGGAAGATCGTGGCAACGAAGCTGGAAGTATCCAACGAGCGATAGTAATATTTTTTAAACAAACACGATCACGACCGACTATAAAATCAAATATTCGAGGTCCAATTAGCGATCGTCAAAAATAAACGACCGCCAACAAACCAGTTTATATTATTACGAGGAATTCAAGGAGTTGTTTCCAAACAGCTTTGGAAACAAAACGAGTTTTTTATTTAATTTTTTTAAACGTAGATTCCTATGGTTTGAGAAACGAAATTTGGTAAAATGAATTACACTAGGATGGTTGTTCAGATGCAATTTTCATCTTCCTTCGAGTAATTTTTAAGTAGCTACAAATTCATTCAAAAGAGTTATAAAGTAAATTCAATTTTGTTTACATTTAAAGGTCATTAAGTGCCCTTGTAACACCGTGTCCCAGGTGTACATCTTATCCCGGCTTGTCACAGCCCCCATAATTCCCATATTTACAATGTTGATAAATCGATCGTCCCAATTTCGCCCACATTTCAAGAGACCCCCTCCACAGCTCGTCATCGCCCCTATAACACGGTACCCATTTGATCGTGCCTTGTCAAGGTCCTGATAATCTCCATATTCACAATGTTGATAAATCGATGGTTTGAATATTGACCAAATTCACTGTACGTCGTCGTCGTCTTTGTAACACGACGCCTGCAATATCACCGCCCCGACAATCTCCGTATTCGCGTGGTTAATAAATCGATTGTTCGAATCTCGAGCAAATATCAGAAGATCCCACACTGCGTTGTCGCCCTTACATAACAGTGTCCCTTCTGTCTCCACCTTGGCACGGTTCCGACAATCTCTCTGCTCACAATGTTGATAAATCGATTGTTCGAATTTTAATCAAATTTCAGGAGATCCCTTCCATGGTGCGCCATCGCCATCGTACAATACTAACCACCTCCCTCGACATTACCCGTTAACGTGAATATTCACAATGTTGATACGCAATAAATCCATGAATCCATGGTTTCAATTCTGTTCAAAATTCGAGAGACCTTTACAACACTCCCCCCTTCACCTCTGCATTGTTACATCCTCGACAATCTCCGTATTTACAACGTTGATAAATTGTTGAAGTATCGATCAAATTTCCGGAGATCCCGTCCCGTGAGCGCACCTCTTTTTCCCCTACCGTGACCTCGATAATGTCAATACTCACAATGTTGATATTCGACTCGATTGTTCGAATTTTAATCAAACTTCGACAAACAACTGCACCGTTCCGTGTTGTCTCGTCCTTCTCGTAACACGGCGCCAAAGGAGGGTGGGGGGAGGGTAGAGGGGGGAGTGGTTGGGTAGAGGGACGCGTGCCCCTTCCGATTCGCTCGCTCGAGACGTCCGCGCGGACGACGCGCGGAACAACGCGGCGCACGGCCGCGATCCGACGCGGCCATCTATTTTTAATTAGGCGCGCGGATACGTTCTGTTTGTCGGGCGCGTTTCGAACACCGCGGCGCGAGATCGACGCGGATTACGCGAGCCACGGATGATTTGCACGAGGGTGGCGGTGCCCTCGGAAGCGCGCCGCGTTCGCGGAGGTTTGAGGATTTTTTTTTCGTTTTTTTTTACCATTTTTTTTTTCTCTTTTTTTTTCCGTCCACCTGGACGGGACGGTATACAGAAGTCGGTCCCGATTCGCGGATTCGATGTATAATTTAGCGCGTGGTGCTGCAAACGCAACCCGTACTCGGAACGTTGGGTTGTGCGGTTTGAAGGAGTCGTCGATGGGGAACGGGAGGGGGGAGGGGCATGTTTGATCGTCGAGACGCGACGCGACGCGACTGCGGATTACGGGACGATGAAATCTGTTTCGGTGGTTATCGGATGGGAAGCGTCTCGCGGACGTTTTCTGGGAATCTCGGGGACAGGGAAAGGTTATCGGTTGTGGAGAAATTGGTGTCCGACTTGAATTGGAACTGTCCGAAGCTGGCTCGATGTTGATCTTAGGTTCCACGAGCTACGAAGATGGTAACTGTGATGTTGGCGAGAGGTAGGTTGTTTGGAGATGGACAGAGCTTGCATCTGGATGCTTCCGAGGAGATAATCACTGTCCAACTGTGGGGAGCTAAGTTGTGGAAGCTTTAGCGGTGAAAATTTGAGGACTTTGGGATTCTAAATGGATGAAATATTTGTTCAGTACCTTGGACTTCATAGTTTTGGAAGATGATAATCGTAATATTGGTCAAGGGTGGGTATTTTGGACATAGCTTACATCCAGAAGCTTCTGAAAGGTTTAACTATGAGGAGCTAACTTGTGGAAGCTTTAACAAACAAAACTTAAGGATTTTGGGATTCTTAATGAATGGAATATCTTTCAGTACCTTGGACTTCATAATTCTGGAAGATGATAACCGTGATGTTGAATGAAGGTGGGTATTTTGGACACAGATTACACCCAGAAGCTTCTGAAAGGTTTAACTATGAGGAGCTAAGTTGTGGAAGCTTTAACGTACAAAACTGAAGGATTTTGGGATTCTAAATGGATGGATTAGTTTTTTAGTAACTTGAACTTCATAGTCCTGGAAGATGATGGTCCACCAATTGTGATGTTGGTGGAAGGTGGGTATTTTTGACACAGATTACACCCAAAAGCTTCTGAAAGGTTTAACTATGAGGAGCTAAGTTGTGGAAGCTTTAACGAACAAAACTGAAGGACTTTAGGATTCTTAATGAATGAAATATTTTTTTAGTACCTTGGACTTTATAGTTCTGGAAGATGATAATCGTAATATTGATCAAGGGTGGGTATTTTTGACACAACTTACACCCAGAAGCTTTTAAAAGGTTTAACTATGAGGAGTTAAATTATGGAACCTTTATCGAACAAACCTGAAAGATTGTAGAATTCTGAACGAATAAAGTACATGTTTAGCATCTCGATGTCGATTGAACGCGTTCCATGAAAAGTCAAGGAAGAGATCTCCGCATCCACATCCTACAATACTCTTTTTCCCAGAGACACGTACAATAGAGACAAGCAGAGACACTCCTTAAAACTACAGTACATCGAACATGCTTCTTCAAATTATTCCTATTCAATATTTAACAGCAACAGTAACGCAATAGGATCCAAATAACGAACTAATTCTCCGGTGATACTAAAAATACAATAACTTCTCACATTTTCAACGCTCGTATCGAGAATCGTCGTGTTCCTTCCATCGAGTTCTCTCGTTTGTTTCCCAAACGAGAGAACCGAATCGGAGACACGACTCGTACCTAACCCACGCACCTGGTGACGCGATGTTCCCAATTTTCGAAAGACTGTAGACTCTCGGGAGCGGAAAGGGGAGAAATTTACTGCCCGCCCTCGAGAACAATGGCAACACGCGGACCAGACGTTGCTTCGTTACACCGACGACCGCAAACCGCTCCTCGTGTACAACTTGTCGAAGTGTTAAAGGTTACAATCGCCGCGTCGCGCATCGTCATAAAGTGGGCATCGAGCGAAAGTTGGTTTAGTGCCAGGGAGGAGATTGCCCGTTGCTCGGTTTCGATGTAAATGTTGCACGCGCGACCACTATTTCGGGATCTCGACGATTCGTGGCTGGAAACTCGGCTGCGGCCTGTCAACCGTCTCTCCACGAATAATATAACGATCCACGATCGTAACGCGATCGGGAACGTTACAATTTTTTCAACGATAAATCGACCACACTTGCCTCGAATTCGATGTTTAACCTCCTCATAGTTAAACCTTTCAAAAGCTTCTGGATGTAAGCTATGTCCAAAATACCCACCTTTGACCAATATTACGATTATCATCTTCCAGAACTATAAAGTCCAAGGTACTGAAAGATATTCCATTCATTAAGAATCCCAAAATCCTTAAGTTTTGTTCGTTAAAGCTTCCACAAGTTAGCTCCTCATAGTTAAACCTTTCAGAAGCTTCTGGATGAAAGCTATGTCCAAAATACCCACCCTTGACCAATATTACGATTATCATCTTCCAGAACTATGAAGTCCAAGGTACTGAAAGATATTCCATTCATTAAGAATCCCAAAATCCTTAAGTTTTGTTCGTTAAAGCTTCCACAAGTTAGCTCCTCATAGTTAAACCTTTCAGAAGCTTCTGGATGTAAGCTATGTCCAAAATACCCACCCTTGACCAATATTACGATTATCATCTTCCAGAACTATGAAGTCCAAGGTACTGAAAAACTATTCCATCCATTTAGAATCCTAAAATCTTTCATTTATGTTTATTAAAGCTTCCACAACTTAGCTCCTTACGGTTAAACTTTTCAAAAGCTTCTGGATGTAAGCTATGTCCAAAATACCCACCCTTGACCAATATTACGATTATCATCTTCCAGAACTATGAAGTCCAAGGTATTAAAAAAATATTCCATTCATTAAGAATCCCGAAATCCTTAAGTTTTGTTTGTTAAAGCTTCCACAAGTTAGCTCCTCATAGTTAAACCTTTCAGAAGCTTCTGGATGAAAGCTATGTCCAAAATACCCACCCTTGACCAATATTACGATTATCATCTTCCAGAACTATGAAGTCCAAGGTACTGAAAAACTATTCCATCCATTTAGAATCCTAAAATCTTTCATTTATGTTTATTAAAGCTTCCACAACTTAGCTCCTTACGGTTAAACCTTTCAAAAGCTTCTGTGTGTAATCTGTGTCCAAAATACCCACCCTTGACCAATATTACGATTATCATCTTCCAGAACTATGAAGTCCAAGGTACTGAACAAATATTCCATCCATTTAGAATCTTAAAATCTTGCATTTATGTTTGTTAAAGCGAATCGAACCACGAACTCGTGAAATCCTTGCGAAATAATTCGCGAAAACTTGAAATCGTGGTCGCGGTATTCGTGAAAAAGAAAAAGAACGGAACTTACGATGGAATTGAGAGCGCGTGAAAAATATTTACAAAATTTTACGAACAAACGATCTTTCCTTGCGAAAATATGTTTCTTGGAAAGCTGTCGACACGAGACCACTGTGTAAATATAAGCTCGGGATATCGATGCGCATTAATTCCAAATTGTTGCTCGATAACGCGATTTTTACCAGAAAATAGTAACAAAGGTACGTAGGATTGTATCGTGAAACCCAATTGTAAATTTTCTCTTCTTAATACTGTGAGTAGAATTACTAGTATTTATTATTTCAAGCATTGAACACCATAGAAATCTACCTAGGGTAAAATGTAAATCCAAGTATCTAATATAACTGAATTATTAGGTTGTTTGGAAAGTAGTTTCGTTTCTTCGGTGAAAATGAAACACGATTTTTTTTATAATGTATAAACATTTTCTTCAATTATATATTCTTCATTTTGGAAAATAACTTCCCGAACAAACCTAATAATATAGCTTAATTATAACAGAAACAAATCCTCGAATATTAATTACGAAGCTTCACAGAATTTTCAACAAAATAGAAACCATTCCCTTCGAATCGATCTTTCGTTTTCCATAATTAACAATCTATTCCCTTTAAGAACTTATCGGAACGAAATGATCCCTCGAAGAATGAAAAAAGGAAAAAAAAAGTCTACTTTCGTTTCATAGGTAAACAGAGTAATCGTATCGTGTTCACGTTGGATGGTTTCGTGGCACGCTCGGTCGGGCCAACAATTTCGTTCGATCAGGCCGAGCGAAAAATTGTATTACGCGCAATCGGCCGAGGAGGCGTCGAACGATCGACGCGTAACGAGAGAAAAAAGGGGGTGATCGTGACGCGCGCGGTGAAGTCACGGCCCCGCAATCGAGTTACCTTCTCGAGCTCGAACTCTCGTATCCTGTGAATGGAGCCGCCGATGGCCTTCTTCGTTAAGCTCATTCTGACGGACGGACGTCGGCCGTGGGCCGCGTGCTCGAATGGAAGCCAAAACTCGGGGACACGCTCGACAATACGGTGTGGTTGACGCAGAGATCGCGGGGCTCACATTCTGTCATTTCGCGGTGAGCGCTCGTCGATGTCGTTCGGTTGGTTCCGCGTGGTCGCAGCGATCACAGCCGGTGCATCGAATCTTCCCCGAAAAATTCCGGTGTCCCGGACGCTCTGGCTCGTTTCTAGAAAAATTCCAACGAATCGGCCCGATTGAATTCCGTGCTGCGGAGAGTTGTTGAAATGAGCGCGTAAATAGGAAATAATTGGGGCATGGCGGGGCATTCTTCTCGAATCGTTTTTTATTTAAGTATAATATATTTCGTCGAATATTTGAGATGTAAAGGGAAATAATTAGGGCATGGTGATTCTTTTCGAATCGTTTTTTAACTTTCGTCGAATATTTGAGATGTAATCGAAGCAATGTTCGATCGTGGAGATTTGACTCGATTGGAATTTTATTTTGCGTTGTTAAACGAGCGCGTAAAGGAAAATAATTGAAATAATTGGGACGTAATGATTCTTTCTCGATCGTTTTTTAACTTTTGTCGAATACTTAAGGCGTGATTAGGGAAATTATTAGATTGCGGAAATTTGACTCGATTGGAATTTAATTTTGCGTTGTTAAAAAAGCGCGTAAATAGGAAATAATTGGGGCATGGTGATTCTTCTCGAATCGTCTTTTATTTAAGTATGATATATTTTGTCGAATATTTGTGATGTAATCGAAGCAATGTTCGATTGTGGAGATTTGACTCGATTGGAATTTAATTTTGCGTTGTTAAAAGAGCGCGTAAAGGAAAATAATTGAAATAATTGGGACGTAATGATTCTTTCTGGATCGTTTTTTAACTTTTATCGAATACTTAAGGCTTAGGGAAATTATTAGATTTGTGAAAATTTGACTCGATGGAATTTAATTTTGCATTTTTAAAAGAGCGTATAAAGGAAAATGATTATTACTTTCAAAGCCTTGGTTGTCATCTAGGATGCGTAACGATTCTTTCTTAATCGTTTTTTTTTCACTTTTATCGAATACCTAAAGCGTAATTGAAGAAATGATTCTTAAAGGACAATTAACGTAAATTCAGAGAAATAAATAATATATTTAGAAAGATTATTATATCTAAGTGTTAATTTACTCGATATGGACTATCTTTGAGATTATTTAATCGGTATGGACTATTTACTTACTCGACGAGGACATTTACAACGTCCTAATTCCATTATTGCCTCGCATAATGCCGATTGTTAAAAATTCATAGGAATAAAAATAAGAAATTAGTTGATTATCATTTATTTTCGAATCCTTGTTACATTTTCTACCCGACGAATGTTTTTTCTTGCTCGAACAAAATTCATCCCCCAAGGGGTTGAAGTCTAAATTGAAATCGAATCCCTGACCATAATTCTATGCAAATAGAATTATTAAATCGATAATAAGCGAAAGACCTATCGAAGAAATGCTATCTGGTCGTAGGATCGGTATGTTCGAATTTAGGAGCCCGTGGTGTAACCGTAAATAAAGAACGCGTACGGTTATAAATAATGCATTTGGAAAATATAATATTTCAATATCGTTGCAAACGCATTCCAACGATCGAGCAACACCCTAACTGGTAATTTCTCTATTGGCAATTGCTATTCCGTGCAAGAGTCGGGTCAGACAGTCCATACACGGTTCGATGGCGATAATAAAATTAGTAATCATAGCGTTCGTTAAAGCGCATAAGTAGCGCAAAGTTCGTGGAAATCTAGTTGGAATATCAAATCGAATGTAACATTAATTTTTTCACTGGAAACATGAGATCATCGGGATTGAAATGCAGTCGCGAGACCTTTTGCTAATTAACATTGAAAGTTCTCGAGATCGAGAATTAAAACGTCCGCAGACGATTACGCGGATAATAAACACGACGAAGGCTCTATCGAGCGTGTGTATTAAACTTCGCTTCACGGAACCGTTAAATACGCTTAATCGTTTTCACAGTACACACCCATTAAACAATATTCGAACCACGATAATTAAGCACCACGAGAACATCCTTAAACGCTACGAAGGGAAGATTAATTCGTACGCAATTCGAAAAATGTCGATCGAACGAAAGAAGAAATTACAAAATTCCCAAATTATCGTATGGATAAACTACATTGTTATGGTAGATTCTATTTATTTTTAGTATATTAGTTTTCAGAATGATTATATTCATTTAATCGTCTTTGCATTATACACGTGTTAAACGATACTCGAACCTTGAAAATTGAACACCCAAAGAAATTTCTTGAACGCTAGGAAGAAAATATAAATTCATTCTTATCTAAAAAACTTTCAATCGAGTGAAAGAAAAAATTACAAAATTCTCAAATTATCGTGTGGATAAACTACATTATCATTGTAGACTCTATTTATTTTTAGTATATTAGTTTTCAGAACGATTATATTCATTTAATTGTCTTTGCACCACACACATGTTATACGATATTCGAACCTTGAAAATTGAACACCCAAAGAACTTTCTTGAACGCTAGGCAGAATATATAAATTCATTCTTATCTAAAAAAACTTTCAATCGAGCGAAAGAAAAAATTACAAAAATTTCTAAACTACCGTAACGATACGTCGTAATCTCTGCCGAGTGTGTATATTATTTAATACATTGATCACTATTAATTATCAATACTATATTAATCTTTGCTCGACGAATTGGACGTTAAATTCGTTTAATCGTTTTCAGACTATATTAAACGATATTCGAACCTCGAAAATTGAACACCAGGGAAACTTTCTCGAACCCTTCGAAGAAAAGACAAAATTCATTCTCACCTCGAAAAATGTCAATCTTCGTATAAAAAGAAGAAAAAGCTTCTCAAAGAAAATGTAACGCATTTGAATCAAAGATGTACATAAATAATATCAAAATTACGTACACAATGTATCCACGAGAAGACTCACTCGATGACACTAAACAAGAAAATAAAAACCACCCAAATTATCTGCCAAACCCTCCGAAGAAAACACAAAATTCATTCTCACCTCGAAAAATGTCAATCTTCGTATAAAAAGAAAAAAAAACTTTTCAAAGAAAATGTAACGCATTTGAATCGAAGGTGTACATAAATAATATCAAAATTACGTACACAATGTGTCCAGGAGAAGACTCACTCGATGACACTAAACAAGAAAATAAAAACAACCGAAATTACCTAAAATTTAACCCCCACCGGTCTCGAAGCGCGAGATATCGCACCGAGTCGCGCTCGCTTGCCAAAAACACGATTCCGTGACGAAAATTTCCCCTGATCACACCGGAAGTCTGTGCAGAATTGACAAATTTCTTTCGTTTCGTTCGTGCGCGGGCAGAATTATAATTTTAACGGAATCGTTGCACGCGTTCGTATTTACAATAACAAGTGTACACCCAAGCGGTCGAGTATTCCCGGGATCGCCAAAACACCGGAAATCTGTGTAGAATTGACAAATTTCTTTCGTTTCTTTCGTTTGGGCAGAATTAGAATTTTAATAGAATCATTGCACGCGTTCGTATTTACAATGACAAGTGTACACCCAAGCGGTCGAGTATTCGCGGGATAGCCAAAACACCGGAAATCTGTGTAGAATTGACAAATTTCTTTCGTTTCTTTCGTTTGGGCAGAATTAGAATTTTAACGGAATCATTGCACCCGTTCGTATTTACAATAACAAGTGTACACCCAAGCGGTCGAGTATTCGCGGAAATACCAAAGCACCAATGGCGGTTCAAGTTTGCCGAAAGCCACTTGAACCGCGATCACCCGTGCCCGCGCCCGCGCCCGCGCCCGAGGCCGTGCCCTCGCCCGCGCCCGCGCCCTCGCCCGCGCCCGCGCCCTCGCCCGCGTGCCCGGCCGCTCGGGCGCTCACCGTTCCGCAAAGCGAAAGCGCAAGTTTTAGATAATGCGCCCTTTGTGCTCGTGCAAGGCTAACGACGCGTTTTCACGGAGTTACACAAAGCTCGTAGGCGCTCCAAAAGTGGCGCGGGGGCATTCATGAATGAAGAGAAAAACGTTCTGTGAATGATCCCTTGCCCGCGGGGAACGAGGAGCGAAGAGGTGTACCTACGTGTATGTACGTATGTGTCTACGTACGTGTGTACGTATGTGTGTGTGGTAGGGGCAGAGAAGGGTGGAGGGAGAGGGTGTGTGGTGCTACTTCGACTCGAAGGAAAAAGATACTTCGAACGTGTATCGCGTTTGCCGGGGCCTGGGTGAAAAGAATCGCCCCGCCGTTTGATGTTCAGCTACTTCCGATGGAGAAAACGCGGTTCCGCGATACCGAAGCGTCGAGGGGCATGAAACATTCATGCGAGCACGGGGATGAGACCGGGAATGGTCCGAGTATGCCGGAGAAAAATAGCGCTAATACATTAAGGCGTCGAGGCATGTGAAAATTGTGGAAAATGCGAGGGTACGCGATCCGTTTGACCAAAGTAACCGGATACCCGATTGGATGTTTAAACGGTTTCCTGTCTCGTGATTACTTCTAACGGTTGGGAACTTATTAGAGGTAGAGACTAGGTGGACGAACGTGGTTTAGTATGGTAGATGTAGTTTGAATGTAAGGTGGAGAGGAAATGGTGGAAACTTTTGGAAAATTTCAAAGTATCGAACGGATATTTTAAGTTTCTTTTTTTCTTCTTCTGATATTTTAGAATGTATCGAAAGTTGGAAGAGAAAAATTATGAGAGAAAAATTATGAGAGAAAAATTACGAGAGAAAAATAGTATTAATGTAATGTGGCACGAAGAATAAGACACGGATAAAAATATGAGAAAAATTGCATTCTATTGATATTAATACGGTATTAATTGAATATTTTCGGATATTTCTGGTTTCAGTATTTTATACTTGATTAGATGTTAAGAATAGAAAATAGTGTAAATATAGGGAGATATAGAAAATTTAAAAAGAGACACTCTATTTAAACGTCGATCTCACTATCGATTAAATATTTAAAATTCCTGGTTCAAATATTTTAGACTATATGAAATGTTGTGAGTTTCAGTATTTTATACTTGATTAGATGTTAAGAATAGAAAATAGTGTTAATATAGGGAGATATAGAAAATTTAAAAAGAGACACTCTATTTAAACATCGATCTCACTATCGATTAAATATTTAAAATTCCTGGTTCTAATATTTTAGACTATATGAAATGTTATAGTGGAAACTTATGAGAGAAAAATAGAGCCAGTTAAAGTACAACAAAATGTGAAATAGATAAAAATATGAGAAAAGACACTCCGTTTGATTCAGTATTGATCGCGTATTTGAAAGTTACCATTTATGGTAACACAAGGCGCAGTCTGTGTTAGAATGTACAGCGTCAGGTGTAAGAAATAAATGTAATCGGCAACATTGAATATTTAATAGGAGCAACGCGTAAGTATAGCGTTGCTGCGGGTATTATGAAAGGATCCGTGTTATTCTGGAGTACACGTGCCGTGGACAAAAATAGCGTCACAGATTCTGGGCTATAATTCGTGGTTGTACGTTATTGCTCTAAATAAGTTGTTTCTATGTAATTCCTCGACAGATGCTGTTTCTTCTGTATAGCGCTTAAGCTCGTATTTTCGATCCGCGATAATTGTTGCGCAAGTTGGACAACGAAACGCCGCAAATCTCGGTCGGCACAGACGAACCTCTTCATTCGCCAAATTACACTTACTATATCGTTCGCATATTCACCCGTGGATTCGACGCCTTTCTCTAACATTTGCTGCGAACCCGATTATTTTAAACAGCTGTGGCAATATAATTCGCACATCGTCGAACGTTGTATGTTAGATCCCCGATAATATTAAAGAATTCTTTTCAGGATAAACGAAAGAAAATTATTGGTAATTTTTTCGTAATTCACTCGATTCGAAAGACTATTTTTTAACGTGTATTTTGAAGGGAATATAACTTGCACAATGAGGAAGAATCTTTACGCGATGCAACGATGCAGTTTCCAGTAAATTAGATCTGTGATAAAATTAAAGAAATTTTGTTGCGTTGAACAGAAGAACATTATTGATAATATTTTTTCGTAATTTACTCTAAAGACTAAATACTCTAAAGACTATTTCTTATAGCGTATTTGAAAGGAAATATAATTTGCACAATGACGAAGAATCTTTACGCGATGCAACGATGCAATTTCCAGTAAATCAGATGTGTGATAAAATTAAAGAAATTTTCTTAGGTTGAACAGAAGAACATCATTGATAATTTTTTTTCGTAATTTACTCTAAAGACTAAAGATTAAATACTCTAAAGACTATTTCTTATAGCGTATTTTAAAGGAAATGTAACTTGCATAATGAGGAAGAATCTCTACGCGATGCAACGATGCAATTTCCAGTAAATCAGATCTGTGATAAAATTCAAGAAATTTTCTTACGTTGAACAGAAGAATATCATTAATGATTTTTTTTCGTAATTTGCTCGACTCGAAAAATTATTTCTTACCGCGTATTTTAAAGGAAATATAACTTGCATAATGAAGAACAATCTCTACGCGATGCAACGATGCAATTTCCAGTAAATCAGATCTGTGATAAAATGAAAGCAATTTCTTACATTAAACAGAAGAACATCATTAATGATTTTTTTTCATAATTGACTCGACTCGAAAGATAATTTCTTACCGCGTATTTTACAGAAAATATAATTTGCACAATGAGGAACAATCTCTACACGATGCAACGATGCAATTTCCAGTAAATCAGATCTGCGATAAAATTAAAGAAAATTTCTTACATTGAACAGAATACCATTGATAATTTTTTTCGTAATTTACTCGACTCGAAAGATAATTTCTTACCACGTATTTTTACAAAAAATATAATTTGCACAATAACGAATAATTTCTACGCGATGCAACGAGCGATAAATCAGATCTGCGATAAAATAGACGAAACTTTCTTACATTGAACAAAGGAGAACCATTGATGATTTCTTTTGGTAATTTACTCGACTTGAAAAACTATTTCCTAGTACATAATTCAGCTACAATATAAATTCGTGGAACGGCGAACAACTTCCGCGTGATGCAACTGGTAAATTCGATCTTCGATAAAATCACCGCGACTCTTTCGAACGGAACGAAAAACCATTGAAACCATTTTCGTAATTCACTCGACTTGGAACACTATTTTCTACTATATACCTCGAACGAAACATTAATTGCCAAGAGTTTATTTACGCGGAATTGCTGCCCGTTAGAATCGCCAATAAAAAAAAAAGAATCAACAGAATCAACTGCACCGAAATCGATCGTCGAACACGATCCACGATCGTTTACCGATTTCCGATAGTTCCCGTAACGTTTCCCCGGAACACGGAACACCTTCGTCGGACGAAAATTTGGGTTACTCATCCGCGTTAAATACGCGTTGCAAAATATTTACCGTAGTGTACACCGGGCCAGTAAATCGACCCAATTCCGTGCAACGCTATTCGAATTTGCGGGATCGTGCAAACGCGATAATAAAAGATCAAAGTACCGATCGACCGTCGCGTACAATTCACCCGCAACGCTCGATACGAAAATACCTCGAAAGCTGTCCGTGAAACGAAATTATGCCACGGTGGTGGCGATTGCACGATTGGAAAGAAATTCCGTTACATAAATTCGAAGGTGTGAAACGAGAGAAGAATGAAAACAAAAGAAAGAAAGAAAAATGTATCAGTGCACTGAATGGAAAAAGAAAAAGAAAAAAAAATAAAAGAACGTAACACGTACTGTATCTCCTTATCGTTATCACAACATCGTGGAACGTTCGCTTGTTATCACTCCCCTGAAGGTGGATTACAGTTCCCGAGAGTCACCTCGAACTTTCGTTCACTCACTCGCGCACCAGTGGCTCGAGGGCCTGGCGGGGGGTTCGGAGAATTTGCTCGGCAACCCGGGCCACGATTAATCCACGTAATGTCACACCAGCCGGCCGTTTACGCGACACTTGGACGAACCGAAGCTCCGGTCTAGCGATCTCGATCGCGAGGATGTCGCGGCGCGCGTAGTGGATCGCGCGGCCCCCGTTGGATTTCGTGGCTTGTCGCGTCTGCTCGCGATCGTTGCAAACGGGGCCGTAACTATGCCCGTCGGGATTTGTGATTTTACAGCGACTCCCGTGTTCGCTGCACTCTTCGAGTGTCTGCAGTATTTATAAAACACCCGACCGGAAAGCGCGACTGGCGAGCTGATTTTGGCGCCGAGCCGGCTTGGCCGCGCGCTGACGCCCCGACGCGCGGACGACGTCGTCGTCGTCGTCGTTGTTGTCTTCTTCTTCGTCTGTTTTATCTACTTCGTCTTCTTCGTCTTCTCCGGGTTCTTCGGGTTCTTTGCCATCTTCGTCCACTCGGTTTTTCTTGTTTCTTATTTGTCGTATTTGTCTACTTGGACTTATTTGTTTTATTTGATACTTGGTCTTATTTGTTTTATTTGTCTATTTGGTCTTATTTGTTTTATTTGATACTTCGTCTTATTTGTTTATTTGTCTACTTTGTCTTATTTGTTTATTTGTCCATTTCGTCTTATTTGTTTTATTTGTCTACTTTGTCTTATTTGTTTATTTGTCCACTTCGTCTTATTTGTTTTATTTGTCCACTTCGTCTTATTTGTTTTATTTGTCCACTTCGTCTTATTTGTTTATTTGCCCACTTCGTCTTATTTGTTTATTTGTCCACTTCGTCTTATTTGTTTTATTTGTCTATTCGGTCTTATTTGTTTTATTTGGCTACTTCGTCTTATTTGTTTATTTATCCACTTCATCTTATTTGTTTTATTTGTCTACTTCGTCTTATTTGTTTTATTTGTATACTTCTTCTTTGGCTTGTTCGTCTACTTCGTCTTCATCTTCTTCTTCGACTACTTTATCCACTTTGTTTTCATCTTTGACTACTTTATCTACTTCGTCTTCTTTTTCGACTACTTTATCTACTTTGCTTTCATCTTTGACTACTTTATCTACTTCGTCTGTTTCTTCGACTACTTTATGTACTTTGCTTTCTTCTTTGACTACTTCATCCACTTTGCTTTCTTCTTCGACTACTTTATTTACTCTGTCCTCTTCTTCGACTACTTTATCTACTTTGCTTTCTTCTTTGACTACTTTATCTACTTCATCTTCTTCTTCGACTACTTTATCTACTTTACTTTCTTCTTCGATTACTTTATCTACTTCGTCTTCTTCAGGATCTTCGTCTTCATCTACTTCGTCTTTTTCGTCTTATTTGTCTACTTCGTCTTTTGTATCTTTGTCTTCTTCTTCATCTACATTATCTACTGCGTTTTCTTCCTCTACATTATCCACTCTGTCTTCTACATCTACATTATCTACTTCGTCTTCTCATCTACATTACCTACTTTGTTTTCTTCCTCTACATTATCTACTTCGTCTTCTTCCTCTACATTATCTACTTGGTCTTCTTCCTCTACATTATCTACTTCATCTTCTTCAATATCTTTGCCTTCGTCCTTTACTTCGCCTTATTCGTCTACTTCGTCTTCTCCCTCTCACTTATCTACTCTCATCTATTTCATCTTTCTCTTCTTCTTTATCTACTCCCTATTCTTCCTCTTCTTCAGTCTCCTCGTCCTCTTCCTCTACTTAACCTCACCTGTCTTATTCGTCCACATCACCTTTTCTGCCTTCGTCGTCATCTTCGACTACTCTATCTTCATCATCTTTTTTCTCTCCTTCAGCTTCTCCCTCTACTTCCTCTTTCTCCTCTCATTTGTCCACTACGTCTTTTTCTTATCTTCCTCCTCTTCAGCTTCTTTGTCCACTTTATCGTTTTCGTCTCTTTACACCTTTTTCCTCCTCTTCGGTTTCCCTGTCCGCTTTGTCTTTTTTCGCTATTTCTTCCTCTTCGTCTTCCTCGTGTTCCGACGATCCCGGTGGAAGAAACGCGTCGAAAACGGCACACGTCTCTCGTGACGACCAGTTTCGCATTTTTGCACGCAACCACGTGGTGCCTCCCCCCCCCCCCCCCCCCTCCACTCCACCGCCGGTTAACACGAACGGGAGGTGGTCGACGGTGTATCTTCGCGGCCCCCGGGGAAAATTTATGCGTCTGCGTCGTCGCCGCCACGATGAGCTTTCTGCGTGCTTTATGGGGAACGATGACTAACGCGCGAGTTATTTTCACCGTGGTAAGCGACAGCTTCGGAAAGGAAATGGGACGTCGATAGGGGGATACCGATTTGGGAGGGGTGTTGTGCGGGGAAACGAGAAATATGATTGAACATTTTCAGGTGAACTGTGAATTCTGTTTATAGATCGTAGAAAATATTGTGGATTCATCAGAGTAGATCGATTTGGTAGGTTGGAGAATTTTTGGTTCGATTCTGTTTGGTGGCTATGGTTGTTGAACAGGGAAATGAGGGACGAGAGTAAGAGAGAGTGATGTGGAAAATTTGATGAAAAGAAAATTGAAGAGACAAAGAAAATTAAAGAGAGTAATGTGGAAAAATTGAAGAATAGAAAATTAAAAAGAGTAATGTGGAAAAATTGAAGAAAAGAAAATTAAAAAGAGTAATGTGGAAAAATGAAAGAAAAGAAAATTAAAAAGAGTAATGTGGAAAAATGGAAAAAAAGAAAATTAAAAAGAGTAATGTGGAAAAATTGAAGAAAAGAAAATTAAAAATAGAAATGTGGAAAAATTGAAGAAAAGAAAATTAAAAAGACAAAGAACATTAAAAAGAGTAATGTGGAAAAATTGAAGAAAAGGAAATTAAAAACAAAATTAAAAGACACTATGAACTGTTTATATACCGTAGATACTATGGATGCATTAGCCTAGATTGATTTGGTAGCTTCAAGAATTTTTGGTTTGATCCTCTTCGATAAGTATGGTTGCACATGGAAGAGGGTATAAGGGACGAGTGTGAGAGAGATTAATATAAAATGGTATTAAGGATTCTATCAAAAGAAAGAAAATAAGAATTGTGTACATTTTTGAAATCACGATAATATTATTGTTACTGTAAGAATCGAAAGATTTGAAAACGATGCATTTTTATGGTATTATTCGATTTCTTATTTTCGTATATGCGGGACGATCGAAACGTATGCACCGACGAGAGCCAAAACGCAAACGGTCGTAACGTCTAATAAACAAATTAAACTATGCTTGTTCCGCTGTGAATGAGTATTCGGGCCGATTGCGTTCCATTCTTGGAATTTGTCTAGCCCAATTTCGGCGAACGTATAGGACCGCGGCTCGTCACTGAATTAAGAATACTTTCAACGTATATAAGAATTCGCAGCGGCCCTCTGTCTCGACGTGGCTACGCCAATGCATTCGATCCGCGATACGTCAATAGCAGATAATTCCTTCCTGTTCGCATTTGACATAAATTCCCCCGTCACGCTTATGCAATTAATGTAATTAATAGCGTACTAACGATCGAGAGTATTGCGCGATCCTGTACGCTAGCGACATCTGTCGTGGCTTCGTTGAACACTGTGCGCTCTCGAGGCAATTCCAGCTGTACCTCGCGGACAGTTTCAACGGCTCGGTCGATAACTGTGATTGTTTCTGTCTTCTCAGTGATCCCTGTTTTAGCTAACAGTAAACGTATCGAAACGGTTCACTCTTGTTAAAAGCTGATCGATTTCTACGTTGTTGCTTCGAACGGTAGAAAATCGATAACAACGATAATTGTCACGGTACGATTTTCAAAGATTCCAATCCCTTTTCTAGACCCCGATCATCGTTACTGTTCATTTCTCCAAGCTCGATCGTAGTCCGGCAAGACGAGTCTTCTCAACGAGTAATCGCGTTTCGAATTTTCGCGCTACTCCCAAGCCGACCGTGGTACGCGTAACGCGGCATCAGATGGCGCCACCGTGACGGTGCAGACGCGGCGCAAGTTGCACGCAGCTCGAGTCGTGTGTGTACGTTTTCTCAGCTTTTCCGTGTCACGGTGTCGCGAGCGCGTCTGTCGTCGACGCTCGCGGTGTCCGTCGGGTTTTATCTAATCGCTCGAAGAAAATTAAATTCCGCGAGAGTGCGAGCACCGGTCGCGAGTGATCGGTCGAGCGTGCGTGGTGTGCGCGAGATCGGAACGGTCGTCCGGGTCCGTGGAACGAAGAAGAAGAGAGCGACGAGGCGAGCGACGAGCACGGGAAGAGACAGAGAGAGCGAAAACAGTGGGGGAGCGAGAGGCAGTCGGCCGAGCGACAGAGAGCCAGGACGCGGTTGGAAGAGAGACGAGGCTAGAAGTGTGTCGGGGCACTTCGTCGAGGAAGGAGCAGGGAAATCTTCCTTTTCCTCTTCGTACGGCCTGGATCGAAGGGTCAGAGGGGTTGCGGGTGGGTGGGGTGCCAAAAAGCGAGAAACAGCGAAGAGTCAGCTTCGAGAAGGAAGAGGTAATTCAGCAACGAAGGGTGTACGGAGCCGTGAGGCTCGGTGAGGGAAGAGTATCGTGTCGACGAACGATAGTGCAAGAAGGAGACAGTGCGGTGCCGTGTAAACATACATCCTATTGCCGTGAGTGCGTGCGCGAGTGGCAATCAGCGACGACTTAACGTCGTTGTCGTCGTCGTAGTCGTCGTCGTAGTCGTCGTGATAGTCGTCGTGATAGTCGTCGTGGTAGTCGTAGAGAGTTTGTTTGAAACTGCATCGTCGGCGTGGGTTGCCTTTCGACGAACGAGGAGAGCAAACGTGCGAAGAAATCGGCCGAGCAACGGTCCTCAGGTGCCGTGCATCAATCATCGCGGCGTTCGGGCACGCGTATGAACCTTTATCACAAATGACAGTCCATCGGACGAGAGGCCAAGTCAGGTGCTGGCTGGATTCGTTTGTCTAGCGGGCAAAGCGGTACGTGTATTTTATTCAACGGTACATTTAGTGGACTCTTCTGTAAAAATGGCTCCTAACGTCTCTTTGTATATCGTCCACTCCCAGTTCGCTCGCTTTCGACCATTCTTAGAACCCTTAGGCGTTACGGTACTCGTATGCGGAAATTGTCGCCGGGTCGATGCGTTTTCCGTTGACATCTCGCGCGTTTTCACTTGTATTTTTAGCGACAAAGTGTCCCGGAATCATCGTTAACGTTCGCGCGTGCGACGACCAGGCATTTAACGTATCGGCCGATACGTGATTCGTTTATAAACATTCGCGACCTACCCTGCACGATACAGTCGCGGCTACTTGCGTGCACGCGATAAACGCGAATGACAAGAGGCTCGAGTGCCAACCGTTCCGGACACCCGTTACGTATCACGAAAGATCCTTCTGCGTTCTCGTAAGACCGTTTCCGCCATATTTAATTTCTTGTAGGTACGGAACCTGATGCGACCTTGAAACGCGAGTGTTAGACAAATAGATGTCGAACTTTCCAACGCTGAACGTTTCTAACGAAATGTGTGTTGCGCGTATCGCGATTTGCAACAATTATCGCGGTCTGTGCTCGCTTCAGGATACGTACGCGTTCCTTGAAATTCAGGTCATCGGAGGTTTCGTTCCTCTCGTAGTAGCTTATACCACCTCGACTAAATTTACGTGTCCGTAACACCTGCTCGAAGTATTCGCGATAATAGGTTGTTCCATGGTATCGCATCGGGAATTAGCACAAAGTGGTTTTATAGGTGCAACAAAAAACGCAATGCTGCCCAACCTCCTTTACAGAACTGGGTAAAATATGCCTTTTGAATAGCGAACAGGTCGCGTTATTTGCATGTACGACTCATTATCGTACGGATAAGATACATTTCATTTCGATGGTCGCGAAAACCGAAGTTTCGTTCCAAGTAAACTCATCCAGACCCGGATACCATTCGACATGGAGGTATTTCAAACTCTATTTTAAGTGCTAGACACCAAAGTGAATGCAACTAAAATAGTCCATCGTGTGTAGATGAAAACTTAGAAAGTAAAATCGCCGTATTTTCACGCCACTTCACGGAAGGAAATGGAAATATTTTATTTTCATCGCGCGTCCACTTTCGAAGCGACGAAACAAATATTCCCCATCTACGATTCGAAACACTCGGGAGCGTGGATAAAATTTTTAACGGAAACCGTTGAAACGCGTTGCATTTACAAAGATCGACCTGACACGGAAAACACCGGAGGTGTCAAGAACACGAACCACGAGACTTATTTTATCGTTCCAGATTTACCGTTGAAATTGTTCGGTGAGACTTGTTTGGAAAACTCTGCTTTGGGCGCTATTTAGCGTCAAGAATAATTTCTATCCGCGGACACACTGTGCAGTTAATATCCCCGGAATGCGGTTTATGTCAATAGCCCTCTGGCGGTGTCTGTTAGAAAGTCACACATTTTGGCCTACCGTACATCTAACTGGATTAACATTCAACGGAATGGAAATATCGGTTGTTTACGAATTCTGAACGGATTGTTAGCAACAATCGTCGAGTAAAATTCACCGTTGAACGTCCCACTCGATATTTCCCCCGTGTTGTTCCCAACTATGGAAAATTTCAAATACTCGAAAGACCTCGTGCTAAATAAAATAAAGATAAATTTTTCCTCGCTCGGACGCTCACTCGGAATAGTAAAAGAAAAAAAAGTTACGCGTTTCCGTCTTAAATATTTATTATTAACCGGTGTTGTTTACACGTATTTGTTTTCTAGGTTAACAATATTGACATACAATTTTTTCCAAGATTCTAAGGTCGGGCGAGCGTCGGTGGATAACGTTGAAAATTAATTTTATCGTTCGAACGACTCGTACGGAATACACGCTCGGTTAACCAACGAATACGTTTTTAAATAAATACCACCTTATCTGCGTTCGCTTTATCGCCCGGCGTATACACACTGTATACGTACGTATGTTCAAAAGTGTCTCTTTCGAACGCGCGTCCACACACCGTTACGAATGGTGTAGCGACCCTGTGGGTTCCCCGTGCAACGTCTAAAAACGCATGCGCGACGTCTCTTTCTTAAGCCCAATTAATAACGAATATGTCCGAGAATAACGCGGATACGCTTGACCGGAAACACGCGCGACGGACGGTGCGCGGAACGAGCCACTTCGTAGAGGAAACCGAAAGAAAAGAAAAAACGAAGAAAAAGGAAAATACGAAAAAGAAAAAATCGACCACCGAACGTCCCTCGTTATTTCGATTGGATGGGTTAACGAACCACCGCGGAGCGGTAGGAGGTAGGTGGGGGGAGGGGTTCGGAGGGGAGCCCAGTGAAATGTTAATGTCTTATTACGTCATGTTCGTTTACCGTCGCCGGAGAAAGGGGTCAAAGAGACGGAAGGAAAGGGAGGAGGAAAAGAGTGCGAGACGACTAAAAATGGCGTGGCACGGTACACCATCGTCTCACGGATACAGATTACAGAGTCTCCGCTTCGATCGTCCTTCTTTCTCCCTCTACTTCTCGTTTCTCTTCGCTCTGCCTATCTGTGTGTGTGCATATATATATATATATATATATATATATATATAATAAACATACACATATGTATATATATACATATATATATATACATGCACATATATATACATACATATATATATACACAGACACATATTTTACACTTACTTAAAATACCTGTTATTTACACACACACTTACACTTACTCAAAATACCTGTTGTTTACATACACACGCACAAAACACATTTACACTTACTCAAAATACCTGTTATTTACACACACACGCACACGCACAAAATACATTTACACTTACTCAAAATACCTGTTATTTACACGCGCGCGCGCATACACACGCGCACGAGTGCACTCATTTATACGCAAGTATAGAGATGCATACGTGTAGGTGCCTCTCGGGCAGGTTATACCGTGGAATGCACACACGCGTTTCGTCGCATTGCGCCCGTGTGGTGGTCGTGACTCTCCCTTCCCCCGACATTGGCGAACGCGCGGTGAAACGTTCTAATCGGTCCTAATTATTCCTTCGTGCCCGTGGACGAATAAATATCGGTCCGCGTCGTTTTATCCGCGTCGCGGTTTCCACGGATTTCCGCGTGCGGCGGGCATCATCCGCGCGTTAAAGACGCCCGAGGAATCTCGGTAACGGTACGCGAGCGCGCTACCTGTTACGCACCCGTGGTGGTGCGTTTACGTTACGCATTACCATAGGTTATCGCCTCTTAAATCGAGGATTTCACGGAACCCTGTGCGTACGCCAATCCCCGTTCCCCGTTCGGCCTATTCGGCGCGAGCGTAGCGTATACCGTTTTCGCGAGCCAACGCGACCATTGTGCAATGCAATCATTCTTACATTTTTTTCTTTCCTTTTTATTTATTTATTTTTCTTTTTTTTACACATTGTTTGAAATACGACGAGAACTCAATTGCACGTTACTGGAGCGTTTTCACAGAGCGTTTTTAATATTGAACCCTTTGTTTTGGGATGGAATTAATTTGATTTTTGATTTTTGATTTTTTTTTTTTTTTTGGAGGGATTAAATTTAAATACGATTGTCAATTCGTTCGACCTAAAAGTACGTCGTTTTGTTTATCACGAACGTGATACGAAGTATGTATATATATTGTGTGTTGGTTTTTTTTTTTATCCTAGAAAATAAATACAAAGGGGTGATTTTTCGCCTGGAAACATATGTAGCGTTCGAATTGTTTGAATGTAGAAAATAAATATACGTAACGCGCGTACGTTGAGGAATAATCATCCAGAGGGACGGAAACGAAGCAGAAATGCGAGAATGTTTTTCTTTTTTACCAATTCTCGTTCGGGTAACTGACAACAAGAATTAATGGTTCTTCGTGAAATAAATTTCTTCGAGTATTATTCGGTGCGAGCAGTTTATTATAGAACGTTTTCGCGTCTACCCATTGAGTCATCCTCGGTATCAAAGAAGTTTGTTAGACATCTAAAACATAATATTTGAAGTTGAGATAATGGAAGGTGGGGAGTACTCGTAAATCAGTTGGGAAAACAAATAGGTATTGGGAACGTACATAAGTCATAGTGTTTGTGTGTACGAAACAAATTGTTGGTACAGATAGTAAAGTAGGTAATATAATATTGAGCAACATACATGTATTGTTAATAGGTACAGAAGAAATTCAACATTTGTGATGGCTGGACGATTTGTTCTGTGATTGACATTCTCTTCCTTCGTCTTTCTTTATTTGTTGTTCCTGTTCCGATCACTTGTTTGCGCATTAGTATCTACCTTTGTAAAATAACACTGAAAATAATAATTTCGTATTTGTAATAATAAAATAATGAAATAGTTTTGGGAATGACCAACGCCTTCTAAAATTTTCTAACAAATGAAATTAAAAAAGATCTCTTCCTCTCGTTATAATGAAATAATGTGTTTATACATATATAAATATATACACACATGTATATGTATGTGTGTGTGTATATATATATATTTATTGCGTTGTAGTTGCATTAGTATCTATCTTTGTAAAATAACGCTGAAAATAATAATTTCGTATTTGCAATAATAAAATAATGAAGTACTTTTGGGTATGACCAACGCCTTTTAAAATTTTCTAACAAATGAAATTAAAAAAGATCTCTTCCTCTCGTTATAATGAAATAATGTGTATATACATATATACATATATCTACTAGTATCTACTTTTGTAAAATAACGCTGAAAATAATAATTTCGTATTTGTAATAATAAAATAATGAAGTACTTTTGGGAATGATTAACGCCTTCTAAAATTTTCTAACAAATGAAATTAAAGATCTCTTCCTGTCGTTATAATGAAATAATGTGTATATACATATATACATATATCTACTAGTATCTACTTTTGTAAAATAACGCTGAAAATAATAATTTCGTAATAATAAAATAATGAAGTACTTTTGGAAATGACCAACGTCTTTTAAAATTTTCTAACAAATGAAATTAAAGATCTCTTCCTCTCGTTATAATGAAATAATGTGTATATACATATATCTACTAGTATCTACTTTTGTAAAATAACGCTGAAAATAATAATTTCCTATTTGTAATAATAAAATAGTGAAGTACTTTTGGGAATGACCAACGTCTTTTAAAATTTTCTAACAAATGAAATTAAAGATCTCTTCCTCTCGTTATAATGAAATAATGTGTATATACATATATATATATATACACATGTATATGTATATATATACATATATATGTATATGTATATATATATATATATACATTGCGTTGGTATTTTGTTGGTTCATCATTCATCATGCATATTTATAACGTCGGATATACAATATGTGAATGATTCATAAAAATTATAAATATACAGAGTGTGCAATAAATTCTTATATAAAGTTCGCTGGTACATTCTATAACTGAACACGGGACGAAAAGTTTGTAGGCTTCGTTAGAAACTCGGTAACTTTCTATTTGGAAATGGCCAATAAATTATTCGATAGTCGAATAAATTCGTTACGTCAACGATAACGCTGTTATTTCAAAGCTTACCACAAAATACCTGTTATTTCAGATAATTAACCATCTGCTATTTCGAACAATGTGTCGCCCGCTTATCTCAGACACTGAAATACCCTCGCTGTTTGAATATCCCCGTTACTTCGAATACCGAAATGCCACGATTATTTTAAATACCTGCAACATCGAATAAATCAACGTTACCACTTATTCTCGCGTAACGTGCCACCCGATAAAACATGGAAACGCTATTTCCAACTATTATTATTTTTTTTTTATTCTCGTTTCCAATGAAATCTGCCCGGGTCTTGATTCGTGGTTGCACGTAGAGATCGTTGAGTCTCTCTACCGTAGAAGATACGTCTTTCAGAGAGGAAACAGTAAATACGATTCCTCAGAGATTGATCGAACGATGAGATCGAGAAAGAACTCGCTGGAAAATTTATCACGGGCTTTGAAACTTCGAAGTCAATGTCTCTTCTTTTTTTTTCTTTTCTTTTCTTTTTTTCATTCCCGTGTATCCAATTGGACGAGAGAATAGAAAGTTCGAAATGAATCATAATGTCGGAAACGAACCGATCTCTCGCGAGAACCTTGTTACATTTCGACCAATTAAATCGTCCAAAGCAATAATAAAAAAAAAAAAAGAAAAGAAAAACAATCGAGAAGTTCCATCCATTCTGCACTACAGACACCGGAACTGTTTGCGATTCTTTCGTCGTTAGACATTGTTTACATTATGCGGCGACACAATATTTATTTGTTTATCTTTGACGACATTTTCTTCTTATTTTTCTCTCTCTCTCTCTCTCTCTCTCTCTCTCTATCTATCTATCTCTGTTCAAGCAACGTTTGTCACGGCGAAACGTGCACAAGTGCGTTATCTTGGACTTGATACGCAATCGATGATAAAGAGGAGAATCCGAGGAAGAAGTCGCGTCGCGTAGATGTCGGTACGTGCGTCAATGCGCTCGCGAGAGCCTGGTAATTAATTCACTCCTGTTGCATTACGGAGAACCAGCCAGCGCATTATTCATCTCGCTTATTTATCGCTGACACGACGCGACGCGACGCTGGCATTTTACGCGGCGAAGATATCGACGATGATCCACGAAAACCCGGTAACGTGAATGCGCCTGTTGCCCGCTTAGGTGTACCGTGCTCGACCTTTGCACGTAATGCCAACCGGTGGTGAAACTTGTTTTTCCCGGTGAAATTACACTCTAATGAGATTTTTCTTGCCCGAGCACCCGACGGAATCATCGTGCCGTCCCCCCTCTCGATTTCTGGCCAATCGGGGGACTCGAAAGTCAATTTACCGCGCCATGCTCGGAAAACGATACCAACCCCGTTTGAAGCGCTCGGGTAAGACGCGCGTCCGTCGCGTAAACGAACCGAATTTTTTCCGGCGATGGTATAAGCGCCATCTGTTGGGAATTTTTTCTCCCGGTGGTAAGAAGTTTAAAGTATCGACTGTCAAAGTTTCGAGGACAATGGACGAATCGTTCGAAAGTTATTAATATTTTAGCGAAAGTAGTTCGGCGGACCTTGTCGCGGAGAATACGGTTGAGTAAATGTTACGATGACACTATGAGCGTTATCTGTTTAGTATTTTTTATATATTTGGTACTATGTTCGAGGCATCGACTGTTAAAGTTTCGAGGAAAATGGACGACTCGTTCGAAAGTTATTAATATTTTACCGAAAGTAGTTCGGCGGACCTTGTCGCGGAAAATACGGTTGAGTAAATGTTACGATGACACTATGAGCGTTATCCGTTTAGCATTTTGTGAGTAGCTGGTATTATGTTTGAGACATCAACTGTTAAAATTTCGAGGGAAATGGACGACTCGTTCGAAAGTTATTAATATTTTACCGAAAGCAGTTCGGCGGACCTTGTCGTGAAGAATACGGTTAAGTAAATATTACGACGACACTATGAGCGCTATCTATTTAGTATTTTTTCACTAGCTAGTATTACGTTCGAGGCATCAACTGTTAAATTTTCGAGGCAAACGGACGACTTGTTCGAAAGTTATTAATATTTTACCGAAAGTAGTTTGGCGGACTTTGTCGCGGAAAATACGGTTGAGTAAATATTAACAATGACATTATGAGCGCTATCCGTGTAGTATTTTTTCTATATTTGGTATTATGTTCGAGGCATCAACTGTTAAAGTTTCGAGGAAAATGGACAACTCGTTTGAAAGTTATTAATATTTTACCGAAAGCAGTTCGGCGGACCTTGTCGCGGAAAATACTGTTGAGTAAATATTACGACGACACTATGAGCGCGATCCGTTTAGTATTTTTTATATATTTGGTACTATGTTCGAGGCATCAACTGTTAATGTTTCGAGGAAAATGGACGACTCGTTCGAAAGTTATTAATATTTTACCGAAAGTAGTTCGGCGGACCTTGTCGCGAAAAATACGGTTGAGTAAATATTACGACGACACTATGAGCGCTATCCGTTTAGTATTTTTTCTATATTTGGTACTATGTTCAAGTTATCAACTGTTAAAGTTTCAAGGAAAACGGACGACTCGTTTGAAAGTTATTAATATTTTACCGAAAGTAGTTCGGCGGACCTTGTCGTGAAGAATACGGTTGAGTAAATATTACGACGACACTATGAGCGCGATCCGTTTAGTATTTTTTCTATATTTGGTATTATGTTCGAGGCATCAACTGTTAAAGTTTCGAGGGAAACGGACGACTCGTTCGAAAGTTATTAATATTTTACCGAAAGCACTTCGACGAACCGTATCGCGAAAAATACAGTAGAGCAAATATTAAATTCTATTTCAAAATTTGAACGCCCGTATAATTGTACATTCTGTTCATTAAAATTCAAACGAAATAGACCCTTGGAAGACTATTCAAACGATTCAAATATCCAGTTCGCCAAAGTCGGCGGATAGTGACGAATTAGTGCAAAAAGCGCGTGAAGTCATCGCTATCGATTCGCATGGGTCATTTTACGCGAGATCGGACACTTCTTAATCTAACATTATCGATCTTATCAATAATTTTCGTATATTGTGCCCTTCGGCGATATTTGAACGCATTTCGAATAATTTCTGCCAATTTTGAAAACGATCCATCCTACAATTTTGTAATACAGCGCTTCGTTTCGATAAACGACTCTTAAACCAATAAACGGGTTACTCGAATACGGAACAAAGATAATTCGTTTAAAAAAGAATTTTTCCAACCACTTTTTCCACGTTCGAAAGATCGGTGAAGAAACAACGTAACTTCATTTTCCCTTCCGGAAGACTTCAAAGTTAGCAAAGCGTTGAGCAAACGATCACAGTTTAACCGGCAACTACCTGCAAATGCACTCACTTACCTCAACGTTTGACACCTATTTTGCAATGTTTTCGTAACACGTCTAATGTCTTCGTAACACATGTCGTGTTTCCGTATTGCGAATGGATTGCTGCAACTGGTTCGCACCGTTTCGAACTTCCACTGCGGGAATGCACACGTGCACAAGTTTCGAGCGTAATTACAATACTGACAAACGGTAACCAAGGGACCAAGGAACTCCCACCCCTTCGTAAAGCTGAATAAATACATCGTCCGCGGACCAATGAAACAAATCTCCCCGCCGATTTGGAACGGAGGAATCACCGACAAGGAAACGTACGTTTCGGACGATTAATGTCATTGACAAAGAGCTCTCGATGTCCACTGACCGTATTACGAAGAATTTTCGTTGCAGAGGTTAATCGTCGATTCTAGACTTTGCAGCGGTCGCGTACCCTACATAACAATGGCAGGTTTAGTCGTCTGACCGCTAAATGCATATTACCGCACAGACTGGCGCGCCTCGATGCAACGTTAACTTCGATCAATTTCCACGCGACAGTAAATTGCTCGGTTTTTAGTCAATTTCTTCACGAGGTAGTACCAATAGTGTTATATCGACATTTTTCGAAAATTTTTCAATTTATTCTACTTATTTGAATTTTTTTAGATTGGAAGTTCGAGAGTGGTAATTCATATTCGAATTAACTTCAAATATTCGAATACTAAAATATTCGAATAATGCTACTAGAATACTCAAAGATTCGAATAATGATATTCGACTGCTCGAGTACTCGACTGTATGAATATTATTCAAATACTAAATCGTTCGAACATTATCGATCGAGTATCTGGATAATGGTAGTATGTATTATATTTGAGTAGTACGATGTGGGCCATGAATCGAGTGTTTTTTATGTATTCGAATGCTCGATCATTCGAATACTAAAATATTCTAATAATGGAAAAAGGTTGACACTCGTTTCGAAGGATAGTTTTGATTGAAAAAATGAGAGATACAATTATCGAGAGATACGTTTGTACATCGGTATTGGGTACAACGTATTCAGGTTTCAATAAAATCCAATATGTCACTCCGAGTCTGACTGGAATGGCAGTAATCTGGACGCTGGCACGATAGGATTAATGGGTGAATATAACCTATAAAGAGGTTCCTCTATTATATATTAATAATCCTCTATTATACGGTAATTTTCTAATTAATTCGACTTGAGCACGACGCGAAGAAGAGTCGTGAAGTTATTTCGTGAATTTCGAAGCGGTGGGGCGTAAGTACTGTGTCCTTGCGGTGAAATTGACTACGAATCCTAATTGAATTACTTTGGATAATCCTACGCGTGATTCCGCTGGCATGGTCGGATTAAGCATTTCTGTTGCCACGAACCCAAATCCAATTTACGTTCGCGATTATCTGTTTTCAGTGCGTGTCAGCATGTTGTAACTGGGACTGCTATTCGTTCGAATACGTGACCATTCGAATGCCGTTCGAATACTGGATCGTTCGAACATTATCCGAATACTGTTCGAGTACTCGACTGTATGAATATTATTCGAATACTGTTCGAGTACTCGACTGTATGAATATTATTCGAATACTGTTCAAGTACTCGACTGTACGAATATTATTCGAATACTGTTCGAGTAGTCGACTGTACGAATATTATTCGAATACTGTTCGAGTACTCGACTGTATGAATATTATTCGAATACTGTTCGAGTACCCGACTGTATGAATATTATTCGAATACTGTTCGAGTAGTCGACTGTATGAATATTATTCGAATACTGTTCGAGTACTCGACTGTACGAATATTATTCGAATACTGTTCGAGTACTCGACTGTATGAATATTATTCGAATACTGATAATCTGGATAATCGTAGTACGTATTTGAATAGTACGATGTGGACTATGAATAGAGTTTTTTTTTATGTATTCGAACGCTCAAATATTCGAATACTAAAATATTCTAATAATGTTACTAGAATACTTGAAGATTCAAATAATGATATTTAAATACCCTTGAAGATTCAAACAATGATATTCGAATCTACTTAAATATTCAAATAATGACATTCGAATACGCTCAAAGATTCGAACAATGATATTCGAATATATTCAAAGATTCAAATAATGGTATTCGAATGCGCTCAAAGATTCAAACAGTGATATTCGAATACATACAAAGATTCAAACAGTAATATTCGAATACATTCAAAGATTCAAACAACGATATTCGAATATATTCAAAGATTCAAATAATGGTATTCGAATATATTCAAAGATTCAAATAATGGTATTCGAATATATTCAAAGATTCAAACAACGATATTCGAATATACTCAAAGATTCAAACAACGATATTCGAATACATTCACAGATTCAAATAATGGTATTCGAATACATTCAAAGATTCGAACAATGATATTCGAATATACTCAAAGATTCAAATAATGGTATTCGAATAAACTTAAAGATTTCAACATCGATATTCGAATACATTCAAAGATCCAAACAATAACATTCGACTACATTCAAAGATCCAAACAATGACATTAGAATACACTCAAAGATCCAAACGAATGCCATTCGAATACACTCAAAGACTCAAATAACAACACTCAAACATACTCAACGATTCGAATAACGATATTCGATCATAACCCTCTAAATACGCTTCGTTGATCACTCGAACGTTAAAAGCACACTACATTCCTATCTACCCGATTCCCGCCGAATATTCAAACGGTAAATCGAATATATAATCGCGTCCCTACCAACGACCGTTACCAATTCCGCGAGCTTCCGTCCCGTTTCAAACGTACATTATTTCGAGTCTCTCGTTCGGCACCGATCGCGGTCGCGAGGCGCGAAAAATAATTCGCCGTTCCAATTGAAACGTTCGGCTCGGTATCGCGGGAACGATTATTGCGGTAACGCTCTTTTTCCCCCGGGGGGTGGTCCGAATCACCGATACACGCCCAGTATTACGATAAACTCGCTCCCCCCACCCCCGTATCGTTCGTTTCACCGTGGAATGTGACCGTTCGCGTACTCGCACGCCGCCCGGTTCACGCTTCCTCCGATGTTACGCAATGGCCGCCGCTGCGTCGATAAAATAGTTTCCACTTAGCGACGCGTGTCGTTTCGGCACGGTGTTCGAGGGGGCACCGTAAACTTTTATCTTCGGTTGATAGGCACTCGCCGGCTCATTATTCCGGACGCGTATGCAACGGAACCAGGTCAACGGGCGACCGACGAGTACACGTCGTGTGCAGGTGGATGCTGCCATAAAGAGGTGGCGGTGGGGGGTGGAGGGGAGGGGGTACACGAGGGGGACCAGAAAATTGTTATCGGTAAAACGTCAAGTCCAATCAGTCGTGGGCGAGATATTTGGACGAATCGACGTGTTGTGGATTCTTTTTTTTCTTTTCTTCCTTTCTTCGTTTTCTTTTCATTATTATTTTTTTTTTTCTTCACGGCGGGTTTGAGAGTTCGTTGCACAGCATCCGTGCCCGTTTCACGTGCACCGATCGGTTCCGGAATATCGGTCGACAGATACAGGTAACCGTCGATGGAACGCGATAAAATTAATTAGGTACACGGTAATAGCGAGTTCCATAAGATACCACGAGCCACTTCAGCGCCATGCGGGGAATCGAGATGAGTTCAGAGGGCGTGTACTCCAAACCAATCTTGCTCTACCATTACCGCGCAATATCGGAGACACGATTACGTGCCACCGCTTCGTGATATTCTTCGTCCACTTAGAATTGTAAATTGCATATTACTACCGATTCTATACCGGGAATATCGGTACATTTTCGTTAAGGTTCGCCCGTATGAATTGAACTCGATTGCGTACCGCTGTTATAAATATGTACGAATTGATACAAAGCTACGGATGTAGTCGAGTAGCTTTCGACTGTGTGAACGGAGAGGGAGTTCCGGTGCCCTCAAAAATTTCTACGGGCGATATCTCGCTTAATATTGCATTCACGGTAAAATTGTATATGATCAAAGTTGTCGTAAATTAAATTTGGAAATCTTTTTGTCCTGTATAAATTTTTGTCATAATAAGTGATAATAGAGTAACTTTCAAATATAAACTAAGAGGGTGTTTGGGTTGCCCCCCAAAAAATTTCTACGCGCGATGTTTCGCTTAATATTGCATTTACGGTAAAATTGTATATGATCAAAGTTGTCGTAAATTAAATTTGGAAATCTTATTGTCCTGTATAAATTTTTGTCAGAATAAGTGATAATAGAGTAACTTTCAAATATAAACTAAGAGGGTGTTTGGGTTGCCCCCAAAAAAATTTCTACGAGCGATATCTCGTTTAATATTGCATTTATGGTAAAATTGTATATGATCAAAGTTGTCGTAAATTAAATTTGGAAATATTTTTGTTATATATAAATTTTTGTTATAATAAGTGATAATAGAGTAACTTTCAAATATAAACTAAGAGGGTGTTTGGGTTGCCCCCCAAAAAATTTCTACGGGCGATATCTCGTTTAATATTGCATTTATGGTAAAATTGTATATGATCAAAGTTGTAAATTAAATTTGGAAATATTTTTGTTATATATAAATTTTTGTTATAATAAGTGATAATAGAGTAACTTTCAAATATAAACTAAGAGGGTGTTTGGGTTGCCCCCCAAAAAATTTCTACGGGCGATATCTCGTTTAATATTGCATTTACGATAAAATTGTATACGGCAAAAGTTATTGCAAATTACATTTACAAATTTTTTCATCCTATACGAATTTCCAATAGAATCGCTATCAAGCTCGATAAAAGCCAAACATATTTTTGTTTAAACGTGTGTTACCCAATTAGGGGAAATTTGAGTGGACGGATCTCGATGAAATGGAAAATGTAGCATAACCGAACTTCAAATATAAACTGTAATAAAATTACAAAATTTCTGACCGATAGAGGTCACTTTTGATGCTCCCCTTGGAAACCTACATGCGCACGTTAAACGGTACGATGTACCGTTTAATGTTACGCGTACAGGAAAATCGTACAGGACGAAAATTGTTGCAAATTAAATTTCCAAACTATTTCGTACCGCACAGGTTCGCGATGGAATCGATAATAAGCGAATTGTTGCCGCATGGATGGAAAACGAGTAGTGGAGTCGCGACGAAATTGAGGACGCCTACAAAATAGCCTAACTCGAATTACAAGCTGCGCAAAGAAACGCAAAATTTCCGTCAAGTGAAGCACTTACGAACGCTTCTAAAAAACATCACCTGCGCGCCATTGTGCTTATCGTACCTTGTCAAAAAAAAAAATTTCCGAAAACGAATCAAATGCGAATTAAATTGGAAAATCGTTCTGAGAAAACGGCGAAGAAAAATTGATAAACGACGGTCGATATTTACGGGCACGAGAAATGTAAAAATATCCAGGAAGGGATCTCCTTGTCGCGTTAATCCCAATGTTGATAATCGCGCACCTAAACGCGTAAAGCGCGCGGGAACCGTAAAAACCTTTTTCCGCATACCGTGCATCTGAATCGGGACGCTTGTCTGGCGGTACCTGCCAGGGTGGTAGAAATACACATCGTGACAGTGCAACTCGACCAAAAATAATGGTCGACTAACTTTGTAACCTAGACTGGCCCCGAGAGTAGACCGACTACACCATGCACGCTTTTCTTAGCACCGGTACTTTTGTCTGCCGCGCACTCGATCGAACAATATGGAGAAGTTTTCTCGCACGCGACTATTCCCATTTCGGGCCAGAATCTATCCGATCGTGTACCGTTCATCGTTGTGTGGAGAAACGAGAACATTATTAACGCTGAAACTACCAACGGTGAACTTATTACTATTTGTATAATATTAGACTGTATATGTATCTTCGATGATGGATTAGTTGTCTGTTTTGATAATTCTCTTTGAATGTTGTGGGCAGTGACAGTGGTGATAATTGAATAATTTTTGGAAGAAATTTGAAATAGGTGAAATTGATCCCTTTGGTAGTTCTAGTGTTAAATTTCAAGCTCCCTGAGAGAATATCTGTCAATTAAATACTGTCCAGAAGTAAGTAACGTGTAATGTTTCTTTCATTTTTCACGGTTCGATTAATTAATTTACCAGTACTATTAATTGTCTATTTTGATAATTGTCCATGAATATTCTAGGCAGTGATAATGGTGATAATTGAGTAATTTTAGGAAGAAATTTTAAACAGGACAAATTGACCCTTTTGGTAGTTCTAGTGTTAAATTTCAAACCCCCTGGTAAAACACCTGTGAATTAAATACCGCCCTAAAGTAACGTGTAATTTTTTTTTCATTTTCCACGGTTCGATTAATTAATTTACGAGTACTATTAATTGTCTATTTAATAGATAATTGTCTATGAATATTGTATACAGTGACAGAGTTAATAATTGAGTAATTTTAAGAAGTTTGAAACAGGTCAAACTTCTTAATTGACCCCTTTGGTAGTTCTAGTGTTAAATTCCAAGCCCCCAGATAAAACACCTGTGAATTAAATACTGCCTAAAAGTAAGTAACTTACAATGTTTCTTCCATTTTTCACGGTTCGATTAATTAATTAATGAGTACCATTAGTAGTGTATTTTGATAATTGTCCATAAATATTATAGGCAGTGACAGTGTTAATAATTGAGTAATTTAAAAAAAAAGTTCGAAACAGGTCAAATTGTCTCCTTTGGTAGTTTTAGTGTTAAATTCCAAGGCCCCTGGTAAAACACCTGTGAATTAAATACTGCCTAAAAGTAAGTAACTTACAATGTTTCTTCCATTTTTCACGGTTCGATTAATTAATTTATGAGTACCATCAGTTGTCTATTTAATAGATAATTGTCCACGAATATTGTAGACAATGACAGCATTAATAATTGAGTAATTTTGGGAAGAAGTTGGCAACAAATCAAATTCGACACAGGACCACCTCGGTATCTCCAGTGTTAACGTTTTGATAGAACGACGCGTGCTCACCTTAGCCGAGATGCAATAACATTTTATTAATCGTCGATCGCCAGTAATACGTGAAATTACTCGAGTAGTATTTAATTAGCCTCAGGACGAACGATTCGCTCCGTTTACGTCATTATTCGGGGAACGAGTAAACAAGCTTGTTAAACCTCGAATCGATGGACGAATCGCCGTAGGAAGGAAAAATAAATTCACTTGTTACACGTTGCTCCACGCTTATGTAAGTACGGTAAGGATTACGGAACCGTATCGGTGCGTTACGAAAGCCCGCGATGGCGATACACCCGTTAATACCAAATAGTGCGCGTTGCTTGTCGTGTATTCTGAAAACACAATAATCGGATAAGTGGCGTTAACAAGCGCTCGTCGTTTCCTTATAAACAGTTCGACCACTTCGTGCCCTCTCGAGTAAATACGCTTTATTAATGTTTACAAACGCAACGAAATATTTATTTTCTTTCAATTCGCACTCGAATATCGACGAGAAGGATCGATTCTTGAATTTCTTTCGAATATCCCACACGGAAGAGCAGTGTGTGAAATTTTATTTCGCGTAAATAGAAATTTTATTTCAAACATCAACAAACAGATTCGAATCTCCGATTCCCGACGGTTTCGTACGCAGACGAGCCACGTATTTGCATATGAAATTTGAATCGTTTAACACGTCGATAGTTTTAATCTAAAATATGAAAATTTATGCGGACAAGCGGAACCACTCTGTGTACAACGAATCAACAAATACGGAAACCTCGAGCGAACCGAAAGACACGTTAGTTTGTTTCGTTGCCATGAATTCGTTCGATAAAACTTTTGCAAATTTTTCACACTTTCCAACAGACTGTTAATTAACCGTAAGTTTGCAAAATTTTACCGGAGGAATTACGACTTGCGTACGAGCCGAGACCAAACCGTTTCCTCCCAACGAGTCAGTCACGAATCGTTCGAGTTCGAGTTCGAGTTCGTTGAAATGTCCGATCGTAGTGACCCAGTAACTCCCATCGAACGGTTTTTCCCGCGATCGTTACGCGTTTTGATCCCTGACGGTGAAAATTCTCAGCAGCGAGCGGTTGCGTTCAATGTTGAACAGCTTTCTCAAGAATGGTAGGGATGTGGGCATCTTATTCGCGCCTTTGTACGTTCCTTTCATACTTCCGTGCACTTGAAAGAAACGTATTTTTACATCCGTTCGGTGAACGTCGCCGCCAGTCACGCACACGCGGTCACAGGCGCGGTCACGGGCGCGCGCACACGCGGTCACAGCTCCCACGCACGCGGTCATACGCGCGTGGACGCGGGAGTCAGTGGACAAGGCGCGCTGTAACCTCGCTGACGCGCGAGTACGTAGTCCTGACGTAAATTGGTCGCGTAGCGCGGCACGAAAAGAAACCGGAACTAACGCGACGCGCGAACCGAACCGAACCGAACCTTACCGAAGTGACACGACGCGACGCACGCTACGCGTCTCGGTTCGTCCGGGCGCGTCAAACGATATTTGTGAATCTGCTCGGTGGTCTTTACACGCGGTGTGCCTCACGGGGGAGTACCTACGTATCTCGTACGGAAAGTTTACAGGTCAGTTATTTTTACGAGACCGTACTACGGGAACATTATTTCCACGGAGCGTATCTCGTGCATTTATCTCGCGATCGGCCGCTCGCTCTCACCGTGCCGCGTTCTTCACGGAACTTCCGTTAGAAATGGATCAACATCGACTATCTCTTCGCGCGGAGTTTTACATCGTGAAAACAGACAGATATTTTCACCGGCAACGAACATCGCGAAAAATCAAATACTCATCTTTATCTAATCGGTGGTTCTCCGAAATTCAATATTTACGATTCAGGCCCGCGATTTCTTTGGTTCGAAGGGGGACGTCATTCCGACGAGTCGAAAGAAATTGAATTTTTTTTTTTTTTACCCTTATTTGCCTGTGTGGAATGTTACTTGAAAACGACATTTCGAAATTCAAACATTCAGCGATTAATAAACTTGTTTCACGTTTTTCGCAAAACTGTATTCTTCGATCTGAAGAAATCTTCGGAACTATCGATTCACTTCAAATTTTGTGGAGATGTTCTTCATAGAGTATTCTACAATGTAGCCTAGTATCTTTTTAATACGTTAATTATTTAATTGATTATAAACGTTCAAAGTCTTCTTTTCTTTGATAAAAATGATCATTTCTTCTTCAAACCTGGACCACTTTTACAATTAGTAAAATTTTCGTGAAATCCTACGCTACATTTTAGATAACAGTCTCTAGTTTATGAATCAACGACATTTTTTTATTTCAAACCTTCCACTTCTTGTCAACCCTGTCTGCCAACGAACGTTTCACCAGAAGGGGTTCTGGAAATAGCGAATAACCTCGCCATTTCGTACGATATTTACTTTTCTTAGAATTGTAAAACAAAGATGAAAGTTATGTTTATACACCCCTAAGAAGACTACAATTTTCGTTTAGTGACTCTCGGAAAAAAAATTCGCAAAATTTACCAATTGTTTCCGAGCGACGTCCCTTCTCAATGTTTCGCAACCAACCTCATAAACACCGCTATCACTCCTCTCGCATAGTTCGGGTTCAACCTTGAACGATGCACGAGAATCGTCCACAAGATCGATGTAAATTGTTAGAGCAATTCGCGGTGAGTTTATTATTTTTGCCATCTGTTCGGAATGTACGCGAAACCATCGAGTTTATCGTTTGGCTCGAGACCCGAATTCTCGCATTGGTTCATCGCGTTCGAGGAACATCGCGTTCCGATATCGCGACGAATCGACGTAAACTTTTTTACAACAGATAAGGCAATGTTTCGACACGGGTATAATTACCTGCCATCCGCGGCAAAAGAGTCTCGCGCCCGGCGTTCCCGATTCCTCGACATTTTTCATTTCGCGGGAAATGAGAATACAAATTGGATCTCTCGCGAGGATTCCGAGGAATCGCGGAAAAATTGTGCATTACGGTGAAATTAAATCTCTGGGAATAGAGTCGGTCATCCCCGACCGTTCGAACCTGTTTAAATTGTTTCAATCATCTGTTTACCGGTACTCGAAATAATTCCACGAGAACTCGTCGTATTCGAAATAATTATACGAGAACTCGTCGTACTGGTTTCTTCGTTGCTTCGAAACGGATGGACAAAATTGTACAAGCACGTTGTAAATAATTCTTGAAAAATAATCTCAGACTCGCTTTCACGCCGATAGATAGCGTTCTCGCTTAGCTACGAAACAATCGGAAACGAATTTCGCGTGCAGATCAGACAATCGTCCGTTTCTAATCGGGAGTTGCGATCAATGCGTGATCACGTTCCATCGACTTCTTCCGATCTACCTTCTACGGATCTCGTGCGTCCACGGATCGATGGATCGTTTAATTATTACTTGTACGCGCTAAAAATAATCCCGACCCTCTTTCTCGGGGCTAGGAACGCGTTACACCGGAAAGAGATTTGAAATCGATCGATAGTATTCGGTGAATTCGAACGCCCGCGTTCGATCTCCCGGAAGAGGGATCCATGGCTTCCGGTACCGGAAACGACACCGGTTTACCCTTATACGCGAAGACAGCGCCTCTCGTCAACAAGCGGCGCGGCGGAAAAGTGAGAGTAACGAGACTACCTTGAGCCTGATTCCACGTCCAGTGGGCGTAGAAATTTATTTTCTATATATGGCGGACAATCGGTTCGTTATTGCTCACAGATTCGATGTTCACGCGCGGACCGCGCCACGTGTACTTTGTTATTGGTATCGCGGTCGCGAATTCTTGCACACGACGTCTCGATGATCTTGCGATTCGCGGCGGGTGTATACAGGGTGTACCAGAATGATTAGGGTAGTCGCGAGAGTTTCGAGGTTTGGTATCGGAGTATGGATAGGGTTTGGGAAGATTTTAAGGTATTTTTGTGGGAAATAAATATATGTATTTTTAGAGTTTGATCACATGGAAGATTTTAATGGTTACTGATAGGGGTGATTTCTTTGGTAAATACTGAAATGTATCGTTTAAAGTATGACAATATTAGAAAGTATGTATTGGGAGTTATTTGCAGTAATTATGAAAGTGTATTATTCAAAGTATGAAAATTTTAGAAACTATGTATTGGAGATTATTTGCAGTAATTATGAAAGTGTATTATTCAAAGTATGAAAATAGTGTACAGCCCTTATTTTTAATTTGGAAAGATTTTAAAGTATCCTTGTGGGAAATAAAAATATGTATTTTTTAGAGTTTGACCAAATGGAAGATTTTAATGGTTGCTGATAGGGGTGATTTCTTTGGTAAATACTGAAATGTATTGTTTAAAGTGTGACAATATTAGAAAGTATGTATTGGGAGTTATTTGCAGTAATTATGAAAGTGTATTATTCAAAGTATGAAAATAGTGTACACCCTATACAGAGTGTACGAGAACGATGAGAGTACTTTCGTGGTTCGAGTTTTGGTACCAAAGTATGGACATTAATTTGGAAAGATTTTAAAGTATCTTTGTGGGAAATAAAAATATGTATTTTTAGAGTTTGACCAAATGGAAGATTTTAATGGTTGCTGATGGGGGTGATTTGCAGTAAATGCCGAAGTATATTATTTAAAGTATGACAATATTAGGAAGTATTGGGGGTCATTTGCAGTAACTACCGAAGTGTATTATTCAAAGTATGAAAATAGTAAGTTATATTAATTATAAATAGCAATTAAAGTATCCTTGTGGAAAACAAAAATATGTATTTTCAGAGTTCCAGGAAATGGAAGATTTTAATGGTTGCTGATGGGGGTGATTTGCAGTAAATATCGAAGTGTTTTATTTAAAGTATGACAGTATTAGAAACTATGTATTGGGAGTTATTTGCAGTAATTATGAAAGTGTATTATTCATAAAGTATGAAAATAGAACGATGAGAGTACTCTCGAGGTTTGAGTTTTAGTACCAGAGTATGGACATTAGTTTTGAAAGATTTTAAAGTATCCTTGTGGAAAATAAAAATATGTATTTTCAGAGTTTTACAAAATGGAATGGATTTTAATGGTTGCTGATGGGAGTGATTTCCAGTGAATATCAAACTGTATTATTTAAAGTATGAAAATATTAAAAACTATATATTGGGGGTTATTTGCAGTAGCTACCGAAGTCTATTATTTAAAGTATGACAATATTAGAAATTATGTATTGGGAGTTATTTGCAATAATTATGAAAGTGTATTATTGAAAGTATGACAATATTAGAAAATATGTATTGAGGGTTATTTGTAGTAACTATCGAAGTGTATTATTCAAAGTATGACAATATTAGTAAGTATATATTGGGAGTTATTTGCAGTAATTACGAAAATATATTATTTAAAGTAACTATGAAAATATTATACCAATGGGTAGTCATAATCTGAGAAAAGAAGGTTTCTATATATCGAGATATAACAAAGATTCAATAGTACCATGATTTGAATGTTTCGAATTACATTGTATCTAAACTTGCGTGCGTAATATAGTCTAGAGATCTCAAGGTCAACGATAATTTTGTTTCCTCGAGTGGAATTACACCTTTTTTTTTACATTATTGCAAAGGGCGGAAGGTCGAAAAATTCAGTGAACCGCGAGAGTGTATTTTTCCTCTAACATTTAGGTGTTTCGTTTAAAAATCATCCAAAAATAAATGACACGAGCACAAAGTAACGCCTACTCGAGTAAAAAAACGAAAAGGAAGCATAGTTCGAATCAACGAACAAATTATACAGCCGACTTTGAAGTGACCTTTGATACAAATTTGAAAATTATTCATTTACGATATAATTCGTCAATTTTCATTCTGCTTCTGTCTAAAACGACAACACAAAACTTTTACACACTCGATAAATAATTCTTTAACACTAGACCTACCGACAGACTTCGTAACATTAAAGTACACTTTATATATACATTTTATATACATTTTATATATTTTGAAGTTTTAGACAAAAGCAGAATAAAAATTGACAAATTAAATCGTAAATGATCAATTTCCAAACTCGTACCAAAGGTCACTTCAAAGTCGGCTGCAGAGTAACTGTAGAATTATCTATCTACAAATTATACCTAAAAGAAAATCAATCGATAAAATTAATCACATACGTACAATAGAAAAATCGTAACCTCTTCAAAAAACACATGCCATGGAATTTAAATTAAATTTTACCATAAAAGCAATTGCAACCATTCATTTCGACTGGTAAATCTAGCGTTGATATTATTCCCTGAAGAGAAAAGAAATTTACCACGGAACAGTACGCGTAAATCCTAGTGTTGATATTATTCCCTAAAGAGAAAAGAAATTTACCACAGTACGCGTAAATCCCAGTGTTGATATTATTCCCTAAAGAGAAAAGAAATTTACCACGGAACAGTACGTTTAAATTCCAGTGTTGATATTATTCCCTAAAGAGAAAAGAAATTTACCACAGTACGCGTAAATCCCAGTGTTGATATTATTCCCTAAACAGAAAAGAAATCTACCACGGAACAGTACGCGTGAATCCCAGGAAGAATACTTTCCACTGGTAGCACAGAACGCGTAAGAATGTTAAACGGAAGAAAACTTTGAGCAGGAAATTGCTAAATGTACGAAAAAGACTGCTTCGAGTTGAATCGTCCATCACTGGTCACCGAATCGCAGTATCAAAATTCGCTCGCGTTCAAGCGCTCGCGAAGTCATCAGCCGAGCCAATGCCAGACCTTGCACTTTCCCGTCCAATGTAGCGCATAGAGCTCCCCGTGTCAAGGCTACCGAAAAGATTCTTCCGCGAAAGGGGGCTCTCTCTCCCCCCTCTCTCTCTTTCTCTCACTCTGTCTCTCTCGCGGTTCTGTACGCTCTCCAATCGACTGGCAGGTTTCACCGTAGCGTCACGCTGGTACACGCCACTGACACGCGGCTCTTTCCTCGTTTTAGGGTGACGAGATGCATCGGAGGGTGGGATACAGCAACTACGATGGCAAGATCGCCGGCCTTTACGACCTGGAGGAGACACTCGGCCGCGGTCACTTCGCCGTCGTGAAGCTGGCACGTCATGTTTTCACCGGGGAGAAGGTCGCAGTGAAGGTCATCGACAAGAGCAAACTCGACGAGGTCTCGAGAGCGCACCTCTTCCAGGAGGTGAGGGAGAGCCTTGAAAGAAAGCGTGTAGACTAGACGCGTGCTTTTATTCGCGGAGCGAGTCACGGTTAGACGCGAACACGGAGTCGATACGAGCCGACGAAGATGGCTTTCCGACGGACGCGTATCATCCTCTCTTTCGTTTCTACCCTCTCTCTCTCCTTCCCCGTTGCGCGTCCCGCGAACGAGAATCTCGAGCACAAAGGAAGGCCGAGAAGGAAATCGAAACTCGCGCTAATTCCTTCCTTCCGTTCGCTTGCCCAACGTCTCGTCTGTTCGAAGCTCCGCGGAGCTTTTATTCGTCGGTCTTGATACGGTTGCGAGCTTCACCGACATGGGTTGATATCGTTCACGAGACAATTCGAACGAAGACGGATCTACGGAGTGCAAATGAAGATTTGAGTGTACGACGAGGTGCGCAAAAAATTGGAATTGAAATTCGAAATTAATGGGTCGTGTGTTTCTAAGGATCCTATTAGACGAGACGATTAAAAATTCTGAAGAAAGTAGATGTACGACGGTTGTACAGAGTGTAAATGAAGATTTTTATGTACGTCAAAAATTGGAATTGAAATTCGAAAGTTAAAGTTTCGTGTTTTGCTAAAGATTCTACTAGACGAGATGATCAAAAATTTCGAAGATAGTAGATGTACGATAAAAATTGGAATTGAAATTCAAAACTTACAGTTTCGTTTATTTCTAAGAATTCTACCAGGCGAGACAATCAAAATTTCCGAAGGAAGTAGATGTAGGTTGTACAGAGTGTAAATGAAGATTTTGTTGTATATCAAGGTGCAAAAATTGGAAATGAAATTCGAAAGTTAAAGTTTCGTGTGTTTCTAAGGATCCTACTCGACGAGACGAACAATAGTTCCGAAAGAAGTACGTGTCGCGGATGTACCGTTTCCTCGCAAAAGGTTGTCAAAGATCGACCAATTAGATCGCGCGGAGTTGCACCGGGGACCAACGCGCTTCCCCCACTTTGTCTCCCGGCCCGTGTGCGTAACGCGCCGCGTGGAGAGGGACTTGGCCGCGCGAGGGCCCTCGAGCACCGGCCTATGAATGGGAAACAGAGAGGGGGAAACACGTTACTCTTGGAAGACGCTTCGAGCAATCCGATTGGTCCGAAACTTAACCCTTTGGACTCGATAAGAGATCCTCGGTCACCACCTAATTCACTGTACTATTTTCGATCCAGGTAAACTTCGTGGTTTGGAATTCAAATTGGAATTGAAATATTACGTTCTTGTAAAGTGTAAACGCATTTAGTATATAAAAATGTTCCATTCCGGATTAATTTTACGACTTGAAGGATTTTCTCGAGGCGTCGGTTTCTGGTAGCAAAGAAACCTCGAGTGCAAAGGGTTAACTTTCTTCATCTTTTCCAAGAAAATTATTCGTCTGATACATGGTTCCCTTTGAACTTCTTATTCTCTTGTCGAGCGGGATACATAGATAAAAAATAGTTGCGCTTAAATTTCAAGGATATCAAGCGCCAGATTGAAATTGTTAAAAGTAAAAATCATGAATATCCAACGTGTTTCGAAACTCCGTGCTAAATCGTAAACATTTCTCTCGGTCGATTCGAAATTATTCTTCAAAGACACGGTTGCATCGAATCGTAGATACACGGAGCTCAACAATGACTCCACTGGGTTGTAACATACCTCCGCTCGCTGGCAATATTTGCATACACGGGCAAAGTTGCTGTTACACGATGTTCTTTATGTATCGGATTAAAGTCCAGCTTGCATTTTATCGTCGACGTCGTCGTACGAACGGACGTCAGACAACGAGCAAACAAAATTCTTCGTCGAACTTGCCGGTCGATCGAAAAGATTTTATTAATTAACCTCTCGAAGCGACCAGGGATCCAATGAATAAAAAAAAAAAGAAAAAGATAACTCGTTCGACAAACGATCTTCAGAAAACGCTTGCTCGGGAATCTTCAGACTTCAGAAACCCTAGATGCAAATGGATGGTTTGCAACCTGTTGGCAAAGGCACTCGTAGATTCCAAACAACGAAGGATCTTCAGAAAATGATTGCTCGGGAATCTTCAGACTCTGAAGACTCCGGATGCATCGGATAGTTCGCAACCTGTTAGCAAAGCTACCCGTGGGCCCAGAACAACGAACGTAATTCCGATCGAGAAGCGAAACGGTGTGGTTGTTCGAAGAACGTTGGTGTCGCGATCGAGGACATTTTGAAAGAGGCAATCGGTCGACGTTCGAACGCTCCTCGCCGCCGGAGGATAGTTTGATAGCTTGAACGGCTTCCTACGTGCGTGATTTTCATCATTCCGCGACACGCGGCGTTAAAACCTAATGACCGATTGCGTAAGATCCGTTGCGACGCCATCGCGTAGGAAAGATCTACGAACGATCCGCTTCGAACTTGTAGATCTCGTTAAGGTCAACGAGATAATGGCGCGGGGGATGTAGGAGGCCGGGGACGGGGGGATTAGGGAAGGAGGGAAAGGGTCGTTGACCAGTTTCTCGTACGTACAACACCGAACGTTGCTGTACCTTCAGTCTTTGTTTTTTTTTTCTCCCTCCCCATCCGTGCAGGTGAGATGCATGAAGCTGGTGCAACATCCGAACGTGGTCAGGCTCTACGAGGTGATAGACACCCAGACGAAGCTCTATCTGATCCTGGAGCTCGGCGATGGCGGTGATCTCTACGATTACATCATGCGACACGACAGCGGTCTCAGCGAGGAGGTAGGTACAGCCTCGTCGTGATAACTTTTCCGCGTTGGTTGGTACTCGTCGCGGTGATTCTGGTCGATTCTTCCACAGAGAACGTTCTAAATAAATGTCGTCTCATCGTTGCTTATCGAACGTGACTCTCCGAACAAACATTACCAAATAAGTGCCTTCGTTATCTGAATTTGTACTTTCGGTCTCGCGATCCCTCGATCGCGTCGAGGGATTACGTTGTCTATTCGGGACTTTACCGAAATTTATTCGCGTACCGATGATTCGTGACGACACGTGGACAGGATAAGAAGAGAAAACGAACGATGTCAGAGACCGATAAAACGGTTTCGAAAAGATAAGAACTTTTGCACACGTTGAACGCGATATCCGGCCGTGTGGTTAGCACAGGGCATCCACTAGACAACCCCTCAGCGACTCCATCAATTTGTACAGTGTCTCTTCTCCCCTTCGTCCAAGATTGATGAAACCCCGAGACAGGCAACCCCTCGCGAGAGCCTCGCTGATACGCTTTTAATCGACCGCAGGTGGCTAGAACGTACTTCCGGCAAATAGTCAGGGCCATATCATATTGCCATCGATTACACGTGGTGCACAGGGACCTGAAACCCGAGAACGTCGTGTTCTTCGAGAAAGTCGGCACCGTCAAGCTCACCGACTTTGGATTTAGCAATAGGTTCTGCCCGGGACAAAAGCTCGAGACTTCTTGCGGATCTCTCGCGTATTCGGCGCCGGAAATTCTGCTCGGCGATAGCTACGATGCCCCTGCTGTCGGTGAGTATGGCTACGGAGAAATTTATCGATGGATACGGTGTCTAAAATTTCGAAATAGTGGCCCGTCGACCACTAGGTACCGGACCATTGGGTCTATGACTGCTAGGTAATAGTGGATTATCGACTATCTAGGATGTATCGAAAGTTATCGATAGTAGAGATATCTGTGAACGCGAGAGATGATCAATAGTGATTAAGTATGTGATGACAAGGTCTATGACCATTAGGTAATAGTGGTCTATTGATTATCTAGGGTATATTGAAAGTTAACAGTAGTAGAGATATCTATGAACGTGAGAGGTGATCAATAGCGACTAAGTATGTGATCACAAGGTCTATGACCACTAGGTCTATGACCATTAGGTAATAGTGATCTATTGATTATCTAGGGTATATTGAAAGTTAGCAGTAGTAGATATATCTATGAACGTGAGAGGTGATCAATAGTGACCAAGTATGTGATTACAAGGTCTATGACCACTAGATAATAGTGGTCTATTGATTACTTAGGGTGTATTGAAAGTTAGCAGTAGTAGAGATATCTATGAACTTGAGAGATGATCAATAGTGATTAAATATGTGATCACAAGGTCTATGACCACTAGATAATAGTGGTCTATTGATTACCTAGGGTATATTGAAAGTTATCAGTAGTAGAGATACCCATGAACGTGAGAGTTGATCAATAGTGACTAGATATGCAACCACTAGGTCTATGGCCACTAGGTAATAGTTAATCGATATCCACTTGGAATTTTGTAATACTTTGAACTTGTTACTTTCGAAACACTTCTTATTTTGTAAATTGCTCGAGACGAAACTTACGATGAAAAGTTTAAAAAGAGTTCTTTTGAAAGTCTATCGAGAAGTATGTGTTCTCTGTCAAATTGGTGTTGAGCCAAGTGTACGAGGAAGTTGAATTGCTAGAAGTATTGATTTCATTTTATACCCCCCCGTCATATATTTAGACTCGTCTGTGTAGCTCCATCTATCTATTTCTCGATACCACCCTGGCTACTGTGTGACAAGTAGCTCGTCCCTATCGGTCGAAGGGTTAGTCAGTCTCGTGTCTCGTGTAAAACGATCCGTACTTTTCAGATGTCTGGTCCCTGGGGGTAATTTTGTACATGCTGGTATGCGGCCAAGCACCCTTCCAAGAGGCAAACGACAGCGAGACCCTCACGATGATCATGGATTGCAAGTACTCGATACCGCCTCACGTCTCGGATGGCTGCAAACGGCTGATCGCGAAAATGCTTGTCAGAGAACCAGAGGGCAGAGCCACGCTCGAAGAAATAGCCGCCGACGCTTGGTTGGCGATCGGATCCGACTCAGACTCCGTGGAAGCGTTACCGCTTGTCTCCAGGCAGCAAGTCTCCGATGATCACCATAATCATATAATTACAAAAATGGTTAACGGTAACATCGCCACGAAAGAAGAAATATTGGAGTAAGTTGATGGCTGGGTAACACCGATCCTTGTTGGTTTCCATGGTTCGTAAGAACAGGAAGCACTGTTTCCTGAAAGTACCATTCAAAGAATCGAGCTACACGCACCACCATGATATTATAAGACACTGAGCTTCGTTTCTGTAGAATTCTGAGATCCTAGACTCTTTTCCAGAGAATCAAGTGCCAGACACGGTGTCAACAGACGAGCACAAGTCGATATCTCTCACGTGTCACGTGAGAGTGAAACACTGTGCCAGGCGACAGTGTGCGTTTCTGTATTTTTTTTCAACCATGAATTGTTTGGGATTCTATCCTCTGAACGAAATTTATGACTGGGTTGAGATCCGAATTGGACCTTAATATAGAGCACATGGTTTCGGTGGTTGAACAATGGGCGATTAGTGATTTGTTGTAGCTATTGGGTGTCAAGAGACGCGTTTCGAAAAAAGGTAAAGATATTAAACGGATGGCAAGCAACCACGATGTTCTGTCGTTGATTTAAAGAACAGGAACTTTGTTCCTTAGGGATCACAGAGTGGACGAGGCAGGGAATGTCTTTTGATAAGAGGACTGTGAGGGGACAGCACGTACCCAGAATCGCTGCATCCATGACCCAAGCTCTTGCAGTCGATACTGTTCAATGCTTAGTAGTTTCGTCAGCGTTGCTAGCTTCATTAAGGATATGAGGATCACGTGCCACGGTGTACGGTATCATCGCCTCAAATCTCTGATAAAGCTTAGCCCGCGATGCTGGCGAAACGTCGAAACACTGTTCCAAAATGACCCGGCTGGCATCCGGAAATCTCGATCAATATCGACTCCTCGTTTTCCAAGAGCAAACATTAGGCATCCAAGTGGTACACCACTTGTGTACCCACTATTGTTCCAATTACTGTTATCCCACGACCCAGCAATTGCTCCCCGATTGTACTGTGCGTTTGTAACGTGTTCGTTCCGATTTGCTCGTAGCGCCCTCGACAAGAATGAGTACAATCACATAACGGCAACGTATTTCTTGCTAGCCGAAAGGAAATTGCGGGCTCATCGTCAAGAGCAGATGCAGAAGGCTCGCCCCGAGATCCTTGAAGTCTCGGCCAGGTATGCGTCGCGACTGTAACACACTCGCAAAGGTAACGATCAAGGTCTGCACACGTAATCGTCTGTTATTTTCAGCCGGCAAGATGACGCGACAATGAACATGCGTGCTGACCAAAATTCATTGAGCGCGGTCAACCAATCGCTGTTGAGCGTGCCGCGAACGCCGTGCGAGGTGCCACAAGTAAGTATAACCGCGAACGTTACCCTAACCGAAGACCGGTAGTCCGATCGTATCCACGAACCCAAGTTCTCCTTTTCCAAGTAGAAAAGGAGAAAATGTTCCAAGTCGGCGAACATTCTCTATTCGTGGTGATAAAATGACTCTGTCTGTCGCAGGCTGTCCGAACACGGAAGTGCAGTATCGTCCAGGAAGAGGAGGACGAAGACGACGTGTCCTCGTGCTCGGGTCGAGACGAGCGCGGCAGCAATTCCACGCTGAACTCGTTCAATCGACGCGGTTCCCGCTCGGAGGGCAAACTCTCGCACATTCTGCAGGAGAGATTGGCTCAACTGCCGGAGAAACCGAGTCTGAAACCTCTGCAACCCCAACGGAACGCCCAGAAGGATACGAACATCGTCCCCGTGATCACCGACGGGGATAGACTGAAGTCTAGTCCCAACACCGGAAAAGTAAACGATACCATACCGTTGGTCCATCAGAACACCATCAGACCACAAACGGGTAAACTGCTCGCGGACAAGGTGTCCGCGTCGGTGAAACTCGATTACACGTGTCACGAGAATCTGAAGAATCGTTTGGGGGACGGGTCGCAGGGCTGGACGAGGAAGCAGACCAACACGGAGAACAGGCCAAAGTCGGTGACGGATTGTTTGAAGTCGGTAGGACCCGTGCCGGCGAACAAGTGGAGAATGGGGGCTCAGCATCGATCCCCTGCACCGTCATTGGATTCCGCTCTGACAACCGGTACGCCGAAAGCGTCAGACATCGGTACCACGACCACCACCACCACCACCATATTGACCGAGTCGTCGACGGTATCGATCCCTCTTCATCCCGTGGGTGCGTTGGGCGATAATCAACTGTCGTTGGCGCCCAAGTACAAGACCATGCCCTCGCCAGGTAGCACCGGTTCGGCCTCGTCGCCGCAGCTCACGCTGAACGAGATACTGGAGGACGGGGACGCGATGCCGGTGTCCACCGTGGAAGGTAGCGGTTCCAAGAGTCGCGTGGTCCGACGGACCGGTTACGAGCAACGACGCAGCAAGTTCCACAAGACACGTACCACGTCCTGCTCGAGCTCCGACGCGAGCGACGACGACAGCGAGAGCAGAAAGAAGAGGGCTCACAAGCTGGGCGCATCCACGGGTAAACCGTTGCCCTCGAGACGGGACAGTCACGACGACTCGAGCGACTCCCAGGATCCCGGTGGTAGCGGTGGCGGGGGCGGTGGAGGTGGTGGGGTGGGTAACGGTGAACACACGACCGAGCCAACCTCGAACGAGACGAATCAGAACGACGGCGGTAGCGGCGCGAACACAACGACCACCACGACCACCACGACCACCGGCGGTAGGCATCGTTGCGTCGATAATCAGGTGATATTCGGCCGACGGCACCGCGCCGGCAGAAGAAGACCCGGTGAGACGCGATTACGGGAGAGCCAGTCGTTGAATCGGATCACCGAGGTCCAAGAGGCCGAGGGACCCTCGTCCTGTCACAATCATTGTCACAATCACTGTCACGTATCGCGCAACTCGGCCGTACTCGGCGTACAGAGCATGTCCTCGTCGTCGTCGTCGGTATCCCATAGCAGCACCGGATCGCACAGCGTCGCTCAACCGGCGTTGTCACCGGCAGCGGCCACCGTTCAGAAAGCGAAAGGATTCGGCGCAAGGTTGTTGCAGAGCTGGTCGTTGAGCACCGGGAAATCCTCCTCGGTTTCGTCCCAGTCCTCGAACCGACAGAACAGCTGCAGTCCGAACGGCAGATGCGCCAAACAGGAGACACAACGCGGCGACGCGTGCCAGAGAATCGAGGTCAGCCGCGGTGACGAGCAACGAAAAGATACGAACGGCGGCTCGGTGAACCAAACACCGTCGAACAACGACAAGGAGAACCGGAGCGGTTCGATGAACCGAAACGAGTGCAAGAACCGCAAGCTACGGCTCTTGAGCCGTTACTTCGCCGTGCACAAGAAGCTATGCGTCCCTCTGCCCGGCCTGTTCGGCAAGGGACGTTTGTACAAGGCGAGATCGTGCGGCAGCATCGCTCGCGATCGCGTCAGCCCGCCGTCACCGAAGTCGATGTTGTTCTGCACCGCGGCGGACGACAAATGGCGGGAACGGGGCCAATGGTGCAACGCGAAGCACCAGCACCACCGCGGCAGCGACGGTGACATCAATCAGAACCTCGGTATGCCGCACCTGATTCAAGAGGGGGTTGCCGGGAAGGGCTGCACTGCCTTGCCGACGGTCTGCCACATTCACCTGGGCGATGCCTCCAAGTGTTGCAGCCTCTGTTGATGAAGCGGCCGCGCGACCGGATCGATGCGCGAACGACGAGATGGATAACAAAGAAACAAACTATATGTATACGTATATATGTATATACAAACGGTATACACCTACATATATATATATATATATATATATATATATATATATATATATATATATATATATATACATACATGTACACCCGTGCATAAGTCGCCGTTCCCGACCATCACCGACACGCTCGCTAACCAGCCACGACGAGAGCTCCCTTTTTTCCCTGCGATGGATAACGATTACCGCCGAACGAAGCTCGCACGGAGAACCCGGGCGGTGAGAGACGACACGTGGTCATCACGAAGTGCAATCTATTTTATAATAACACACACGTACAAACACATACACACACGTATCGTGCATACACGTACATACACCGGCCCGCGAAGGCACACGCGACATGTACGAACCTTGTTCGTTCTCTCCCCCTCTCTCCTCTCTACTCGTGTCACGGAGTCGAAACAACGACGACGACGACGCCATCATCATCATCTTCATCATTGTCATCGTCATCATCATCGTCATCACTGCAACCACCACCATCACCGTCGTCACCACGTTGGAGCACGTAAAAGAACCCGGTGTATCGCAGTGTCGAGAACGCGCGACGGATCCTCCCGAGCCGCGATTGTGGTAATCGTTAACCGCGACCCCCAAGTGATTGCGCCGGCATACATCAATGGTCAATGTATTCAACCGATTCATGTTCACAACCCCTCCCTAGGTTCCTTGCCCCGCCCCAACCTTCCCAAGCTACTTTCTCTCTCTCTCTTTCTCTCTTTCTCTCTTTTCATTCCTCTCCCCCACATCCTCCAGCGCGTCTCGAACGATTGCACGCCGACGAGCACAAGGATATCGAGTCAAGAGGCAGAGCGTATCGATCGGATCGGTCGCTCGAGCGGGATGTGTATCTAGTCCGTGTGAACAAACCTATATTGAATATTGCAGAGTTTATTATTATTATTATTATTATTATTATTATTATTATTATTATTAATATTATTATTATTATTAATATTATTACTATGACTACGAATTAATATTAATTGTCATTATTTTAAACGTACAACGGTTAGAATTAATCGAACTCGACGCGAATCGAGCGACGACGACGCAAAAAACCAAATCGCATCCGGGCGGGCGTTACGCGGATAATCGAAAAGTCTCGCAAACCATGGACGGTCTTCCTCTCGTTCGACTCCTGTTTATTTATCGATCTTTGTCCGTTCCCACCCACCCGTCGCCTAGCCCCACCCCGACCATCGCACGAACACTATCAACGGTGTGAACTATTATTTTTCTACGTAGCGAGACGCCCTTCGTTAGAAACGGACAACACGCACACGTGCACGTAGACAGAGACACACGACACGCACACAAATCGTACCACACACTGTTCGTGGGGGGCGAGCGGATCTCTCGACGCGGTATCCGTGAACGAGACCACGAGCGACATCGAATTATATATATATATATAAAAAAAAGTATATATGTAAAACGCCGATTAGTTAAGCGCACGTATATGTATCAGTCCCCGATTGGGTGGAGAAACCGCGTCCGTCGGTGGTGCTACACGCGAAGAACCGACGGAGTAGAAACGAACGATGGAGAGCAATCGTGGACGCTTATGGTACCTGTGGAGGAACAGTTGAATCTCCTTGGGTTAGTCCGGTGGCAGGTGGAACGGACTCAGTCGTCACGGAACTCTTCGAGACCAGTGTTCCACGGACCTGGACCGTCGAAGGAACAAGAACGATGGTTTCCGGGAAATTCGTAAACAGAAGTGTCTCTTCGAGGATAGCGAAGACCATCGATCCAAGAATCAACGGTGAACGGAACGCGATCTGTTAAGAGGAACGGTGGTCCAGGTTGAGCTGACCGAGTGTGTATACTTGATAACTGTGCCCAGTTCGGTGGTTTGCCTCGTTGCGGGTTCGTAAACCGGCTCGAGAGAGTGTCGTCGAATCGTAGAAATTGTCGAAGCGTTGTCCACGCGCTTGCCGGCTGAGCGCGCGAGCGAGCGAGTCTCGTTTCCTCTCTTCGTCGTCGTTTCGAAGAACCAAGCGGCTCCTCCTCGTCGTCGTCGTCGTCATCGTCGTCGCTGTACACGCGCGAGGGACGAGATTCCAGTGAAGACGATGGTGCGAGGTCGCTGCTGGAGACACGCGAGAAGGACCAGAAGGCTGGATCGAGCGCGATCGTCCATGACAAATCACGTGAAAAGTAACGAAAAGGAAACGCGCATCCCAGACTCGTCGGATCCTCGATAGAACTCGAGCAGTACGCGTCGCGGTGGTTCCAGGAAACCTCGGGATCGATGGTGTCACCCGGGGTATCGAATGCGGGTCATTCGAGCGAACCCAACGGACGCGCGTGCACACACGTTTGCTTTTTCACCCTCCATTTTGTATTGTATATCACGCCGATCGAATTAGCGCAGGGGTTGAAGGTCGAAACCTTGACTGATTGCTTCTTGTTAGGGACGAAACAGAGGGTGTACCCTGCACTTGTCCCAGTTGTGTGTTCGGGTGGATGGACCTGAGGGGTCCAACGATGGGATTCCATGGAATGTTTCTTTTCCTTTTGGAACACTCTTGGTGTAAATTTCTTTGGATTTAAGTTAAGGTATCGAACATTCGGGAAGTTTGAGATATCCGTCGTAGACGAGTTATTGGTGTACGTGGTAGATTTCTAAGAGATTTGTTACGCGTCACGAACGAAAGATTTGTGAAACGTTTTGAACGTGGTGATTCTTCTAGTCAAAGTGGTTAATTGTATTTAAAAACGATGTTATCTGGAAGGAAATATTCTATGGGATGTCACTCGACCGTTGAATTCACTTTACCGAGTGTCACCAGTCGCGTGTCCGCGGTTGGGACATCTGCAGGGTCCCCCTTGGGAGTGTTGTTCATTTCTGACTGTCAATTCTCGGTGCAGATGTACGAGAAAATTGCTACAGTTGACGCTGTCCGGAGGAACCTATTGGAAGAGATGTCGAACGTTTCGTGAACTTCGGAGGATCGGGGATGCACTTCAGGATTTCCATTTTAATGATGTACCGACGAGTATGGTCTGACGTTCCCGGACAGAAAGCTGATGGATAGCGACGACGACATTGGCGTGTACAAAGTGCGCTAAGATCGATGGTCCAAACATTGAGTACGCGTGGCATATTCGTCGATATAAACAATAAGGTGTTGGGTAACATCACATGGAAAGCAATAATTGTAACGTGGTTGTCTCGAGTGTCTATTGATTTCTACAACCACGCTCGACGACGCTCCCTTACTCGTCTCGAAGATACCCAAAGTTTGGACCTAGGATTTCAGCGTGCTCCGTAGGTGAAGACTAGGAACTATTGAAGCTATTGAATCAGCTTATCGGGCTTGCGGCAATAATCGAAACATAACGCTCCGCGCAGACCTCTGTTCCAGCTATAGGCTTATCCTTCGGAGGATATAACCCTTCGCGAGGAGTATCCTCGCTGTAGTCTACCTCAGGTAATACCTTGGTGCGTGTGCCATCGGGCGAATGGCTGTTCGTGGTGTCTCGAACGACTGCACTGACCAAATTAAACTAAGCGAACAGCGACCCCACCAAAGAGTTCCGCTTCTTCTCGCTACGAGAAGTAGTATATCAGTAAAGTAGAAATACTGAAGTGCGTTAGTATTAGCGTGGCCTTGAATTCTCGACGAAGACGTAATGCTGACGACATCGTAGATATCTTCCAAAAAAAAAAAAATATCCAACAAGGTACCGACAGAGAAATATCCCGACAACACTTACCCAACGCCGTCGAAAACCCAAGAACTCAGCCACGACTTCGACCTTCGAGTTTCGACCGTTCCCCCCCACCACCACGTCGACGTTATATATATATATCTCTCTCTCTCTCGAGTAGCTCGAGAACTATTTGTATGTACCTAACACACCTCAGTGTACGGAATCAATTGCGCAATTGTATGTACCGAGGCACACGCGTGTACAGCGTATAATACAGCAATTTATTTATTATACACTCCAGCGAAGAACCAGACGATCCGTTTCAATCGTCACTGCCTGTCGATCGTCGAATCTACCACACCCCTCCACCCCCCCTCTTTTTTTTCTTCTAACCACTTCGTCCGGTGCGTTATCGTCAGTGGGGGACGAATTGCGTTGGTTTCCGCGACAAAGACTGAGCAAATTGTACAATAATCTCCGGATCGGTCGGATGCCTAGCGTCGCGCGATGACAATGACTCCACGAGATCTGAAAGAAAGAAGGGGGGAAAAAAAAATTAAAAAATCGCACCGCGAGCTACGTCGAGAACGGCTCGAACCGATCGCCTCGTCTCGGTCGAACCGTCGATTCGTAAAGCGCGCTTGCGTGCCCCACCCCTTCTCCCCCACTCCTTCCTCCCGCTCGTTCATTTTCAGTCCCGATTGGATCGCGACCAAGGTGCAAACGGGCATTAGTAGTTGGATGGAACGCCTCCACGGAGAGAGCATCGAAGCCATGACGCGCGAATCTCGCCTATTTAGCTAAAAAAGAAAAAAGCTGCACGGTAAAAAAAAGAAAAAAATATAAGAAACACCCCCCACCCCCACTCCCCCTCAGCGACCGTGCTTCGTTGCCGGGCATTATGGTATACACCACGATCGCGGAATGCCAAGCTTGACCAAAACACCACACTCTCCCCTTCTCCTGTTCCAAAAATTCGGGCGACTCGCCACAATCGCACGGAAGCGTGTATGTGCGCCCCCCCCCCCCCCTCCCCCACCGCCTCGCCCGTGTTCACTCCACTTTGTCTCACACAATTTAGAAGTACCTCGGGGGCGAGGACGGATGAAAAATAATTTCGAACACTTTGAATGTACCCAGCTGCAGAATAAAGCAAATCCAGCGAAGCGTTTCCGTAATCTTCGGCGATTTTCCCCCACCCCCGTGATTCGGGGCCCGAGCGTCGGTCCCTTTATCGAAGAATTGTGCCCCCTCCCCCTCACGCGGCAGACGAGATATTTTCGTGTTTGTAAAATCCGAATCCGTTAGCGAGACCGATCTGTTCGACGTTGAGTCGAAGGATTTTGATCGCGTTGATCGACACACACGAACACACACACACACACGTACATACACAGCTCTCCTTGCCCCCCACCAAGAAACCGCTTCGCGAGGCGAAGCGCTGTTGCAAGCTGAGACTCATGTTCGCTAGTCCCGTTGATGTTGTCGCGACGACAACGCCCACACGCATAGTACAATGTCCCGCGATAATTTTTGTAAGCGAATCTTTTTCCACCGAACCGACGCGATAAAGTTGCGTTTGTACACACGAACAGTTCATCGAGCGCCCCCACACGTCTCTCGGTCTTTGGAATTCGAAAATGAGAAGCGAAGAAGAAAATGGAACACATGCATACGTACATATTACACATCATACATGCATACGTACATATATACATATACACAACACATACACGTATGTACGACAAAAGTGTCCGCTTTAGATTTCGTAAATGTCGACCCAACTTAACTGCCAGCTGAGTGTAACGAAAGATCCACCTGCGTGCACCGGCCACGTGGATATCCATTGCGGCGCGCCGGTGCGCATAAATCATTCATGCAATAACTGTGTGCCCGAATCGAATAAATGAAAAGTAACGAACAGCAAGAGAGTCTTCGCTGACACTGTGTCTGGTTATTCCCGCCATTTTATCTTCCTGGCGCGCACGCCGAGTCGGGACGCGATCGACTGGCCGCTAGAGACCCCCTTCTCCTCTTTCCCCCACTCCGAGTGTGCGTCAGACCCTCGTGGGAGTGGCCTGCGCGTGGTGGGGAGCGAGCAGTGGAGGCGGTAGGCCCTAGGTACGCGCCGTTTGTTTTCTCGCTCGTTTCACGTCAAATCCCGTAACCTTGAACTCTTTTCAGAATCGCAATGTGTCGCGAACGATGAAGAATTGATTTCTATCGCGGCTCGGAAGGTGTTCGAGAAACTTGACCAGCTGGGCTTGCACACTACCATTTTGAATAAATATCTTCTCCCGTAGGAGGTAGCAATTGTATATCCGTTTTGCAGCCGAGAGTGCGCATTTCGAGACGATACACGACAAATATTTGTTGTTATTATTATAAATTGTATTACGAATTGAACCTCGAGAGTAAAAATGTTATTCCTGTTCCATCGTTTCGTTAAAATATATCCAGCGGATTGTTTCTCCGTGATACGGAGAAATTGAGGAAAGAATAAAGATTTGCTGTACAAGGAACTTCGAACTTAATAATCCGTGACTTAATAACGACGTGTTTCTGTGATTCCATGCATTTGTTTACGTGGAATAACTATTTTTCGCGGCGTTATTGTATTTATTTAAACTTTTCTCGAATTTTCAGACCCAAACGTAGTAGCGCGTGCGGAAATTCCGTAGCTACGTTGAACAAACATGTTCGTGGAACGCCTATAGGCGGTCACCGCACGCAGTGCTCTGAAAATGAAATTTCGCTGAATTTCATTTGCAAGTACGTCTATATTTTTTTACCGAGAATTTTTGCGCTCTTTTATTATCTAGCGAACCGTGGAAAATTAAACAATTAACCACGGCTCTCGAAGCAAGGATTATTATAGAAAGCGCGCCTTTTTCAAAAGGTTTTCCAATTTGTCGCCTACCGCGAGAAATGTACACAGGTCACTTATTTTATAACGCTTTTTATTAAAATTATAATACTATCATTCGAAATAATAAAATTTAAAACTGCGACCGTAGCTAGCGTTATTGTTTCCGCGTGTTTAAAAACCATGTTGTACTTGTTCGTTGTGGACGATTGATTAACAAAAGGCGTGACATACGCGACGGACGTATACCATTAGGCGGGCAGTATCGCGTGAAAAAATATATACACATGACGATCGATGTAACTGCAATTACTCGGATAGTCGCGCGTTATCACGACACGAATCTCGCGTTAAGGCTATCTCTTTTTCTCTCTCTCTTCCTACTTGCGGTATCACCTTCGATCAATTACGACCATCTTCCCTTTGGCAGGAATTCAAACAGCTCTTGGCAGCTTTGACGATTCCCGCTTCGTAATTTCGCGTTACAAAATTATCGCGTATTTAAAACTCTTTGTCGTTCGAACTATCCAAATATTATACATAGTTATGGTACAAACGGAATATCGTGCGATAAGCGTGCACGATACCGAAACGCGAGCGAATGTATAAGAATGACTTATGCGTACGCTGTTGAAACGCATCACGTACTTATAAAGAAGAAAGAAACAAATGAAAAAAAAAAAAAGAAAAGAAAATACATGACGCAGTTCGATGATCGTGGGTACTTTCATAGTAAACGGAATGTTAACAATTTGCGTACAATTATCGCCGCACGAAAGCTACTACCACCTAACCGATCATCTTCGATGATAACTAATTGTAAGTTAACAATATAAAATAATTCTCTTCATGCTTCGTAACAAAAGAACATCGACGTTATCGTCATCATCTGCAACAGGATCGGTACCATAAGTCGCAGACAATTTTGATCGTTCCAACTACGCTATTCGTATCGGGAAAAATATAAATTTAGATTGCTAGACTGGTTTCTATCCGATCGTGTCGAGCAATCGAGCCGCGTCGACGTATATCGATGAATTCTATCGGCTCGAGTTCAATATTCAAAATGGCCGCCGCCTGTAGCTCGGTTAACCTAACCTAACCTAACCTAACCGGCTCTCGAGCATGCGCGAAATTCGAAATACGAAACGAAGAATTGCTCCTCGATCGGTCACTTCCCGAATGCGAGGTTTGAAATAACTGTCTCCTATACAGGGTGATACAAAACAAGCAGAAATCTCTGAAAATCAACCGTATTGAAGTAATTCATTATTTTGCGTGTCTCGAAATATATACTTGCGAAAGCAGAAATAAATTAGCACAAACTTGGACAAACTGGTAATAATTATCTTTTTTCACATTACTGCAACAGAGTTGATTTTTTATTTCGATACAGTACGCTCCGAAACTATTCACTTCTTTTTCGTATCATCCGGTGTCTTGTAGAGTATCGAATTAGAATAGTCTAATTCTTCTGATACAATTGTGCTCCCTTTCTTTTTCCTTCTTGTTCGAGAAAGCGACGAGTCGTGAAATTGTCCGTATCTTATAGTAACCTTCTACCGTGTGCTGAGCACGTGTACGCGACAACACAAATGGAACACCCTGTACGTTTAAAAGATTCGCGGGATACGTCGCGGCGGGAAAGACACGACAGAACCATGAACGCAACCATCGCGTAGAGTTGGTCCAGATTGATCCTGGTCGAAGATTTCACGCCACGGTAACCCTCCACCCTTCCCCTCCCAAACGGTGCTTTCTAAAGGCACAATCTGAACAGTCTCTCGCATCTCATAAATGCCGGACCTCTCTTCCATGGAGTCACCGAACGATCGCCATTACGAGTGACTTCTGCTGCCCTGGTAATCCAGATGCTGCAGCGCCTTCTTGCTATTCTCGACGAATTCCTGGAACAAAAGAGGCGATTCCATTGAAATATCCTCTCGCCGCGAATCTAGTGGAAGAATCGACGGACGAGGCGCGACGGTTTAATTACCATTAATCCACGGCTCATGAAGTACGGCCTGCCGATTCCGTCGTTCTTCTCGCAGTCCTCGCAGAAGCAAATGAATATGGTGTCTATGACCATCTGCAAATAAGCGAAACGATCGTTTAATATTCACGGAGGACATTAGGCATATCTTCTCGGATGACCCATTTGGGTAAACATTTTTGTTTATCTACAGTAGTTTCTCGATTATCCAAACTCTTGATCGTAAAACGAAAGCTGGTTTCTTTGCAATAACGATACAACTCAAAGATGCAAACTCGACTTAACAAATAGTCGCGAGATTTGTTACTTAAATGTACATCGAACGAGATTTGTTTTGTCTCTTAAAGCACTATTAAAGCAGATAATCGAGGGATTATTGTATTTAAAAGGTGGACGATAAATTTGGAAGGGAACTATTACCTTTAAAATATGAACAATTTACTGTGGTTTTCTTTGTAATACCGATTACTGTTTCCTCAAAGGCTCTATGAATGTACAGTACGTGCGTGATAAGATTGCACTTGAAGTTATTGCATTAGAAAAGGACGTGTATCTATTCTATAAGAGCTTAAAGAAGATGACACTCGAACAAAGAGGACTTACCATAACCTTCAAATGCAATTTTCTCGCACGTGTACTGTACAAATACAACGAATCGTTTTTTTTTTTGTGAAGAATTATTTTTTAAGGTGGACTATACAGAGAATACAAGGCACAAAGGAGTATTTGAGAGATGGACGATAAATCTGGAAGGGAACTATTACCTTTAGAATACGGACAATTTACTGTGGTTTACTTTGTAATACTTTGTATTACTGTCTCCTTAAAGACTTTATGAATGTATAGTACACACGCGAGAAGATTGCACTTGGAGTTATTGTATTAAAAAAAGACGCGTATATGTCCTATAGGAGCTTAAAGCAGATGATATTCGGAGAGGATCTGCCATGACCATTGAGTGCAATCTTTTCACACGCCTACTGTAAAAATGCGACAAGTCGTTTTCTATGAACGATTACTTTTTAAGATGGACTGCCCATAAAATACAAGGCACACAAGAGTATTTGAAAGATGGACAATAAATCTGGAAGGAAACTATTACCTTTAGAATACGGACAATTTACTGTGGTTTACTTTGTAATACCGATTACTGTATCCTCAAAGGCTCTATGAATGTACTGTACGTGCGTGAGAAGATTGCATTTGAAGTTATTGCATTAAAAAAGGACGTATATCTATCCTATAAGAGCTTAAAGAAGATGACACTCGAACAAAGAGGACCTACCATAACCTTCGAATGCAATCTTCTCGCACGCGTACTGTACAAATGCAACGAATCGTTTTTTACGAAGAATAATTTCTTAAGCTGAACCACACGTAGAATACAAGAAAAAAAGTGTTTAATTTCGCTCGTTGGTCGACGAACCTCGTAGATCGAGATGAAACAGTGCGCCACCAAGAAAGCGAATACTCCAGCCACTGTTATCGGCACCCATGGATGATAGAGGCCTTCCTTTTTCTAAACACACAAGGAGAATTAGAGCAAGTTTGTCGCCTAGACGAGAGAATCGTTCGTTGGCCGCGTACCTGTACCAGATAAATCCCGGCGACGACCGTTAATGTAACGACCAAAACCTTTCCTAGAAATAGGACGAAGTCCCCGACGCTGTTAATGGCGGCGACTCTTAAAATATTGCTCGCCAACGCTTGGAACGCTTTTCGTCCTCCCGTGCAGAAGTTGCATCCGTATATCGCTGAAACGGCCGTGCGAAAGTAATTACGATCGGGAACGACGTATCTGACGAATCGTCGCGTATAGGGGTGGGGGGGGTTTGCCTCGTGTCTCGAGGGGGAAAAAAACTTTTCTGTTTTTTTTCTACGCCATTTTCCCCAAGCTTATAATCTGAGAGGTGAGCCTTTCGAAAAGTAGGTCAAAATTCGAAGAATCGACGACGATACGAGCGTTCAAACGGAACTGACGTTTCTTAAAGTGCGAACACTAGGTCCCGAAAATCAAGTGATCGATCGTCGTGAAATTTTCGCCACGTGCGAAGTGAACGTCGCACTTCTCGTAAGATTTCGGGTAATTTCGTTGAAAAGTTCTTCTTTTTTTTCTCGTAATAGTACAATAAATTGCAAATTCACGTGATTCGTTCAAAGTATCACCGTTTTGTCAATTCGAACGAAATAGTTCTCGGAGTTACAGGTATCCCCAACCCCCAACCTCCACTTTCACTTCTAAAGTCACCAATTATTCTCTGTTGCAATTTCGTGAACACGAATGTATGTACCAACATGTGACTACCTATACTTTAAAACAGTTTATCACTTCTCCGACGAAATCAACGTTCAAAAAAAGAAAAAGAATAAAAAAAAATAAAATAAGAATAAAAATAAACGAACAAGTGTCCACCAATCATGATAAAATTTTCAATGCAGAATCGGAGTATATTATTAAGCAAAGTCTATCGTTGGTATAAAATTCGATGCTCGAAAAAAAAAGAGAAGAAAAGAAACGGAAAAAATGAAACAAAATAAAAAGAATGAAAAAAAAAAAAAAAATTGCAAAATTTCAATCCACCGCGAGACACGAGGTAGAAGAAACCCTCCTCTTAATACCTGTTTCGATGTAAGCGTTTCTCGTGAGGAATTTCAGCGCGCACTCGAAACACCAGAGGCAACACTGACAGCACCACAATATTCCCCGCACAAGGTCGTTATCGAACCGCTTCAGGCGATTTTGGACGAAGGAAATTATCGCTCTTATGAGCCGAACTATACCAATAACCAGTGCGCCGAACGCGACGGTGCCTAAGTGATATCGCACGAGATAACCGAAGCCCCGTACAACCGCCAGGGAGAGCCGCTTCTTGTCCCTGTACGGTAAGATATTTGCTTAACGAGGTTCGTAATTTCCCTGACCTTGGATTGCTTTCCGTAATTACGAGGATTCGCTCTGGGTATCGGAATTTGTCTATTTTGTAAGCGAACGAGCGAGCGAGACCGCGCACGCGTTACCGGCAAAACGTCGATTAGACGCGCGTGCAAACTGAAATTGGATTCTCGTTCCCGGTTAACAGTTTCGTATGGATAATCGAACGGGCACGTTAATTGCCGATTACAGTTACTAAGTTGTCTCCAGTCTTGTCCGGGTAATCGGTGCTCCATTGTACCATAGACGCGACTAAATCGACTGGCCGTTCAAGGACGTTCGAGCATTACCCCACTACACGCAACGTATTGGTTATTTACGGTTGTTCTCCGCTCGGGAGTGCTCGATTTGTGTGTGCATCGGTTGAAGTTCCGAAAGTGATGTAAAAAAAAAATTTAACGATGTAAAAGAAAAAAAAAGAAAGTTACAAAAACCTCTTGTAATTGAAAATATCTATTTCTCGAACTATACTTCGTGAAGTATACTTTTTCCAAACCTGTGCTATATTTTGTCGTAGTAAATAAATCGACTGGCTGTTCAAGGACGTTCAAGTATTACCCCTACACGCGATTTATTGGTTATTTATGTTGTTCTCCACTCAGGAGTACTTGATTTGTGTGTATGCATCGATTAAGGTTCCGAAAGTGATGGAAAAAAAAAGAAAGTTACAAAAACCTCTGTAAGAAAAGAAAAAGTTACAAAAATCTATGTAAGAAAAAAAAAAAAAAAAAATACAGAAACCTCTTGTAATTGAAAATATCTATTTCTCGAACTTTCCTTCGCGAAGTTTACTTTTTCCAAACCTGTGCTACATTGTAATACCTGTGTCGTGGTAAATAAATCGACTGGCTGTTCAAGGACGTTCAAGTATTACCCCTACACGCGATTTATTGGTTACTTATGTTGTTCTCCGCTCAGGAGTACTTGATTTGTGTGTATGCATCGATTAAAGTTCTAAAAGTGACGTAATAAAAAAACTTAACTTTTACAATGTAAAACAAAAAAAAGAAAGTTACAAAAACCTCTTCTAATCAAAAATATCTATTTCTCGAATACTTCCTCTACGAAGTATACTTTTTCCAAACCTGTGCTACATTGTGTCACAGTAAATAAATCGATTGGAAAAGAAAAAAAAAAAAAAAATTACCCTCTTCTAAAAAATAACATCTCACTCTTCAAACCTTCTTATACAAAGTACATTTCCTCCAAAGCGGTGCAATATTCCAATCGTCGTTTTAAAAAATTAATAATTTCGGCAATCGACAATCGACTTTCGACGATCGGAAAAATTCTACGTTGTTTCGTCTATTTCTAAAAAACACTCTCCGAAAGTGTTGAACCGTTGAAAAAAGGGTACAATTTTTTCTTCCCACAAATTTACGTATCGTTCTCGAGTAACCGTTACGGTGTCCGTGTTACGCGACGACGAGCAAAAGCGATACGTTATCCCCGCACGATCGCGAATTTTAATCGGAAAATGTTGATATTGTTACACAGTCGAAGGTTCGAAGCACCCGGGGAACACGGCGGGCACCTACGTTGCGAAAATAGTGGACATGTAAATTTCCCACGAGTACCGGTGGAAAGCAATCCACCACATGCGAACTATGATATTGATCAAGATGTCACCTGGTGAAGAACCATCGTGCCACGGCGCAGGCGACGAGTGTGTGCTGACAGCCCAGTAGGAACTCGCAGGTCACGAAAAAGAAGAACAAATTGTACCACCTGGCCGCCTGTAAGATATTACGGTACACTTACGTTGGTTCGCGCGACTCGCGTACCCCCACCTCCGCTCCTCTTTACCATCCTTCCTACCCCCACTCCTCGTCCCTAGCAATCCATTAACTTACGATCAGAAGTGCGTCCTTCCTGAAGTGGATATGACCTTTGGTATTCAAGTACATGTTCCCGGCGCTCTCTATCCAAAGCATGAAGTAAACCCAGCCGCAGACGGTGAGACCGATGAGCAAGTAGGTCTGGAACACACGTAGGTTTTATCGTTTCTCGGTGGACCGTGACACTTTCGGGGCGAGTATCTATCATTTTGATGCATGACGCGAGTATATTTACGTATACAGGTTGCAGAAGCAGCGCGGGCATCGAGTACACGGCCTTGCCCGCTTCGCGGAACAGCTGCATCACGAGGGCGATTCTTTTCCTCATTACCAAGACAATCAGAAGCGTGATGACCTGAAAATTATACTTGGTGTATCGGAGCGCTGCATCGAGTGCGCGCGGTACTTGTTTCGCTTCTGTTGTTCGGTTACACGAGCTACAGTTCGCGCGGAGGAAGAATCGAGTTGGGCGGTACCGCCCCGTGAGGGGGAGGGGACGAACGTCGAGCGGCGATTGGCTCGAGCGCGGGGGAAAGTTATCTGTTTCCCTCGAAATATTATTATACTTCGAATATTATTTGAATATATTTTGAATATCGTTCGAATACATTTTGAATATCGTTCGAATACATTTTGAATATCGTTCGAATACATTTTGAATATTGTTGGAATACATTTCGAATATTGTTCGAATATATTTTGAATATCGTTCGAATACATTTTGAATATCATTCGAATACACTTCGAATATCGTTCGATTACATTTTGAATATTATTCGAATATCGTTCGAATACATTTTGAATATCGTTCGAATACATTTTGAATATCATTCGAATACATTTTGAATATCGTTGGAATACATTTCGAATATCGTTCGAATACATTTTGAATATCGTTCGAATACATTTAATAATTAACATAATATTCGAAAGATTCAATTAGAATTTTTCGCAATTTTACGAGCAACTTCAACTTGATAGAGTGGTAATATTTTTTCGATACAGGGTGAATCGATTTTTATTGAATTTTTTTCTGTACAAAAATTTTTGTTACGCGAGAAGAATGGTTTTTGTGGGTAAAATTATACGGTTACGGGGGAGAAATAGTTGAAGAACGACTTTGGAGAGTCATAGAGAAAAGATATAAGAAAATCAAATGTTATCATCTTGAGAACTTTCTGAAATTGTATTATGGACGAGAAAAGAAATTGTAATTGGTTTACTAGTTATGAAAAGAATTGAGTTGATTGTGTTGGATAGTTTGATAGTAAATTGTGAGCTTATCGTTTTTATGATGGTTGTAAGACTTCCATCGACAAGCAAGAGGATTCTTTGATCCGAGTAGAGTATAAGGGACTATTAACGCGATAATAAGTATAAAAAGACTTTCAAAAAATTCTTAAAGTCGTGTCAATTTCGAAGATCCAGAGTAAATTTTCACGGCTGTAAGTTAATAGTTAATATTCGAACAGGAAGATAGGACATTTCACTAGGACTGGCGCTACTTGTCGAATACCACTAGTCAAATGTGTACTACGAATGTCCAAATACTTGATCAGTGGACAAAGTGTTCGAGTAGTATCTGAATAATATTCAAATAGTATCCGAATCATTTTTTTAGAGTTAAGTATTCGAATAGTATCGAAATAATATTCAAACAGTCGAGTAATCAAATAGTACTCGAATAATATTCGAACAATCATGTATCCGAGAAGTATTCTAAGGGTTGAAGATTCAAATAGTAATAGTATCTGAGTAATGCGCGAACGGTAAAGTATTCGAATAATATTCAAACGATATTCGAATAATATTCAAAATTTATTCGAACGATATTCGAATAATATTCAAAATTTATTCGAACGATATTCGAATAATATTCAAAATTTATTCGAACGATATTCGAATAATATTCAAAATTTATTCGAACGATATTCGAACGATATTCAAAATTTATTCGAACGATATTCGAAATGTATTCAAAATGTATTCGAAATGTATTCGAATAATATTCGAAGTGTATTCGAAAGATATTCGAAATGTATTCGAATAATATTCGAAATGTATTCGAATAATATTCGAATAATCAAGTATTCAAGCAGTACTCGAATAATAAATATTTGACTACTCAAGTACTCAACCTATATTCGAATCAAATTGACCGAACGTTTAAATTCCAATCATCGAAATCATTCCAACGATCCTACTCGGGTAAAATTCGAAAAGCGTCGGGACTCGGTCTCGCTACCGCGCGATCGTTTACGGACGATCCCACGGGGGGGCAATAAAATTTCTTACGGTAACGGTAGACAACAGGATCGCGTAAACGAAGTAGGCATCTTGGCTCGAATCCTCCTCGGGTATCTGGTTCGCAGCCACCCCCTTCTTTTCCTTGTACCACGCGAACCTGAAGAAGCATAATGTTCTCAGAGATTCGGGACAACTCCCGAACGCAGCTTCCAAAGACGGAAGAGCACTTAGCAACATCGTCGGTCACGCGTTCTATCGTGTCTGGATAAATCGTGCAATGGATCTCACCCGATGGTATCACGGTACAAAGGGATAAGCTTACCAGAGGTACGCCGAGCCACCGATACAGGCGAGAATAGCGCCGATTAAGACAATGTAAATGACCCACTGCACCATATACCGGAAGGCAATTAAGATAGCGAACGAGATACCTGAAAATCGTTCGCGAAAAATGACATGAATTCCTCGATCGAGCGGATAACGGGGATCGTTCGTATCGGGTAACGCGTACCTAAAGCAATCAGCAGCAAGTAGACCAGCTCTACCCAGGCGACGGTCAAATCCATGGAAGCCTCCTGAAATATTCAGAACTCTTATTGCTGAATTAGGAATTACACGGGTGAAATTAACCATGGGCCAAAAGGGGGTGCGTGGGGGGGTTGGTGGTGGTGGTGGTAGGGTTGCACGAGATCGATACGATGTACACCATTCCCGTGATGTGTGCATGTGTGTATCGTTCGTGGAACGGTTGTGTATAATTCAGTCGTCGTTCTGTTTACGTACAACGAGCGAAGCGCAAGAGAGATGAATTGCCAAACGAACAAAGGTTGCGTCTATTGCCGATCGACGACGTTTTACCATTGACCTTGCGATACATACGGTTGCGTGATAAGTTAATCTAACAGCAACGTGAACACAGCCACATATTTAGCCGGATGAGTATCATATGCGAGACGCCTACTACTTTGATCATGGATAAATTAACTCCACCCTACCGGTCGAGGCATACGTCGCGAGGGTTTCATTTAATTCCCTTCCCGTGGAACTCCGTCGCCAGACACGAGAACGATTTTCGCGGACACGTGTACACGTGCATACGTCTCACGTACACAGATGCATACGTATCGGTACAGTTATTCAACTTTGCGCAAAATTTGAAAGTGTTCGTCCCCGTAGCTTCCAGTCTCGTTTAAATTACATTTTTCTTCGTCCCTCGGCGCGGCGGGGAAAAAAAAAGAGAAGAAAAAAAAAAGAGAGAGTACGATCGTTTGTCACGTGAACAATGGGAAGGCTACTTCGTGGAAATTAAAATGCAACGGCGATACTATCTTCGTCTCTAATAGTTTTAGGGGAGTGTTACGCAGCGACGGCGTTATCCACCCTCGACTCGGTAGCGTGAAATATTTAATTTGAAAAAATTAAAAAAAAAAGAGGGAACAAAAAAAAAAAAATAAACGTGGACGAAACGTACGTACCGGGATGTCCCGAGATAAGCGTCCCGGTTGAAACGGCACCCGAACTACCGATTTCACAAAATGGTCGTAGATTTCTAAAGTCCGCCCGTATCTTTCGACGGTTCAAGGTCGTTCGTGAATTAATTCTACCCAACGTTCGTTTTTACTTAGCGTCGTTCCGCACGGTCGACGACGACTCGAGCGTTGCTTCGACCGGTGAATCCTGGGACATCCGGTTACAGAGTGTCCCGCAAGGATCACCCTTTATCGTCGGTGCAACTATTTAGCGACTTATCATCACACTAATTAGGCTACACATAAAGATGTATGTCCAATACAGTCACAGTACGTACTTGAATTCGACTTTTACTGAAAACGTAGCTACAGACCTTGTAGAAATTATCCAAACCGAGTTTCTTGATCAGCGAGTGGGTCGTCTCGGACATCTGTTTGGACACGCAGCGATTTAGGAATACCACCCTGCGGGACAAGAAGAGGACAAGTACGAAATAAATAATCCACGTGGCGGTAACTGTGTTTAAGAAAATAAAAACTAAGTCCACCGAAGTATTCAGTAACAAGTTCTATTATTTTTTCTTTTTCTTTTGCAGATATCGGAACGAAGAGAAGTTACGATCGGATGGAGAGATCAACTGGTCGTTCAAGGCCGCTTTCGTCGCACGCGAGCCACGTTATTCGGGAGGCGTCGTCGTAGAATCGCGCGTTCCACGAGTGGGCGGAGCGAGGAGGCTGGACCCGCGCGGTGGGGGAAGTCTCGCGGCTCGCGGTGGGGGAAGCCTTGCGGCTCGCGGTGGGGGTGACACACCGGTGGCCTTGAACGGTCAGTCGATTGTGCTCCGACTCGAATCCAATCGTAGGAACTTCTCTCCGGCTCTCTAAGCGGCTCAACACGGCCGAATAATTACTGAATAATAACGGTCGATTGGCAATTACCAGAGTGGAACTAAGTTACCAACGTCGACGAGCTATAATTTACAAAGCGTATATTTAAATAGCGGAAGGTTGCCTTATTTGCGTTGCCGTCTAAATTAGACCGCGTCGATGAACAGTGAATCTAGTCGAAATTGGAACGATACGCGTTTCGACCAAGAGTAAATATTTCTTTAAACGCGGAACGTGACGTTTGAATTCGAACAGGATTTTCCATTTCCTCGAAAGAAGAAAATTCCTTCTTCGTCCTTTTTTTTCCTTTTCTTTCTTTTTTTTTCGCGCCGTCATCGTTCGATAAATACAGAACGACGTAAACATATTTTCCAATCGTTATTAAACGGAGCAATTTCGGCAACGTTCCCCCTCCCACGTCATCGCGAACCTTCGCTCGGCGTTGCAACACGGGCGACGGTTCGGCGACGGTCGTTTAGCGTAAACTTGTGTATTATGCAATACTAACTGATCGTTGCAGTTGGACACGCAGGTGCGTGACTTCACTCCGCTCGAATCCACGGTCATCTGCAGATACCTGGGGAAATGAATTATTAATGAGCGCGGTGTTAATGAACCCGTAGCCGCGGAAAGTGTCGGCCGGAATTGGAAAATCCGCTGGAAAAGTGCTCGCCGTCCGAACTGGAGAATTTATATGGAACATTAACGGCAATTACGCGCATTATTTCTCGCGCACGGCGTAAGTTTTCCACCGAGATTCGAGTTTTAATCGAGTCCGGGCCGCGTACCGGCGCAATTTGCATCCTTTCGTTGCGGTATCGTCGCCGCGACCTGCTTAACGATGTATTAATCATCGGTCGGCCGTTCATTGTCGCGCACTTGGTTCATTCATTAACGGCAACATCGCGTAAAATATTCGGAATTCACGGTATTGTTATCGGGGTGGGAGTGCGCCCACAGTTAACGACAATAGGGGGGGGTAAAAGGCCCAATCAGAGAAGCTTTAAACCTACGCGGTCTGGTACTGGTCGGAATTAATTTGACTTGAAAAAGCAACGATATGTAACGTTTACGATCAAGAAGGATAAACAAGATTTATTAATCCTTTTGCGAACTTTGGATATATGTTCGTAGAACAATGTGTTCTGATGTAATGTTTTTACGTAAAATTTATATTTTACAGTTCTCCATCGTGTGGTGTGTTTCGAAAGTGTCTTCGACAGTCCTGTGTGTCCTTTTCGATTACATGTATCGCAGAAATAGTTATTTTGGTGTCTTCCGCCTTTAATCTTTCCGGTTGAACGTACGGAACAATCTTTACTTTTTACATCTTCATAGTGCCGCGATGTATGCAGTTTCCCATTAACCCAGAACATTACTAAGTAGATGACACCGAGGTACGGAATGCTACGAAGTAGAAGTTGTTTCTTGTTCTCGAAATTTCACAATGATATTTCTTATATTTGGTAATATCGTTTTACTTTATAAAATATGAAACTTTATAATCGTAATTTATTTTTTTATACGTTATATTATAATGCTCGTATAATATTTTTTAATACAATATATAACGAAATTACTAAAGTATTTAAAGCCGAACACAATATTGATAATCAAGTTTTGTATGATAAAATTCAAAGTATGGAGTCACGTATAAGCCAACATCACATTGTGAATAATAGTACCTCGACTCATGTCTTTTTCTGCGTTTACTACAAACGACATATTTTCAAACTTGATTTTTTTTATGCCTCATTCGAGGTATTTTTGATACCAGATACTCGATTAATAAAAGTATCTCGTGAAAAGTATGAAATGAAAGTATATATTGCACGGACGTATATATACGTTCTTCGTACCTCAGCGACCACTTTCCAGAGCGTATATATACGCTCTTCGTACCTCAGCGATCACTTTTGTAGACCGTATATATACGCTCTTCGTACCTCAGCGACCACTTTTCCCGACCGCATATATACGCTCTACGTACCTCAGTGACCACTTTCCCAGACCGTATATATACGCTCTTCGTACCTCAGCGACTACTTTTCTAGATCGTATATATACGCTCTTCGTACCTCAGCTATCACTTTTCCAGAGCGTATATATACGATCCTCATACCTCAGCGACCACTTTTCCAGACCGTATATATTCGCTCTTCGTACCTCAGCGACCACTTTTCCAGACTGTATATATACGCTCTTCGTACCTCAGCGACCACTTTTCCAGAGCGTATATATACGCTCTTCGTATATGAATGGTCATTCTTTGAGAACGTATATATACGCCCACCGTAGCAGAAGGATTAAGCCATCCCTCTTTACTGGATTCCGTTATCTCTAATAGGAGCACCGTATTGGTTTGTAAATAAAATTTCTTTAGAAATTCAGGTTCATTCGGAGAAAGTGTAAACTAATATATAGTTGAATAAAATAGAAGATTAATATGGTTCCTTGCTGTGGTGGCTTAGTGCAGACATTGACCGTAAAAGGTCAAGCAACGACTCTAGCATTATTGTGTAGATTTTGTTAGTTGTCGACCAAAAGACGAGTGTAACATTGTTGCATGGTTTTTTTAACTTATCGACCAAAAAATCGAGGGTAACATTGTTGCATTTTTTTGCTCGTTGATCATAAAATCGAGTGTGACATTGTTGCACGTTTCTTTTATTCATCGACCATAAATCGAGTGTGACATTGTTGCATGTTTTTTTTTACTCGTCGGGGATAAAATCGAGTGTAACATTATTGCATAATTTTTATTGTCGATTAAAAATGTTTCACCGCGACACTATTGAGTAAATTTGGTTACTTATCGAATAAAAGGCCGCGTATTAATATTGTTGTAACATTATCGCACAATTTTGTTTATTTATCGGAAAAGTGTTTTTCCGGTATTTATCGTTATTCGATGGAAGTTTCGGTCAGAGACAAAATTATTGCAATTTCCGAAACGTTTATCGTGTTTTACAAATTAGCTAATTGAACGAACGCGATTAAAGACGCAGTGTCACTCATCGTTAATAGTTCGAATATTATCCAAAGAGTTACACTTTATTCGAGATTCTTCTTATCGCTTTCGTAATTGCAGCTTCTTCTTTATTGTCCCGCTTGCACTTTCGTTAATAAGAAAATTGTACTTTTTATCATTTTATGTAAAATTAATGACAAAAAAATTTCGCGATGTCTTTTTCATCGTATTAATTGCACTCAGAGCGTTGGATTTTTTTTTGTTTTTTTTTTTCGTGGTATTTTAATTGGGTAGGTGGCAGTAAATGGGCCCTTCACCCTAGCCGTACCGTGAATTTACAACGTGAATGCGCACTTACATGTATCTCTGCCTCTGGATATTATTTTTCTATTATATTCCGTACAATTTTGGCGCAACGAAGGGAGTACTGTTATCGACGAGGAACGCCGCCCAATCAACAATCTCTAATTTTAATGAAACTCGGCATTCAGAACGTTGAGAAAGATTAAACGCGATATTAATGTTTAAATGGTGGAAACTAGTCTCGAAATTGAGAGTAAAATATACATTTGGTTGAATATCTCAGGAACCGATTTTGCTAGAATTAAATATTTGCTCGAACAATTTAAGCGCAAAAAATTTTCGCTTTCTCTTTTTTCGAGGAATCGTTTCGTTACAGACATAGATGGCACCACTGTAGCCGAACGAATTGCTTAACTCTTTAGCTGAACAGATACTTAACTAATTATTTTCGTTCGAAAAAATTGAAACACCTCGATCAATGATCTCGTATCAAAATTAATAACGAATAGTACAGTCGCTTTAGAGTGACTTCCATTTTAATATTCCACGTATTCTTATATTTTCCCGAGACGCGGTATTCTAACCTCAAAAAAACTTAGATCAATTAACGCACAATTATAAGTATCCTCGTTCTTACATTTTCTCGAGGCACGATATTTCAACCTCTAAAAAAATTCAATCAATGAAGAATTGTCTCTCTAGTCCAATTGGTTATGTATAACAAATAAAACTTACAACAATTAATGCACAATTATAAATATTATCCTCGTTCTTACATTTTCTCGTGGCACGATATTTCAATTTCTAAAAAAACTCGACCAATGAAGAATTGTCTCTCTAGTCCAATTGGTTATGTATAACAAATAAAACTTACAACAATTAATGCACAATTATAAATATTATCCTCGTTCTTACATTTTCTCGTGGCACGATATTTCAATTTCTAAAAAAACTCGACCAATGGAGAATTGTCTCTCTATTCCAATTGGTTATGTATAACAAATAAAACTTACATCAATTAACGCACAATTATAAATATTATCCTCGTTCTTACATTTTCTCGAAGCACGATACTTCAATCTCTAAAAAAACTCAACCAATGGAGAATTGTCTCTCTAGTCCAATCGGTTACGCATAACCTACAAAACTTACATCAATTAATGCACAATTATAAATATCCTCATTCTTACATTTTCTCGAGGCACGATATTTCAATCTCTATAAAAATTCAACCAAAGGAGAATTGTCTCTCTAGTCCAATCGGTTACATATAACCTACAAAACTTACATCAATTAACTCACAATTATAGATATCCGCAGTGGCGCCACCTACAATTCCGCGAAACGTGTATCCATACCCTGTCCGTGGAGCAAAATCAATTTAAGTAAATAACTATTTCATCCACCGGTTCGAGCTGAAAGAATACCGGTCTATTAAGAAGTTCGTAGTTTCCTTTATTAAAAAACGAATTATAAACCGTGGCTCTATTAAAAGTATACTTTTAATCTCGTTACGGGAGGAGGGTGGGTGGGGAGGGGGGGTCTATATTTCCACGGTGAATTCTGACCGTTCAAGCTGCAAAGGATTGGACGTCCCGAACGAATTTACTCGGGGAATAGTTTTAATTCAGCTACGAGGGTCGAAAGTCTACATTACTCAGGGGGCGGTGGCGGCGGTGGCGGTGATGGGGGACGAAGAAACGGGAACTAAAAAAGCGTAAAATTCTGACGGGACGCGCTTAAAGTCGTCGAAAGTGGCGGGTCGGTCAATTAACTTTCGGTGGAAATTGCCAACGGGAGAATTGATAAACAAACATTTGTACGAAGTGATATAATCAGGTCTCGACAGTCGAAAGGTTCACCGTAGCTTTCGGCCACCCTTCTTCGTTTCCCCGAATTCGATACGAGCGGTACAATCTAATTTCTAACATTGCCCTGGAAAACTCCACCGCGAAAATTATATCTCCGGCTTCGACCGCAACGGATTAGCGTCCTAACAAATTTATTCGGTGAATATTTTTGCCGAGTAGCGGGATAGTCGCGAAAGTTGGACGCGAAACTTTTTACCGACACGTTTCAAACGGGGCGAGGCGAAAAAGAGAAACTTAACTGAAAATTCGAGCGAAACACGCCCAAAGTCGGCGAAAATATCGCGTTATTCTATTTGCAGCTAATTTTCGTTCCGACTAATTAGTCACATTGGTGCCAACATTGGATGCACCGCTCCCATTCAACCTAATAAATAAATAGTACGTAGCGAAGGGAGGTGAAATTAAATTTAAATTCCCAGTAGTTGGAAATCGACGAGTCGGGCTTGTCGCGAAGAAATCGTTTATTTTTTACCGTAGTTCAGTTCCGATTTCAAATTTAACGTCGCTTTGAAAGTTGCAGGACGCGCGTGGGTCACTCGAGACCCACGCTTAACGACGATTGAAACTAGTATCGAGAACACTTGACGGCACATCAGTGTCACTCGAGACTCGAGTTCGACTGAAGGTAATTTATGATCATCGTTCGACAGACGTTAACTTACGTTACTCGTCTTTCAGACATTTAACAGAACGGTCGAAGTATTTCAAGACACCTTCCCGTACGTTTAGAACGTTCGAGCATTCGAGTAACGATAACTTTGTGCGGAAATTGTGCAGAGAATTAACAAATATTATTCATTTTCTAAATACGCAAGGTTTTTCTTTTCTCTGCAATAAACCTATTTTTGTTTTTTTCTTTTACAACAATTTATACATTCTTTATAATAAACCTGTATTTTTTTCTCTAGAAGAAATCTATTCGTAAAATACAAGGAAAAAATGACACTTTGGAATCCTTATTACTTCTATTCATAAAATGCAAGGAAAAAATTACACTTTGGAATATATTTGTTTCTTTTATAACAATTTGAACATTCTTTATAATAAACCTGTATTTTTTTCTCAAGAATAAATCTATTCGTAAAATACAAGGAAAAAGTGACACTTTGGAATCCATGTTACTTCTATTCATAAAATACAAGGAAAAGATAACACTTTGGAATCAACTCAGGTGTGATTTCGGCGTGGGTCAGAAATGACCCACACCAGCTTCTCCCTCCACGTGGTCCGTTCTCTGAGAGTCACTTCACAGATCCCTGCTCCCGCGCGCAGGTTCGAAGATCGATCGTTATATTAAGTCACGATAACGTGGTCGTACGGTGATTTATAAATTGGAGGATTTTCTTCGAGCGATAAGAAACGAGACGGAAGAACGATAAAGATTAACGACGATGATATCGCGCTACGTTCGTAAAAAAAATAATATACGATACGAGATTATCACTGAGAAACGGGACGTGTACACCGACGGAAGTCGTTCTTACGTTCTGATAAACAAACGCTACGTTTCGGTGAATGAAATGAAAGCATTTACGTGCGTTTATTAACGTACACGTTGAAGATTATGAACGACGATTTCAATTGCGATTTTTCGACGCGGACTCGGACCACGTGGTTACGCTCGTGGAAACGAAATAAATTATGAAAGTACCCGTGCTGTCCCTTTGGGAAATTTATACGGAATCGGCTAGACGGTCCATGTATTAAATCGGCTAGTAACAATTGGTTATTTATGAAAAAGAAAGCATCGAGCTGGACAGGATACGAATGACCATTCCATACTACGTACACTGGTTCGCGATCGAAAGTAGTGTGCAATTAATACGAAAAGACACGAGTGGATGTGAAATCAATCGAAGATTCTGATAAAAGGAATGCAACATTAGTAAAGATACAATTGTTTTCGATCGTCATCTGTGTGCACATTTCACCGATAAAGTTATCACAATTATAGTAATTTGTACAGTGTACAGTGTTACGTTTACTTTGAGCTTGGTGTCTTCTTTGTTTTTAACGAGATGAAAAAAAGTGGAAAATTATCTTTTTGTCCTAAAGGTAAAATTGACCTTCATCAAATTTGAAGGTCTTCTAGATTCTTGTGGGAAATATTAGGTTGTTCGGAAAGTCATTTGATTTTTTTTGTGAAAATGAAACATAATTTTTTCAGAGTGTATAAACGTTTTATTAAATTGTATATTCTCCATTTTGGAAAACGAAATGACCTTCCGAACAACCCAATAAATGTTAACTCGTGCTGAAATTGTGCAGAGAATTGATAAATATTTTTCTAAATGTGCAAGGTTTTTCCTTTCTCTACCTAATAAACCTATTTCTTTTTATAACAATTTATACATTCTTTATAATAAACCTGAATTTTTTTCTCTAGAATAAATCAATTCGTAAAATGCAAGGAAAAAATGACAGTTTGGAATCTGTGCAACTTCTATTCATAAAATGCAAGGAAAAAATTACACTTAGGCGTGTAATATCGCAAAGTTTGTGCGTGAAGTTAAATAAAAATCGAAATTTTCTTTCAATCGCGATGCAAAGCTTCTATGGAGAGCGTGAAAGCTGAACGTTGGATCTTGTATGAAAAAGAATACAAACGAAGGATCTACGATGATCGAATAATAATTTTTCTTATCAAGAATTTCGTTCTTAAAATATCAACGTTTCGATGGTTTTATTATGACCCGCCTCGACAACAGAATATTACATTAATCTGGAAACCAGTGAGGAAAAAGGCGGGAATATACCGCAAAGTAAAATGTGTCGTATCGGTAATATGCGAAATAAAATTAACGCGTAATGAACGTACAAAGAAATGCACTTATAAAGTACAATATGCATACATAAAAATCGACAGTTCCGTTACCATTACACACACATGGACAAAGTAGATAACAAACTTACAGCTAACCGAAAGCTTCGAGAACAATATTAATAAATAAAGTAAATTCGTCTGGTTGCGATCGGGTAACGATTCCTCCTTCTCGAACCGAAACAGAGACAGCGAGTGTATAAAAAAAAGTACCAAAAAAAAAATTCCCACCGATTGTTTACCGAAACGAAACAAAAATGAATAAACACACACAGACACACGAAACGAATGGAAACCGATTTATACCCAGGGGGATTCTTATTCGCGGGAAATTGTTCAAACGTCAACTTATTTAAACAGATCCGTCGATTATAAATTGAACCGGAACATCGTCTCGACGCGTCTGCGATTTATAAGCAATAATCGTTCGCGCGTATCTCACGCGAGAAACGAAAATAAAATACTCGATTTCATTAATCGATAAATACGTACCGCCGCGTGGAATTTTTAATTTTTAATTTTTCGGTTCAGCAATGTTCGTTTCCATCGCGTCGAGAAATGAAAAACTGTTGAATCTCACGAGACCTCGTCCCCCACTCCCTGTATCCCGCGAATCTCGGTAGCGAATCGAGCCACGACTTGGCGCGTACGTTGTGTCGTCGATGGACACTGTTCGATGTTCGTAACCGCGATACGAACGAGTCGAGGTTTCCATTAACTTCTTAACCTACGATTCAGATTGGAAAATTTCGGATGGAAATCGTATAGAAGCTCGCGCAGCCTTCGAGACATTCGCACGACTTGTTCCGTACGATGATTGGGCCAATGGTAAATATGATGAGTATCACTTGTGACGAATTCCTCGATATCTACATAAGTCAATTCGAAGAGAATCTTTAAATGTCACGTTTGTGACAAAGCATTACGTATTTACCACATTAAAGAATTCCACGAAAATTAATTCATTTCAATTTCAATCAATTTATTCTATGTATAAAAAAATATTTCTTCTTACTTCTTTGTAAAAAAAAAAAATGTAAAATGCGATATTTTAATATTGTGTATTGATCGTTTTACACAGTATATTGTTAATAAACTCTGTAAATAATTTTAATGCTCGTTACTGAACGTACGATCAACCGCTGTGCGGTGATACGAGTCAGTTGAACGTCGCTGATGTTTGCACGCGACAGCCTAAGCAGAGCGATGATGCAAATGGGTTAACTCGACCCGGACGAAAATCGTGTGTGCGCCAGGCATGCTAAACGCGCGACAATAATGCCACACGGGACACGGTCGCAGCGTTTAAAGAATCCGCGCGACCTTCGAGCGACCAGACTCGCGGGACGCCACGAGCGGGAATCGTGGCGCGACGTTCACCCCGCTTTCGTGCGAAAACTGCGCGCAAACGATAGATGCGCGCGCAGACGATAGGTGCGCGCGCAGACGATAAGTGCGCGCGCATCCTCTGCTTACCTAGCCGCCGTCATGTCCCCGTTCAAGCAACCCGATTTGGGATTAGCCTGGTATTTGGTGACACGGCCGCAAACGAATCCACAGTCATCGTAGCCGTTTATGACCCGGTAGATGTCCCCCTTCTTCACCGCGTTGCTCATCAGAAAACCCTGCGTCGAAACGGGGAGAAGAATAAAAATAAAGGGAAAGAAAAAAAAAAGAAAAGAACAGAAAGAACAAACGTTGTCCCCTCGGAACAGAACGAGGTAGGACCACGAGTGTAAGGAGACGTACGAAACCGACGACGACAGCGATCAGTGCGAGCAGTGCCAGGATGTCCGTGCAGGATCGATCGGTGACGAAAATCTGCTCGGAGCGTCTCGTAGGTGTGACATCGTCCTCCGGCGCCTGAAACGGACAAAACACGGGAAATCTTTCGGGTGAAACTCACCGAGCGCTTCACCTACTCTCCTTAGAGAGCGAACTTTTATTTTCCTCGTTGACGCGAGATTCGTCGAACGATCGAATTAACCCTTTTCACTCGAGAGTCGATCCTCGATCGATCACTCGATTCGGTGTACTTCTCTCCCATTCGGAAAACCATCGTGGTTTGGAATTGAAATTAAATATTCAATTACCGCTTTCTCGTAAGATGCGAATATACGTGTATGAAACGTTGAAACGAAAATGTTCCGTTTTAAATAAATTACACGATTCGATGGATCTCATTCAAGTGCCAGTTTCTGGTTGATGAAAAGCTTCGAGTGCAAAGGGTTAAATACTCCCCCTTTTCGTCTACCCGATTATTTCATTTTATCGATGCAACGAATTTTGAGTGAATTTTTTTTCCTCTCCCCCCTTTTTTTTCTTCTTTCATTTGAATTTTAAACGCAGCGGAGACACGACGGGAGGAGGGGTGTTTTTGCGAATTTTTTCACGCGCGAATATTATACACTCGATAGAAATATTTTTATTTTTTTTTGGACGAACGAAAGACACCGGAAGCTTTCGGGAATTTTTTGTCGCGTTCGCGTCGAGAGAGGGGGGACAATACCAGGTTGTTTTGCGTTTTATGGGAGGGAGGGGGGTGTACAGGCGTCTTTGATTAGGATTTTATTAACGCTTGAAAATCGAGGGGGGGGGGGGGGGTACAGGTGTCTTTGATTAGGATTTTTTTAACGCTCAAAAATCGAGAGTCGTGGGGAGGAGGTGGGGGGTGGGGCGTCTTTGATTAGGATTTTATAAACGCTCGAAAATCGAGAGTGGGGGGAGAGATACAGGTGTCTTTGATTAGGATTTTATTAATGCTCGAAAATCGAGAGTGAAGGAAGGGGGTCTTTGATTAGGATTTTATTAACGCTCGAAAATCGAGAGGGGGGGGGGGGGGTACAGGTGTCTTTGATTAGAATTTTATTAACGCACGAAAATCGAGAGTCGTGGGGGGTACAGGTGTCTTTGATTAGGATTTTATTAACGCTCGAAAATTAAAAGTGGAGAGGGGGGTGCAGGCGTGTTTGATTAGGATTTTATTAACGCTCGAAAATCGAGAGGGGCGGGGGGGTACAGGTGTCTTTGATTAGAATTTTATTAACGCTCGAAAATCGAGAGTCGTGGGGGGTACAGGTGTCTTTGATTAGGATTTTATTAACGCTCGAAAATTAAAAGTGGAGAGGGGGGTACAGGCGTGTTTGATTAGGATTTTATTAACGCTCGAAAATCGAGAGGGGCGGGGGGGTACAGGTGTCTTTGATTCGGATTTTATCAACGCTCGAAAATCGAGAGTCGTTGTTTCTCAATGTGTATTTTGGTATGGGGGAATTTTTTAAATTGTAAAATTGCGGCGGTGGCGAACGATGCGTGGAATTTTAAAAATTGTGAAATTGTAAAATTGTGACGCTTATGACGTTCGAAAGGAGAAAGGTTCGCGACCGGTTTTTTGGTACACTCGGGAAACTAACTAATTGCGAAAAGATTCGTAAAAATTGCAACTTCAGTTTCACGCGCAACAAGAAATTACGATTTTTCGTCCAGCAATAGCGAGCGTAATCCATACGGGACGTATTAAACCGAAACTTTTTGCACTAATTATTGCGCTTTGTAAACGCGAAACTTACAAAATGTTCGTCGCTCTTCGTTCTGTCACTCTTTTTTTTTTTTTTCTTTTTTGGAAAATCACAAAAGATAGCAAATTTGTTTCTACCATCTCGCACCGAGGCAGCGTGTTCCCCGAAAGCCAAGAACGAAAAATTTTTTTAATTAATTATTATTACGCAGTATTAAATAAATTCCACGAAGGCCCACGCAGGTCCCTGCCATACGTTTTCATATTAATTTCCATGTGTTGCCTTACCGAATGTGTAATAAGTCGAAATTAAAAATTTTAAAACTCTTCAAAAGGAATGAAATTATATAAAAAGTGAGACTGGTTCGAAACCGGGAAAACAATTTTTAATTAAAAATAATCATTCCTCCGTTGGCTTCGATGAACGGTAAACTATGAGAAACATTCTTCCAACTTTCTATTCCATTGTTAAAGAAATATATATATATATATAAAAAACACGTTTAAAAATTCCCACGCTCTCCTAATATTCCCACAAATACAGGACCGACGAGGCTCGATGAAACCCTTTGAAATACGTTTGGCACGTTCGTTTGGAGAAAAATTCGAATCATTTTAAATAATTTATTTCATATTCACCGTTCGAGTGATTTGTCCCGTGCGGGCTCGGCGCAGCAGTCTTTACACTTTTCAATGAACGGACTCGTCCCGAAATCGAAATTGCAGTGACGCTATTGGAAAGCCGAATACACGCGGGCGTATAATTAAAAATCTCTTTATCGAAAATCAACGAACCTTTCCGCTCGAGTTTCGCGCTCTGGAAGCTTTTCGATCTCTCGTGTGTTCAAGATATATAAAACTTTTCGTCCTCGACCCACCACCCCCCTTGAAACGTCCATCCACACGTCCACGCGTGCAATCGTACGTGTGTAGTTTCTTCGATTATGAAACACGTGTAATTTTTACCATTTACGGGTACACATGCGCACGTGTGGGTGTACGATCGAGGAACACTCGATCGTCGATTTAAATCTCTCGTTCTCAGTGATCCGCGAGTCTGTGTTCCCGTTAATACAATCGAAAAAGCTGATTCTATCGTTTGCCGGGCTGGAACATACCGGTAAATTTTCAGTCGGTGAAATCGGGCGGAGCTAATGCTTTTAGCGAATCTGCGCCGTTTCACCGACACCGTTGGGAACTTGTAACCCTGTTACAACTCAGACCGTGTGCAGCCACCACCCTAAATTAATTAGATTCTTTGACGGTGACCTTGCATTAGCGTCCCGGCGTAATTAAATTCCTCTCCGCCTTATTAAAAGCGCCGGCGTTGCGTCGTATTGATAACGTCGTTATCGCGTCGAGATCTTTCGTTACACCGGTTGTATGTGCATGCACGCGTCCACGCGTGTACGAGTCCACGCGTGCACGAGTCCACGCACGAGTCCACGCACGAGTGCACGCACTCGCGGTGAACGCACCACCGTTTCTTGTACGTCGCGACGCGTTTACGCTCTCTCGTTTATGATCGAAAGGTCGAACGACGGACGGATACACGGGCAGAGGGTATTTATAAACAACCCTCTCCACCCCTCCAAGCGCGCTGAACGATTTTTGGGTCACTGCAGCGAAATGTTTGGACGAACGGGTGGGGGTTTGATATTTTGTGCACGTGTGTGTGTGGGTGTGTGTGTGAGTATCGATATCTATTCATTTATCCATCTATTTGTATATTTTGGAGCGTGTGTGTTAGTATTGATATCTATATTTATCTATATATTTGTGTGTGTGTGTGTGTGTGTGTGTGTGTGTGTGTGTGTGTGTGTGTTAGACTGATATCTATATCTATATATATTAGAGAGAGAGAGAGAGAGAGAGAGAGAGAGAGAGAGAGAGAGAGAGAGAGAGAGAGAGAGAGAGAGAGAGAGAGAGAGAGAGAGAGAGAGAGAGAGAGAGAGTTAGTATTGATATCTATACCTATTTATTAATCTACCTATCTACCTATGTATCTATTTATTTATCTATTTATCTACATACCCATCTATCTACCTATCTACCTATCTACCTATCTACCTATCTACATATCTACTTATCTACCTATCTACTTATCTATCTACCTATCTACTTATCTACCTACCTCCTTACCTATCTACCTACCTCCTTACCTATCTATCTATCTATCTACCTATCTACCTACCTGCTTACCTATCTATCTATCTATCTACCTATCTACCTACCTGCTTACCTATCTATCTACCTATCTACCTACCTATCTACCTATCTATCTACCTATCTATCTACCTATCTATCTATCTACCTATCTATCTACCTATCTATCTACCTATCTATCTATCTACCTATCTATCTACCTATCTACCTACCTATCTACCTATCTACCTATCTACCTATCTACCTATCTATCTATCTACCTATCTACCTATCTACCTATCTACCTATCTACCTGCCTACCTACCTACATACCTATCTACCTATCTACCTGCCTACGTACCTACATACCTATCTATCTCTTTATCTACCTATCTATCTATCTATCTATTATATCTATATATTTTGGTATGTGTACACACACACACATACACACACACACATCGGTATTGCATATATGTAATATTAAATATATCGCAACAGTTTCCCGCTGAAACCCACGTCCACTAGTTGAAACCTCTTTTTCAATCACACTGTACACTTACTTTATTCGCTCGCTTCTCGCTCTAAATACGCCTCCCACAGTGCTCTCGCAAGTTCTCGACAGTAATCACTCCCACCCACGTGCGTACGCTCGCAGCCACCGTTTAACCACTCTAATGTGCGAGCACGCGTTCCACGAATCCTTACGTCTAGACAACACGGTTACACTTTCACGCCGTTGGAAATGTTCGTCGCTGCCGCGCATTTCGTATTCGCGGCAGGAAAGATTGGCCGTTCAAGGTCACGGTGTAACTATCTATCCCCCCTCCCCCTACTTTCACGCTATCTACGGAATGTCGTTCGGTGACGCCTAGTTGCGCCATCTGTCGTTCCTCGATCGAGGGGAACGCTTTATCGATGCGTTTCGAAGATTGAAAGTGGAAACACGCACGCTGTTTGTACTTAGAGTGGAGAGTTCGCGATTAGATACTTATTGGAGTACGGCGGGGACTTCGAGCGACCGTGATCTCTCGGACACGTTGCCAAGGCTTTTTGTAATTGAGATGAAAAACACTGACCACTCGGTAAGCAGCTTATCGCGCCACGTACTTTCACTGTTCCCTCTCTTCTCTCCGGCACGTGTTAGTTTGAAAATTAATAATCGCGAATTTGCACACTTTTTCCGTTTGCGCGCGTCGGTGACCTTCAGCGATTAAAATCTCACGACTCTGGCGCATCGAATCCGTCGGTAAGGTTTCTTGCGCTTAGAATGGAAAGTATTGGCCATTCAAGGTCGCTAAGCAGCTCATTACACGGTGTTATTTCAGTAATAAGTCTTCATTCTGTGGCACGCGTAAATTAACAATCGCAAATCGGTGGGTGTACTCCGTTTACACGCGTGTGTGTATTAGTATTGATATTTATATTTATGTATCTATTTATCTATATATTTGTGTATGTGTGTTAGACTGATATCTATCTATCTATATATTAGAGAGAAACAGAAAAACAAAGAGAGAGAGAGAGAAAGTTAGTATTGGTATCTATTAATCTACCTATCTAACTATCTATCTATTAATCTACCTATTTATCTATCTATCTATTAGTCTACCTATCTATCTATCTATCTATTAATCTACATATCTATCTATCTATCTTTCTATCTATTTATCTACATATCCATCTATCTATCTATTTATCTACATATCCATCTATCTATTTATCTACATATCCATCTATCTATCTATCTACTTATCACCTACAAATCACCAAGAAATTTAAACCGAGAGCAGTGACCTTGAGCGACCAAAATCTCGCGGTTTCACAATACCCCGTACCTGTTGATAAGGTTTCTTACGCTCGGGGCAGAAAATATCGGCCACTCGAGGTCGCTAAGCAGCTTATCACGCCGTGTCTTTTCACTGTTCCATCTGTTACCCCGCTCTGTGTCACGTCATTGAATTCGAGAGGATGTTAAAAGCCGCGCAAAAATTCGAGAGGTTCGAACAACGAGCGACCTCGAACGACAAAAATCCCGCGAGTCCGTACCGGATCTGTTAAGAAAGTTTCTCGTATATTCGACGAGAGAAAGTATTGACCATTCAAGGTCACCGAGCACCTTTCACCGCTCCGTCTTTCTTAATCTCGCCATTGTGATCGACAGACAAAAACTGTAAACACTCGTCCAGTCTGTGCACGTCGAATTTAACAATCAGAACAACAAAGTTACTTGCACCCCGAACGGAAAGTATTGGCCACTCAAGGTCGCTAAGTCGGCTCACCCCACCGTATCCTTTCACCGTTCCATCTTTTGTCTCCCCTCACAGTTGTATCTGAGAGACGAAAAAGTGCAAACCTGAAGAACCTGTCCCGTGTGCACGTCACCCTAAATTCAGCCGATTCGGTGGACTTACTCGACGAGCAAAATCTTAACGAAGCTTCTCGTACCGAAATTGTAAAATATTGACCGCTCAAGGTCACCGAACGGCTATCCCCTATAATCCGTCGAGTGACCTTGAACGGCCAATATTTTCCGTCCCGTGTCCCCGAGATCGGCTTACACGACGAGAACAGGGATGGGTGGGCTTGATTCGGTGGATAAACGACGGGTTAGAGGAGTCTGCGACGTTCGTTGCGCGGTAATGAACTTTGGTATTAATTGGAGAGTTACAGTTGACACTTTAAACGAAGAGAGCCAGTGTTACGTGTTATTGTTGGATTTCCTCTTTCACCATCACTGTGCTTTATAAATCAAACGAAGCGACGAAGATTGGCGTAGAATTTTACATTCGACGTTTTCACTTACGAAAGAAATGCAACAACGATGAATTGGCTACCAGAAAAAGACAGAAGAAATTCCTCCAAAGGTACAATTCTTTTTTTTTTCTTCAAGTTCGTATTCTCATATGTTTCAGGAAATTATTATTCTTTTTCTTAAATTCTCGAAACGATCGAACTCGAATAAATAAAATCGAGTATCACTCGTTACGTAAGCACCGGTCGATGCATCGAAGATCGTAGGTGCAAGGAATACAGAGCAACGCTTGTTCCACGTCCTAGCCTTGCATTCCGATGTTATCAATCGGACGATGCGATCTCTGTATCCACGTTCACGGAAGGAATTGCCGAAAGATAAAACAGAAGCTCGCGTATGTATCTCCAGTAGATTTTAAAACGTACGTGAACCATCCTGTACGCGTTTTACAGCCTTTGATGATTATAAAACCGATGCACGATGGATAGGCCCGCTCATCGATTCACCGTTAAACGGACGTAAATACACGTGGTCTAAGACCGGAACTTTATACAGAGAACTAGAAACTTTGATACGCGCACATCGCGGGATTCCGTACGGGTATAATGTTATTCCGCTGGCGCGTACATTCGTATTTTCTAAAGGGAAATAACAGTTTCTCTAACAAGTAAGCTGCAAGTTGCCCTTACCGAGCACGATCTTCTTAATATTTTTGTATTAAAGTCGCGAAACTTAATAATGGAAGTTTGCCGAAAGAATTTTAATTTAGAAACTTGTCCGGCAACATACACTCGGCTCCACAATTTTCATTAGCTATGAAGCTAACGTATTTTTATCTATTCCTTTAATACGGTGAAATGATAAAATTCTCTCTTTCGTCGTTTCTCTCTCCCTCTCTCCTCTCTCTCTCTCTCTCTCTTGGTACGCGCGACCGCTTCCACCCGCTTTAAAGAAAGAAAGTTTTCATAAAAACTGAAACGACGCGTCCCGATGACAATACATTTGAATACAGAACTTTAATCCAGGACCTTATACTCGCCATATCTCATTATTTTTTATAATAGCACCGGAGTAAAAATTTTATTCCCACTCCCCTTAAAAGCGCATCCTGCTTTATCTCAAACGGAAAAAGTCGAGCTTAACGATCAAACTTCGCATAAAAAGTTTCAAATGGGGTATTACGAACGCAAAGTCCGTATACATGCCGCATGACCCAGAAATAACAAGGAGAACGATTACCGTTCGCTGGGACAACATTTCTCTTCTGGAATTTTTCTAATTTATTGTGTTGCTTTTTAATCGTAGCGCCGAATTGGCCACGTCGATCCCCGTTTCGTATTGCCCGGACGATAATCATCGATTTAGAAATAACTCGATAAGGTAACGTTGCAACCAACGTAACATAAATAATGTACCTTTATCTACCCGCGCATTAATAGTAAATATTTTCTGCTCAATTATGAAACTGACTGCTCGATTTACCCCTGGACCGGTGCATCAATATAACCATTAATAATTCTACGATTACAAAATGCGTAACTGCAGCAACAGCGGTGGTTCCAACGGACCGTGTAACGCTGCTACCCCTTGTGTACACCACTGGTCATAAGTTTAAGACCTACCCTTTGTATTGACGATATTTCCAAACACGCTGCACAAACAGTTGTCACTGCAGTTTACACGTATCTGGGATAATTATTTTGTACCATTGCGATTCATTGTACGGCTTTGTTACAAGTGGTCGATGAAGCGGGACTGTGGGAAATTATAGTGGAACGGAAATAAAAATTTTGGGAAAGGAAAGGTGCTGGAAGTAGGGAACAATTTTGAGACTAAAGTACTATATGTGATAAAGGGTACGAGAAATGTAGACGAATTTTGAGACTGAAATGTATAATAAAGGGTGGGAGAAATGTTGAGAAATTTTTTAAGCTGAAATATGTAATAAAGGACTGAAAAAAATAGACAAATTTTGAGACTGAAATATATAATAAAGGATAGGAGAAATATAGAGAAATTTTTTGAGCTGAAATATGTAATAAAGTACACAAAAAATATAGACAAATTTTGAGACTAAAATATACAACAAAGGATACGAGAAATATAGAGAAATTTTTGAGCTGAGATACGTAATAAAGGACACAAAAAGTATAGAGAAATTTTGAAGCTAATTTACAGACGGTTACAATTATCTGAAACAAAAATTTCTGAAACGTTCATTAAACGAGACAAGTGACGCGCATAACCTCACTAAAAACACAGACACACGTGTGTACGTTCGGTTCTTAAATTATTTAAAATACCGTCACACGGACGTGACCGCTACCAACTGCGAAGATGCATAATTAACTTCGCAAGTCGATATCATTTACCAATCAAAATTTCAGTCCGCTCCGTAGGAAGTAATTCGTCCCCGAAGAGGTTACGAAACCGCGGAAGCGCGCCAAAAAAAAAAAAAAAATCTATACCAACGCGATCCGATTAAAAAAGTTCCTTTCCAGCGCCCTCTACTTTGCAAACCACCGGCCCGAAGTACAACCCCCGAGTAGTTATCGGTATGCCACTATACTCGTCGCGAAAAAAATTTCTTTCGTAAATAAAAATAATACCTATCAGGTACCCGCGTATTCACAGGGGGATTTCAAAACCGTTAAAACGGGCTGGGTGGTTTTCCTCCCCTCCATCTACCGAACTATCCACCTCACTGGCCCGGTTTCTTGTAGCCGTTGCAGTTCAGTTTACCGTGACAAGAGCAAAGCTCGAAGTTTTATATTAAAATACTTGAGCGGAAATTTCAGCCGGCGGAATCATAAAAAATAATTCTTCTTACCGTGGGCTCCACCTTGGACGAGGGCTCGTCCGAGCAGCCGCAGCAACCCATGCCCGACGAAGTAGAAGGTAATCCTTGGGAACAGCCGGGAAACTTTTCCTTCTGATCCTGTCCCTCCTCCGGAGTCCCCGCTGTCACGGATGCACCGGCTTCCGGGAATAAATTAAAACGGAAGTTCTTTAGAGCGAACGGGAAAATACACAACCTGGGGCCGGTTCGTGCTCGGGAGTCGAGCGCGGTACTACGGAGAGGGGAGGTGAGGGAAAAATCCCGAGTAGCGAGCGGCGAGGGAGTGGGGAGTAGCGCGCGTATCGCGAGTAGACGGCTGCGCGCGCAGCCCTACTCGCGCGCAGCCCTACTCGCGTGTCACTCTCCGCCGATTTTCACCGCGCTCGGCAAACGAGCACGTAGGAGATCGGGCAATCGCTCGATCGTCGCGAGTAAATTTTCTTTTCGAAAAGACAGTCGAGATAAGACACGCGCGTTCGCGCGATGATGATCGCGAGTTACGGATACCTCTGTGGCGCGCCGTGAACACGGTGCTCGATTTCGTATCAACGATCACCGCGATCGTGTCTCTCGTTTCGCTTCTCGCGGCGTTTGGCGCGCGTTTTAATCGCTGTCAATATTTCTCCATCGCCACGGCGTAATTGGAACGCGTGCGCGCACACGGACCACCACGAGATTTTCGTTTTTAACCCATCGTCAGTACCAACCGTGACATTCACGGGCGAGTCCGATGCTCGCGCTTTAACCGGCCTGTGACCATCAACGGGGACACCTATTGTTTTTACCATAATTATTTTGCAATGTGGTAAGAGCAATTAGATGTGTAGTCTTATTGGAGAGAGATTCGTGAAAATTTTACGGGTGGTGATAATGATCGCGAAAGAAATAGTCGTGATTGTATTGTAAAGATTGCAATGCAAGATTATGTATTCCGTGTTTGAAAATAATGTTGAAAATATACCGCATTGTATTGAATTTTTAGTCGCGTTTATAATTTGTATTATGATTCGCTTGAATTTTTGAAAAGTTATTAAATGGTAAAGAAAAGGGGAAAAGTTTTACTTAAAAATGTTTGTACATTTATTAGACAATATGGAATTTTTATGTATTATACAAAACACTGGGAGACGTGAAAATGCATCTTCGGTTTAGATTATATCTGATTTGTTCGTTATTTCATAAATACAAACCGGAAAAATCGAAAACAATTCCTGGCCCTTTAAACAAACTCAATCTTTTGAGACTAACTGAATGACACTTCGTTAAAAAAAACCACCAGTAGAAAAAAAAAGGCGAAACGTGAATAAGAAAACGACACCATTATATTGTAAAGATTGCAATGTGGAATTATATAGTCCATGTTTCAAAATATACCACACAGTATTGAATTTTTAGTTATGTTTACAATTTGTATTAAATTGTAAATACAAATCTTTTAAATCAAATACTTCATCTTTTAAAAGAAACAGGCGCGATTATATCGTAAAGATTGCAATGTGAGATTATACATTTCGTGTTTGAAAATATACCACACAGTATTGAATTTTTAGTCGCGTTTACAATTTGTATTGAAATGTTACGTAGGTATTAAAAGAAACAGACGTGATTATATTGTAAAGATTGCAATGTAGGATTATGCATTCCATTTTGAAAATATACCACACTGTATTGAATTTTTGGACATGTTTCCAATTTGTATTAAATTGTAAATACAAATCTTTTAAATCAAATACTCCATCTTTTAAAAGAAACAGACGCGATTATATTGCAAAGATTGCAATGTGGACTTATGCATTCCATGTTTCAAAATATACCACACTGTATTGAATTTTTAGTCATATTTACAATTTGCATTAATTTGTATTATGTATTCCGTGTTTGAAAATATACCACACTGTATTAAATTTCTAGTTGTGTTTTCAATTTGTATTACAATACTACATAGCTATTTACACCCAATTTTCTCCATCTTTAAAAAGAAACAAACGCAATTATATTACAAAGATTGCAATATGGGATTATGCATTCCATGTTTCAAAGTATACCACACTGTATTAAATTTTTGGTTGTGTTTACAATTTGTTTGAAAATGCTACATAGGTATTTACATCCAATTTTCTCCATCTTTAAAAAGAAACAAACGCAATTATATTACAAAGATTGCAATATGGGATCACATTCAATGTTCCAAAATATACCACAGAGTATTGAATAATTAGTCGCGTTCAAAATTTGCATTAAAATCCTACATAGAAATTTACACCCAATTTTCTCCATCCCTTACAACAAAAGGGCCTCGTTCGCCACTCGAGATGGTTTATTTCTCACCGGAGTAACACAACCGAGCAATCTATGAAAACAACGAAGAGAAAAGAAAGCAGTTAGGCATTTTATGGAGCGATTTCGTAAAAATTGCGAAACCAGGCAAGGGGTTAATCTTTAATCCAGCCATATCCGGGAAGTGTTTCGCGCAGCCTTGATTAGCCTCGCGCAGTGGATAATGCATTTTAATCCGCAAATGGATTTATCCGGATATTGTGTATCCGCGTGTTAAACGACCAACGGTGGAACGCGAAAGGAAAATGGTATTTCCGTGGAGAAAAATTAAAGTACAGTCAAGGTCGTGTCAAGGTGAGGGAGTATTCTTTTCGTTCGAGATCGTGGCAACGGGGGGCGGAGAACGTTACGGGAATTGAAAGTGGAACTAACGATATAAGTCAGGAATAAATAAAGTTTTTTTCAGCGGGGCAATCTCCGACTGAACTTATTTACTTCTCCGATTTAACTCGAGACGAAGACATTACCTTCCCTCGACGATGATTGAACAGTTCCTTAAACAGACTGGTACCCTAAACAAAGAATTCTTCGCTGGTCAATTAACACGAGACACGTCGAAGAAGTAAACGAATCGTCACGGGATCGTGTGTGCTTATTCGTTCGTAATTCGATCGTTAACGATTCTTTCTTTTTTTATTTTTATTTCCTCGAATTTAGCGACGATGGAACCGCAACGAGCCTCGTCCGCGAAAACAGAATTTTCAAACGCGCGCATTTATGGCACCGTTTACATTCCGACCCGTGTCTCCGTTTTATTCGCTCGTATAATTAGAGCTGCGTGTTCGGTGTAACCAGTGTGTTCCCAACTTCGCTCGTGGAGAATAATTCCTCCGGGGAACGAATATTAATTATCGGTATAAACAACGCGTTCTTACCCTCTTTGTTCCCGAACGGAGAAAGTGCTGGTGGACTTGAAGTAGAAGGTCGTGACCACCGAGTTTTAATACCTGTGCACCGAGAGATTACTATCTTTCTCTTCTCGAAGTACGCGGGACGATTTTTAGGAAACTTTCGAGGGAGGGAAAATTTCGACAGAGAAATTAAGTTCGAAATTCGGTGACGGAATATCGTAGCCTGTAATCGTTGTATGAAGCGATGAGAGTTAGGAAATTTTTCTCGAGCTTGAAAAATGGAAAATTTCTTCTTTGAAGTATATTTAATTACGTTCTGTTGTTTAACGAATACGATCGTTTTAAATAGGTGTGTTTTGATCGTTGTTTATAGTCGAGTGATAAAGCTACTCGATTAAAAGGTCCTGTTGGTGTTTTAGTCGTTGTTTATAGTCGAGTGATTAAGTTACTCGATTAGAAAATACTATTTTTTTTTCTTTTTCTTTCACGTAACGAGAAATCGATAAATGAACCACTTTGGTCGTTTTTACTTGTCCAAATTGCAATCGAGGTTGAGTTATTCTTGCATCCATTGTCTCGATTGTCCGAGAGAAGTTCAAATCGAAGGTACAGAGTATACATTACGGTAGAATTTCTACGTGAATTCAACTAGGGTTCACCGACACGAATTTTAAATAATTCGTTCGACGCACTGGGTAGACTTTGAATTGTTGACACGTCGCACTTTTTGAAACTACGAGTCGCGACCAGGTGGTAAACATTTTTCGACGCGGTCGTAGAAAATTTCGAGAAACGCGAAATATGTTTCTTTGTTGTTCGAAAATATTGGAATGTTTGATCCGTGGTCGCGTTTGCTTTGTTTACGTACCTAGACCGAGAATATTAATGCGTTGTCTGTGTATAAAAAGAAAAAAGAAAAAAATGAAATTAGAATTATTATACAGTGGGCCGGAGGTGTACAAAGTTTTACAATCCGTGAAAATAATTTCTTCCCCTAGTAGCTATTAATTGTGTAATTAATAATGCATATAGTATATATAATTATGTAATTAATAGCGAGTGGGGTAAACAATTTCCATGATTTATGAAACTTTGAGTGCACAAAGTTCCACAGTCCGTGAAAATGATTTTTTTCCCTACTAGCTATTAATTACATAATTATATAATTAATAGCGAGTAGGAGTAAACAATTTCTATGATTTATGAAACTTTGAGTGCACAAACTGCCACAGTCCGTGAAAATGATTTTTCCCCTAGTAGCTATTAATTATGTAATTAATAATACATATAGTATACATAATTATATAATTAATAGCGAGTGGGGGTAAACAATTTCCACGATCTATGAAACTTTGAGTGCACAATGTTCCACAGTCCGTGAAAATGATTTTTCCTCTACTAGCTATTAATTACATAGTTAATAATACACATAATACACATAATTACACAATTAGTAGAGGTAAACAATTTCCACGATCAATGAAACTTCGAGTACACAAAATCCCACAGTCCGTGAAAATGATTTTTCCCCTACAGGCTATCAATTATACAATCAATAATACACATAATACACGTAACTACATAATTAGTAAAGGTAAACAAATTCCACGGTTTACAAAACTTTGAGCACCTCTGGACGGCCGTAGGTACGCGAAACCTGGCCGCTGTCTGTGTAGCAAAAAATACATAAAACTTATACTCGCGCAGCGACGATCATTATTGTCAATTGGATCGGTTCCCGAAATTGTGTCGTTTCACCGCGCATCTTTCTCCGTAATTATCCGTATTCGTTGAAACGGTTTACAAATGGTTCAATTCGCGGTACACGTGCAGGTATAGATTTCGTCGAACCGGAGTCGTAAATAATTTCGTCTTACGAAAAAGGGGGTCGCGAGTGAGAGAAAAAAAAAAGAAAGAGAGAGAGAGAGAGAGAAAAAGAAGAAAAAGCTTAGCGAACGCTGCCGCGCGAATTTTCCAACTGCATTTTCCGCTCGTGTACAAATCAATGGGATGTCCTGACAATTAGAACTGGGACGTTGTCGAGAAGCTCGCGTTTAGAATTCAGCGCGCGAAGAAATATTTTCTCGTTTTGTTTCTCTCGCTCTCTCTCCTTTTTAGCTTCTTTCTCTTTTTCTTCTTCTTTTTTTCTCTTCTTTTTCTTTTTTCTTTTTTATACGCTTTCCATACGACGTCATTAATATTTCCCGAGACATGCTCGTCTCTCGACGCGCGGGTCACGTCAGTTTCGATCGATTAATCGAATAAGCTTGCACGCCACGGCGAAATGACTGGTACGTAATGTCTCGGGGGTTGTTGCCTTTCCGCTTTTAGCAAGTCGAATAGCATCGGACAGTTATTTTCGCTGAGTTGCTCGACGAACAGAAACTCCGTTGAAACTTTGTCCCCCGATTAATTATCGGGATTGCGGTTACGAAACAACGCACCCGTAATTGCAACGAAGGATTGGTTCTTTGTCAGTCCAGTACACCGAGCATTAATGCAACGATTATTCGCGTTGAATACGTATCGATCCGTTTCGGAGCGTCAAAATACCTATGCGATATATTCCACGTTGGTTTACAACGAATACTATCGATCAACGCTGGATGACGATATCTTTCATTGAATTTTGAACAATATTGCACGCCTCGATCGATTCTAGCTCTTTCGATCACTCGAACGATACAAAATCCTACACGGTCAACTAATACCGGATGGTATTATCTTTCATAGAATTTTGAACAATATTGCACACTTCGATCGATTGTAGTTCTTTCGATCACTCGAACGATAGAAAATCCTCGTTTCGGAGTAGAGTACGATATCTACACAATCAACCAACATTGGATTATATTATCTTTCATAGAATTTTGCACAATATTGCATATCTCGATCGTTTCTAGCTCTTTCGATCACTCGAACGATAGAAAATCCTCGTTTCGGAGTAGAGTACGATATCTACACGATATAAGCACACTTTGAGATTCACCACTGATATCCACTTATCGCTCTCCTCGTTACGACACATTTAATCTTCGAGATTAAGTCCAACTGCGCGAATTGATCAAAAAATGACTATGTTGTCTCACACGTGTGTAAATATTGAGTTGTTTGCAAAGTTATTTCGTTTTTTTTTTTTTTTTTTTTTTTTTTTTGTGAGAATGAAACACGATTTTTGTCGAGTGTTTAAACATTTTACTAAATTATGTATTCTCCATTTTGGAAAACGAAATCACTTTCCGTACAGTTCAATAATTTTTACCGCGCGAGCTCTTATTGGAGAGATCGTACGTTTCTTCTTTCACGCAATATCGCTTTTCAATGACGATCCGAACACGTTGTTCAAAGTATCTTCCGTTTGTTATCGCGAGTTCCTTGCTCTCAGCGAGTAAAAAATTGATAAAAAAATTAACTTCGATAAATAATTATCAAAAAATTATTTTTGATAAAAAAAAAAATTAATGAATTCCTTATTCACCCAGACAGTTCTATTAACGGAACCTCCGCCGCGAGAATACTCAATGATTCGTGTTTTCCGCGTGAGCTCTTATTGGAGAGATCGTACGTTTCTTCTTTCGCGCAATATTTCTCTCCAAACGACGATCCGAACACCTTGTTCAAAATATCTTCCGTTTGTTATCGCGAGTTCCTTGCTCTCAGCGAGTAAAAAATTGATAAAAAAATGAACTTTGATAAATAATTATCAAAAAATTATTTTTGATAAAACAAAAAATTAGTAAATTCCTTATTCACGGAACCTCCGCCGTGAGAATACTCAACGATCCGTGTTTTCCGCGTGAGCTCTTATTGGAGAGATCGTACGTTTCTTCTTTTACACAATATCGCTTTTCAATGACAATCCGAACACGTTGTTCAAAATATCTTCAGAACAGAACACGTTTGTTATCGCTCCATCGATCGTTGTTCCTTGTTCTCGGTGAGTAGAAACTTGATAAAAAAAATTAATTTCGACAAACAATCATCAAAAAATTATTTTTGATAAAAAGAAAAATTAGTGAATTCGTTATGCACGGAGACAGTCGTATCAACGGAATCTCAGTCACGAGAATACTCAACGATCCGTGTTTTCTACGTGAGCTCTTATTGGAGAGATCGAACATTTCTTCTTTTACGCAGTATCGCTTTTCAATGACAATCCGAACACGCTATTCAAAGTATCTTCAGAACAGAACACGTTTGTTATCGTTCCATCGATCGGTGTACATTGTTCTCTATGAGTAAAAACTTGATGAAAAAATTAACTTCGACAAACAATCATCAAAAAATTATTTCTGATAAAAAAAAAAAAATTAGTGAATTCGTTATGCACGGAGACAGTCGTATCAACGGAATCTCAGTCACGAGAATACTCAACGATTCGTGTTTTCCGCGTGAGCTCTTATTGGAGAGATCGTACGTTTCTTCTTTTACACAATATTTCTCTCCAAACGACGATCCGAACACCTTGTTCATAATATCTGCCGTTTGTTATCACGAGTTCCTTGCTCTCGGTGAGTAGAAACTTGATAAAAAAATTAACTTCCACAAACAATCATCAAAAAATTACTTCTGATAAAAAAAAAGAAAAAAGAATTACTGAATTCCTTATTCACCGAGACAGTTCTATCAACGGAACCTCCGCCGCGAGAATACTCAACGATCCGTGTTTGAAATCCGCGTCTCGCGTTTCGCGGTGCACTCAATTTCCAGCCTCCCGCGGAGTATCACTTTTCTGGTATTTAAACGCTTTTCTAAAAAGGGGCCGCGATTTCGAGGTAATCACAAGAGAAGTTCGCGAGATTTCGAAATGCAAGACGCGGGATCGATTGAAACCGTTCCGGGATGAATGGCCGGGCCCCGTGAAAGAGAAAATCATCTGACAAGAAAGGAACCGGCCGTGGAACTTAATTAGAAATTAAATTGTATCGAAGCTCGTTGCCATTTCGTTGACAGTCGCTCCAAAAGGAACCACCGCGGTGTACCGTTATTACGTTTATTTACGAAGATTCGTCGCGTGCAATTTCACCAAATTCACCTGTGCATACATACATACACACACACAAACACGTATACATTGAACCAAAAATAATTATTTAAGCATTAAACCGGGGTATTCTGTTTCCGGTTGAAACTGTACGCCGCGTTGAACAAGTTACCAAGGAAACACAAATTCGTGGGTGTCCGGTAAACGCAAATTAAATCCACGTAAAACGAACACTTGTTAGTCGAGACCGTTCAACGATTCCACTTTGATTAAGAATTATTGTTCTCACGGTGCAACGCACGAGCGACGAAGAAACGAGAGAATATTATTTCCGAAATTCCTCGTTGTTTTCGAATATCTCGCGTCTTCCCGCGTGCACGAACCCACCAACCAAGTTCCCGTACTTGTCGTTCGTGGAAACAATATTTCACGTCGACTACAAAATTTCGTTCACCAACGCGAGGAATTCGCCATTTTTTCTCTCCCTTCGTTCCTATCTCTCTTTCGTCTTTTCTTTTTCATTTTCTTCTTTCTTTTTCTATTTCTTTTCTTTTCTTTCCTCCACCCGTTTCCTCGTTCCCTTTTACCAATCGAATCTCGAACTCGCCCGTATCGTCAACTCGAGACACAGAATCCCGTCCGCGGTAAAACTCAATTATCCGGTGTAACGCGACGAATAAACACTTATTACGTGGATTCACCGCGGTGGGTATCGGTGTGTATTTAGCTTTAGGAGCTGCTCGACAGATTTTTATATTAAGTTTCGACTCGCGATGATTGGAATCGCAACGATGATCCCTGCACCTAGATCGGCAGGATTGACCCACTTCGTAGGAATATTCGAGCAGCGGGGTGGCGCGAAACGGTGGTTCGTAGGGGTTGGTTGGAGGGGTAGAGAGGCAAGAAGAACTCACCTCGATTTTCTATTCTCCGAGTTCTCGAACACCTTGAGCCACCTCGCGTTTCTTCGAAATCGCGCCGCGGAAAAATCTATCCGCGCTCTATAATAAGTTGTTCGATCGCAGTTTTCTCGTACGATTGGAAAAACACGGTTTTGGGGTAGTACATTTTATTGTTTGTGTCGTAAAGTTCAGATTATAATATCTAGTTTATTATAATATGCAGGGATCTCGCGTAAAAAATATAAACAGAAAAGTCCTTTCACTTACGCACTACAACGCACGGGATCGCAAATAGAAATACTTAAGTGAGAATGCCTTAGCTTATTCTTCACTACGTAGAATAATGAAATAAGTACCGAAATTCACTGCTCAGGCGAATACCTCCGTAGAGAATATGTATATTTGGCGAATGTTGCTGTTTTAAGGAAATACTTCCGTAGAGAGTATATATTTGGCGAAATGATCAAAGGTGCGAAGCGGGTGACGGACAGAGATTCACAGTTGACTAGGTTGGAACAATTAAAGAATTTTTATTCAGAAGGCAGCGACTTATATACGAGAGCGATCCGATAATTACTTAGCTTCACCACCCGATGGTCACCACGATCGCGAGAAAAATTTACTAGCTTGTGTACATTCTTGTGGACAGCTACTGTGAAGATTTCAGCCGAATCGGACTTGTAGTTTTGTATCGACCGTGTAACCATACCAAAAACAGATTATAATATCTAGTTTATCATAATATGCAGGGATCTCGCGTGTCTAGTAGTATAGTTATTGTATATATAAGAATACAAAGTTGGAAGAAATGCGTGTACAGTGATGTGTCTCGATGCGAACGACGACAGTGTCGTGTGGTCTTTCTGACTCTGGACTCGGAACTCGACTGAAAAGAAAAACCAAAAGGAAAACGGCCAAACCATTCACCGTGTAACCATACCAAAAACCGATAGCATTCCTTTTCGCACACGTTCCCGTAACAACGCACGAGACTCTTCCCGCTCCCGTAACAACGCATCACACTCCATACGACTGACCGCTGATAACCGAAATTCCTTTTGCATACGTTCCCGTAACGACTCACGAGACTCTTTCCTTTCCCATAACGACGCACTCCCTACGTAACGCAGGACACTCGGGTCAAGAACGGATACAAAAACCCGACACATAGGAGACAGATCGGTCTTGACCAGTGATTAGATCCCCACGAATCTGTGACCAAAGGTACCGCAATTAAAGTGTCATACGAAAGAAAATAATAAAGAGTTCGATCTCCAGTTGGAGATCGACATTTTTTCTATCAAATCCTTAATTATTACGTGACAATCGCGTGGCGGACGACCCTTCCGCGCCAATACGGAGACAGTTCTTGAAACTGACATCGACATCTGTCACCCTTAAGATCATTCTTGCATTCGTTCCAACAGTTTAATACAGTGATGTTTGTTGGAATGCAAGAATGATTCTAAGAGTGCCAGATATCGATAGGGAATGGTCGATGTCAGGTTTTTGGTTTTGGATTTGTTTTTTTTATTTAGTTCCAAGTCGAGAGTCACGAAGACTTACTGTATACCTGTTTCTTCGAATTTTGTATTCTCATATGTACAAAAACTATACTACTGAGATCTCTGCATATTGTAACAAACTACGTATTATAATCTGAACTTTACAACAATGTTCTAATTCATGGTTTCGAAAGACGGTCGAAACATGGGGCTACGATTACTGTTAACTCTTCGTTCGATGAAAATCGTTTCCCAAGTACGAATTTTTTTAGATGTGAGAACCACCGGAAGTCATAGAGAGCTCAATCCAGTGAATAGAGTGAACGTTGCAAAAATTCGTTCTTTGATTCACTGATTTTCTCGAACTGTTCGAGAGAGGGTTGTCTTTATGGAAAATGATTCTTTTCTTTCGTAAACCAGGTATTTCCCGCGAATTTTTACAGTCAGCTGATTCGAAAGATTGCGATAATAATTGTAATTTATTGTTTCAGGAGGTAATCCACGAACAAAATTTCGTTTGCACTCCAATAAAACTGATACTGACACTTTCTTGGTCGATTTCTGAACTCTGACTCGCTTCGAAGCTAAAGTATCGGGTTCACGCCACTCCTTGGCCTCTTGTTTTGATTCAGGATCATGATGGTAGACTCAAGTATCATCCATAGCGATGAAACGACGCACGAAATCCTTTTTATCCTTTCTAAAACGCTCCAAATGCTGTTGAGAAAGTCGCGTTCGAATGTGTTTCTGTGCCATTGTTAGCGAATGCTGCACCCATTCTGAACACAGCTCTCTGAAACCCAAAACTTCGGCCAAAATATTTCTCAAGCTGTCTAATGAGATCTCTAGGGCATCTACTAAGTCTCTCTCGATAAATTAACGATCTTCCAAAACCACATTCTATATTTTTGCTACGATTTCTGGAGTTTGTGCAATTTTTGAACGTTCTTCGCGTGAATCGTCTTGAATTTTAATTCAGCAAACTTTAATTCAACTTTAATTCAGCAAGAAGGTGACAGATGTCGATCTTGAATCGATCTTTCGAAGATCGATTTTTTTACATCGACCGATACAATTTTTTACCGACTTTTTCTAACTAAATTTGTCTGTGCATCGAATTGACTCTTTCGATGCATAAACGCATAATTTTCTCTTTCTCTAAGTACCTACTTATAAATAAAATGAATCGAAATGATAAATTATAAATAAATTATCGATCTGGAATTTTTCAAACAATCGATTTTGCGGCGATGATTTTTGCATCGATCGATACGATCGACGGATACAATTTTTTACCGATCTTTTCTGACCGAATTTGTTTGTGCATCGAATTGACTCTTTCGATGCACAAACGCATAATTTTCTCTTTCTCTTTTTACTGTTTTAATTGAAAGTGAAGGGTCCTCGTACACTTTTAACAATCGTTCGTAAACTTGTTTCAGTGCTACACCTTCCAAAGTAAAATTTTTATCACTGCTCGATATTCAATTCTTTTAATTGCTAAAAAAAAAAAATACTACGACACTTCGACTTCGAATTGTAAATATACGAATGAGCAGATTTGTATAAGACTTCACACATGTTCGTCAAACAGTAGTATAATTTAAAAAAAAAATAGAACAACGAGTCTAATAGCGTAATTTCTTATCGAACGACAAAACTTATCGAACAACGCAAATATACGCGCGCGTTATTGTAAAAAAGAGAGAGTAGGTAAAAAAAAAGGACCAAAGAAAAAAAATAGAATTGTACACTTTTAACAATCGTTCGTGAACTTGTTTCGGTGCTACACCTTCCGAAAGTAAAAATTTTATCACTGTTTAATATTTAATTCTTTCCATTGTAAAAAAAAAATACTATGACACTTTGACTTTGAACAACTATAAATATAGGAATCAATAGGTTTGTATGAGATTTCACACATGTTCGTCAAACAGTAGTATCATTTTTAGAAAAATAGAACGAGTCTAATAGCGTCATTTCTTATCGAACAACGCAAGTATACGCGCGCGTCATTGTAAAAAAGAGAGAGTAGGTAAAAAAAAAGTCCAAAAAAGAAAAATAGAATTTTAACAATTGTTCATAAACTTGTTTCGGTGTTACACCTTCTAAAAATAAAAACTTTATCACTGTTCAATAATCAATTCTTTCCATTCAAAAAAAAAAAAAATTGGACACTTCGACTTCGAATTATAAATATACGAATCAACAGATTTGTATGAGACTTCACACATATTCGTCAAACAGTAGTATCATTTTTAGAAAAATAGAACGACTCTAATAGCGTCATTTCTTATCGAACAACGCAAGTATACGCGCGCGTCATTGTAAAAACGAGAGAGTAGGTAAAAAAAAGGGCCAAAAAAAAAAAGTAGAATCGGTACCTTCGTCCAAATGGTAGCCGGGAAAGGCCTGGTTAAAGCCTCGATCGCGGGGCCAAAGTGGTCCCGACGATTCGCGGGGGAGAGAAAAAGTGGTGGGGATCGAAAACGAAAAAAGAGAAAGAACGAAAGAAGAGAGAGAGAGAAAAAAAAGAAAAACGTAAACACAGAGCAGAAGAGAGAGCGCGCGCACGAGAGAGAGAGAGAGAGAGGGGAGAAGAAAAAGAAGAAAAACGTTTGCACGACGAATTTCACCCGGAGTTGCTTTCTCTCCGATAAACCCCGACTAGCAACCAGCCAACAGGAACAATGCAACTTATCGAGCGACACACATACCCGGTTATTGGCGCGCCAGATAAGAGGCGGACGAAAGAAAGAAAGGATCGCGAAAGGGTGGAACACGCGCGGAGAGGCCCCAGCTGAAAACTGCGCGCGGCCGTGTCACGTGGAATTAAGCCGCGCGCGATCTCCGTAATCAGAAATGTACACGCAAACGTCGTGTCGAGGGAGAACTGGAGGAGTGGGGGGACGGAGGGCATGGAGGAGGTAGAGGTGGACCCCATCCCCTCCATCTACCCCTACTACCTGGTGTGTGTTATCGCGATCGCTAACCGTTCGCGAAATTAACAAAGTTCAGACATCGTTTTCGGGACGAAAACGAATGCACCATTCATGAGACACTTGTTCCATCCGGGCCGCGAAACACGTAACTCGATCACGTGCCGCGAATACTAGAGCGTGCTGGACGCGGCCCGGTCATTTTGAAATTTTAAACGTTCGCGAGCCGGAGACGGTCATTCTCGATCGGTTCACGGTTCACGGTGACTCGAAACACGGTGGATGTGTCTGGTAAAAATTACGGAACGTCGTTACGGGGACTGATACGATGAATTGATGAAATTCATCAAATTGGTGTACGAATGTTCACGTGGTCGTTGAGATCGCGAGTTCGAGATGGAAATTTGGAAGGAACGGTGTGGTAGAGTTTGTTGAATGGTCGTTTTAAACGATTGTCGTATTTGTTAATTTTGTGTACGTTACGTATTTCATTTTTATGTATACAATTAAATTATTCAAACTTTTTTTTTGCTGAATGTTGTCACTTACTTGTAATCTTAACATTATGTCATTATGTAGCATCTATTCTGTACTTCAAATTTGACATTATATTTGTCACAAATTATAAGACATTTTTCAAACAATTTTATTACTTTTCGTACGTCAAGTATCCTACTATGGAACTGCATTGCAAAAATTCATATTTTATTGTCGTATGTTGCTAGAGTATTCGGGAGATATTGAATTTATTTATTAGGAATTAGTTGCCCGAATTCGCGACGATAATAAGTATTTAATGGAAAGAATATGGCGGACTTGAAAATTAATAAGGGTTCTACAAATCGAATCGTTTCTCCGAGGAAAACAATATTCGTTTGTTTAAATATTTGATTACGTACTATTGAAGCGTAGATTTTGACAGTTTTCAGAAAAATTGATCGTATTACCGGATTTGTAAATTTACGCAGCTGGAACTTGTTTAGATATGTTCTTTAAAGTTTATTGAACAATCGGTACAAAGTTAAACACCGCTCACTGACGCTAAAAAGTAATATCTAATTATGGTCGAATAAGAATTCTCTTTTGTTAAATTTTTATTCTACTGAAAGCAATAAATTGTTGATTTAATGTACGTTGCATATTTCATTTTGATGTGTACAATTAAATTATTCAAACTTTTTTTCGCTAAATGTTGTCAGTTACTTGTAATCTTAACATTATGTCATTATGTAGCATCTATTCTGTACTTCAACTTTGACATTATATTTCTCACAAACTGTAAGACATTTTTCAAAAAATTTGATTACTTTTCGTACGTCAAGTATTCTACTATGGAACTGCATTGCAAAAATTCATTTCTTAATTGAAAAATTGGACTTTTTTCCGCCTTCGAACCATTGTGAACCACTTAGTCTTTTTATTTATACTATTGGGTTGTTCGGAGTCATTTCGTTTTCCAAAATGGAGAATATATAATTTAATAAAATGTTTATACGCTCTAAAAAAATCGTGTTTCATTTTCTTAAAAAAAAAAAAAAAAAAAAAAACGACTTTCCAAACAATCTAATAAATTTTGTAATCTCCTAATGATTGGAGCACAGTATTAGTTCGCGAATAAGTTCCTTAGCTCTTTGTGTTCTTTATTAGTAAATATGACACATTGCACCTGAAAATGGAGATATTTAATATCAATGTTGTTTAATTACCAAACTATAATTCGACAACGTCTCGTGGCAAAAGTATTATAGTTTCGTAAGTTCAGAAGCCCTAAAGAAATAGATTACGAAAGTGAAATTAGTTGAAACGAAGATGAATGTAATTTTAAACAACAAGATCAATTGTATTCGCGAGGAAATTAACGACAGAGAAAATGGAAGCAGTGAATAATATTAGATATAAGAAATCGAAAAATTGGAGCAATAGATTAATAATTCAGAGATCTATTAATTCAAGAATGTATTGAATTGTTCGAAAAGTGGTTTCGTTTTTGTTCGATGAAAATGAAACACGATTTTTTTTAGACCGTATAAACCTTTTATGAAATTATATAATCTCCATTTTGGAAAACGAAATTACTTTCCGAGCAACCGAATAAAATACCACCGAGTGTTATACGATTATAAAATCGTATCGAATTGCTATTTGGACCGACTGAGAAAGTCATCGAGTGCAAATTATTAACACTAGCTTTACGGATATTTCTTGGGCCAAATTTACGCTTCTTGGAAAGAAATAAGCTCACCACACAGAGAATTATAAAATTGGAAAGCTTGGAAGAAAATGAATTTCGATGTATATTCGTCTCTCGTTAAACGGATAAAAGTCAGTCGGTCGAATTGACGCGTATCGAAAAGAGACAGGTATACGGAGAATTATGAAATTAAAGAGCTTGGAAGAAAATGAATTTCGATGTATATTCGTCTCTCGTTAAATAGATAAAAGTCAGTCTGTCGAATTGACGCGTATAGAAAAGAGACAGGTACACGGAGAATTATGAAATTAGAAAGCTTGGAAGAAAATGAATTTCGGTATATATGTATATATATATATATATATATATATATATAAATATATATATTTGTCTCTCGTAAAATTGGATAAAAGCCAGTTCGAGTAGTAGAAGAAAAATGTACACGGTTTCTGTATTTATGCTCATCGATCGAAACGCGTAAAAATAACGCGCCCTGTGAACTTAATGTTAAAGAGATCCGATTTGTTTGAATCTTTAACACACACCATCGAAACCTTGGTCCCATCGCGACTTTGTTCGAACGATCGTTATCGAATCCAAGTTTTACGCCCAGGTAACTGGTAATTTATCCTCGTACGGAAGAAACAGACATTCCAATTTAGGGACGAGTGTAACACGGTTTAATTAACGCGAAACATATTATCCTCGAACGGGGAGAATAGGGTGGAACGTGCACCGATCGGAGGCTATCTTGAAAGAAAATTTCGATCGGAGGGAAATCGATAATGTTTGTACGTGTTGTGTAAAGTGTTGGACTATCGTCGTTGATGATCTAGGTTCGGTCGATGCAACGTTGCACATGCACGTATAACGTAATATAAACATAGTATTACATTAATGTTATATTGATATGTATATAAACATAGTATTACATTAATATTATATTAATATGTATATAAACATGGTATTATATTAATATTATATTAATATGTATATAAACATAGTATTATATTAATATGTATATAAATATAGTATTATATTAATATTATATTAAACGTGATATTAAATATAATATTACATTACATTACAAACATAATGTATATAAACGTAATATTATATTAAACATAATATTAAATATAATATTACCTTATACAAGTATACAATATAATATTACAGTATACAAACGTAATATTGTACAATATGTACACAAACGTAATATTATATAAATATAGAAAAAGTAACGTGAACAGAATATTTTTCTCGAGCACAGAGGAATTCTTCATTGTTAAGTATAGGTAGCCCGTGACACCGCGAAACAAATAATTACATCGGACTGGCGAAGTAGCGCGAATATCAAATCAAACGGACTTTTTAATATTTCTACGTTTCGGCCCACGGTTTTGGGTCCCCTGCGTGAAACGCGTGAAAAGGAATTTTTTACGCGCAGTAAAACAACATACGTACCCGAGGAGCGTTTTGTTTCTTTTCACCCTTCAAATCGTCTAGTTTCTTCGTTAATAATCCACCGTGGCGACCGTGTATCCGCAAATTCGGTGGAAATATAGATTCGAATGCGTATCGATGTATCATTCGTTATAATTTCGTAGATGCGTTAACTATTGTATCCAGAGAGTAACCTACAAAAGGACACGAAAACGTTTATACGATTTATACGTTGAATAAATCAATTATTCGCTGCAACGTACACAAATCATTGTTCGTTGATTCTAGAAAATCGTGTTGTGTAAAATATTTAACGGATCGAAACATCGTTCATCGTCTCGTAGACGCACGGTTCGGTTTCGTAGGTCCATTACGTGATCGATCGATCATTTCGAAATTTCGAACGTTCACGGACAGATCGCCACGTGCGGTGAACGCCCATAGGCGTTCGCGCTTATGCAAAATAAATGGGATAGCGAGATTCCCGCACAGAGTGGTCGTGACGCACCGATTCGAATCTAGACGACTCTCCAACGTTTCTCCACGGTCCTGAAACCGTACGAATTCGTCGAATTCTCGTGAAAATATAATCCACGTCCGATGCGCGATACATATTTGACGTGGAATTATTACTAGGCTCCATGAACCTGCGTACACAAAATAATTCATTCAAAGTGTACCGCGACCGAAGTTCCGTGCTGGATACCCACGGAGTTTCTCTCAGATATATAGAATTATGGAAATCAGTTCAAATAGAGTAAGGGATAGATCGTACCCACGGCTGACAGTTTTCGCAATACCGCGGGTTTACAACGGATCGTACGCTCGAATTTAAGAGGGTTCTCGAACGACATTATTGACGAAGTCGTACGTCCGAAGTGAATCGTAGATTCGGTACGAAATGGGCGTAGGAGGGGGGTGGAATTTTTTTTTTTCTCTCTCTTTCTCTCTTCCCCCTCCTATCACCGATTCCAGGCGGAACGAATTTTCTTCGTGATCGGGAAAGTGGAATTTTTTGATAGATTAATCCAACGACGACGATTCACCGGTGTTCCTTCAATCCTTTCTTTGATTTCATCGATACGCTCCCGGAATCGAGTATTTTCTGATAACAGGGGAAATGAAAGAAACGAAGGAACACGTCAGATCTCCCCCCCGACCCGTCGAATAATCCCACGTTCGCTTCGATACAACGAAACAAGCTCGTATTCGATCCACCGCGTCGATTTTTATAACGATAAATGGCTTCTCCGCGATAAATAATATCTCCGGGTAAATAATTGTACGATTTCCCTTGTGCGTCACGGTAGAACCGCGAACCGTACGAGAGGCAACTTTAAACGTTTTCATATTTTTCTTGCCTCGAGACTCGTTACTCGATCGGCAAACGATACTTTGTTTTCGCGTACGAAGAATATTACCGAACGAGCGCCACGGTTAGAGAAATGGCGGGAAATATAATTAATTTCTTTCGTTTTCGATACGAGCGTCTCAAGTGGTTTTTTCTTATTTTTATTTTCTTTCTTTCATCGATAAGGAGCTAAATTGTAAAAAGTTACAACGCACACGGAAATGGAGAAACCGATCGCTCGAATCACGAATCAAAGAACGTGTACACCGATTATCAGCACGGATACAACGATCGGAACCGAACGAGGAATTAATTTCCAACTTCACCCGATCGGGAATTTTTATTTGATAAACGAGATGCACCTCACGGACGGACGCTCGACCGTAACGAGAATTATCCACGGCCGGGGTAAATTTGTTTTTTTTTTTTTTTTTTTTTTTCCCCGCTTTCGCGGAATTACTTTTGTCTATTTCCCTTTATCCCGCAAGGGGGATAGAACTCTGCCCATACTAACGAAGTCGGAAACTGAAACGCGGAGATCCTCGGGAAGATTCGAAACGGCGCAGTACGGGAATTAAAAATTAATCGGGGAAACTATGTATTACGGGGAGAAACGATCACGAACTCGAGTATCGTATCGTCTGTATTTAACAATATTCACCGAACGAACGCATCTACCCGATAGCGAAACGATGAATAAACTTCTTAGAATCATTTTTCGACGCCAACGTCCGGCAAAAAAAAAAAAGAAAAAAAAACATCCCGATTCCCCTCAACGAGATTCGATTACCGATTCAGTACCCCGAGAAGCAAATTCTTTATTTTATCGCCTCCATATTGATTTCACCGGCGACCCCTGTCCGACCGGTTTCCGATCCGGCGGGTCTCCAGGGAAGAAGCACTGCTTTGAAAAATGACAAACGACCTTGAAACGTCCTCGATGTGTACGCTTCCCCCGCTCCGTGACCGCAATTTTTCCAACGACTCCCCCCACTCCGCGATCGCAATTTTTCCACCGACTCCCCCCACTCCGCGATCGCAATTTTTCTACCGACTCCCCCCACTCTGTAACCGCAATTTTTCCACCGATCCCCCTCTTCAACCTCTTGAAAAACCCTTTTCGGTTCCGAGAATATATATACACATACATATATGTATATATATATATACGTCCCGAACCTAATATAAACCGTAACAATTGGATTTCGTTCCGCCTCGTAATTCCCAATAATTCTTCGCCGGATCCGCATTACTTACGGGATCGCCTTTTTCGGAGCGTATCCACGATCCGTCCACGGTAAATAAAAATCGTAGAATCGAATTTCCGTGAACGCGCGCAGCACATTGCGCGCAGCACGATGGCCAACGGCCGACAAGAAGAGGAAATTCTGTCCCGTCGAAGCGACAAAAAGAGCCAACGAGAAAATCCATCCGAACAACGAGGCCGAACGGCCACGGCGGGGGGAGGTGGTGGGTGGTGGGGGGTTTAGGGTGGCTCTTCTAACGGTTTCATTCATGCGGATCATGATTACGCGACGTATGTAATCGCTTTTCCCGGCGGAATATTTTATCCGGTCGGACCGTGGGACAGGGATGGGGAGGAAATCGTTCAATCGGACGATCAAATATTCCACAGGCAAATGGCACAGTTCCCCGCCCGGTAAATTTCGAATTATTTGCAAATTGGTCCGGCGACTCCGCGCGGGACGGAGCGCATGGTATCCGACGAGACTATTACGCCCCGCATTATTCCCTATTCTTGATCGCGCCGGTTAGCACGGGGACGATTTCTGCGCGACTGAGCCCGTAACGTTGATGGAGGGGCTGGACGGGAGTGGGGAGGACCACTGTCCCCCCACCCCACATCCACCTCTTCCCCCCACCGCCGCTCCGTTTTTACGCCGATTACTTTGCGTCTACCGCGCCCCGGGATTTATCGTAATCGAGCACGGATCTCCTCCGCGGCACGATCATCTCCCGTGTTCTTGCGACGCTCGTTAACCCCGCCCCCTCGTCCCTTTCGTCTCCGAGTTTTAATATACGCGAGAGTGTACGAAACGCGGTCGAAATCGAGGGAATTTAAAATTTACGAAAAGTACCGTAACCCTTCTTTCGTCGAGCAATCTTGTTAATCTGTATCATCGTGTTTTAATATAGGCCAGGAAGGTACGAATGCGATCGAAATCGAGGGAAACTAGAATTTACGAAAAGTTTCGTAATCCTCCTTTCGTCGAAAGTTGCAAATAGTATTAAAGACGATAAAAGTAATTTTTGCGAGCTCGAATCTTGTCAATCTGTATCACCGTGTTTTAATGTAGGCTAGGAGGGTACGAATGCGATCGAAATCGAGGGAAACTAGAATTTACGAAAAGTTTCGTAATCCTCCTGTCGTAGAAAGTTGCAAATAGTATTAAAGACGATAAAAGTAATTTTTGCGAGCTCGAATCTTTGTTAACCTCTATCACCGTGTCTTAATGTACGAGAGGAGGGTACGAGTGCGATCGAATTCGGGAGAAATTAGAATTTACGAAAAGTATCGTAATTCTCCTTTCGTCGAAAGTATATTAAAGAAAATTAGAGATCTTAATCCGACAACACTGTGTATTAATGTACCCGAGAAGGGTACGAAATCTGCTGTCAAAATCGAGAGAATTTAGAAATTACGAAAATGATCTACCGCTTGAATTGCCACATTTTTTTCTTTTGAGAGTTACAAACGACATCAAAGAGAAATAAAGTAATGCTCGAGAGCTCGAGTTCCAATGAACCTCGCCACCCACCGTTTGAGGTTATACGAAGTATCGTATACCGTAAAAATCGGAGAAATTTCGAATTTACGAAAATGATCGTAACTCTTGAATGCTATGTTTCTCCTTCGAAAATTGCAAATAACATCAAAGGCAATTACAGTAATGCTCGGTTGAGTTTAAGTAAATCGTGGGACGGCGTTGGTATTATCGCGAAGGATGTAGCGATTTTATTCCAGGAATTGTCTCGAGAGCCCGACTCTCGAGGCCCTCGACGAGGAAACAGAATAAACGTAGAGAATGTAAGCGAGAAAGAGATAATGCGCGGGAGTAGGGATGGCCGATCTCGAGCATTCCAGAGGACGGTGAATCATCCCGTTAGATATAAATATTACAAACTTTATTTTTTGCACTTTATCTCTACGATAACGGTATCGGTAAATTGAAAAAGATCTCCCGGTAAAAATGAGTCCGAACACGATGTAAATCGGACGAACTTTGTTCCCAATGAATTTATATATTCGATGAAATACATGGAAAATAATTAAACATTAAAATATCTTCGATTTACGGCGTGTTTGAACTCGTTCTAATCGGGAGGACCTCATCGATCTGTTGACACAATTGTTGCAAAGATAGAGCGAGGAATTTAGAAACTTAATTGTTTCTGATTGGATGATTCATCGTAGTGCATGCGACGTTTCTTTGAAGTTCCCGAGGAGCTCGATCATCGTTGCTTGGCACACTATTTCTTTCTCGCTCGCTCGCTCTTGATACATCTATTCACTGCTTTGTTCATAGGATCAGATTACACTCGGCTCGAGACACTGAGTTGTAGAGGAATGTTGGGGATGGGACGTTGTAATTTAGGCGAGACAACTCTATTGAAATTTAAGCGAGCATTACTGTTATTTTACTCGTTGTAACAAGTGGACACTGGCTGGGAAATAAATTAAAATTGCAGGCGAGAAGCGCGTCACTGGTACCTAATAACATTTATATAAACGAAAAATAAATATGTTTCAATTCTGCAGTCGTGTGCAATGAAAAATTAAGTTTCACGTACGCGGTTGGAATCATTTACAATTTATTGTACAATTAGGGCATTGAAGATTGTCAAAAGTGATCTAGATACTAGGGAAATTTAAAAAAAATTGCTTTCGAACATTGGAATGTAATTTTATCAAATATTTATACATCGAACAAGAACTCTACCAAGTTTGCATATAAAATTTCAATTTGTGCGAGGGTTGTAGATAATTAAGTGAAGCCATTTTGCTCACAAAAAGAACAATGAAGTTTCAAAATTTGCATTAGCGTGGTTTTCGATAAACGTACCGGGTTTTTCTTTCCTTGGAAAACTTTTCGAGTCTCGGAAATATTCAAATTGTACTCGTCTTCAAAAAAAAAAAAAAAAAAAATGAGGTTCAATTGTAGATACGTACCTACATACTTATGTAAGGTTAGGTTTTCTAACGGAATTTCAGTCGCATACCGCTTCGTTACACTTTTGTTTCATTTTTTTTTCTACGTGTTTAATTTTGCTTTTTTTTCTCCTCCTCTATTTCGTGTTTTATTTCCTGTATTTACAACTTGCGCAATAAATACGCAAAGTAAATACGAAACGGGTTCAAGCTGGTTTATCTTAAATTAGGAAATGAAAATATTGATTCGAATGTTCTTTGTTTAACAAAAAGTAAAAAATGCAACAATGTGTGCACATTGTCGGCCAGTGCGTGGCAATATTTTTAAAAAAAAAAAGAAAAAAAATTCTTCATCCAGTATGAATATGTATTTAATTCTTTTTCCATCAGCGGTTCCACCATATTATCGGTCCCCTTCAAACCGCCCACTAGTTTTTTCGTTTTCGCGATACCCATTAATAATTTGGTAAAAAAAAAAAAAGAAAAAAAATTTCGTAAATTACACAGAAAAAACCCAAATAATCCTTCTCGTTATTTTCCCTGGTAAAGAACAAATTAAATAAAATCTCACGAGACACGTTTTATCCATACTTTCGTGATTATTTAAAAAAGAAAAATCATTCCGAAAAAAACACTAATACACCTTTCGATCAGACTACACGAAGTACACACGACCACCTATTTATTATTCGAATTCGATTGTTCCTTCACAGAAAGCATAAAAAAAAAAAGAAAAAATACCAAAAAGAAAGCCAATATTTTCAAGACCTACAAAATACCGTACTAGTTTCATCGCTGAAAGTTTATTACTACACGAAACGTTGGTAAACCAGCGTTAAAATTGCCCTCTGGAAACGTAGGAAACCCAATGTGCTAAATTTAACACGCCGTGAACGAAAGGGTTAACCGGGACCCCGGAGACCACTTACGGCGAGGGATTCGCGGGCGTCTCGAACGACGAGACGACACTCCGTCCATCGGAAACGTTGGCAAACATTTGATCGCTGGCGGCTGACGTTCTTAATGAAAATCGTCCGCGTTTGTTTATCGGGGCATAAGGGTCAACGGTGCACGCGCCCAACGTCAAAGCAGAAATCCAACCGCGTGTCGTTGAAGGGCGAATTGTCGAACGTCGGTGCGCCGATTACGACGCGGATCGCGCGTGCGACAAAAAGAGTGGCATTTTCTGAACGGCGGGACGACACACCAGTGTGCAAACACGCTCTTTTAATCTGCCCGATCGTTCGAGTTCGTGTGTTTTAACGTAGCCGGGGAATGTTTGACCGCGTCCGCTCCGAGCGCGTCGATGGCCGTGTTATAATATTTAATATGGAACTTTGGAAAATGTCACCGATCTCGGTTACAATTTTCCATCGTTATTGGGGCGATGGAGAGGGGATGGAGAGGGGTGGGTGGATCGAAAAAAAATTAAACTCGCGATTCACTTTTCCTACGTAGTCGACAAAACGGTTCCTCGACGATTCCTTTCCAGTTTTACGAGACTCGCTCGAGACGGTGCACGGTACACTTCGCGGGAGCCGAAGACAAAATGGAGTTTGCAAACCCCCCGTAGAAAGAATCGAATAAAGAGCCGGGTCATTCCAAGCCGAGTCCATCACTTTTCCCGGCCGAGGTCATGGATTTCGATGAGATTGAAACACGCCCCGGTACGTGTAAAATTATAAGGGGTGCGAATCGTCGTTTCGTTGGTTACGGATTCGCTCGGGAAATACGCGAATATGGAAGTTTGAGATTTTTGGACGTTTTGAGTCGAGAAATGAATTTTTTGTCTCGGTAACGGTCGATTGTATTGAGTGTCTTTGTTTTCTTCGAAGAGGATCGATCTTTTGGGATGAATTTTTTTTTGGGTAAATTGTTTGTGCAACGTGATAGTGACGAAGAAATTTTTATTTTAAAATTGTAAATTTAGAATGGAATTAATATATAAAATAGAAATATTGATTTCAATTGATCGATGTTTAAACCTTAAATTTCGAGAGAGTGTGTCTTGATTTTTCGAAACTTTTTCTCCAAAATGAATAATTTTTAAAGTGAGCACTTTGTAATTATTGTCTTGTTTACTTCGAAGAGGATCAATCTTTTGAGATAAATTTCTTTTTAGGCAAATTGTTTATGCAAAGTGAAAATGACGAAGAAATTTTTATTTGGTAAATTTCGAGGTGAAACGTATTAGTTACAAAATTTCGAGTATGCCTTGATTATTCATAGCTTTTTCTCCAAAATGAATAATTTTTAAAGTGGACATTTTGTAATTATTGTCTTGTTTACTTCGAAGAGGATCAATCTTTTGAGATAAATTTTTCTTTAGGCAAATCGTTTGTGCAAAGTGAAAATGACGAAGAAATTTTTATTTGGTAAATTTCGAGAGAGTATGCCTTGATTTTTCAAAGCTTTCTCTCCAAAATAAATAATTTCTAAAATGGGCATTTTGTAATTGTTGTCTTTCTCTTCTAATCTATCCAATGTGTTTTGTTCAATTCGACTCGATCTATTTTTTTAGTGGATTTATTACCGAAAAACCCACCAAACAATAAATAAGACCCTAAGAAAGTATCGACGTACAATTTAAACAAATTGCTAAAGCAATATACCAAATATTCATCCTAAAAAAATTGTAAATTTAGAATGGAATTAATATATAAAAAAAAATATTGATTTCAATCGTTCGATGTTTAAACCTTAAAGTACATTGTGAAACTCCCACAAGTAACAATAAAACAACATGTATTGTTAATATGTGTTAATATTCTCGGTGAGTATCTAAACCACCCTGTATATTCATCTCAAGAGGTAATTTCACGGGACAACCGTCACAGATGTACTCACTTTACATAAAAATAGAAAATGATTCTCTCGTTTCCAGTTACACTCTAAAAAGAATTTTTGTTAGTGACTCTTTCGGTTACAGAGATTGGTACACCACAAACGCGTAATCTTGGAAAATACACTCGTGGACTCGCAGGAAACGTTACGAAAGTTTCTCGAAAATTAAAAAGTCCTTTCGGTGATGCTTGTTAATACATATAGTACAATAGTTACATAGCCATTTTGGGCAAGAATTTTGATCGAATAAAATTCCAGCCACCATTTGCTTTATTACTTGTACGACGATGATTCTACCGAATGAGAGTACAGTACAATGGAAATAAAATGTATTCGCCTCAAAGAGTTGTATTATATGAAATTCCGGGTACACATTTTGCTTAAAGTAATACAGGCTACAAGACCTGCCAATTTCAATTCTATTGTAGACCTCGTACGAAGAATATAATGCGAGAGCAACCGAAATGGCCACGCCCTAACCTGGGTCAGTTGTCAGCAACGAGCCGAGCCACGATCTTCAACAAATTACTGGGATATCAATTACGAAATACCCACTCGAAAAATTATTCATCTCGTAGAGAAAGTTCCAAGGGATCGTGGTGTATTTCGAGAGATTTTTAACGAACACACTTTGATCTCAAATTAGCAAACTAAGAATTTATTTATAATTTTCACGTTGCAGAAACAACGACTCGGTCTGTATGAAAATATATTCCAAAAGGTTGATCCTTTTCGAAGAAGACACGAAAGAAAATTAATCGATACGATCGACACTGTTGAAGAGAAAAATTTATTTGTGCAGTCAAGTTTCGCGAGAATCGGTAAAAATCGCAAACTTCGACGTTCTGCATTTTTTCAAGAAATTCTGCATCGGAAAAATGACGACTCCGTGGAAATTTCTAATACAATCTTCAATTTTTTTCCATACGGAGAATAACGATTTTTTTGACTCGTAATGAGAATTGATGCAAACAAATTTTATTCGTTATTATTAATGCGACGTATATGCGTGCAGTGATGTTAATATATTTTTACACACAACGATAAAGTTTCTTCGAAGAATGGAAACTTATTCCTCGTATATAATATTCAAATAAGAGTAGCCGAGTTTTTGAGAAGCTCTGGTTCTTTTTTGCGCAGATAAAGCGCCAGTGTCGAGACGTTACCAGTGTATTGCAAACGGTACTGAGTTTTATAAGAAACTTTTGCGCTTCTGAAGTTTCACACTGTGCTGTTGGTCCACCAGTTTGAAGTACGCCACGGTTTCAACAATCTCTTGTATGATATAAATTTCTCAAATGATTATAAATTTGAGACACACTGTACACGAGTATAGTTGCAACTGTGATTTATCTTTACGGTTACTTGATGCGGGGAACCATATTGTCTATCCGTAAGACGAGTACCAATCTGTTCATTGTCAAAATAATTGGTGGAATTGTACCCGAATTAAATCTCACGTCGCGTCCAGGTTCCTCGTGGAATAATAAAAATTCTTATTATAATTAGAATAGATTATTATAAGAATTCTTACAATATTATATATTATTATAATAAGAATTCTTACAATATTACAATTCTCAGTATAATAAGAATTCTCATAATATAATAATTCTCACTATAATAAGAATTCTTACAATATTATATTTCTTATTGTAATAAGAATTCTTACAATATTATAATTTTTATTACAATAAGAATTCTTACAATATTATAATTCTCACTATAATAAGAATTCTTACAATATTATAATTCCTATTGTAATAAGAATTCTTACAATATTATAATTCCCATTGTAATAAGAATTCTTACAATATTATAATTCCCAATGTAATAAGAATTCTTACAATATTATAATTTTTATTACAATAAGAATTCTTACAATATTATAATTCTTGTTATAATAAGAATTCTTACAATATTATAATTCTTGTTATAATAAGAATTCTTACAATATTATAATTTTTATTACAATAAGAATTCTTCCAATATTATAATTCTTATTATAATAAGAATTCTTACAATATTATAATTCTCACTATAATAAGAATTCTTACAATATTATAATTTTTATTGTAATAAGAATTCATACAATATTATAATTCTTATTATAATAAGAATTCTTACAATATGATACTTCTTATTGTAATAAGAATTCTTACAATATTATATATCTTATTATAATAAGAATTCTTACAATATTATAATTCTTATTATAATAAGAAATCTTAGAATATTATAATTCTTATTGCAATAAGAATTTTTACAATATTATAATTTTTATTACAATAAGAATTCTTACAATATTATAATTTTATTGTAACAAGAATTCATACAATATTATAATTCTTATTATAATAAGAATTCTTACAATATGATACTTCTTATTGTAATAAGAATTCTTACAATATTATATATCTTATTATAATAAGAATTCTTACAATATTATAATTCTTATTATAATAAGAAATCTTAGAATATTATAATTCTTATTGCAATAAGAATTTTTACAATATTATAATTTTTATTACAATAAGAATTCTTCCAATATTATAATTTTTATTACAATAAGAATTTTTACAATATTATAATTCCTATTGTAATAAGAATTCTTGCAATATTATAATTCTTATTACAATAAGAATTCTTATAATAATTATAATAAGAATTTTTATTATTCCGGACTCTGGGAATTTGAATTCGTATTCTTAACATCAGATTGTTTCGTCGTATTTAAAACGTCACCGATGAATTTAATAACTGTTATCGATTCGTTCCGTACTTTACATTTTCATTTAATCTTATCAAGGCAGGCATTACTCGCGAGCCTAAATATTTATACACCATCATTTTTCTTACGTGTACGAAATCTTATCTCTCTGATACACATCGAACACTATATATGACCATGATCGATGAAATTAAAAGTATAGTCGGTGCAATATCGAGTCTGCGATTACTTAACGACTAATACCATACAAATGTATCGTACGATACGAAAACAATTTCGACAAGTAAAATTACACAAAAGAAGTCGGTATAAATATTTACAGTAAAATGAATTTCATGTTTAACGATACATTTCGAAGACGAAGATTGTTTTAAAGTCGCATTAGCGCTCATTTTTCTTATTCGTATTAGTTACAGCAAACAACGTGAAATGGAAAATATCCTCCGATGTAAAAAAGGAAAAAAAATAAAAAAAAAAAGAAAACATGGTCGACAGACGATATTTTTTCCTTTTGCAGTCGCTCTCCTTATTCTCCAGATACGACTCCATTGTTACTTATTCAAAAGTTAACAAAACCATCTCGTTGGAAAGGAGTTAAGTAATGCGGTCGGAGAATTCTTCGCAATAATAAAATCAACGTATTTGTGCTGAAGGGGGACCGAAAAATTAGTAGTCGGACAGAAAACCATTGCGGAAAATGTGTAAAAAAAATATATATAAGAAAAGAGAAGAATACATTACTCGTGGGATTACACGATAGAAATGCAAAAACTAAAATTACTTTTATGCGATGACGCAGCCAGAAATTTTAAATAGGGCGGGGAATATTATTTGATATTCGTAAGAATAATTATATAAATGTATCCGAATCTTCATTAACATCAACACTGATATTTGCATATATTATATTTATACATGGATACGTAACAAAACGAGAACTTGTAAATTCTCCCAGATCGCACTACGAGTTTCATATCAGTTTTCATAGTGATCGATAGAATGCAATATGGTTTTGTATCCGCGAGTAAGAATAAAAATAGTTATATAAACGTATTCAGAACTTCGTTAACAAGAATACCGATATTTTTCTTTATATGAACATAGAAAAAAGCTAGAACTTGTAAATTTGTTCACAAGGGGAGCTCTCTCTCAGATTGTGCTACTATCAATATTACTAGTTATAAATAGCACGTAACATTCGTGTAAATATATATCTAGGAATAAAAATAAATACATAAGTAGTAATTTAGAAAACTTCCTTGACATCAGTACTGATATTTGTTTATATGAACACACAAAAAAGACCAAATTGGAAATTTTTTCACAAGGGTGCCCCCTCTCAGATTGTGCTACTAGTTATCAATATTAGTAGTTATAAATAGCACGTAAAATTCGTGTAAATATATATCTAGGAATAAAAATAAATACATAAATAGTAATTTAGAAAACTTCTTTGACACCAATACTGATATTTGTTTATATGAACACACAAAAAAGACCAAATTGGAAATTTTTTCACAAGAGGAGCCTCCTCTCAGATTGTGCTACTAGTTATCAGCGTTACTAGTTATCAATAGTATATAAAACTCGTGTAAATATATATCTAGGAATAAAAATAAATACACAAATAGTTATCCAGAAAACTTTGCTAACACAATACCGATATTTGTTTACACGGATACGTAAAAATACTACAACTTGTAAATTCCTTCACAAGGGGAGCCTCCTCTCAGATTGTGCTACTAGTTATCAGCGTTACTAGTTATCAATAGTATATAAAACTCGTGTAAATATGTATCTAGGAATAAAAATAAATATACAAATAATTATCCAGAAAACTTCGTTAACACAATACCGATATTTGTTTATACGGATACGTAAAAAAACTACAACTTGTAAATTCCTTCACAAGAAATGCCCCCCTTGAAATTGTGCTACTAGTTATCAATAGCACGTAACGTTCGTGTAAATACGTATCTACGAATAAAAATAAATACATAAATAGTAATTCAGAAAACCTCCTCGACTCCAATACCGATATTTGTTTATACGAACACACAAAGAAACCATAACTTGTAAATTCTACCACAATGAGAACCCCTTTTCAAATTGTGCTACTAGTTATCAACGTTACTAGTTATCGATATCAAACGTTCGTATAAATACCTGTCTACGACTAAAAATAAATACACAAACAATGATCCAGAAAACTTCGTTAACACAATACCGACCTATGTTTACACGTACACGTAAAAAAATTACAACTTGTAAATTCCTTCACAAGAGGTGCCCCCTTCCAAATTTTACTACTAGTTATCAGCGTTACTAGTTATAAATAGCACGTAACATTCGTGTAAATATATATCTAGGAATAAAAATAAGTACACAAACAATCATCCAGAAAACTTCGTTAACACAATACCGACCTATGTTTACACGTACACGTAAAAAAAGCTACGCCTTGTAAATTCCTTCGCAAGGGGAGTCCCCACTCGACTCGTACCACAGGTTTCGTGTTAGCTTTAATAGTTATCGATAGTGCGCCAATTATGTTACATTTCGAACGAGGCCCGGTCGCTGCCGCACGTTCGGCTCGTATCTAAAGCGTGTTGAGAAGAATCGAGCGTTCGACGAGCACTTTCTCGAAAATGGTCAGGAGTTCGCCCAATCGACGAGCATTCTGCTCCGTAGCCTGCAGCGATAGCGGTTACGTAATCGTATTGTCGAGATAATCGTCGGTCGTTCGTTATCTTCGCGCCTCAAGTGGCTCTCGATCGTCCCGGCGGCGTTAACAATTAGTCGAAATTAATAATCGGGGCTGCCGCGCATTCGTTATCACGGTGAACGTCGCGAGGACCAAGGCGACGTGGTAACGCGAGGCTAGATTAGCATCGTAACGGCCCCAGCCACTGCCGATACCGATAACGCTTCCCGCGATAACGCTTCCCGCGAATCGTGTCCACTCGCTGATTACCCGGCTTGCAATTATCCACGCGTTATGACTCACCAACGATCGAAAAACCATCCCGAGGATTCGACTCGAGAATCGTTCGCGAGAGGAGAGACGATAAAAATTGAAAAAAAAAGAAAAAAGAAAGAAAAGGATTGAACCGCGCGCGAAACGATGTTGACATTTCACTCGCTCATGGTAATCGCGTTACCGGTTGGAATCAATGGTATGGTTCATATTGTTCGTGTACAATCGGTGAAATTATCATCGGTCAAATCTACGACGATAAATTCTTTGAAATAATTGTAACAATTATTACGTGCACGATTGTATCGAGTTGTTCGGAAAGTTATTTGGTTTTTCGAAACGGGGAATGTTTAATTTGATACAATGTTTGTGCAGATTTGATTTTCTAACGAAATCGTGTTTCATTTTTATCAGAAATAACGAAACGACTTTCCGAACAATTTAATAGAATATTCGCTCTTTGGATATTCTAACATTTATTGTACACACTTTGTGATAAAGAGTGTGTTTTCATCCTTTGAGAAGTAAAAATTACTTTAATCACTGTACCGCGGTATTACTTACAAGACGATGTCGGGTTCCGGTTTGTTTGTTTTTTTTTCGTTGTAGAAAAAAAAGAAGAGGTCGGTGTCGCGTACGTTACGTACTCGTACCGGTGAAAATAAAGGGCGAAAGGTAGGGAATGGTGGATACGTTCTATTAAAAAATAACAAACACGAAACGGTGTACGTTGTGGCTCGGGGAAGTATTATTTCAATCCTTGTACAGGATGTCAAAAGAGCTTTTCTTTGAGCTCGGCGGATAACTGAGACGACGTGTTGACAAACGAAATACAGGAGCAAAACGGATGGTAAGGAAAAAAGAAATTAAAAAAAAAAAAAAAAAAGAGAGAGAAAAGAAGAGGAAAAAAACGATTAGCAGTAGAATCGTGGAAAAATTGCGTATTTTATCCGAGCGCGAGAACGATCTTTTCACTCGCGTGGTGAATAATATTTAAAATTTTGATCGGTATCGAGAACAATGTTCACCGGGTTTTGCTACGTACAAATAGACGATAACTGTCGTTCGTCACTGTGTTATCACTAGTTTCCACCTCGCGGTGCACAAAACATACTACAATTCTCAAGCGACTATTTAATGAGCGACCGTCGCGTAGCAACTGGGACGACCGAAACGCCAGGCGATCGGTTGCCTAAAATTATCGTGTCGCAGTCGTGTGGGTGATAGAGGAACTAACACCACGCGACGTACTCGATATATGTATAATACGCGCGCGAGAAGATTGCATCTATAGTCGTGGTGGGTCTGGTTCGTTCAGGAGACGTCTCAGGCGTACAGAAACAAATATTCGTGTATATAGGACGTACTCGAGGACGAACAGGACTCGTTGAATAGCTCCAGATGTAATTTTCTCGCGCGCGTACAGTACATAGGAACGATCATAGAGCGTGTTTTCTTTCCGTCGTGTCGCAGTGTTTTCTTTCCGTCGTGTCGCAGTCTTTTGGGTGCTAGAGGAATTAATATCACGCGACGTACTCGATGTATGTATAATACGCGCGCGAGAAGATTGCATCCGTAGTCGTGGTGGGTCTAGTTCGTTCAGGAAACGTCTCAGGCGTACAGAAATAAATACACGCGCACACAGTACGCACTCGAGAACAAATAAGAAATGTTGAATAGCCCCGGATGCAATTTTCTCGCACGCGTACGGTACATATGGACGTCATCGAGCGTGTTTTCTTTCCTCGTGTCACGGTGTATTCTTTCCGTCGTATCGCGGTCTTTTGAGTGCTAGAGAAACTAACACTACGCAACGTACTCGATATATGTATAATACGCGCGCGAGAAGATTGCTTCTATAGTCATGGTAGGTCTAGTTCGTTCAGGAAACGTCTCAGGCGTACAAAAACAAATATTCGTGCATACAGTACGCAGTTGAGGACGAATAGGAGCCGTTGAATAGTCCTGAATGCAATTTTCTCGCGCGCGTACAGTACATACGAACGATCATCGATCGAGTTTTCTTTCCGTCGTGTCGTAATCGTGATCGTGTGGGTCCTAGAGGAACTAATATCACGCCACGTACTCGATATATGTATAATACACGCGCGAGAAGATTGCATCCGTAGTCGTGATGAGTCTTATTCGTTCAAGAAAAGTTCTCAGGCGTACAGAAATAAATATTCGTGCACACGGTACGAACTCGAGGACGAATAGGACCCGTTGAATAGCCCCGAATGCAATTTTCTCGCGCGCGTACAGTACATACGAACGATCATCGATCGAGTTTTCTTTCCGTCGTGTCGTAATCGTGATCGTGTGGGTCCTAGAGGATCTAATACCACGCGACGTACTCGATGTATGTATAATACGCGCGCGAGAAGATTGCTTCTATAGTCATGGTAGATCTAGTTCGTTCAAGAAACGTCTCAGGCGTACAGAAACAAATACTCGCGCACAAAGTACGCACTCGAGAACGAACAGGACCCGTTCAATAACCCCGAATGCAATTTTCTCGCGCGCGTACAGTACATGAATTTTCTTTCTATCGCGTCGCTCAGGTGAGAACGAGAGAGATCCAAGAAGAGATTATCTCCCGAGAAGCATCGAGAAACTCGTTGCAACACCAGATGTAATCTTTTCGCGCGCGTACTGTACATACGGGCGATATGCAAGCGGTTTTTTTCTTCTTCTTCTTCCTTTTTCGATCTCGTCGTTTATACGGGAAACCGATCCACAAAGCGACCGTCTCCTCGGGCAGGTGCCGAGACTCGCGATAATTTCAGATGCAATCTCCCGGCGCACATACTGTACACACAGACGATTATCAAGCGAGTTCTATTTCTATCGCGTCGCTTACGTGGAAGAACGACCTAAGGAGATATTGGAAAGGAAACGCGACCTATCGCTGGCTGGCTTTGCTTCCGCTCGGCTGAGAAAAGTTTGCTTTTCATGACTAGGCGCGCTCGAGGCGTTGAAACGGTCGAGAGAATTTTCCGTTAACGTGCAACGGTCCGGCGAATTGTTAAGTGCGAATTGAAACGATAAAATCGCAATCCGCGGTTTATTCGGTGCCGGGGCTGCATTCTCGTTGCCGAGAGGCGCATACGTTTCCATTGACGAATCGAAATCATCGCGATCGGTTTCGAACGATCGTGACTTTCGTACACGGTCGAGATACGCGAATTTGTTTACGCGTTGCGGAGAAACGATTAATCGTGACTTATAACGAAACGTTGCGAGATAAATCCGAACCGGATGGAAAATTAAAGAAATCGAAATTAAAAAATACCCAATGTACGTAGATAAAGTGTACGGAATTATTATTATCACGAAAGATATCGTCGTCGTATTGTTAATTCGATTTAATAGTGATCCACTTCGAGATAGATATACCTATTGAACAGCGCGCTAAATTGATTTTGGTAGCTCATTGCAGATTGCAAATCTCTCGAGGAGCAAATTCGATTTCGGTTTACGTCTGAATTACAAATTGGGAATCTCTCGAGAATCTTGTAAATTGTAAAATCGGTGTAACATTAATTTGTAAAAGAGAATTACGTTTGATTCTGGTTCTTGATTGTTCGGTATTTCGAGATCGAAATATTCGAGATAAACATTTCGTTATCGTAGGTGAAACTGTGATTGAATTTTTATCCAGTTATTCAACAAAACGACAAACGAAGATTATCAATATTCAAGTAAACAATTACGTTAATTTTTGTTTCCCCCCGGAAAGCCACTCGGTATTCATTAGGTGATCAATGAATCATCGTATCGAATATTATATTCCAAGAGAATTAATCGCACCGATTTGCCTTATCTAAAATGCATAATTATCTCCGTAACGAGAATTTAATTTATCGACAAATCCAAAGTTATCTTAATTAATTACTGAATCGATCCGAAGAATTCGATACTTTTAAATTCGTTCTTCAATTCCGATCGAGACTTACGATCGGTATATATTTTTGTAATGATTTTCAATCGCCGCGAGTGTATATTAAATTGAGCCGGAACTCTGTGTCGATTTGATTAATTGGAATCAATTGGTCTCGTACGAAAGTTTCAATCAATTTCGTATGTATTAATTCTGTCCAGTGCCACAATTTTGCTTGAATTTTCGATGAAGCGCATTTAAGAATCTGTAATATCCAACGATAATATTTACCCCGAATTAATTTAATAAATCAAAAATTCAGTCCCACATTTGCGATGTTAACATTCCATTCAATCACGATAATTGCATTATAGCTACAATTAACGGAAAATATTTAATATTGTAATTGTTCGCGGCGAGATCAAAGAAATTAATACCGCTTTACACGGAACAATAAATCCTTATTACAACCAGCGATCGATCGAGTATTCCGACCATCGGTATATTTAACGTGAAAAATCGAAAATATATTTCTACTCTTCGATATGAAAAAAAAAAAAAAAAACTTCGCGGTTACCTTGGCCAGAAATAATGACCAACGATTGAAAGAATTACTACGATTGTTCGTAAAAAAAAAAGAAAAAATCAACGCCATTGACGAACGCTCGTCGTAAAAAAATGTTTGAACATCGTCGAAGCATTCTCTACAAAATTAAAAACGACGCGTACAAAACGCGAACAGTATAATATTAATACCTGTTTCGCGATTCTTTACGACGGAGGATATGAAATGAAAATGCTTTCTCGTAAAAGTATAATCCCATAGAAAGCGTATAAATAAATAAAAAAGAAAAAAAAATAGAGACGAAGAACACGAACACGAAATGGAAATTCCGATGAAAAGTGTTCCGGTAAACATAAACATTCCTCGAAGAGTCATCGACAACGCGTTACCGGAGTACTATCCGCCGATAAGAACAATATTGACCAGTCCTCGCGTCATTAACACAATGAACCCATTGTCGTGTTAATTAATGAAAGTTCACGCGTTCCATTTGTATCAATTCATTTAGTATACGTTCACCTTCCGTTGTATCTTTTCGTTCGAGTGAACCTCCATCGTTACTGCAAAACAAACGAAACAAACGTGTCTGGCGATTGATACTACATTTGTTCGTTGCAAATTACTCCCAAGATAACCAACCGATACACGAACTAAGTAATAACTAATGACTAATGACTAAGTAATTATCACACACACGATTGCATCACGCGAGAAACAACGCAACAGATTCTTACCAAACAACAACCGTGTCAGCGATTGACTACATTTGTTCGTTGCAAATTACTCCGAAGATAACTAACCAATACACGAACTAAGTAATAACTAATGACTAATGACTAAGTAATTATCACACACACGATTGCATCACGCGAGAAACAACGCAACAGATTCTTACCAAACAACAACCGTGTCAGCGATTGATACTACATTTGTTCGTTGTAAATTACTCCGAAGATAACTAACCGATACACGAACTAAGTAATAACTAATGACTAATGACTAAGTAATTATCACACACACGATTGCATCACGCGAGAAACAACGCAACAGATTCTTACCAAACAACAAAATACATACGTTCAAAATACATCATTTCATCGCTCTCGATTTCTAAAACTATATTACCAACAATCGACACTTTCACCGATTTCCAAACCACGTTGTCCTTTCGTTAACTAATATCGTCCACGTGATAACTCGTTCTCTACGCACGCCTAAAACGAATTCCAAGAATATCGTTTACAAATTGCTGAAAATAATTGGCGGATTATCCGCTCGTAGCAACCGATGTATCGGAAACGGTACTCATTAGCGTTGATGACTCCACGGATTGAACACAAGCTAAACAGTAGCAGGTTCGTTCACCAGCCACGAAATGCTCACCGGTTTAAGATCACCGAGCACAAAGTAATTAGAGGAATCGGCCCCCCTTCTGATGAAGCAATCAATATTCCGAAAGCTATTCACACTCTGTAAATGAAACGTTTCGCGGTTAAGTATCCCGTGGTGATTAAATATGTAACGTTCGGTTCGCGGAAAGTTTGCACACTTCCCGGCCGCGAGATCTTCCGGTTTATCAGCACGAAAAACAAACAAAGGATCGGCCACTCGAACGTGGGCAATCGATGGGACGAAAGTGTCACGGGACCGTATCGGAGCAACGAACAAAAATATAAACAGAAAAGTTCTGATTCGCACGGGATCGCGAACAGAAATACTTAAGCGAGAATGGCTTAGCTTATTCATCACAACGTAGAATAATGAAATAAGTACCGAAATTCACTGCTTAGACGAATACCTCTGTAGAGAATATGTATATTTGGCGAATGTTGCTGTTTTAAGGAAATACTTCCGTAGAGAGTATATATTTGGCGAAATGATCAAAGGTGCGAAGCGGGTGACGGACAGAGATTCACAGTTGACTAGGTTGGAACAATTAAAGAATTTTTATTCAGAAGATAGCGACTTATATACGAGGGCGATCCGATAATTACTTAGCTTCACCACCCGATGGTCACCACGATCGCGAGAAAAATTTACTAGCTTGTGTACATTCTTGTGGACAGCTACTGTGAAAATTTCAGCCGAATCGGACTTGTAGTTTTGTATCGACCGTGTAACCATACCAAAAACAGATTATAATATCTAGTTTATCATAATATGCAGGGATCTCGCGTGTCTAGTAGTATAGTTATTGTATATATAAGAATACAAAGTTGGAAGAAATGCGTGTACAGTGATGTGTCTCGATGCGAACGACGACAGTGTCGTGTGGTCTTTCTGACTCTGGACTCGGAACTCGACTGAAAAGAAAAACCAAAAGGAAAACGGCCAAACCATTCACCGTGTACCATACCAAAAACCGATAGCATTCCTTTTCGCACACGTTCCCGTAACAACGCACGAGACTCTTCCCGCTCCCGTAACAACGCATCACACTCCATACGACAGACCGCTGATAACCGAAATTCCTTTTGCATACGTTCCCGTAACGACTCACGAGACTCTTTCCGTTCCCATAACGACGCACTCCCTACGTAACGCAGGACACTCGGGACAAGAACGGATACAAAAACCCGACACATAGGAGACAGATCGGTCTTGACCAGTGATTAGATCCCCACGAATCTGTGACCAAAGGTACCGCAATTAAAGTGTCATACGAAAGAAAATAATAAAGAGTACGATCTCCAGTTGGAGATCGACATTTTTTCCATCAAATCCTTAATTATTACGTGACACGATCGAGTATGCGAATCTTTCTTGGCCACGTTGACAGTTGGCTCGTATTCCAGACGGTAGACAGCCCGGTTCGTTTGCTCGGAAGAATCCGTGGCGAAATAAAGCAGTTAATATTCCAGCCAAAGCTGTTCACACCCTATTGACTAAACACTCGGTAAACATCCAAGGGGTAAACCGTGTACGCGGCCTTTCTTTCATCCGTAACAGTTGGTTCATTTTCCAGGCGGTAGACGCTCCAGTTCGTCTGCTCAAAAGAATTGGAGCATCACCTGGTGGTATAAGGTAATTAATATCGCGAAAGCCGGTTCGTTCTCACCCTACAGCGGTGGCGGTTTCCAATCGTTTTGGAAGACGACTCGGTGAAAGACCGCTCGGAAAAATGAAGGCTAAATTGAACGCTCCGGGAAACTCCGGGCCGATGGTCGCACGGTGCAACCAATTTGCTCGAAATGTAACAAATTACGAAAATTGAAGTAATACGCTCGAATCTTTTGTTTCTTTTTTCTTTTTTTTTTGGTCATTTTTTGGCTTGTTTTTGAAGTGAAACGTGGAAACGTTATTTGTCCAATCGTGGCGAGTGGTGTGTTTAAAACGAGCGATGTAAGTATTTGAAATTAGTATCGTGGTGTTTAAAGTGATGTATTTAATTATTCACTCGGTGTATACGAAGGAACTGGTATATTTAAAATATAGTTGTCAAACGAGAAATGTATTGATATAGAGAGAAAGAGAGAGAGAGGTTTAAATTATTCAACGTTTTTGATAATTACTGCTCCTATAAATTGAGCACACGAGAATAATGCACTGTAAGTGACTAATATTTCTAAAACTATATTTACCCTCCGGTGGTGATTTGCAATAATTCTGAAGAACGTTCCTGTTACGCGGCCGAAATAACGCCGGTCTAAACATAGCGACTGATGCAATCAGAGACGAGAGAAACCACCCTAATTGAACTAATGTATTTGCATATATTATTCTTCGGCGAAAATACACAAACGGGGCCACTTGTTAAATCGAGATAACCGATACAAATGAAGCAAAAAAAAAGAAAAAAGATACATCTTGACACCGAATGAGAATCTTCAACACTCGAACTATGGACGGTGAACGTATTTCTATTTGTCTCGGATAATACAAGTGTCTTGGAAGTTAGGTGGGAAAAGGGCAGATTAATTTACGAGTATTAGTCGACTATTTCGATAATAGTTCACGAATATTGTAGATAGAGACAACGTCAATAATTAAGTAATTTTAAAGATGGTGTTCGAAACAGGTCGAATTAACCCCTTTGATAATTCTAATGTTAAATTCCAAGTCTCCTTCTCCCATTCTGAAGAACACAACCCTAAAACATCTGTGAATTAAACATTTGCCAAAAGTAAATAACCTGTATTGTTTCTTTCATTTCCCACGTTTCAATTAATTAATTTACTAGTACCATTAGTTGTCTATTTCGATAATAGTACATGAATATCGTAGGCAAAGATACCATTAATGACTAATTAATGAGTAATTTTAAAAAGAAATTCGAAACGGGTTAAATTAACCCCTTTGGTAATTCTAGTGTTAAATTAAAAGCCTCCCTCCTCCATCCTGAAGAACACAACTCTAAAACATCTGCGAATTAAACATTTGCCAAAAGTAAATAACGTGTATTGTTTCTTCCATTTCCTACGTTCCAATTAATTAATTTACTAGTACCATTAGTTGTCTATTTCGATAATGGTCCACGAATATTATAGGCAAAGATACCATTAATGACTACGTAATTTTAAAAAGAAATTCGAAACGGGTTAAATTAACCCCTTTGGTAATTCTAGTGTTAAATTCCAAGCCACCCTCTCCCATCCTGAAGAACACAACTCTAAAACATCTGCGAATTAAACACCTGGCAAAAATAAATGACGTGCAATGTTTCTTCCATTTCCCACGTGTCAATTAATTAATTTATTAGAACCATTAGTTGCCTATTTCGATAATAGTCCACAAATATCCTAGGCAAAGACACAATTAATAATTAAGTAATTTTAAAAAGAACTTCAAAACATGTCAAATGGACCCCTTTGGTAATTCCAACATTAAATCGTCCATATTCGATCGCAATAAAAACTTTCCTCTCTCTTCAAACTCCAAGACTGCCATTCCGAAAAACACAACCCTAAAACACCCGCGAATTGAAAAAAAAACCCGTCAAAAATAACTATCATACAACGTTTCTTGAATTTTCCACGGTTTCCAGTTCCGTAACAAAAGAAATTACCGTCTAATTAATTTACTAGTCCACTACTTGCCTATTTCGATAATAGTCCACAAATATCCTAGGCAAAGACACAATTAATAATTCAGTAATTTTAAAAAGAACTTCGAAACATGTCAAATGGACCTCTTCGATAATTCTAACGTTAAATCATCCATATTCGATCGCAATAAAAACTTTCCCCTCTCTTCAAACTCCAAGACTCCCATTCCGAAAAACACAACCCTAAAACACCCGCGAATTGAAAAAAAAAACTCGACAAAAATAACTATCGTACAACGTTTCTTAAATTCTCCACAGTTCCCAGTCCCGTAACAAAAGAAATTACCGTATCGCGATCCGTGCGGTGAAAGTGTCCAATTAATATTCCAAAAGCTGTTATCGTTCCATGAACCGTGTATTCGGCAAACAGTCGACGATAATTAAGCCCCCGCGATGTTCCATTCGGCCTTACGCTCCCTATCGGATGGCTTCGCGCCCTCGCCCTTCCCCCCACCCCCTCACTGTATTACCGGGGGGCAAGGTAATCCCGTAATTGTTTTAACTAGTATATTTTGAGCGTCGTAATGCAAAACTCGGTGCGCGTACGTGCACGGAAAGCCTCGACGCGTGTCGCGGCTCACGGTAGCCGAGGAGACAATGGCGAGTGCGATGGTAAACCGAGCACGGAATCACCGTGAACTCGTTCCAGCCACGTATACGCGGAGGGAATTAACCAGAATCGTGACTCACCGATTGCCGTCGCGACGCATCGCACGCGTTAAACAACGGTGTCTTCTCCGTGACACCATTGTCAGATGCTTGCGACTTCCGGCAACCTCGCGGGACGACCTCGCTTCGTGCTAACGAGAACGAAGACGGGGCGTGGACGAGGGGAGGTGAGGCGGAGGCGGAGAGAGAGAGGGAGGGGGAAGGACCGCCTCTCGCGCGTGCTGCAAGTTTCGATACATCCGTGCGACAATATCGGAGACTCGGGTGACCGAATCATGATCATTAGCAACGTGGAGAAACGATTCCATCGGTTTATCTCCGAGCGGTGTCATCGTTATTCTGGTACACAAAGAGACGATATTTGAATAGTGTAATAAAACAAAGGGAATTCCACCGGTCTAAAAGAGGATCTTTTTTTTTTTCTTCTTTTTTTCTTCTTTTTTTTTTACTCGTTTTCTTTTTGAATTTTTGTTTTGAATAGTGAAAAATACGCTCGTAGAATCGACGGTGGCGATGACGCGAAATAACGAGGGTATTTTGTCGAATTATGGGACTCGAACGGTAGATATATAACGCAGCGGGGGATTTCGGTCGATTAAATGAGAATCGATTTTTTTTTTTTCTTCGCTTTGAATAGTTGCGAAAGTATGCTCGTTGAATCGATGGTAGAGATGTCGTGAAATAATGAGGGCATTTTTTTTAATTAGGACACGTCGGGAGATCCACGAATCGGTAGAAATAAAACGCGGGCATTATGCGACGTCTGGAATGGAATTCCTTTTTTTGTTTCCGAATTCAAGTTTCGAACGATCGTGGAAATTTCTCTGCGATATCGATTGTAGATGTATGGTAAAATAATAAGGATGTTTTGTTGAATTAAGAGTACTCGAATGGTAAAAATGAAATATAGGTGAGAGGGCAGTTTGTGGTCTAAAAGAAAAGCATATTTTTCTTCTTAAATTTTCGTAAAAGTATACTCGCATAATCGACGGTAAAAATATTGTAAAATAATGGGGGCATTTTTTTGAATTAGGACACATTGGAAGATTCTTGAATCGATAGGAATAAAATGCATTGTGTCGCCTAGAATGGAATTCTTTTTTTGTTTCTAAATTCTCGTTTCCATCAATTCTGAAAATGTGTCTCTAATATCGATGATAAATGTATAGTAAAATAATAAGGATATTTGGTTGAATTAAGAGACTCGAATGGTAAAAATTAAATATAGAAAAGGGGACATTTTGTGGTCTAAAAGAAAATGGATATTTTTCTTCTTAAATTTTTGTAAATGTATGCTCGTATAATCGACGGTAAAAATATTGTAAAATAATAGGTCCATTTTTTTGAATTAGGACACATTGGAAGATTCTTGAATCGATAGAAGTAAAATGCATCGTGTCGCCTAGAATGGAATTCTTTTTTTGTTTCTGAATTCTCGTTTCCATCAATTCTGAAAATGTGTCTCTAATATCGATGATAAATGTATAGTAAAATAATAAGGATATTTGGTTGAATTAAGAGACTCGAATGGTAAAAATTAAATATAGAAAAGGGGACATTTTGTGGTCTAAAAGAAAATGGATATTTTTCTTCTTAAATTTTCGTAAATGTATGCTCGTATAATCGACGGTAAAAATATTGTAAAATAATGGGTCCATTTTTTTGAATTAGGACACATTGGAAGATTCTTGAATCGATAGAAGTAAAATGCATCGTGTCGCCTAAAATGGAATTCTTTTTTTGTTTCTAAATTCTCGTTTCCATCAATTCTGAAAATGTGTCTCTAATATCGATGATAAATGTATAGTAAAATAATAAGGATATTTGGTTGAATTAAGAGACTCGAATGGTAAAAATTAAATATAGAAAAGGGGACATTTTGTGGTCTAAAAGAAAATGGATATTTTTCTTCTTAAATTTTCGTAAATGTATGCTCGTATAATCGACGGTAAAAATATTGTAAAATAATAGGTCCATTTTTTTGAATTAGGACACATTGGAAGATTCTTGAATCGATAGAAGTAAAATGCATCGTGTCGCCTAGAATGGAATTCTTTTTTTGTTTCTGAATTCTCGTTTCCATCAATTGTGTAAATGTGTCTCCGATATCGATGGTAGATATACGATGGTGAACTAATAAGGGTATTTCGTAGAATTAGAACGCGAGAACAAGATCGTTCGGTAAATCGAGACAAATGGGGTATTCGAAAGGATGCAAAAGGAATGCATTCCAAGATACGTAGATACAGACATTTTATGGAATTGGTGCACGGTGGGAATTAGGTGCATCGTGGTTCCCCGAAATAAGATTGCACGAACATCGTATTGTTACCACCTTATACAAAACTATATTTGTCAGTGCGGCGGGGAAACGTTGGAAACACGAAAGTTCCAAAAAATAGGTAGACTACTGTGCGGTTAACTTTATGCAATGGCGATACCCGTAACCAACGAAGCTCCGCCGAAGCGCGACCACCACGAGCTGAAAACTTCAAACACGTTTTTCTCGAAACTGTACTTCTTTACGCGCTGCTTGAATATCTCGAGAACTCGCGTTCCGATCGATTTCAAATTTACCACGTACATTCTGCAACTGTTCCTTTATTGCAGAAACCACGAAAATGTTACGATTATTATACGTTCTCCTATAACACGGTTAATTCGTTCCGAGTTCTATCGAAACTATATTTTCGGTGTACGTAATGTACAACAAGAGGGTCGAGCGTATTTCCATTAAAAATATTCTATTTCGAAACATTACCAATTCGAAATGAATAAACACGATACTTATGTTTGTACTGTTGTCGACGTGTTCGAAATTTTAAGATCGAGTCATTTTTAAGACCGAGAAGTATACAAGTATCAACTACTCTCTTCCTTTACTTTCGTTTGTACGATTGTCGACGTGTCAGAAATTTTAAACGAAGATCGAATCATTTTTATACTTTCTCGAGAAGTATACAACCCTTCCCTATTTTCGTTTGTAGGATTGTCGACGTGTTCGAAATTTTAAACGAAGATCGAGTCATTTTTAAACTCGAGAAATATACAATTATGAACTACCTTCCCCTACTTTCATTTGTACGATTGTCGAAATTTTAAACGAAGATCGAATCATTTTTATACTTTCTCGAGAAGTATACAACCCTTCCCTACTTTCGTGAGTATGACTGTCGACGTGTTCGAAATTTTAAACGAAGATCGAGTCATTTTTAAACTCGAGAAATATACTATTATAAACTACCCTCCCCTACTTTCATTTGTACGATTGTCGAAATTTTAAACGAAGATCGAATCATTTTTATACTTTGTCGAGAAGTATACAATCATCCACTACCCTCCCCAACTTTCGTTTGCACGATTTTCAACGTGTTCGAAATATTATACAAAATTTTAAACGAAGATCGAATGATTTTTAATCTCTAGAAGTATACAATCATCCACTACCCTCCCCTACATTGGTTTATACGAATTTTCGACGTGTTCGAAATATTATACAAAATTTTAAACGAAGATCGAGTGATTTTTAATCTCTAGAAGTATACAATCATCCACTACCCTCCCCTACATTGGTTTATACGATTGTCGACGTGTTCGAAATATCATTCGAAATTTTAAACAAAGATCGAGTCATTTTTAAACTCAAGAAATATACAATCATCAACTACCCTCCCCAACTTTCGTTTGCACGATTTTCAACGTGTTCGAAATATTATACAAAATTTTAAACGAAGATCGAATGATTTTTAATCTCTAGAAGTATACAATCATCCACTACCCTCCCCTACATTGGTTTATACGAATTTTCGACGTGTTCGAAATATTATACAAAATTTTAAACGAAGATCGAGTGATTTTTAATCTCTAGAAGTATACAATCATCCACTACCCTCCCCTACATTGGTTTATACGATTGTCGACGTGTTCGAAATATCATTCGAAATTTTAAACGAAGATCGAGTCATTTTTAAACTCAAGAAATATACAATCATCAACTACCCTCCCCAACTTTCGTTTGCACGATTTTCAACGTGTTCGAAATATTATAAAAAATTTTAAACGAAGATCGAGTGATTTTTAATCCCGAGAAGTACACAAGTATCAACTACCAACCCTTACTCACGACGGACATTTTATTCAGCGAAGTGTCGCACTTGGTAAAATGAAATTTAATTCTTCCCCACACTCGTGGAAGTTTCCATTCTTCAATCTCGGCGTAATTCAAGTATTATGACTTTTAATGTTCCCATAAACGATATTCGATGAAACAGCGCGCCGGGCGTAAAAATCTCTCGCGTAACGCGCGTACATTACGAGTGCTATTTCGTCACCGTGTTACGCGGGTTTTTGCACCTGCGAAATCGTTCGAAAATGGTTGGAAATGAATTCCTCCCATTTCGACGCGATTCCACGTTTACGCGACTTTCGTGAAACCGTTTTTCGATCCGACAAAGAGTCAGCGGGATTAATAATCGCGGAAAGAACACTTCCACGGACCGGTACGTACCGCCTCCATTTTAAACGGTTTATCATCGTGAATAAAAAGGAGAAAAAAAAAAAAAAGGAAAAATACGCGTGCCTGGTAGTATCGACTGGCCGTAAATGTATGCCGGATACGAATAAAAACGCAACTCCGTTTCACGATGTTCCCCCGGTGAGTCCATTACAGGAAATTTAAAAGCGCGCGGACAAATGTTTCAACCTGTCCGTGACTCTCCTCGATATATTTTACTGTTAGCAAATAACAGGGTATACGCGTTCCTTGTCGAAAATTCTAACGGTGGCCCCCTCCCCTCGTGAATTATGTTGTCCCATGGTATAAATTGCGCCCGATCTCACGTATTTATGAATTCAAACGAGCGCGTCCCACAACAGTGGTGCCCCTAACACGTTAACCGTCGGGCTCTTTCATATTTGATGCATCGGGCTCAAGTCGGTTCGGGACCCGTGGCATCGTAAATAATGCACTAGAAAATCACGTTCTTACGCTTCGTGTATTACCCCTGATGCATTATTCGCGAGCAAAGTGTACGTAAAATATCCCGCGGACTGAACCGGCTGCATGATCTATGTTACCCCGTGGCTTTACCGCGGTCTTGAAAACGCTTCACGGTGCGTTAAGGGTGAACGTTGGAAAAAGTCATCGTGTACGAACGAGACACTCCCGTCACGGGGAAAATGATAAATAATAGGTAGAGTTGTACGCCGTGCTCGACGACCGTCTCGTGGAATCGTTAATTAAATTAATTAATTAACGCTGGAACTATCGATAGAAATCGGTGTATCGAGGTGTTCCTCGCAGGTGACTAAGGGAAATTAACGATTGGGGGGAAAAGGAAAGTTTTGAAATTGATTGTGTATCTGTAGAATTGAAGTGTTGGGAGGTCTTTTGAAAATATGATTTTGGAATTTAAAGTAAATTTGTTTGTGGAATCGGTACGTTTGTTAATTAATGTTGGAACTATCGATAGATTCTGGTGTGTTAAGGTGTTCCTCGCAGGTGACTAAGGGAAATTAACGATTGGGGGGAAAAGGAAAGTTTTGAAATTGATTGTGTATCTGTAGAGTTGAAGTGTTGGGAGGTCTTTTGAAAATATGATTTTGGAATTTAAAGTAAATTTGTTTGTGGAATCGGTACGTTCGTTAATTAATGTTGGAACTATCGATAGATTCCGGTGTGTTAAGGTGTTTTTTACACGTGTCTAAGGGAAATTAACGATTGGGGGGAAAAAGAAACTATTAAAATTGATTGTGTATTTGTAGAATTGAAAAGTGTTGGGAGGTCTTTTGAAAATATGATTTTGGAATTTAAAGTAAATTTGATTGTGGAATCGGTACGTTTATTAATTAACACTGGGAATATCGATAGATTTAGGTGTATTAAGGTGTTCCTCGCACGTGACTAAGGGAAATTAACGATTGGGGGGGGGAAAAAGAAACTCGTGAGATCGATTGTACATCTGTAGAATTGTAAAAAGTGTCGCAAGATTATTTGAAAATATAATTTTGGAATTTAAAGTAAATTCGTTTGTAGAATCGGTCTGTTCGTTAATTAACACTAGAACTATCGATTTCCATTCGAGAGTCGGTCCTCGATCGTCACTTAATTCAGTGCACTTTCTCCAATTCAGAAAATTATCATGGTTTGGAATTGAAATTAAATATTCAATTACTCCTTTTTTGTAAATTATAAACATATGTACATGAAATATTGAAAATGTTCTATTTGAAAGTAATTACACGATTAGAAGAATTTCATCTAAATTTCAATTTCAAGAATTGCTACTTTTTGGTAACAGAAAAGCCTCGAGTGCAAAGGGTTAAGGTGTTCCTCGCACGTGACTAAGGGAAATTAATAATTGGGGAGAGAAAGTAACTTTTGAAACTGATTGTACATCTGTAGAATTGTAAAAAGTGTCTTGAGGTCTTTTGAAAATATGATTTTGGAATTTAAAGTAAATTCGTTTGTAGAATCGGTTCGTTCGTTAATTAACGCTAAAACTATCGATAGATTCCGGTATATTAACCCTTTCCACTCGAAAGTCGATCCTCGATCGTCACTCAATTCGGTGCACTTTCTCCAATTCAGAAAATTATCATGGTTTGGAATTGAAAATTAAATATTCAGTTACTCTTCTCTCAAAAATATAAACACATGTGTATGAAATATTGAAACGAAAATGCTCCGTTTGAAATTAATTACACGATTTGAAGAATTTCATCTAAATTTCAATTTCAAGAATTGCTACTTTTTAGTAACAGAAAAGCCTCGAGTGCAAAGGGTTAAGGTGTCCCTCGCACGTGACTAAGGGAAATTAATAAATGGGGAGAGAAAGAAACTCGTGAAACTGATTGCACATCTGTAGAAGTGAAAAGTATCTTTCAATAAATATGCGATGGAATTTAACGTATATTCGTTTGCAAGAGTAGTTGAAATCAGTCGGTTTGACTGGTCGGTGAATTTGGCGTTAAACTATCCAGCGCGTCTCGTACGCGCGAACTGGAACGAAACTCTGGCGTAGCATTTACTCCCGGGTTTACGCGTGGTCTAAGTCGAGCGCGTATCGAGGTCTGGGGCTCGGTATTGAGTCATAATAGCGAGAAACGTTTCTGAGGCGTAGATTAAAGGTATAAATAGAACCGGTCTCGGAAAATCTACGTTGATCTCTGTACGAGAGTACGAACCGGAGCTGAATAACAATATCGGAATACTTTTCAGGTATTCTTTACCGTTCACTTGAAATCTCGTGGCAGGAATGCGTGACAAGTGGACGGGGTACACATATATGTACACTGGTGCACAGATTCGATTCTAGTTTGTTATTCGTCGCTGCAGTTACAGACACATGTGGACCGAGTGACGAAGAAGGTAGTGAGTGAGTGAGTGAGAGAGAGAGAGTGAGTGAGTGAGTGAGTGAGTGAGAGAGAGAGAGAGAGAGAGAGAGAGAGAGAGAATGAGAAACACGTGGCAGCCCCATTGGCGTAGACGCAACGTATTACTATCGTGCAATAATTGTATCCAATACAGGGCAACGATTTTTATTAGTTTTGTGGAGTATACTAGGAAAGCATTGGTGTTGTGTAATTACTGATAGGAGTAGGGGAAATTGTTTTAAGGAACGAAAATAATTTAATGAGAATTTAATCTAGGAATGAATGAAAATGTAAGCCTCTGTTCGTTTTAAAAGAAGTTGTGTACAGTGTGTGGTAGTATGCAACTGTCGCCACGATTTTTCAACCACTTCCAGTAGTTTGATTGAAAAAATTTGTTTCGGGCGAAAGTTAAAATTAGTTTCTGGTCAGCTACAAATTTAGATGTGAAAACATATTTGTTGGTAAATATTGTAGTAGTTTCCATGTATCGATGTACGGATAAAATGTATCCGTTGCTATTTTTTAAGGAAAGGGTTTTGTGGGTATGTGAATAATAATAGAATATTTGTGAGTAATCGTGCATTATCATTCGAATATTTGAGTATTTGTGCATCATCGTTCGAATAATTGAGTATTCGTATAATATTATTCGAATATTTGAATATTCGTACATCATCATTCGAATAATTGAGTATTCGTAGAGTATTATTCGAATATTTGAGTACTCGTGTATTATAGTTTGAATATTTTGAGTAATCGTGTATTATCATTCGAATATTTGAGTATTCGTGCATCATCATTCGAATAATTGAGTATTCGTATAGTATTATTTGAATATTTGAATATTTGAGTACTCGTGTATTATAGTTTGAATATCTGTGAGTAATCGTGTATTATCATTCGAATATTTGAGTATTCGTGCATCATCATTCGAATAATTGAGTATTCATATAATATTATAAGAATATTTGAATATTTGTGCATCATCATTCGAATAATTGAGTATTCGTATAGTGTTATTCGACTATTTGAGTACTCGTGTATTATAGTTCGAATATTTGTGAGTATTCGTGTATCATCATTCGAATAATTGAGTATTCGTATAATATTATTCGAATATTTGAATATTTGTGCATCATCATTCGAATAATTGAGTATTCGTATAATATTATTCGAATATTTGAATATTTGTGCATCATCATTCGAGTAATTGAGTATTCGTACAATATTATTCGAATATTTGAATATTCGTGGATCATCGTTCGAATAATTGAGTATTCGTGTATTACGACTCGAATAAACGTGTATCATTATTCGAACGTTTGAGTATCACGGTTTCGTTACTCGAATATTAAAAAGAATATCGATCATTTCTCGTAAATTGTACCACCGTTGCGTAAGATAAAAAGAATCGTTAGAATTCGTTGTTACGTATTCGATAAGGTAGTCGATAGCGCCAAGATTGTGCCTCGTAATATCACTTAACAATGACCCTCGATTCTCTAAACGAGTACGTAACAACTATTTCCGCTTGTTCCAGTACCCACAACGATATTATAATTGATCGAAAGAAAAAACACCAACTGGCAACAATTATTCCATAAGCAGACACACTTTCCGTTTGTTCCAGTATCCACAACGATATTATAATTGATCGAAAGAATAAACACCAACTAGCAACAATTATTCCATAAGAAGACAAACTTTTCGTTTGTTCCAGTACCCACAACGATATTATAATTGATCGAAAGAATAAACACCAACCGACAACAATTATTCCATAAGTAGACACACTTTTCGTTTGTTCCAGTACCCACAACGATATTATAATTGATCGAAAAAAAAGAAAACACCAACCGACAACAATTATTCCATAAGTAGACACATTTTCCGTTTTCCTAAACGTTCACCACGTTCCGCGTAAATACTCGATCCTTTTTGTATCGCTAAATTTACGCCACGTATAAACATTGTTTCACCGGCTAAAGTACACGTTACGTTTTACTATTCCGTAGTTGGTCAGGTTACGGTGTAAAATGTTAAACATTTCGTTTATTCAAAGATAACATTGAAATTCCCCGCTTGAATAACCAATAAAGACCTCGGTTATTAATATTATTGTATTATTTTACGAAACGCATTCCGCATACATTTTCCATATTACTCGCACCGTATCCCGGGCCGTGAATGGGCAAAATTCGCGGTCTACTTACGATAAACGTTTCACGCGCCTCGATAAGTGTATCGAACGTTTAACAACGGTTGCTCCGATCGAGAGAAGATTTCATCGAGAGCAGAAACCAAGAGAATCTTGGAACGTTAAGACCATCGTTTGTCAACGATGGAAAACGCACCGGCTTCATTTAATTATGCTGCTAATTAATGCGAGGTGAAGAGGGGGAATAAAAGGAGAAGCGAAGCGCTGTGAGCAACGCCTTTGAAAAGAAACGTACGATTCTGTTTACGGTACCCTCCACCCCGGTAAACAACGCTCCGTGTAATTGAAAGGCGGAGCAAGCGGATGTCGATATCGGACGATTTTCTTGAACGACGCTCGACCCTCGTAACGGTGCCTGAACGTGACTAAACAAGACCCGGGATTTACGCAATATTTAATACCGTGAAAAACGACCGCCCTTCCAGCTTTCGCAATCGTACGTCACCTGTAATCTGCCGCTACAGTGGCACGAAGCAATGCTTGACAATTTCGAAATCTTCGTATTTAAGGCTTCGCAAAAATTCCAGATGCACGGAAATCGGTTTATTTATTGGGCAAACGATTCTAGTGCGACTCTCTCGTCGTTGTTTTAATTTTTTTTAATATAATGTCTTTGTACCCTTCCGGATCAGTGATCTTGTATTCGGTTTTTTTGGGGGGGAAAAATTCCACCCACGTGGATGTTCATTTATTTGGTAAGTGCACTTTATGCTGAGACTGACTGTGTTATAATTTGTTCTAATTCTTGATATAATAATATCTGTGCGGTTTTTCAGATCAGTGAACTTTGTATGTGTTTTTTTTTTTTTTAAATTGTAAAGTACATGGTCTATTTATTTGTTCGATAAGTGTCATATTTTGTTTCAATTGTTGATAAAGTAATATCTATGCATTCTTTCAGATCAGTGAGCTTCGTATGCATTTTTTGTTTAAATTGCAAGGTATATGATCCATTTATTTCTTTGATAAGTGCATCTTGTACCGAGAAGGACTCTGTCACTGTCACATTTCGTTCTAATTCTTGATAAGATAATATCTGTGCATTCTTTTAGGTCATCTTATGCCGAGTGCATCTTATAAGTGCATCTTATGCATAGACTGACTTTGTCACTGTCACATTTCGTTTTAATTCTTGATAAAATAATATCTGTGCATTATTTAGGTCAGTGAGCTTCATATGCATTTTTTTTTAAATTGCAAGGTACATAGTCCATTTATTTGTTCGGTAAGTGCATCTTGTGCCTAGAATGACTCTGTCACTGTCACATTTCGTTCTAATTCTTGATAAGATAATATCTGTGCATTCTTTTAGGTCATCTTATGCCGAGTGCATCTTATAAGTGCATCTTATGCCGAGACTGACTCTGTCACTGTCACATTTCGTTCTAATTCTTGATAGGATAATATCTGTGCATTATTTCAGATCAGTGAACTTTGTATGCATTTTTTGGAAAAATTGTAAAGTACATGGTCCATTTATATGTCCGATAACTGCATCTTATTCCGAAACAGACTCTGTCACTGTCACATTTCGTTCTAATTCTTGATAAGATAATAACATTGTGCTCTTTGAGATCAGAAAAATTTCAGCCACACAAATACCCATTTATTTGCTCGATGAACAGACTTTATCCCCTCGTTGAGCCTATTATTGACATAACTCGTTTTAATTCTTGATCAAACAAAAATATCTCTACACTGTTCATTCTGGAAACTTTGCCTGCACCTATTCAAAAAATTGCAGTCACATTGTAGCCGGTTTATTTGTTCGATAAACCGACACCAATCCCGTCACATGTCACGACCGGTTTTAATTCATGTAGAAACAATGATATCTTTACACATTTCCAGAATCTATGGTCGTTAACTAAAGACGTGTCATTAGATAATTCCCCAATGGCTTGTGTATTCGTTACTGAAAAAAAAGTTGCAGCCGGATATAAATCGACTCGCCTGTTAGATAAACGCATCTTACATCATCGTGACTCATTCTAATCGTCGATAAAATAGTATCTTTGTAGTTTTCCAGTATTTGCAGCGATCGAATGCAATCGATCGGAAAAGTTGCACGATAATATTTTCAGGTTGCAAGCCACTACGATTCGATTCTAGGAGAAAGTGTTTTACTATGTCGAGGACTGAGAATTAATACCATCGAGGATGAATCATGGACAATGACACACAAACATCGTTGACTCGTTCGACTGATTCCTTTTAGTTGTATCATGCACCAACTATCGCGACACTCGCAGCTCTTTTTCTTTTGAGCGATGATCGTCGTGCTTGGAACTGATCAAGTGCTCTACAATTGCATTGACGAAACCAATGACGACGATTGGTGCTATCCAGGGTCGGTATACAAGATTAAATTAAGCGATTGTGCAACGTTACACGGGACACTGGCGCGTAGCGATTTTTTTTTAAACCTTTGCGCACCGTTGAAATAATTGTCACATCGGTGCTGTTCGGTTCAAATTGACCAGCCGCGTGAAAACACGATAGCATTTAAATAAATCTCATTTCCATTCATGATACGTGATGTACAACAAATATAGAACGAGTAATTATTATACATCAGATTTGCATACCATTGCCTTTATAAAGAATACATTATACCCTTATATCGTGTGGTTTTTCTTTGCCCTTCGCGTACGAAATTATGAATATTAATCGTGGATCGGGTCGAGATATCAACGAAGAATTAACTTAGGAGAAATTACGAATCGAAATCAATGCGAATAATTATCACGAGCGACAATAGTTTATTTACCCTCGATCGTTACACGAGTCTCTCATTCGAATAAGGGACAATATTTCTTTTGATCCACGAGTGTGATAAAAGATACACACGAGCACCTTTTTACCGGGAATTCGAAATCTTATACATTGTTCGTTACGTGATCGACGATATCGTTACATTTTCGTTTCGAACAACCGATAAAAATTTCTCGAGAAACCAGACGATAAGCAAGACGACTAATTAAAGACGCGTCCGGGTAATAAATACGCGTATCTCGCGAGAGAGAAAAAAAAAACGAAAAAAAACGCGCCAAATGCAACTTTATTTCTCGCTGGTACATTTTTCAAGTCATTAAATTTCATACGAGCCGAATATTTTGTCAAAAAGTTATTTAACGTCAAAGTTCGTTTTCCGGTCAAACTGACCCGAATAGTGCGCGGGAATTAAAATGGTTCATTCATTTATTCCGCGTTAAAAAAAATTTACAATGATTTTTCACAACGACCATTATTTGTTTGTCAAAAATATGCGGGGCGCTTTTTTTTTTTTTTTTTCCTTTTTTGAAAAGCATTCTTTAATCAACGCTGAATAAAACATGGCGCGCGCACGCTTGTCTGGCGTCGCTACATATGGGTGTCGAATATAGCTGCGCGAATATGGCGAATTCTAGTATTCCCGGTTTCGGATACCGGAACATCGATGTTTCGCCGGATTCGATCGAATTCATTAAACGACGCGACGCGAAATTATGAGCGCTACGATTTAATTCTAGTTCGGGCCGCAGTTGCGATATTTCGATTAGCCACCGGTCGTGGAAATTGTTATTACGAACCGATCCTACCAAAACAATTAAAACTGACTCTAATCGAAAATATAATGGACGAAGTGAATAAATTTTTCGACTCCTAAAACTTCATGTGTCCTCCAAAAGGAAACCTAAGTTTACATTTTGGTAGATTCCACATTTTTTGGTTCTTCCTCGTTGTTTCTCAAAACAAATCACCTTGAAGATTTATCTTTTTTACATTCGATGGAATTCATTGAACAACGTAAGTCAAATGAAAATATAGGAGCTACGATGTGATTCTAGATTAAGATATACAAAATTTCGACCAGCCTCCTATGGATAAAAATTTGTTGTAACACTTTAGTAAAAAGAAATATTAAAATTGTCTAGTAGGGAATGGAAAAAATACAACGTACAGTAGACAATATAAATGATTTTTAGGATTCATAAAATTTCACAGATCTAGATTTAATTTCGATCTTTCGCTTCCACGTAGTTGTTAATTTTTTCTCAAAACAAGTCACCTTGAAAATTCCATTATTTTTTTTTACATTCGATGGAATTCATTAAACAACCTAACTCAAATGAAAATATAGGAGCTACGATGTGATCCTAGACCAAGATACAGATACAAAATTTCCTATGGAAGAAATAATTGTTTGTACCCCTTTAGTAAAAAAGAAATATTAAAATTGCCTAGTAGAGAATGGATAAAATACAACGTACAGTAGACAATATAAATGATTTTTACGATTTATAAAATTTCACAGATCTAGATTTAATTTCGATCTTTCGCTTCCACGTAGTTGTTAATTTTTTCTCAAAACAAGTCACCTTGAAAATTTCATTATTTTTTTTACATTCGATGGAATTCATTAAATAACGTAAGTCAAATGAAAATATAGGAGCTACGATGTGATCCTAGACCAAGATACAGATACAAAATTTCCTATGGAAGAAATAATTTTTTGTACCCCTTCAGTAAAAAAGAAATATTAAAATTGTGTAATAGAGAATGGAAAAAATGCAACGTACAGTCGACAACATAAATGAATTTTTACGATTTATAAAATTTCACAGATCCAGATTTAATTTCGATCTTTCGCTTCCACGTAGTTGTTAATTTTTTCTCAAAACAAGTCACCTTGAAAATTCCATTATTTTTTTTTACATTCGATGGAATTCATTAAACAACGTAACTCAAATGAAAATATAGGAGTGATTCTAAACAAAGATACAGATACAAAATTTCAACCGACCCCCCCTATGGAAGAAATAATTTTTTGTACCCCTTTAGTAAAAAAGAAATATTAAAATTGTGTAATAGAGAATGGAAAAAATGCAACGTACAGTAGACAACGTAAATGATTTTTGCGATTTATAAAATTTCACAGATCCAGATTTAACTGTAATTTTTCGCTCCCACGTAGCTGCGCATTTTTTCTCAAAACAGGCCACCTTGAAAATTCACTTTCTCCAGATTCGATAAAATTCATTAAGCAACGCAGCTCGACTAAAAACGCAAAAGCTACGATAAAATCCTAGAGCCCAGCTGCAACGTTCCGGTTGGCCCCCCGTGCAGAAAATAATCTTGCCACTCTGCATCAAAGAGAAAAGCAAATCCCAAAATTGCCCAACAGCGAACAGAAAAAAGTATAAAATAAAAAATAAAAAAAAACCACTATGTGAACACCGAACGAAACAAATAATTCCTACAACTTTAAAAATCTCCCTCCCTCCTCTCCCTTTTCCCCATGTGTCGAAATTCCAGTCCGCGGATCGTTCGCTGAGCGTACCCTCTTCCACGGTACGAGTCGTTCCGAAAATTCAGTTTCTAACAAACCCAGGCACGCGTGCAGGTTATGATAGGCAAAAAGGACACGTTCCTCCCCGTACGCTCCATAGTGACACGACTCGGGAAAAGGGATGAAATCACCCTTCAGAACGAAATTCAAACGCGTTACAAGGAAGTTTCCCTTGGTTTGCGTAACCGCGGTCGGTGCGCGAAAATTCCAAAGAGCGATTTCCCCCGGTTTTTGAAACGGTTGAATTTTCCCGAGTGGCACACGGCGGTGAAAAAAAAAAGAAAAAGAAAAAATTGTTCCTCCGCCCACGACGCTTCGACGTTCCACCCCCTCCCCCTCCGCCCCTTTTCCAACCCGAACCGGTGAAACGCTTCTCCGCGAAGTTCCCATCGGAATCAGAATATTTCTTTCAGCGTCGCGCGAAGCGAAGCGAATTCAACGTAACGTCGTTTCGCGGAATTTCCACGGTGCGTCGTTCTCAAAAGCGAGCGATGGTGGGGGTACCGGGGTGGGCGGAGCGTAGACCGAGTGGTGGGGGCGCGGGCACCTAGTCACGGCGTACGCGTTATCTTTCGCGGACTCGGTCCGGGTCGCTTTCGCGGGCGCCACCTCGCGAGAGCGAGCGTTACCAAAATTTCATCGTGAAATATTCATTCGATGCGCGTGTATTAAAAACGAGCACTCACGCTTTCGTCGCTTCGGTCGCGTTCGACAGAAAACAACAACGATCGCGCGCGCACGCGCGCACGGGTACGGTGCAGCCTCGGGACACGCTGTCCACGGTCCACCACCGCCGGGTGGTTGTATTTCCATGAAAATATTCAAAGCGCGACCCGATGAAAACACGAAGCCCCTGTACGGCGCGACACCGGGGTGCCACCATGGTCTAATTAATTCCCACAATTCGTCGGAAGATAATGACGAATCGCGCGAAATGATTAAACACACGTGGACCGACGTACGCGCGGAAATTAATTTACACGCACTTCGGTATCGCCCCTTGTAATCGCGATGTGAATTTCAATGGCTCGCCGCCCGCCCGCCCGCTGTTAATAATTGATCCGAATTTTCCATACGCTCCGAGCGTACCTACCGCGGTGATCACGTGCACACCTTTCGTTCGCGAGACTCGTCGAAGCTGTTCGCGCGAATTTCCACGGCACGAGGGGGGATTGGTTCCTGTGTGGGGGGGCCGTGTGTTGCATGACCGACCTTCTTTCACCCGTAATCACCGTATTTGCTCAACTGATAACGATTCGACCCGCGAGGAAACCATTACGTTTCGGTGTTCTCACTTTTCACGGCGTTGTTCGAACCGCGGTTTCAACTTTGTCTCACGGTCGACCGATTCTTGAACTACGTGGTCCACGCCACGATTCGGGAACCGCGAATTTGTGGAACAATTTGCGGACCGGGTCCATTCCCCGCTGAAAATTTCCAAACGCGGCGATTTTTACGCGGGATAAATTTATACGAAAAGGAACCGTATCTCCGCACCGATCGGGCAATATTTGTTTTGGTATAATAATTCTGGGAAATAATTTGCGGTGAATTTTTTTTTTTTTTTTTTTTTTTTTTTCTCCGGGACGAAAAATATTACACATTACAGATCGAAATTGAATTCTGGACGATATGTATTTCGCGTTTGAAAATTTTGTAACGCGACTGATTTTTCGGGAATAAATTTATACGGAGGATTAATACGTAGCTTTGCACGGATGTATTTATACTTTGGGTAATAATTTATCGACTTTTCGAACGAATCGATATTCTTGCGGAATCTTTTACCGACCGGTGAATTTATTTCGAATTACACGTGATTATCACGGAGCGAATATCTTCCCTTCAGTTTGTTTACTAATTGAGAATACTTTGGAGCAAATGCGTGGATCCCTCAATGGAATATTTTTCAACGAGTATCGTTAGTGCGTGTGTATTTTCGTTGCATCGTATCTGACAAACTGCGTTTCAATATCGGTAAATTAAATCAGACCGTCTGGTTATTCTCTTGTAACGTTAGAGAAAGAAAATATACAAATATGATGTTTCCAAAAATATGGGATCTGTTTTCAGTATCGTGTGAAAATTAGGATGATATTTCGTCCCTGGAGAACCGAATGTAAACCTGAACGCGGCGCGATAATAATTTAAACACATCGTGAATTAAATATCATTCGACACTTTTAATCAATTTTCACGTGGCGCGCCTAAACGTTGCTAATTCTTTCAAAAAAAAAAAAAAAAAAGTTTGTTATCCTCGGTCTGAATCATTTTTAACTGCCACGGTACGGTCGCTCGAGCGTATTACACCCATAATAATTTTAATTATCCGTAACTCATTAATTTGCAATTCCGCTAACACCCTGAATTTAGCTCATAGCTGTATTTTGTAACCCTGTGAATCATTCGCCACTTCAGTATTTATGAGACCGCTATACTGATCGTATCAAAGTGTTTGCCAGTAGCTTGGTCGTGCTAGATTCGGGGACAGTATTCGCGTAATATTTTTCGTGAATAAAATTACTGAAAAATTTACAATTTTTTCTCACATGGGAAGCACTCAACTTGTCTCCCTCCGATTTTAACCTACTTTTGCAGGACGGTAGATTACAGGTTCCCTGTTGCTTTGTGGAATATTAAGTGCAATAACTCGTTAATTTTACAAATACGAGAAATTAATGTTACCTATCTCTACGAATCCACATCGATCCGTTTCGTCGCGAATTCGACGTTAAGATCGCGAATGGAAAATTTAATTAAAAAAAAAAAAAACAATGTCGATTATTTTCTCGACTCTTTTCCCATCGCGTAGAAAATTACAGGAACATGATTGCAAGTAGTGTACCAGCGTGAAGAAATAACTCACAAGAGGGAAACACACGGTTGGTATTGCAATAACGATGTAAATTGCCCTAATGTTAAAAATCGTTAATTTACTACGAAAGGTCGTTCTTCCCCATTAATACAGAGTATACTCGGATAAGTTCCACGATACTGAGCAATTTCTTGCTCCTTCGCTTGAAAAATTAAAATAAATACGTATAGATAAGCTTCGTTACAAGCGAACCACACAAGGTGTATCTACTTAACCATCTTAGCTTCTTGTAATTACTTGTTTCCTCGTCGTAACTGCTCGAATAAAATACTCGACGTTTGTGTACAACTTTGCGATAATGTGCGTCAAAATTGACACTGATATTCCTCAAAAAATTACCATAAATGTCCCACGGAATATTTTAACAGAAAACAGTGCAAATATTATCGTACCACTACGAGTTCGAATAACCATTTCTCGCGAAGGTTAGAAAATGAATTTTATTTTTGTCAAAATATTCTATCAAAGTCTCTCTTCCATAGATAGCAAAAAGATCAATGTTATCTTCAAAAAGGAAGCAAAATCGTATGTTTACTATATCTCGCGTTCACATCAGTACGTAAACGATAACCGACGAGTAGATTTGATTATTTGTTCTACGAATCCGAATAACCACTTCTCGAGAAGATTAGAAAATGAATTTTATTTCTGCCGAAATATTCTATCAAAATCTCTCTTCCATCGATACCAAAAAGATCAATGTTATCTTCAAAAAGGAAGCAAAATCGTATGTTTATTATATCTCGCGTTCACACTTGTACACGTGAAAGTATTTCTGTCAAAATACACAATGTAGAGGAACTTAACCGAGTGCATCAATGATGGTAAGTATGACTTGAAAAGCCTTTACAATTATTTGTACATATTCTCGTCGATACACAAAAGAATCAAAGTTCAGAACTAAATTAAATAAACCATCTAACTAGATTGTACGCGTAAAAATGTATCACACGTGAAAGTATTTCTGTCGAAACACACAATGTAGAGAAATTCGACTGCAAGTGTGATGGGAGTGACTCGAACGGATATTTCTACAATTATTTCTACATAGTCTTGTTGATACAAAAAAGAATCAAAGTTCAGAACTAAATTAAATAAACCATCTAACTAGATTGTACGCGTAAAAATGTATCACACGTGAAAGTATTTCTGTCGAAATACACAATGTAGAGAAACTCGACTGCAAGTGTGATGGGAGTGACTCGAACAGATATTTCTACATAGTATTGTCGATACAAAAAAGAATCAAAATTCATAACCAAATCGAATAAACCATTTAACTAGATTCTACGCGCAAAAATAGATCACACGTGAAAGTATTTCCGTCCAAGTACACAAAGTAGAGAAACTCGACTGCAAGTGTGATGGAAGTGACTCGAACAGATATTTCTACATAGGATTGTCGATCCAAAAAAGAATCAAAATTCATAACCAAATCGAATAAACTATCTAACTAGATTCTACGTGCAAAAATGTATCACACGTGAAAGTATTTCTGTCGAAATACACAATGTAGAGAAACTCGACTGCAAATGTGATGGGAGTGACTCGAACAGATATTTCTACATAGTATTGTCGACACAAAAAAGAATCAAAATTCATAACCAAATCGAATAAACCATTTAACTAGATTCTACGTGCAAAAATAGATCACACGTGAAAGTATTTCCGTCCAAGGACACAAAGTAGAGAAGCTCGACTGCAAGTGTGATGGAAGTGACTTGAACAGATATTTTTACAATTATTTGTACATACTCTCATCGATACAGAAAAGAATCGAAGTTCAGAACCAAATCGAATAAACAATCTAACTAGATTGTACGCGCGAAAATGTATCACACGTGAAAGTATTTCTGTCGAAATACACAATCTAGAGAAACTCGACCGAGTGCATCGGTGATGGTAAGTATGACTTGAAAATGCTACTTTACTATTATTATACATACACTTTCGCCAATAAAAAATAGGACCAAGGTCACACCTGTACGTAAACGATAACCTACGAAGCAGTCTTGATTATTTCCTCGCGAAATTACATCACCGTGAATCGATGCTTCTGTCGGTCGATTTTGTCGCGAATGCGTTCCATTATGGAGAAATCGGTTCGAAAAATCGCAAAAAACCGGAACCTCGAGACGATATTGTCCCGTGTTTCCTTCACGCGTTTACATCTCACGTAAAAGTATGCAAAGAGGATCCTCCTCCCTTTAACCTCGGACAACCTTGCCTTCGAGCTGCTAGAAGTCGTTGCACGGGCGTTTAGCATCGATTATAAACGCCCACACGTATCCTTCGTTGTGATTCCGTGTTCCTCAAGGAACTGGTAACCGAGATATCGTTACGTTGCAACGTTGGTTTTCCTCCTGTTGGAATTCCAGCAACGAGAACGAGGCACGAACGCGTTCCACGACGCGCGAGCGTGCGCTGGCAGACACTCCCGCAGGTAAACTGCACGCTGCTTGCCGGGTTGAACGAACGCACCTGCTTGGTCTTCAGGTAAACGCGTATCCCTTCCCTCCGTAGCCCCGCGCCTTGCGCCACCATTGTGGGCCGCACGAAGGGCCTAGGAAAAGGTATTCCTCCCTAAAACTCATTCTTCGTCGGGGCCTTAACACGATTGGTTCGCGTCCCTGGAATCCTTGAGAGGATACGAAAGAATTGAATGAATTGAAAGAATTCAAAGAATTGAATGAATTGTACGAATTGAAAGAATTCGGGGCTTTCTTTCGCCTGGAACAATTGTGGATGTTGTAGAAATATTTAAACAAACCTTGGTCCTAATTTTTATTCGCGAAAGTGTATGTATAATAATAGTAGAGTAGTATTTTCAAGTCATACTTATTATCACCGATGTACTCGGGTAAGTTTCTCTACATTGTGTATTTCGACAGAAATACTTTCACGTGTGATACATTTTTGCGTGTACAATCTAGTTAGATTGTTTATTCGATTTGGTTCTGAACCTTGATTCTTTTCTGTATCGATAAGATTATGTAAGAATAATTGTAAAAATATCTGTTCAAGTCACTTCCATCACACTTGCAGTTGAGTTTCTCTACTTTGTGTACTTGGACGGAAATACTTTCACGTGTGATCTATTTTTGCACGTACAATGTAATTAGATATTTTATTCGATTTGGTTATGAATTTTGATTCTTTTTTGTATCGACAATACTATGTAGAAATATCTGTTCGAGTCACTCCCATCACACTTGCAGTAGAGTTTCTCTACTTTGTGTATTTGGACGGAAATACTTTCGCATGTGATACATTTTTACACGTGTAATCGAGTTAAATGGTTTATTTGATATGGTTCTGAACCTTGATTCTTTATTCTATCAACAATACTACGTAGAAATAATTGTAGAAATATCCATTCGAGTCATTCCCATCACACTTGCAGTCGAGTTTCTCTACATTGTGTACTACTACGGAAATACTTTCTCGCGTGATCTCTTTTTGCGCGTGTAATCGAGTCAGATATTTCGTTTTATTCGATTACGAACCTTGCTCCCCTTTTGTATCCCTACAGCTAAGTGGAAACAATTGTAGAAAAATCTTTTCACGTCACATCCACCGACAACGCTCAGACTGAAATTCCCCAACATTGTGTATTCGAACAGAAATACTTTCGCGCGTAATCTGTTCTTGCGCGTAGAATCCATTTACATTTTTCCCTTCTAATACCATTGCAAGAATCGATAGCGAGGTGGACTCGAGAAGCATAAATTTTTCGATAATCGTTCCCAGTCTATTTCGAATGCGTATTTCTCGTTCGTTTGCCACTGTTTCGCGCGAAAGAAAAATCATTATTGTTTCTCAACGGACGATTTCAACCGTTTCAACGAGAATTCCGTCACTGACGCGATACGGTTCTCCCGCAAGTGTCCAAAAACCCGCACACACACTCTCGATACCTGTACCCTGTTCAAATTTTCAAACGGAGCGGAGTACAACGAAACGCTCGCGTTTCGGCGACGAACATTACGTATTTTAGAGAAAATTAAACGAAATCGATCGCGTTAGATATTCGCGTTATCTATTCGCGTTATCTACCAATGATAGAGCTCCTCCTTGACGGATGGTTTCAGCTTTGGCGCAAACGTCCGATAATTCAACACGCCGCGCGGAATTTTACGGTTGACGTGTTTATGTTTCGCGTACGCTATAATTTCCCGTCAAATTTCTTCCATTTTCGGCTCCGGTTTTCACGATTCTTAAAATATCACGCGTGTACGTTTCGACAACCGACCACCACCTATCTACGAACAATCCCACGTGTTTGCTCGTTGTCGAATCATCGTCGTTAAGAATCGTACCGAACGACGAGTGTATCTCCAGCTGGAAGTATCTCGCAACACGAAAGACATTTACAGAAGAATGGAGTTCGTCATCGGGTATTCCTCGCGTTTCTTGGCTCTCTTTTGACGTCCGAATTGCATGTATAAACGATGAACGCTTCCGTTTAAACGGAATTTTTTACTTTAAATTCCGGTTCCGGAGTTGTGCAAGTGGATTTAAATAAACAGATGCTTTTGTACGCGGCCGGTACGCATTCGAGACACCGAATCGAACACCTTTCGCCGACGAACAAAAGCATTTTTATTCCCCGGTTAATGTTCACTAACGTTACTCTTGATTAATTCCGTGAAAAAAAAAAAAAGAAAAAAAAATGGTGTCCCCGCGACCGATACCCTGCGAACACCTAACAACGAACCAAAGCCCCGACCGGTCACGGATAAATTATTATTCGTGAGGCGAGGTCGTAAAATTAGGGAAATATCGCGGCGGACTATCAGGTAACAATATTGAAAATTGGTTCGAGTAGCTGGATCTCGACGATCAAAGTCGTGCACACACTTTTCGCGATTATTTGCTGCGAAACTGACGACGAACGAAAGACACCCTCGAGTGGGGGAGCCGAGTATCTCGAACGAAGTTGAAACAACCGGCGAACGAACAGATCCGATTTCCAATAATATTGTGTACGACGTTAACGAAACATATTTCGTTATTAGGGTATACGGTGACGCGAGGATCGTTGCTGTTACTTTTGCATAAAACTCCGCGCGGAAAATTGGCCTCCCTCCCCTTTAAATCGCTCTCGCGATACGACCGAATGTTCCATCGTGGTTGGACGGAAATGGAATTAAGTCAAGGTGGTGTTCGGTTAACGCGGCTACGGAACATCGTTCTTTTGCGACGTGTTCGCGCGAAATACCTTCGAAAATATCCGTGCAAAATGATTTCCTCGATTTCGTCCAATTAACCGAGTTACGAGCGTTTAAAGGAATCGGTGTGCGCGACGTAAACTTTCCAGCGCATTCATTCTCGAATTCGCGACTTTTCACAGAAGACGTCGAATCTCCGCTTCCGGTCGATCGATCTGCCCAAAATTTCGCGAGAATTTTCTACAGGTGTGTCTTCATCTTCTATACTAGTATTTTTAAAATACCATGATTTTTGCTATTTTTTCCTCCGCACGATACAGAAACGAACGAAAGAAATCGCGGTACCTCGACTTTAAGGTACCCTGAAATTTTTACTTTTCAATATTTTATTACAATTTTAATATCAGTTGCAGCCGTGTTCGCGCCGAGTGGAATGATTCCGGAGATTTTCATTTCGGAGAAGCAAAATGGCCGAAATCGTGGCAAAGATGGAGACACTTCGCAAGAAGGAAGACGCTCTGTCGAAATAACTGTAACTTTGGTAAATTTGGTCATTTTTCGGTGAAAAAAAATCCTGCACGTTCTTGAAATACAGAGAGAAGATACGCGCATGGAATCGATGCAAAAGATCGATACCGTTTCGTTGTAAAAAAATTTGAATGTACAGTAGATACGGTACCGTGAGACGTAGGCAACGTTGCTACTTGGAAAGGTACTTTCGACTTATCGCGTGCTTCGATAGATCGTTCGCGATGAAATCGTTTCCAATATTTTCGGCATCGCCGAGAAACTTTCCGAATTGAAAATTTACGAAACTTCGCGTTCTTCGTACGGATTCGAGACTCTGTTCCGTTACGTTTGATGCACCTCCCCTCCACCACGTTCGTATCCGCCCCTACGACCCCCACTCCGCCTCGCCTAACCTATGAAATATTTCATGCGCCCGGAACGTTTCGACGAATTACTGGAATTGTCAACGCGCGCAGATTTTCGACAAAACGCCTCGCTAAATTCCAGGACTTATTTTTATCCCTTTCCGCGAACTGAGAGGAAGAAAGAAAGAAAGAAAGAGAGAGTAAAAAAAAAAATGAAAAAGAAAAAAATGGAAAAAAAAGGGCCTGCGCGCCCCGACAAAAACAAGGGAATTTGCATGCAACGAATGCTTCATAATAACATCCTTGTCACGTATGATCCGGCGAGTTCGTCGCTAGCTACAAACGCGAACCGTTTTTGTCGTCAGTTCCGGGCGCGCGCATAGAGACGATCGTGCGTTGTGTAACAAGCTTTACGTTATAATCTCCCCGTTGCGAGCGACACGATCATCGTCGAACACCGCTTATCTCGAAGAGATAGAAACACGTTATCGGGATTACGGTATCCTGTCGCCAACCCGCTGCCTGAATCTTCCCTATCGCGTCCATTGAAAACCGATGGATGGATTCTCGGCGTGGGAAGATGAGAAAAAATGGAAGAGTGTTTTCGGTATACTGAGGGGGGGGAAAAAAAAAGGAAAAAGAAAAATGAAAGAAAGGAAAATGACGATCGAACGATGCAACGGGATGCTAATTACACACTTGGAGCAGTCGTGGGCAAAACGAGGGGGTTTGACGATTTTATTTCCCGCGATGGACGGACGGATGGACGCCCGACACAAACCGTGACGGGTGGGTGTGGGTGTGTGTTCGAAGCGTGTACTGGCCAAGGAAATATATTAAACGGACGGATGTCAAAGAGCGTATTTTTTTTTTTTTTTAGTTTTTTTATTTTTTCCCGCCTAACTACCGGGCACAAAACTGCCTGTGCGGATATTATCGACGCTTTTCTGTTTTTCTTTCCTTTTTTTTTTTTTTTTTTTTTTTGAAACGCGGTCGTTTTCCGAGACGTTTTCTAAACGGAACGACGTCGAATCTCGGTCGGAAGAAAAAACGCGGTCTTTCTCCTTTGTCCTCTCTTCTTCAACGGTGTGCAAGGCCTTCGTGCTGAATTTTCTTCAGGCTTTAACGATCACCGCCTACGTTTCGCGCGTAGGTGCAAAGCGATTGAGCCTGTACGTCGCGAGACGACCTCGCTGCGATGTCGTGGAATTAGCGCTAAACGCGAAATAATGTGCCAATTTCCGATCCAGTCGGTCGAGTGTGCGTTTCCTACCGTTCGAGGACTTTTAGAAAAGTTCGATCTACGTGGTACGGATCCGATTGAATTACAGATTTATAAATTTCGCGTCAACGTGTAATGGAACGAGGCGGATGAAATTTGGCCGGGGAGTGCGCGAACTGGTTGATAATCGAACATTTTATTGGTACTCGAATCCGTATTTCATGGGTATTAGAATGATTTAACGGTACAGATAGTTTTACGGGCTTTCGAACGTTCTCGGTGGTCGAGTGTTTGAATATTCGAGTAGACATCGATATTCGAATAATTGGGGTAATGGAATACCATTAGTCGAGTATCGTTATTCGAATAATTGGAGTAAGAGAGTACAATTTTTCGAGTATTGTTATTTGAATATTTTTAATAATAGAGTACAATTTTTCGAGTATCGTTATTCGAATAATTGGAATAATAGAATACCATTATTTGAGTATCGTTATTTGAATATTTTGAATAACAGAGTACAATTATTCAAGTATCGTTATTCGAAATTTAGAGTAGTAGAGTAACATTATTCGAATACATGAGTATTCTTATTCGAATATATGAACATTGAACCAGTTATTATTCGAATATTGGAGCAGTTGAATATCATTATTCGAATATTTGAGTATTCGAGTATCTTTATTCGAATATTTGAGTATTCGAGTATCTTTATTCAAATATTATTGCTCGAATACTACTATTCAAATAAGAAAATATGCAATTAAAAACGTCAGAAACGAAGGTAAATAATTGTGTAAGAAATCTTGAGAAGTGTCTAATGAAAATGCAATGTAAAAGAAAAACGACGAACTTTAAGATACCGTGATATTCGATAGTAGAATTATATTCACCGAATTGTATGGAAATAATTCGGATACGCGTAGAAAACTTCAACAAGCATTCCAACTCGTGTCGTGTGTTATTCGATACATTCGGTACTCGATTAAATTTCCACACTTCGTATTTAATAATCTTGGTATTCAACGATCGAATTTCGGTATTTGATGAAAAATTTCCAGACTTCGTATTTAATAATCTTGGTATTCAACGATCTAATTTCGGTATTTAATTAAATTGCCAGACTTCGTATTCGATAATCTCGGTATTCAACGATCGGATTTCGATATTCGATAATCTCGGTATTCAATGATCGGATTCCGATATTCGATAATCTCGGTATTCAATGATTGGATTTCGGTATCCGATTAAATTTCCAGACCTCGTATTCGATATTCTCGGTATTCAACCATCGGATTTCGGTATTCAATTAAATTTCCAGACTTCGTATTCGATAATCTTGGTATTCAACGATCGGATTTCGGTATTCGTTAACGAGTACTCACGGTCGAAATACTCGTTTCTCGGTATTCGGCGCGCTGTACTCTCAACTCGATATTCGGCGCGCTATACTCTCGACTCGGTATTCGGCGCGCTGTACTCTCGACTCGGTATTCGGCGCGCTGTACTCTCGACTCGGTATTCGGCGCGCTATACTCTCAACTCGATATTCGGCAGGCTGTACTCTCGACTCGGTATTCGGCGCGCTATACTCTCGACTCGGTATTCGGCGCGCTGTACTCTCGACTCGGTATTCAGCGCGCTGTACTCTCGACTCGGTATTCGATACCTCGTCCACGATACTCCGGTAACTCGAATTCGATTCGACACCGTGCCCGCTGGCCGCGAGTTATAAATAAAAAGTCCCTTCTGTTCCTATCTTATCACCTCGGTGCGATATATTTTAACGCGGCGTCCACTAAAAACACCAGCTACGAATACGTTTACCGGATCAACGATCGCGTGCAATTCCCGACGAGAGATTGTCCGTTTGCCAAAGCAGACATCGCGAGTACGCCACTTGATTATTTATACAATTGTCTCTTTATGAAAGTCGTTTTCGTTGCGACGCAAGAGCCGCTGCGTACCTCGTGACTGGAATTCAAGAAGACGAAAAGAAAAATGAAAAAAAAATAATAATAATAACAACAACGACACCCGACGAGAGAGCGTCGCGACGCCTCAAAGAGGACCGATGCAAAGTACGCGACGTTCCATCGCCAACAATTCCCAAAAATATATCCGTTCGTGCAACGATGCACCTAATTCGATCCACGCGACATTTCGAAGGAAATGACTCATCCTCGCCATCGAGGACGCGACCCGAGCAAAATTATTTCGGAGAAAAGGTATCGGCCTCGAGCCACCGTGTCGATGAAAGGGGGCCACGAACTCTCGGTGTAACGCGGAAGAAATTTTCTGCAACTTTAACGATCACTGTGTAAGTCACGTGGGGCTCGCGAACGACGCCGGTGTTCGTCCAACTATGAAAAAAAAAGAAAAAAAAAAAAAAAAGAATAACTTCGAACCGGTTAAAGATCACGGCCTCGATTCTCGTCGAAGGACGTTGTCCGCGCGACGAATCACGATCGACGAATTAATAGGGCGTACCTCGAAATTCGTCAAATCCGAGTAAATCGCTTATATGTTATAATCTCGATTTAATTTTATCGATCGTCGCTTATTCATTCCACATAAACAATAATACGGTTAATCACGGGACAAATTACAGCGATACACGCATAATTCACCGTACTCTTTGCCGCACATAATTGGTATCGCGATGAGGGCCGATCGTGCAGCCGAAACGTCACCGCAAATTGTTTCAACGAAACGACTCGAATTCCATGTATGTACAATAGCCACATATATTTGTCGTTTCAATTCGACCGGGCGACTCGAAACCGTCAAATTCGCGCGAATCCGAATTTTCGTGAAATCTCGCTCGGTTGAACGGATTTGAATTCGCGGAGAAAGAGAGAAAGCCAAAAAAAAAAAGAGAAAAAAAATAAAAAGCGCTCCTATTATTTTTCACACGGTGTGTACAATTTCCCGGTTTGAAACAATGCGCTGCTTAACACGAAATTTCACCCGGATCGGCACAGACTCTGTATATCCCAGAGATCCCGAAAACCACGGAAATCCGTGAAAGATTCTCGAGTGGGCGTAAAAAGCGCAGCTTGCATAAACGCGCCGCGACGAAAAGAGATGTAGGTCGTCGGTGGAACGCGTCAAAGGTTTTGCAACGATATTAACGCTTAACGTTACAATAGACCCGCAACGCGTGCTCAATTATTCATGAAGGCTTTCGTCGAGACTGGATTTCGTTGGTTGTTTACCCGGTGCGCCGACTCTTTCTAAAACGGGGGAAGGAACGTCGTCGCTCGGGCCGCCATTCGAATTCTTCGAACGCGATCGTCGCGCGAATCTGGACTAACTACTTTTACGTAGCCTGTAACGCGAGCTCGCGTAATCTTGCACGCGCAATGTCACAGTTTCGGATCGTTCGTACGTTGCGCGTTATTTACACCAGTGTTTCTCAAATATCGCCGCGGACCAGCCCGCTCCGAGGAGCGCGAGAGCGTTGTAAAACGAGAAAGAAAAGAAAGGAAAAAAGAAAAAGTACCGTCCCTCGTTTCCTCTTATTAAGAACGCCATAAAAGGTGTTCCAGTGTCGGTGGTAAAGAAAAGATTAAAAGCTCGAAAGTTCGAAACGGTCGGAAAATTGTTGTCCACTTTTATCGTTGCTCCCTCTACGTCGAAAGTGATAAAAGATAGCAAGTTTCGTTAGATTGTTACGAAATAGTAGCCCGACGAGATATTCCATATTCTAGTCTTTTTGCGATGTTCAGTTTTCGCAATAATTCGGCAAAGTGTCAAAGTCTCGAGTAGAATATATGTATAATCGTTTAATCGAATGACAAACTTTTAATATATATATATATATATATATATATATATATATATATATATATATATATATATATAAATTTTATATATTTATTTAATATATACCAATTTTTAATATTTTTCAAATATATATAATCGTTTAATCGAATAACAAATTTTTAATATTTTTCAAATATATATATATATATAATCATTTAATCGAATGACAAATTGTTCAAATATTAAAATGCACTTTTTGCGAAAAATTGCGCGAGAAGGTTCGAAATAATATATTCCAGGAATGGTGATTTAATTTCGGGTCACAAGGTCGATGAAATGTTCTTAATCGAGAGCGGCCACAGGAGAGTATAAATATGAGAAACACTGATTAATACGACTCTAAACGGATTATGTTCGAAACCGTTCGAGTTCTTGTAATCTTTGATACACGGTGGCAAAGTCTATCTTTGTTTTCGCGTTATTTTGATTTCTACGTATTTATAGGCGGTGATACCCGACACTCGGCTCAGCCCAGTCAAAGGAACGGAGAACTTTTGTCCAGCGAACAACCGAATCGGTCGGAACATCGATACATTTCTTTCTCTTCTCGTCCGTAGTCCGGACGAATTAAATGACCGTTCAAGGCCATTCCCTTCACCGTGAATCATAATGTAGTAGGACTCTCCGCGCACGAGTCAAAGACACGAACGAAGAAGAATAGAGCGATGCATCGAACGACCAATTGAACTCTTTCTTTTTTTTCTTTTTTTTTTCATGCTTGATATTTAACCGGTGCGCTTTTGTACTGTGTAATTAATTACACGGACTAACCCACCGTGAGATAGTACATAAAAAATGTAGAATGGAGGGTCATCTTTCGAAGCTACAGTTTCGTGGGGCATGTGTGCTTTTGACAACATAAGCTTTGATATCACGAATCTCCCTCTACGGGATTCTGTCGTGCTTAAACGCAGAATGTACGAAGTTGCAGATTAACGTGGCTCATGAAAATTTCACAGAATCCCTCATTTTCCTGCTTTGCTAATTAATGTTGTCGAAAATAATACAGAATTTAGGGCGCGCGGCTTCTGTGTTAAAATTAATGTTTATTTCGGTAGATTCGTGGAACCGCTTACCGGCAAGTTTCTTAAATACGTTTTCCTTTCCTAAGATCGTTTAAAACTCGTTACGAATCAGAAATATCGTAGATAATTCAACGACGAACAGAATTATGCAACAAATTGAACACGATCGAAAAACTTATCCGGAAAAAGGCACCGAATTATAATAATTGATTTCCCCCGAACTTATCGAAATAGAAATTAATTTGTTCGTTCAACGAGCGATATTGTATTTTAATAAATTTGTCTATCTGCCATTTTGGTAATGTCGGTCTCGCATTAGGTATTATTCGGCAAAACAAATGGAGGTACGTACGTCACAACCGATAGCGCTATATCTGCATTTGACATGGAACCGCAATATTACAACCAGTATGACAGTTGACACTTCTGTCAATCCACATATTTCACGTTAAGAGATAGAGACATTGAAAATACGAAGAAAGACATCCCGCGGGGCAACGTCCGCCGTACGGTCGGTAACTTTTAGTAAAAATAAATCCAGAAATGAATCCGCATTCGTTATTATTGAATTTAAAAATGGAAGATACAAACGATGCACCTGGACGAAAATAACGCATCGAGGTTACAAACGGCCCGATCTATTCCGTCCGTTGTTTTCTTATTCTCGACGTTCACCTTGCCCCCGTACAATATTTACAATATTTTTTAATTTTACACTCGACGCGGTACCGTTGTTCGAATTTTAAAAGGGCGTAAAATTCAAGGTGAAATCTTCGCGCGTTAAACTTTCTTTATTTCCTCGAGCAACGCGAGCAACGGCGCACCGTGGATCTTAAAAAAAAATTCGATACCGGACTCGAGTATCGGTATAAAGCGAACAAACTCCTCCGTTGGAACGTTTGCCACGTTGTCGTCCCGCGGCAATCAAAAATGGCGCGCGAACACGTAAAACGGGACCGATCGCGTCGTTAAACGCTTCCTTCCGAATTGAAGTATCGATCTTAGGAACGTAGCGATACCGTCTCACCGTGACCATTCGATTGCACGCAATCGATCGTAAACGGGACAACGACCACGTTGAAGTTGTCTTTGTCACTTGTCGTCTTTGTTCCTGGCAAGGAAAAATTGATTTCGCAAGAAACGGAGAATAACACGCGAGAGAAAAACGACGGGACGGTGAAGAGGCTGTGCGAGAAGACGGAGGAGGACGCGAAGAGGAGCTGGGAAGGAGAAGAAAAGTAGAGAGAAGGGAGGGAGGGGGGGGGGGGCAGGCAGGCAGCGCGCGGCCGTGTGTTTTGCCCCCGTTCCTTTGTGTTCGTGCAAGTGGACGATTCGTTGACCCGCAGCTGCAATTCCTTTGAGCTTTTATGTCGGCTCAATTGGCCGGCAGAAGTTGTCGACGCATCAAGGAAGCGAACCTGTGCCCCGATGCCGTATAGCTGGGCTTTCTGTCCATTTCATAGGTAATATCGATAAAACCGGGCGTTCCGACCAACGGGCCGAATGTAGTCCCTGCGCAGTCGGGATATCTCGAAATAATCGTAAACAGAAATTGTACACTTGTCTGATATGTTCTAGATTATGGTTTTGATCGACAGGGTGGAGGAGAGGGGGTATCGAAGCGACGAAGCAATAGATCGTCGATGACGGCGTTGCGATCAGATACGATTCGCGTGCTGCTGAAATTTTTTTTTGATTGACATTTTTGCCGCGCGAACGTCATCTCCAAACACCCGGAGAAAATCTATCGATAACGCCACCGAACGAATTTCGAAATCAACCGCTAACCGAGACACAAATAATACTCGATGAACGTAATTTTTTGTTCAAACTCGAAAAGGTTGTGTAAATTATTTTTGACAATAGGGTTACCGGGTGGAAGAAATATGTAGCTGGGTTTTCTTTTCGATCCACGTTTCGGTCGATGTTGGCAACATTAACCGACCTTGGCGGGTGAATCATGGCCGTTGAATTCGTCCAAATGTGGACTACGTTCGTATACAACGAAGAACATACAGTTCCGTATAAGAGAAAGTCGAGAACCTTGAAATCTCCTTGGCACCTTTGTTCGCGATTAAATATATCGAGACAATAAGCGTGCCCCTTAAAACACTTCAACTTTGTCCAGTAATATTTTTCGATATCGCCAATATCTTTGAAAATATCCAGATGTCACTTTCGCGCGACTTACGCCCTCTATATATAAATATATATGCACCGGCATCGAATCGACTCGACTTCTCGGAAAGAACGCCCGGAACTACTATATTCGCGAGATAAACGTGAAATTATTGGAGAACTAAAGAAAAACATTGGATTCGTTGCTTCGAAATTGATTACAGAATTGTTTGGGGAAACTAGAAGATTCTATACTCGGTCACGGTTCACCGAGCGTTGAAAGAAAGTGGTTAGAACGGTATAGTGGTTCGTAAAAAGTGGTAGATAAATGAAGTAAATCGCAGAGAAAGATTAATGTTTGCCAAACACTCGGTTTCTAAAGAACAAACGTGGTGAAGCGATAATTAGGTTCGTGGACGAAAGTAAATTCAACGTGTTTGGATCTAGTTTCAGTTTTGTGAATTTAATTCGGTCTTTCATTTCCATTGTACACTGTGCTATCTATTTGGAGAAAATTTTACTACAGACAAATAGAGATTTTATTACAAACTACCATCTACTATCGATCCGAAGTTTGCGTACTAGACGAAGTGCTTATTGTGCGAGAGGAGAAAAAAAAATGTCTTACCTTTATATATACATAAATATTATGTATACGTTCACCTAGCAGCAATAACGAGTACCGTCGTGTCCAAATGTCAGTCACTATACGTAAACACGTAAAATCCCGGCACAATAAGAACGCAGTGTGAGTCACCGACACAACACGTGTCAACGTTCTTGCGGTTGCCTAACGTTTCTTGCGAACACCGCGAAACGAAGAGTATCGTCTCGACCACGATCTCGTTGCAGTAATAACTTGTACCTGTCTTCGCTCAAGGACAGCGACACGCACTCTGAATAAGGTTTAACGGGCGTTTCAATTATTCCCCGACAAACTTTATTTTCCCCGGGCAGGTAAAAGAGCGACATCGTAGGTATTCCTAATCGATCGAACGCATTGGACAGAGGATCGCGCGTGCGAAAAGCACGTGCAAGCTTTCCACGCCGATAAACAACGTCAATCGAGATACCAGCAAGCTGTATCCGGCACAAACAATAGAACGGGGAAATCGAGCACGCCTGTCGATATTCTTCGCAAAGTGGTTTATCGTCCGCGAAGATCGCGGAGATCAATTTGGAGATAACACCCTCCTCGTATCCCCGTTCCCCTCGCCCTAACCCCTTCCTTTCGAACAGCGGTATTCCGAAAAATACTACCGAATCGGAACGCGTGATCCGTCGATACATGGATACAAGCGAAGAGTCCTGTCGGAGAAAATTACCGAACCGGGACGCAGCCGTATAACTCCCATCGCCGTGGAACACTCGAAATAAGTGAAAACAGACACGATGCTCGTTCCCCGGATCGAGATAATGGTTTAACAGTACCATTCACCGGCAACCTCGAAAGCAACACGGAGAAACGAGAGAGTAACACGGCTGGCCCCGTCACGGTGGCCCGGCCACGTTGCTTCGTATCGTCGCGATTAACATTGTTGCCCGCAACTACGACGAAGTTTCAGGTACTCTTGGAGAAATTCTGCGCGATACATGCACGCCGAACTCGTTCATAACGAGTTCGCCGAAACTCCGCCGAGCACGACGTACCTCGTACACGCCTAGATTCCTGCCAACTAACGGACCGATCTACCGTGGATCTTCGCGACGTGCACTCTCCCCAAAGTCCTTTGTCCCCAAACACTGGCTGCGACTCACTGAAAGACACTCCGAGCACGGAAATAGAAGCGTGCCGCGCGAAGTACCGACGTCAGCGGCAACGGAATTCGTCGAAACGTTCCATGAATGTTTTCCCGCCCGTGAGACGCGATCGGGTACGTACGAATACGTACGCGAACCGACAAGACCGCTTGCGTGCCGACCGAGTTCGCTCGCGATACTAACTCGTGGCTCGGCACTTTTGCACGCTGGAGAAATGGACTCGTACCGGTTAACGATACTCCCGTACGGTCATCCCTCCTTTTCTACTCGGCTGTCCGCCGTATTCGTTGTCGCGCTCGCGGTTCACGCTCCTCGTTCCTCCTTTTACCAACGGTTACCTCGATCCTCTTTCCACGCGTTCCCTTTATGATCGTTCCACCGTCGAGCGAAGACGTTTAGCAACACGTGAAGTTGTCCTGCGTGAGTCTCCGAGGTTGCGACGCGCTTCAGTCGTTCTTCCGTTGCATGCAGGTTAGGAACCCGGATGGAGAAAACTTTGATCGCACCGGGAGTAGGCGCGATTAAAACTGAGACGGTATTGTTCGTCGTCTGTGCGTTGTGTAATGTTTCACGAGACTTACGAACACGCAGTCGTGTTCTGTTTTTGTACACCGCCATTGTTTTTCTCAATAGAACGATTCTCGGTACGAGTTATTATATCGAAGCAGTGTTTCTCAAACGGTGATCGAATCGCGAACGCGCTGGTGGGGGTCCGCGAGATCTCGAAAGAAAAAACGAACGTTACACGACGGAAGGAAAAATGCTTCCCGTAGTAGTATTTTATCATTACGAAGGACAACCGTTAAAACAGTTTTTTATCGTCGGTAGAGAAAACATGAAAAAGAATACTGGTAACTAATATTTTTTATACGTTTTATTATCAAGATAAAATGTGTTTCATACTATAACACATTTATCATCTTTCATTCTAGTTCTGTTAAAAATAATAGCGAATAAAAAGTTCAATTAGATTTTTTGTACGCGATAAAAGAATGCAAAGAAACAGTTTTAAAATATATTGGAAAATTGATACAAGGGGTCTCGCGGAATAAATAAAATTCGAGAAACGTTGCGCTAAAGGATTGTGTTTACTTTTTTGACGAAAAAGAAAAGAAAAACGAACGAAATTTTTTTGTATAAAATAATACTTCGAATCCCCGAAATAATATATCATAGAACAAATACGAAGAGTTTCTTTTTACAATCAGTTTCCAAATTGTAATGGAAACATGTTCGTGACGAAGAGTTGGTTTCTTTTTAAATGTCATACTTTCGACAATTTTTCAAATTGAACAATTTCAGAGCTAGAGAATACATTGAAAAATAATAATACCGTTCAAATTGAAATTATCGATCCCAAGCAATTGCCTAGACCGTGGATAACACCAATGTCATTTTATTCGCTCGTGTGCAACGTACACTAAACGAGTTCTCTCTTAACCCTTTGCACTCGAAAGGCGACCGAGACTCGCCGGCCAACGTACTGTGATTTTTCAAATTTTTCCAAGTTTTAATTTTTCAAGAGGAAAACTTCCTCCACGGCTCGAGATGAATAAAGTATCTTGTATACGAAATATCTCGACGAGACAACATCCAAAAGTTCATTCTACGATTTATTTTCACATCCGATGTAAAAGATTTCTTTGAGCTTTCTCGCGTTGAAAAATGTTTCGAGCGCAAACCTAGTCGAACCTTGACGTAATAATTTTATTTCCGGTAGAAAATTCGTCTCGGTCTAACGCATTGCATTTCGTGTATATAACCCTCCGTTATATCGGTATCGCGATGGTGTACGCTCTTAACGACGCGACGATACTGTCTGTTGTGTGTTGGTACGTTGTGCAATGTTTTGCGGAGTATTACAGATAGTAGCACTTTTTTTTTTTTTGTACACCGCTGACCGTATTTATTCTCTGTCAATAAAGCGATTCGTGGTAGAAGTTATTGCGTTAAATCGCTAACGCATTGTGTATAGATAGAATGATAGCAGATAACGCGCGCACTCTTGCAGGATTTCGCGTGTTTTCGCGTTGTAGTCGATGTTTTACTTTTAAAAACGCGTTTAAAAAACGATCGCGACGAGCGTGCCGCAAACGGGTGAATAATTCTTCCTTAATTGTGCAACAAAAATGAACATCGAAAATAATTGTCTTCGGCCCGTTATATACATACATATACATACATATATATACTCTCATACGTATTAGTACACCGTTGTAATAAGAGTTGCGTAACTGCCAGGCGCTTTTACCGTGGCCCGTGAGCGTAGATTGTTATCCGAAAGCGGAAACATTCGCAACGCATAAATTGATATAAACTCGTTTCATTATTTCGGCGTTGTGAAAATCTATATCGTAAAAATCGCCGGGATTTTTATCATCCGAGCGTGCATTATACCTTTATTCGGGCGGTACACCGTTTGTTTCAATCCGCGATACTTTTGTAACCCGTTAATTAATAAAGTAATGTATTTCGAATCGCTGAATCGGCTTTTGTACGATTCACACATTCGAAAACGGTAATATATAAATGTTTTAAAGAGAACTACGCCGGTGATACTGTCCCGGTTGGGAAGTTCGAATTATCTCCTGCGAAAATAACTCGTTAAATTTTCGCTTTGTTTGCCCCATTGTCTATTTTAATTATGCAACTGTTGCCCGAAGAAGCTTTTAGAATTCAGAGACAACACGGGAGTCACGTGAGTGCACTCGAGCCCGGTCACGGTGCATAATGTTACTCCGTCCCCGTGAAATATCGAAGGAATTTATAGACACGGGGACACGAATAATGCCGGATCTATGTAATCCGGCGCTACTTCATTGTCGAGAGGCGATAGAACAAACAGATTCAGCGTTTCTCCAATGAAAAAGATACCCCCCCTGGCGATTCATGCATCTTGCATTTCGACAAGTCCCAAGAAATTAATGACGTCTTCTCCGCGACCCTTGAGATTTCCTTGGGCGTTCGGTCTCTTTTGATCACGGCCCGGAATTAATTCCGGGGATCGAAACGCCGTTGTCACCCGCCGCCGCCATTGTGTTTATCGTTGTAGGTACACCTCAGAAATTTGTCGATCAGGTTCGATTGACGACCCATTGTGCGCCCTGTATTTTTTTTTTAATCGGTTTTTCGTGTTATCCTTCAAAAGGCCATTATTCTCTTCCACTCAACCAATTCTTTTCTACTTCGATTCAATGTCGGCTCGACGACGATGTTCCTCCCCTTTTTTTTTTCTTTTTTTTTCTTCTCTTTCTTCTTCTCTCTCTTTTTTCGCGATACGATCGCAAAATGTATTATTTTCCTTCGTACGAAAGATTTCCAAACTTCGCGGTAATGGAACCTCCCTCCTCCTCGCACATCCAACTTCGACTCTCTCTCTCTCTCTCTTAAAAAAAAAAAAAAAAATGAAAACAAAATGAAAAAAGAAAAAAAGGGAAAAAAATGAAAAAAAAAAAGCACTCTTGAACATAAAAGCGGTATTTTCGATCCGATGATGCCGCGTTATTTATCGTCTCCAATTTAAAGGTAAAAATATTTCGGCATATTTCATTTGCACGATAGTTTAACCGGTGATACGATTCAGGGGTACAGGGATCCAGCGTGATTTATCTCGGCATTCGTAAAGCTTCCTCCACAATAAAGAATTCATTCGATTTCGAGCATTCAAGTGGTCTTTAATCCTTTCGCTATCTGGATATAGGGAAATGCCCATCGGGGGCAATATTTCAAAACTCCCGGGCGAAAATAAACCGTCGTAATGAACGAAGTAACGAATCTCGATTCAATACGTACCGTTAATGCGCCCGGTATTTTCATATCAATCCGATACACGTATCCCTAAGGAATATATCGTTCGTGTACCCGTGAAATTTTAAAAACAGTAATATCTTTCGTGTTTGCCAATATTTTCGCAACGAAGGAATTGCGCGGTTTCAGGGGTCGCTAACCTCCGATACGTATCTTGTTTACACAGTTAATTAACAGGCGCGCGCTCAACGATCGTTACGCGTTGAATTTTTTATTCGAATACGGAGCGCATCTCGGCACACGCGCGCGCAATGACGGCATTAATAAAAGCGTGGCGTAAAGGAAACGTCAACCCCCACCCAATCGCCTCACCCCCACCCCCCACCCACTCACCCACTCGCCCACTCGCCCGCTCCCACCCCGTGAGTCGTCGCGTCGGAAGAGGAAATGGTTTCGTCGTGCATCGGGTCGCCGAAAAGTTCGATCAAGGATCACGTGCCGCGAAACGTGTAGTATAAAGTTACGTAACCGAACGCCAATAATAAGATGCCCGTGAAACGGAGATATTTCTCCGAACGCGACCTTATCGCGAACGTAACCATACACGGTCGCGTCGATTTTACAAGAAGTGAAGCCTTACGTGGCCGCTACTTGTTGATTTCCGTATCGATTTCAAGCGTACGTATATATACACACGTAAATATATATATATATATATTTTTTCTTCTTTTTTTTTACCTCCCCCTTGAACCCTTGGACGAACGTGTCCCCTACAGATTTTTCATATTTCACACCGGAATTAAGTTGCGCGTTGCGGTAACATCATCGTGGCAAAAATTTTTAATCTAGTTTTCGCACTGAATATACATTTCCAGCTTAACCGCATCATTCGCCCGTCCACGCAACATGGCACCCGGCCAGATGATCACTGAAAATTACGTCGAACACGGTGCCGATCCGTGGGTAGGACCGAACAAAAAAAGAAAGAAAAAAAAAAAATATATATATATATATACATATATATATATATATATATATATATATATATATATATATATATATATATATTATATAATTCCACGGGGAAATTTCGCTTTACCGATAACCGGGCAACGCCTTCGGTGTCAAAAAGTTCGCAGTAACTTATATCCGCGCGTCAACCGTAATATAGTAACCTTGCCGCGGTGGCTAGGTCAAGACTAATTGCATCGTATGTATTACCCGCGGCGGTGGGGCGTGATTGCGCTCGAAACTTCCGGCTTTTATACAAATTTTCGAAGCAACGTGTCCCGGTGCGGCACCGATGTGTGTATATATATATATATATATATATATATATATATATATATATATATATATATATATCTTTTTTTTGCTCCGATCGTGGGAGGGCTTTTATTTTGAAATATGTGAAAGCTTCAAATCCCGAGGATTTATCGTCTTCGGCGGACGGAGTGCGCACGTCATTTTTACGCGGCATTAAAGGAAAATATTTCGACGCGAGGTAGCTGGCTGGCTGGCTGGCTGACCGGCTCTGCCGTGCCGTGCCGGCCTGGCTAGCCGGCTGGCCGAATCGTCGTTGTTGTGAATCAGCGACCTCCGGCGTGCAGAGGACGAACACGTCGATAGTCGCTGTCACATTGTCGGTCCGTGACGTTCCAGGGTACAATGCGCGACACGCATAATGCGAGCCGACTTCGCGTTTTCGCGTGCAACGAAAACAAAAATTCACGTCGGGCCGCGTGGCGGACGCACGCGTGTCGGGTTTAACGGCGTGTTATAAATATTCGATTTGCATAAACAGGAGCAGCGACGGCGGCGACGGCACCCGTTGTCGAATTAAAATTCCGTCGGTGAATTTATCAATCCTGATTCACGAAGAGGATGGACGCGTACATACGTAGAGACACGTTTCATCGCATAACAATGCGGTATCCTTTGAAGGCGGACACTATTTTTTTTTTCTTTTTTTTCTTGTTTTAAATCGAACACGAACCGACGACCAGACGCATTTATTGATTCATCTTCCTGTCGGCTTTTCCTAGCGCGTATCTGGCCTACGATACGCTCGGTATCTCGCTTTCGCACGACTACGCGAATCACCGTTCTCGACGAAGATTATCGATACGTCAGCAAAGTTATTGACTCTACGGGGTGGGAGGAGAACGGTTGCATACTCTCGTCTGGTGCGCCGCCGACACGAAAATAGAGTACGAGTGTTTTGTCAGGTACGTCTTGAAGGCTCGGAATCAATAACGAAGGCTCGCTGAAATATACGTACGTGTACGGTGGTATGTACACATATGTGTGTGTATATATATATATATATATATATATATATATATATATATATATATATATATTTCACCCGTAACGAGCCCATGGAATATTTTCCGAAATCCATTTGGCGAATTGCTGGACACGAGAGCCCAGCCGGGTTCTATCGCCGCGAGTACATTATTCACGAACGATAAGATTTTTAACCAAGCGAGCAGCAGCACCAGTACCAGTACCAGCACCAGCACCAGCACCAGCAGCAGTAGCAGCAGTAGCAGCAGCAGCTGCGTGCAGCGTATGCAAGAATAGCACGTCCTCGGGAGTAGGCGAGACGGGCTCCTCGAGTTTATACATCGGTGGTGCCATCCATTGACATGTAGTCTCATTACGTGTTTCTGCTTGGATAGTTCGCAAGAGTTAACGTTACCAGCGGCGCAAGCAATGCCTCCGAAGTTCGCGCATAATGGAGTTAGGAGATTTCTACATTTAAAGGCGCTGTTGCCACGAGTGGTGTGCCCGGTTTGAAAACATCGCAATATCACGGATAGAGGCATTAATTACGCGCAAAGCCGACGACAGGCGAAATTTTTATGAAGCGAATCCCTGCTCGAAAATTTCAAACGGTTTATTTTACGGTCGTTTTATTTCTCGGCCGGTTATGTCTATACGTATACATATATATACGTATATACACGCGTGTGTATATGTACATGTATATGTATATACACGTTCAAAGCGTACGCGCGAAACGTGCCAGCCGTGTCATAACGTGTTCGCGTCGGTGTCTAAAAATTAAACTTAATGATTTTTTTGTAAGTCGATTCGAGCAATACCTTGGGTATTGAAAATTCTTTTTTTTTTTTTTTTCATATATTCGACCGTACCGTATGGTCGTCTTCGACGATGTCGAAACGTTTGCAATTATTAAAAATTAAATTAAACTGCACCGGGGGTAAAAGTGGAACACAGACAGAGAGAGAGAGAAATTTTCAATTTTAATTTAACAATTGGAAAAACACGAAAATACGAGGGACAAAGTCGATAGATTTTTTTAAATTATGGAGAGAATTTTCCATCGGTATTCGATTCTCTTATTTCGCGATTCGAAGAATTAATACGGACGCGAAATTGGATTCAGACTTCTTGCGGCAACTTACTTTCTATCGGTATCGTCTCCATGGTAGACCAGGCAGAAGCCCAAGTATCTTGTAGGCAAATTTTCAAATCCGGGCAACACGAACTGTGACAAGTCACCGCCTCGACTGGATCCCGGCCAAATTGTTTTGCGGTCGTTTATGCGCATCTACTTTGATCCGACTACTTTTTCTACTCGGGAGACGCATCTAATTACGATCGCGCACCGGGATCTGTATATTCTCGTGAAATATAAATATTTCGCGATATTGGAAAGGCAAATGGTAAAATCGAAAACAGTGGTATAAGGGAACAGTTAAATTTTGATTGTTTTAATGGTCTTCAACAATGTCGATTTAATGTTTCAACGCTTTCTGTATTTTCGTTTCGGATCTGTTTAAAAAGTAACGCATATACTCTCACGTAAGTGAATTTTAAATTAGAAGAGTATTTAACATAACGGCAAGTAAGGGAATTAGAGGTACGCAATGGGACATTATGATGTTTTTTTGGTCCGTTTCCCGGAGAATAATTTATAATGTAAAATAAGGTTGGATTCATAAATTTTATGATTATTTTGCGTTATAAATCAGCACACGGGAAAGAAGAACTGTTGGGAATGGAAGACAGAAACTAACTTCAGCCTGCAATGCACATAAATATAACGTTGAGTTTGACGCGACTAAATTATGCGTGTAAAAGAAAAAAGAAAAAAGAGGAAACACAATGTTCCATCGTGTTCCTTTAATTCTATATTATCCATCACGTTAAACACTTTTCCAATTATTTGGAAACTCGGTTACCTATTTCTGACGAAGAACCCACAAAGGAAAGAATCGAGGTTGTTAAAGTATCGAATTACCTTGTTATAGGCTACACAAATATCTATTGTTTGCATAAAACAAGCGTTCGGTGCGCGTTCGAAAATTCAAAATCAACGGATCTATAAATCCTTTTTTTTTTCAAAAAGGACGTTGAAATCGCAATTTAAAAATGATGAAGAAAAAGAAAAAATTAACGCGTCGAAAAAATAATAAGCACGTGTCTATTTGGTAGAGTACCGCGTTGATAAAGTAAAAATTACTCGTAGCCTCCCCCACGGACCCCCGTAGTCCCAGGTGTAGCTGCACAGACGCTGCGCATATTCGCAAAAATTTCACCGCAGCGTTGAAGATAAACTAAGAATAATCGGAAATAATACTCTATGCAACGGTGGCGCGGCACACGGTTGCAACATGCAGGCACGCGTTAATGATAACGTAAATAATAAATACCGCAATCATAATTACGGAAGGATCTCACCGGCATTATGGAGAAATTGACAAGAGCGCGCCGTACGCATCTATCGCAACGAGCTGCAATTGCGCAACCGTAGGCAAAACACGGGGGCGAAGATACCGCGCGGACAGGCAGACGGACGGACGAACGGACGGACGGACGGGGAAAAACAACAAGGAACGAAAGAACCGACGTGTGTTTCATCGGTGGATCCACATCTGCTGCATACGAAACACGGACTCGCCAGAACTCCACGTGACGCGTACGAGTAAAAAAAGTATATCTCGTGTGTCCCCGAAACGGTAGTAGCTACAGTCATCGATATTTCCCTCGAAAGAAATCGCTCGCTGTCGATTCCGCTACATGTCATGAACACTCGTGTCACGTACGTACACTGCGCGTAAAATCCGCTAATTAGGCCGTGTCGTCGTTACGTCTAGCGGATAGAAGATTTAACTCACGTCGAGAGGTCGCCCAATCGTTCTGTACGGATCGAGGAGAGAAGAGGCTTTCGTCGGGCGCACGTCGCACCGATTCCCACCGAAAACTTACGAGCACGCAGAGGTTATGACGCACTCCGCGGGGTTAGCGGGAGAGGAACGCTCGATCGCCCAATCCGGCTGCGCATCTTCGAGAGACGTCGGCTGATACGCGAGAATGCACGGTATACCGACGGTGTTCGCGGCGTCGACGATCGGGAAACGATGAAAATATTTCTCGACGCAGTCCGCGTCCCGTCCAAATGAAACCATGACTGTAGCCCAATTTCTGTCCTTCGCCCGTGCTCCTCCGTGTTTCCCGTCTCCAGGCAACCGAGTCCGCGCTCGGCACGTAGCTGCCCGCCCCGCACACCCGCTACCGCCGACCCGTACATGTGTTTCCACACATCGATGCACACTCATCCTGCGCGCGGGCACGCGCGCCTGACGTATACTTACACGTATACAGAGAAGAATCATCGATTGCATTCTGGGCAACGAGCGCACGGGCCCGTATTATCTGCTCACCAATCCCGAGCAACGCGTGCACGCTTGATGATATGTTCCATTAACGCTTAATTTGATTGGAAAATCCGTACGCCGGGATGAACAACGAAAAATGCTGGTTTACGCGACGCGGCGCGACGCAGATTAGAATCGTCCGGCGTAAAATATGACGCGGGCTTGAATCAGAGGATTTCACCGAGAAACACGGGGACCTACGTTTTTCGTCTGTTTCCCACATTTTCGCACTTTATTATCCGCCGCGTGAAACCGCGCTGCCGGACGACGCTCGTCCGCTCTCGTGAAACCTCGGTAACCGTCGGCGCGAGAAATCGTTCGGAGAAACTTTCGCGCTCCGATCGGATAAAAATTTTTAATTTGCAAATTTTTTACCCAGCGATTCGCGCAACGTTGAATCAGCGCTCGCGTCAATCGACGCGTATTGTCGTCGTTAGGAATAGAATATCAACTGGCGTGGATCTTTCGAAAATATAATTTCCTACGAAAATTAATAAAACGTATTAAATCCCGGGGATACCGTTTCGCGTAGTTTGCACGCGAACGGGTAGCTCGATGTTATTCGTCGCTAAAGAAATTTAGATAACTCGAATTGCATCGATGCACCGTGCACACCAAGTTTATATTATACAGTATCTCGAAGAGTTGCCGCGTTTCATCGACTTTGTCGGGAGTTATAATTTTTGAAATATCGAGAACCATCGATATTTTTGTTACATTTTGTTGCACGACCCGGTACTATTGATTAGCGCATTTGACGAATTGCTTTTTAAACGGTGGTCCGTCTTCCGTCGGACGGTGACTCATGAAACATCCACTCGAAGATAGTTCCACGGCAATTAATATAAATATTAACCGGTCGCGCGAGAACAGTTCAGAAGCAGTATATTATCTCGAGAAACAAAGCCCCGGTTCCCGTTTAATTCAACTCTTCCGTGTTGTGTTTCGTCTTTGATGTTCAACGCGCGATTCCAACGTACTGCCGAGCACCAATCAATATATTTCTATTAATTATTACCAACGTCCAAACGAACCGAGAGAGCTCTCTCTTTCGATTTATCGCGTCTCGTTCCGAGAGAAAACGTCCTCGTCGTTTCTAACGTTCCCGAGATACGCCTTTGTCCGCTTCTCTATTTCCAAGCGTCGTTGTCCCGATCGAATTTTCGGGTTAATCGTGCGCGAGAAATTCACGATCTTCGTGTTCCTTTTCCAGTAACAGAGTTCGACAATACTGTCCTTTCGTAGGAATAAAGTTCGAATGAACGCGAGAGCGCGGTCTCGTCGTTTGGTCTCTCGAAATTTTCTCCACGGTGATATAGCAGTCTCGGTAAATGAAAAAGTTTGACAACGAACATTCGAGTAACTCGCGGGTCGATTTGGCACGAGCTATCGCGCGCGATAGCGAAGTCAAAAATTGGAAAACTGGATCCCACCAGCACCACCCCACGCGACAAGAAAACCAGAAGGATTGCCTCTATCGAAACTGCTTCAAAGTGTTTTCGTTTCGACTCGGAAAACAACCACGATCGGAAAATACACTCGTGGATAACTTACCATTTATATCGCAGATTCGCGTACTCTGATAGATTTTCACACGGGGGGTTTTTTTCTTTCTCGTGATAAAGTATAATAATGATTCATTGCTCGACGATTTTAGTTTCGATAAGGTGTGGTGTAATCGACATCAAGATCGGTCAGAACTCTCGCGAACGTTAAATTTTCTTATCGAAAATATTATGTAAGGGTTTCTTTCTAATATTTTCAAGAAAATACTCGGTTGTTCGAGAAGTTTTGTCGCGTTTTTTTTTATTGTAAAAGGATACTATGACACTTTAATTTTGAAGAATTGTAATTATACGAATGAGTCGATAAATCTACATGAAAATTTACACACGTTTATCGAATAGTAGTACTATCTTTAGAAAAATAAAACGAACCTAATAATAAATGCTCCATTTCTTATCGAAGGACGAAACTTATCGAGCAAATTATTATATTCCAATGTACGAATGTGGACAAAATTCACACATGGTTTTTAAGTTTGGTTTTATTTTTAACCACGATTCTTGTACGATATTGTAGGTGAAAGGGTTAACAAAATTTTCCAGAGTCAATTCTTTTAAGTTAAAAATTAAGAAATAGACTTCTCTGCGACAAGATAACCAGAAGAATTACCATTTATATCATGGATTCACGTATTCGATTGGATTTTCACGTAAACGTCTTCCCTTGTGATAAAGTATAATTTGAAGAAAATTTTTCAGAGCCAATTTTTCTAAAACAAAAATTGAAAACTAGACTTTTCTGTGACAAGAAGACCAGAAGATATAGAAACTAGTTTCAAGTGTTTTCCTTTCGACTTGGAAAACAGGAGATACGTTACCATTTATATTACAGAATCGTATACTCCTATGGAATTTTACACGGGCGTCTTTCTTCGTGATAGAATATAATTTTAACAAAATTTTCCGGAGTCAATTTTTCTAAGTCAAAAATTAAAAAATTAGACTCCTCCGCGACAAGTAAACCAAAAGAATAGGCTCTTTGAAAACTAGTTCAAAGTGTTTTCGTTTCGACTTGAAAACCAGCAAATACGTTACCATTTATATTAAAAAATGGCATACTCCAATGAAGTTTTACACGGACGTCTTTCTTCGTGATAATAAATAATATTAACAAAATTTTCCAGAGTTAATTTTTCAAAGTCAAAAATTAAAAAATTAGACTCCTCCGCGAGAAGTAAACCAAAAGAATTGACTCCATCGAAACTAATTCAAAGTGTTTTAGACTCGGAGAACAGTATATACGTTACTATTTATATTAAAAAATCGCATACTCTAATAGAATTTTACACGGACGTCTTTCTACGTGATAAAATATAATTTTAAGTAAATTTTCCAAAGTTAATTTTTCTAAGTCAAAAATTAAAAAATTAGACTCCTCCGCGAGAAGTAAACCAAAAGAATTGACTCTATCCAAACTAATTGAAAGTGTTTTACACTCGGAGAACAGTATATACGTTACCATTCGTATTACAGAATCGCGTACTCCAATGGAATTCTACAGGGGCGTCTTTCTTCGCGATGGAATCCAATATTAACGAAATTTTTCGCACAGATACGTCGCGGCCGAGGGAATCCGTTGCGCCTGCGAAAAGGGATGCTAAACCGGAACCGACTTGCCGTTGAAATTTTTACGTACGCGGCTGAATTATTTAACGCGGGAAATGTAGCACACGAATAATTTACGCGAGTCAATAAATCGGTAGCGATCGGTTTCGCGCACGTTCCGTTAACTGCAAATACACGTAGGATCCGAACGCATTGAATTACGATCTTGTCCAAGGGAGTGATCCGGAATTGTTTATCAGCGCGCGTCGTTGAGAACCTCGTGGTACGAACGTACGAACAAAGGGTGTGCTCTTATTCCCGTAGAAATATGTGATCACCCAGCTGGGGAAGTTTTCGATGTAGCCATTTGGAAACTTTTGAAGAACAAGGACCACGATCCGTGGGAGCAATAAATCACCGTGAACAGGGGTTGGTGACTCATGAATACCGTCGGAGAGGAATGGGGGTGCATTGACTACGTACGTATTTCTGTTCGAGCCATCGAAGGGTATAGAAAAGTTTCCAGTAGTCACGATGAGACTCGATGGTTGCACGACTACAAAGATAACTTCGCAAAATCGACAGGAAATTAAAATAAATTACCACCCCTTTTTATGGCCCACGGCTACTTTCTGGCGTTTCTTCGGCTCGAATCGTTTCCTTTTTACAACTTGTTCGTAAAGGATGACGTAACCCCGTGATATACTATTCTCGGTGGTATACGAGACGTTCTATCTATTGTACGTTTCTTTTTCTTTTTCTTTTTTTTGTCGATTTAATTTTCTTTTAGAATTTCGAACATTCTAGTGGGTTTTAACACGTTCTGATCGAGGTTTCACGTATCGATTAATTTTCCCCGAGATACGTGGATCGGAATGCAAAATCTGCTCTTGTTGACCACTTTTGATCCCTTAGCGTATAATTATGCATCGAGTGGTCGGGTACTCCTTACGTAGGATATAGAAGAGGGCAAATTTGGCCCTGATTTAAAAAGTAGGTTAAATACGTAACTATACTTACTGTTATATTCGCATGTTGGAAGACTGCAAATAGGAAATTGAACGAATAAACTTGTCGGGAAAGGACGAACTCGATTTATTTGCGTTTGTCAATTATAACTTCCTTTCAGATCTCCCTGTATTTCATCGGAACGGTACGTATATCGGGTGTTACGTAAAACGATTGCTCGAATCAATCGTCGGTAATTACTCTCGCGTTGTTTTATAGTTTACAAAGCAATTGTAGGTCGTTATTTACAAATTCACCGAAAATTCTGCGCACTCGATGTACCTCGAAGAGTTATGTATCTCGATTTAGACTCGATTAAAGAGCTTTAATAATTTCGCGTTGTTTATCGAATTATACGATTTATTAAACCGTTATGAAAGTATAATTTATATTCGACTCGGGCGCGCAACGAGTATTCTTAATTATTTCTAGGTCCTGGGATCGTATGCGCGGAAAATAATTTATTCATAATGTACGATTGAAATTTGAAGTGAATATGATATCGGATTCCCGGAGATATGGAAAGTTATTCAAATTGATTCTTGGGAAAAAAATTATCTTACTTTTTTAGTCGGTTATTGGATTCCCGATTGAAAATATTCTCAGGTTTATTAACTAAACATCGATTTTAATCAAATATTCGGTCCGTTGGTATTATAACTTCACTTCCGTACGCTTATGGAGGGTTTTCAGCAACGGACGGATACATGTTCAAGATAAATATTTCTTCGCGAAGTAATCCGTACACCAAGAAAGCTCGCGTCGATGTTGATAAAACATCTGGTCGATCGAAGAGCAAAGAGGAATTAAAATTGCAACACGGTGAGAAATAAGGTAGCATCTGGATACTTTTTAAACCGAAACTAAATTTCTTTTTTTCAAATATCCAATCACGTAACGCCGTTGCACCTGATCCGTCGGAAAAGGTATCTCCACTATCGACCAAATCATCCGCAATAAAAAAAAAAAGGAAGAAAAAAAGAAAAAAGAAAAAACCAGGAAATTTTCTCATCAGTATTAGCGCCACTATCGCCCAAGCTTTCGGAACCTCTTTCTATTTTTATTTTTCAATTTTTTTTCTATCGATTCGAACTTGAAAATTGGATTTTCCACTCCCGATTTTTGCATTCTTGCTCGACCATAACGCGAAAAATGTTCGAATCAAAAAAAAAAAAGAAGAAAAATAGATCTGTACACTCGGCCGATAATAATAACCCCTCGCGCAGGAAACTTCCTTGTTCGATTTCAATCTCTCTTCGTCCATCGGTCCACTTTTACGGGAACTTAAAACTTCCCGATAAAACTCTACGGATCTCCGCGATCCGAGTACTTTCGAACGGGTAAACGTTGCGTAAAATTACCTAACCTTCGAAAACAACGTTCGAAAGCTTCCCGGGGTATGTTTCCAGCGCGCGCATACTGTCGCAACACCCTGACCGAAAAACCTAACCGGGACCATGGTCGACGATTAAACAAACCCGCGCTCGCGCGACGCCGCTTCCTGCGACACCGTCGATTTAAAAAGCATTTCCGGTACAAGCGACGAGCGTTTCGCGTCCCGACACGGGTCCCGACCGCGCGTACGTGTGCGCGCATACGTTGCACCCGCCCCTTAACCCCCACTCCTCGCTCCGCAACGGAGCGGAGTCGAGTAGTGGGGCGTGGAGAGGAGTGGAGGGGCGGGGAGGCGACCAAGTAAAAGCGTAACACGCCGGTGCGCGGCGGCCTTTCAAACGGAATATTGGATTTCGGCTTTAAAAGAATAAACGGATTAGTCCGGTTGTGAATAGCGTATCTTCGAGGATTAATAGGGGCGAAGTTAGGAGGAGGACCGTGTTAACCCGTGTACACGCACCGCTACGGCGGCGCGCGATCGTATCGTGCGCGAAACGGGCGGTTAATTGAATTATTTCATCAGCGTTATTACCGGCGATGCGGAAACAAATAGAGCAATAACGCCCGGTATAACACGATTCAATCGGCCAGCGCTTGATAAAATAATATTTATCGCTCCCCGAAACCGTTGGTCCACCTCGCGCGCTGATTCTCGCGAGAGACTCGTCTCTCGGTGTTGGTGGTGTTGGTGGTGTTGGCGGTGGTGATGGTGGGGGAAGTTGGTAGAGTACGAGTGGGGGAAGATGGTTAATCGAGGGTGGGCACGGGGGTTGGGTTACGTGGCAGTCGTCCAGGTGAAGAGACGCTTCTCAAATTGCTCCTCGTCTCGTCACACCGATCCGTAAAATTGCAACTGCTTGTGCTAAAAATTTTTCAAT